>NC_141691.1:482470212-483075883 GCF_964263255.1 Lissotriton vulgaris | reverse complement strand
ACTAATAGCGGTCTCTGACTGGCACACTTATTGGGCTGTGGCTGAGCCAAATGTGTGTGCGTGCGTCTAAAAAAAAAAATAAGTAACCGATCTAGCATTACCTGCATACATTTCCTCACACATGAAGTCTTTCCACCCACCACTTATCCTCGATAACACATTTTCAGCCACTGGCAGGAACTCTGGAGAAATACCTAGGTAGGTAAAGCAGAGATTGTCCATCTGGTAACAGCAGCAGCAAGCCCAGTTTTCATGAGGCATCTACTGACTTGGTGTTCAGGCCTCACCTGTGCCCACATGACAGTCCTTAGCACAACTCTTCCACTCTGCAGAAGAATTTCATCCCAAAAGAGCTATGCATTGATCAGTGTCCAACATTCAGTAGCAAATAAAGTATGAACTTCAAAATGTTTATAAATATAGTTTAAAAGGGTTGCTAGCACACCACTTCAAAGGTGACATGTTCCTCAGCAGTTCTACATTCAACTATTTTTAATCTGTGCTTAGTACAGTTTGAGTAGCCACCACATATTTTATTACAAGCATGGGAGACGCGGCAGTACACTTTTGAGACCATAACATTTGTGTGGAGTACTGCTGGCTCTAACAGACTTGTAGTCATACTGACACGACATATAACAAACCAACATGGATGAAATTAAGTAAAAAAAAAAAAAATACATATATTACTCGACATGAGTTTCATTGGTAACACCTGCTTTGACGAAACACATGTTGGCTGCAGTATTTAATTTGTGCCGGTGCACCAACACTTATTTTCCCTCCTCACATAATGAGCAAAAAAAAAGAAAAACACCCAGACGGGAAAGGAGAAAGCGGGACAGGCTAACTATCACAATGGGAACCTTCAAGAGTGAGCAAGGGGCAAGCAGTGAGTCCTGAGGTGAATTGGAGGGCGGGCATCTTGGTAGAGCTTTGGGCACCAGCCCTCGTTTATTTACAAACTAAGCACTGGTTGGCAGGAACTGTACTGAAAGCACAGAATAAAAGGAATGAGGAACTATTGAGACTTGTTGTCTGGAGTGGTGTGCCAGCAACCCTTTTAAAATCACTTTTCAGACCCTAGTTTACTTCCTTGAGAGCATGGTAGTGGCTGCTCTCTGCCTGCTGAGCAACCAAGGGAAACCGTTTTGAAAATTGGCTCCTACTTGTATTGGATTATTAGACTTGTGCCAACAATTCTGTAGCCATCTTCCTGTTTTAGGATTGTAAATGTAGTTGTATGTCTTGTGGTGGCAAGTGTAGTGTAAAGTTATGTCCAGTAAAATATGAAGGTGAAGAAACGGACTAATCTAATTTCTGACTGGTGTGTTTGGCTTAAGTGCATTAATGAAAACCTTCTTGCTTGCCAACATTATCTTGCTGTTTATGGTATATTTGCTGATTGAATTCTCTAACTGTAACGTTTGTTATGCTCCACTTACCCTTCTCTCTTCTCCACTCCCCTTCTCTCCCCCAGTGAGCACCTGTTCATGCAGATGGCGGATGTGATGGCGGCAGAAGGCTGGAAGGAGGCTGGCTATGAGTTTGTCTGCATCGATGACTGCTGGCTAGATAGCTCTCGAGATTCCAAGGGCCGTCTCCAGCCACATCCAACCCGTTTCCCAAGCGGAATCCGTAAACTGGCTGATTATGTGAGTAGTGGGTAATCTCCTTTTCAAAGCCTTTAGGAAAAGAAAGTTGAAATAAAAGTTTTGAGAAATAAAGACTCAATGGGCCACTATCTCAGGACAACATTTTCTATTGGAGAATGTAAAAGCCAAGTTGCTAAACCGCATTAAGTCATGTAATCATCTAGTGTATAGATTCGGGTGAGGCCATCCGACTAATATTTTGAAATATGATCTGATGCCTTTTTTCCCCAGTTGGTACAGAAAATGTCTCTTCTCTCGTCTTTGGAAACTGATTGCTTAGGTAGCGGTAATTAGAAAGTAAGGTAACTAATGTGATTGCTGCAACTCTTGACAAAATACAATTCTAAATGAAGGGTCTATTTTGAATCCCAGTGGCTTAATTTCCAGGTTTATAAATTTGGTTGGTAATTGTAGGAAACTGGGTTTTTGTTACAGTAGTCGCCGCATTTCTTGCCTGGTATTTGACGCAACGTTGACTGAAATGCACTGTATTCCTGCTAACCTGGTCCCCAGTGCCAGTGTACTTCCCCAAAACAAGAAGACTGTTCAGTTTATCTCCCAATTGACCTCACCATTTGCACCTCTAAGTCCTTAGAAAGTGGTACCTCTGGTTCGATTACTGACTGTACAAGTGAACAGGGAAGCCATCAAGTTATGTACTGGTCAAAATGAGTTTCCCAACTATATAATTGCTTCATTTAAACCTATGGTGTTTTGTATCAACATCTCGTAATAATAAACCCACACTGATTCCAGTGATGAATGTGTTACTACATGCACCTTAGAGGTACCCTTTGAACCAAACTAGCCTTCTGGTGTGCTGGCTGACTGGCCAGTACAGCCTGCCCCCACAGACGAGTTTCTGACCCATCAGCCCCCCCGCCCCCTATGATATGAGAGCCCTACTCTCAGAGGACAAACCATACCTGTTCTGTAGAGGAGTTTTTACTTCCTCCAGGAAGGCTGGTAAATCAGCATATCCAGGCAGGAGGCTACCTTTTGATATGTGACCCAGGTTGCCCCAGACGGTAGGTTCATCCCCTGCCCCGGGACCATCTGGCACCAGTACAGGCAGGAAAAATAGCTATGCAGGTGTGTTGCACTGCCAGGGTGGACACTTCTAGGGTCAACAGCCTGAAGTATATACCAATTTTGGAATCCCATAATCTTGTGTGTGGTGTAACTATGAACTCTGGGACAGGGTGAGGCGCACTTCTAAAAGAAGTGTTCATTTAGTGGGTTTAGTAACCCCATGGATAAGTAGCCCATTGGCTACTACCCTTCACTCCCCTTAGTGCGCCAAAATTGAATATTAAGTGGACCCCTTAAAACTAAGACAGGAGATTTCAATGGCAACAAAAGGAGTGTATAAAGAATACTGCTGACACGATAACTGAGGACCATGACTGACTTGGCACCTGCTTGTCCTGACCCTTTTAGAGCAACTGACTCGTCCTACCACTGTGCAGATTCCAAGAAACCTAAAGGTCTACCATTGCTTTGCAATGTGCCAAAGAAACTTTCTTGGAGCAGAGGGGCTAGTCCCCTGCAGCAATAGGCACGAAGGAAGCAATGCCTGGTACACCAGCCTGCCACCTATGGGGACATCCGATGCTGAAGCCTTTCAGTAAGAGGGAGCCATGCTTCTGCAGGTCTGATCAGTCCTCCCTCCTGGTGTGGGGATGCCGGGACTGACCGAAGGTGCACACCTATACCTGGGGTACTGAACATCTTGCAGCTACCAAGGCTTGTTGTGTCCAGTCTCCAACGCTGAGGAAAACCAACCGGCACTTCAGGAACAGTCTGACCCACAGACAAGTGTGTCCCAGCTGTCCTGTTTGCCCCGTTCTGCAGAAACCAAAAACAAGAAATTAGTATTTGGCTGACTCCTCGAAGTACCTGTGCGCCCATGCTACACAGCCAGAGTCCAAGGGAGGTGACTGTGCCAACAGGACCTAGCTCACCCCTGCGTTTGCCCAGACTAGACTGCCAGTTGCTACCTGCAGCCTCTGTCTGCAGGCCCCTTCCAACTGCACCTGAGCTCCACAGCCTGAGGAAAAGTGGACCAACATTGTCCCTACGTGCCCAATCTCAAGGTTCGAGCCCCCCTGTGGGTTCCCCATACTGGTCCGCCAGTCCCAGCCTCTTTGCGACTAGACCTTTCTCCCATTGAAGTGAATGGGACATCAGGCGCTGTAACACATCTGCTCCCAGAGTCTCCTGAGGTGACCTGTTGGTGTGGCCTTGGACCTTGCCCCATACTCGCCTTAAGTCCAGAAGAAAAATCCTGTAAGTCCCCGAGTGCCCAAATGCAGTGCATGTTTTTCCCCTTAGGATGACGTTACTGCACCCTAGAATTTCAGTGTCCACTTCTGAAAACTGTATAAATTCAGAACTTAAATTCTGATCTTGGTATCTGAATTCACTTAAAAATGTGTTCTTTTTTTTTTTATAAATTGGTGTCGGATTTCTTTGAGTGTATGCAATAAATGCTTAGCACTAGCCTCCGATAGGCCTAACTTCTCACCCACACTGTGACAAAAAAGAATTTGGGGTGTCATTTGTGCCTCTAATTCCCTTGCGGTCTTCCTGGAATTTTTGTATTGTGTACCTCTTTCTGGTCCACTATATAAAGAGGCAGCTTCCTTCAGTAATAAGTCATTCTTTAGTGTGCTCCTGCTAGGCTGAATTGCAGTAGCACATGCTATATCAGCAGACCCGTTCGTGTTATATTCATAATGCCCTTCCTACTTAGCAAGTTTCTAGGGAGGAATTGACTGCATATGGTTTAATGAATAAATGGAAGTTACATTTATGGTAGCTGTGAAACAAACTGTAATGAAGCATAAATCACACAACATTTACTTAAATGTAAGTGATGTCAAGAGCTATTTATTAAAGCGACTCACCCATCGAATGTGGGGCAACTGCCGCCCAGCTCCTGAGGTAAGCATAACATTTGAAGTTCCAAATTCTGACCAGACATTCCATGGGCCATCTAAGATGCCTGAAACCAGATATTGCAAAAGCCAGAGCTATTGAGACCATCTTTTATCTAAATATCATGAATCAAGCAAGTGAATGCTCTGATTAGTAACCGAATGAGGCATTACCTGAAAAGAATATTGTAGTAAATCTGCTAGTAAAAATGTAACAGTCGTTTTGTAAATGGTCTCTAGTTTTAATACTAGACCACTCCGACTGTAGCCCCATCTGCTGACATGTTCAAAATAGACCCCTTCACCAAATAAAAAAGGTACCACACCAGTAGAGTACACAAGCCTCAAGTCTAGAGTCGGAGGCTTCTGGCATCCAGTAATAATGGTCTACAAGTACATAGATTATTTAAGGTTCCTACTAGTTGCAGTCATCCCTTTGAATGGTGTTAGATGCAGGAGACACGATCGTCATGAGCGTCAAATTTTCGCACCCCATTTTTCACATAGCACAATATTCTTGTGGCGACACAACAAAGAAATCTTGCTATGAATGGCTGAGAAATGGGTTCCTAAAATCCCTCATTTACCCATTGGAGCAGCAGTGCTCCAAAGCATCACCTATTCCAACAGGGAACTAGTGGTTAGGGTTAGGAATTTTAAACCATAGGATTTTTGGGACTGCAAGAGTTGATTCGTGTAGTTTAGATCCAACATTCCCCCAAAAGCTATACAAAACTGCATTCCTCAGTTGGGTACTCTGGCTCCAAATCCTAGTTGCCACATTTTTATAAAAGTTTCTAAACTTGGGCAACCAAAGCATAAAGAAGGGGAGGATGTGTTAAATGAAACCATCCATTGGATCCGTCTGGTATGGGGCTGTCATTCATTTGAGAGGAAACACCCGCAAAATGGCACTAGCTTTGATGGCATCGAGTTAACCCTCTCTAAAAGAGCTAGTTGACAATCTAGTGGCCTTTGTTTGAACTTCCTCCATGTTTAATCCAATTTCCAATTTAAATCGAGGCGGCTTGATAACAGACACCCCAACAACTTGTTTTTTTCATCTTCCCACTTCCCTGAAGATTCTCCAACTTGGGATGTAGACTGACAATCCTTGTCCTCTGATAATCAAATTCGGATTGGTTCTGTCACCCAGACAATCCCAAGGTGCACAGGGTCAGTGCCCCTTTTATTGTCTGGAGTGCCCCTCTGTGACCTTGCTGCAGGTGAATTCATAGGTCGATCGATAGCCCTATACTTTTGGGACCTTTATCCGCAGTCCCTCATTCTAATGGTAGCTACAATTGTGGTTCTTTGGGGTCCGGCAGTTTTTTTCAAAACTCGATTGCTCAGACCAAAGCGGTGATATCCATAATTTTTGCGGAATGTGACTGGCCTTAAATCAAAGGCTGTACTCTGATTGGAACATCATTGAATCGTATGGCATCTGCTTGTTCCAGAAAATCTGCTGTATCGAATCTGTTTTCAAACCTGTTTAAACTTTTCAATCCCTGCGATACGTGGCCCAGCTTGGCGACTGTCCGGAGGGCTAGTAACATGGATCCAACCACATTTAGATTGTAACTTCTGAGGACTCCACATTGATTGTCCTGACATTCTGGCTATTAGTTTAGTGGTAATAACTGGTCTGTAATATCTACGCGAGAGTGGTCAAGGTAGTCTTTAGGCCCAAAACTGTTTCACTCTTAGAGGAGCACTTGGAAAAATATCGTAGACATTCACTTTTGATAATAGCAGGGGACTTCAATACTATATTTGAGCTGCTAAATGACCATGTCAACTTTGCTATGGAGGAGGATGAGGCATGGGGCATCCTGTAATTTGATCTGCCTCCCATAAAAAGATCGACCGAAGCTGCCTTGCAGCTCAAGGCACTGTAGTTTGGGCTTAGAGCAATAAATGGTATGTCCAAATCTGACAGGAAGGAGGTTAGCATTTCTAACCATCTCCTCCATTCCAGTTGTATAAATTGTATCCTATGTGTAACACTTAAATCCACGAAGTGGATCATGAGACCCTAGCCAAGGAGAAAAATTATAGCACGACAGCCCAGATTTGGGCAGTGTTGTCTTGGAAAAGAAAATTCTTTCTTGAGTCCCCTCACTCACCCAAGGTTACCCTTAGGTGACATGCTTTATCATTGGGGCCATCCCAAGCATCTACTGCTTGGGGCGTGCTACGACTTGCGAGGGATACGTAGGAGCACTTATTTTGACGCTATGTGTAGTGCAGTGTGTTGTGCGTGGTGGTGAGTGATCATTAAATACCTAGCTAGTAAGCCAACATTTTATTCTTGCCTCTAGTTGGTATCATAAGGGGTTGGATAAAGGAAAAATAACTTGTGGTCACAGTCCCTAATATCCTGTCAACCTGTTTCAAGGTGTCCCCTACACCTTTTCTTCAGGACAACATGAGGGCCAGCCCCATGTATGCCACTCCTCTGATTCAGCCTAAATATTAAGGCAATATCTTATAGACACATCTAATGTGTGTATCAGATTAAAATACATACGGTTAGCGTTGTACCACTAGTATTTTTTAAAGAGCAATAATAGGCCCCATGGTCAGCCTTGGTGGAGGGAGCAATAATAGGCCCCATGGTCAGCCTGGGTGGAGGGGCCTGTTGACTGTCTTAGGCAGCTCTCCGGTAGTTGCACCAATAGTTACACCTGCTGGTTCCCTGGCTTGAGCGATGCGGTAAAGCCAGGGAACCAGCAGGTGTAACTACCGCCTGTGAGAACTGGGTTGCAGTGTAAAGTGGGGCAGTGCTTGTTGCATTGCTATAAGGTCACGATGCGGGCAGTGGCAGTGTCTGCGTCGTTGCTGAAGCGTCGTCTGCTGACTAACTGAAGTCTGTCGTCAGTAGGCCACGGCTGCGGTGGGGGACGGGTCGGTGCATCGTAACTTAAGAGCAGTGCTCCAAAACCACAGTCTAAGCAGTAGCGTCCATATCTGCGTGGAGCGTCGTCTGGGATACCAGGGCGGCGGTCTGAATTGCGGTGCTCATGTGTTACGGTGCAATCGCCAGCTCGGTCAGGTGTACCCATCAGTGAGACCAGGGTTGTAGTGCGAAGTGCAGCGGTTCCTTCAGCACAGAGCTGTCGGTGGCATCGTTGACTGCATCAGGTTACCTTTTCTCCTCTGTGGCAGCGGAAACGTGCAGTTCCAGAAGATGTTGAAGTCTTTGATTTCCTTCAGACTTCCAAAGGAGGCCAGCTCTACATAAAGCCTATGGAGATACTTAGGATGCTGAAAGCACAGTCCAGTCCTTTCCCAAGACAGAAGCAGCAACTGCGGGCCAACCCAGCAAAGCGCACAGCAAGGTGGTGGTGGTCTTTCCTTACAGCTCTTTCAGCTCTTCTTCCTGACTGGTCCCTTAGTCCATCAGCAATCTAATGTTCTGGGGTCAGGACCCAATATTTATACCACATTTCCCTTTGAAGTTGTTACTAAGTTCCACTAACACACATAAACCAGTTCAGCCTTGCTCAGGCCAGGTCCACCATAGGTGAAGACAGCTTTGAGAGGTAGCCAATCCATTCAGGTGCAAGCTGCAACTCCTTGCACTACTCTAAATGCGGCCAGGTCTATTCAGCCTGTTCATGAGCCACCCTGAAAAGGCATGACATACCTCAAACCCACTCTCCCCTTTTGTGTTTTTCTAGTGTGAATGCACATCACCAGCCCTGTCACTCCTAAGCCCAGGCAGCTAATACACAAAACAGGCACAGGCAGAGGCAGAGGCACTATATTCTGTTACTCAGGGGACCCTTTCCGTAATCTTGTGTGTCACTCGCAGACAACTGGAGAAAGGTGAGGTACATTTCATGCCTGGTTAATCTCCTGCCAAGTCTGGCTTTGTTCACATGAAACTTGGTGCCTCAATGTACTGTATTTCCCTTGCCCTCTTTCCCAGCGCCTGTGAGAATTGGTGGTAGAGGGTAAACAGCCGTTCAATAGTTTACAGTAGATTTGTTCCCATCCCATTTTCCTCTTCCAGCTCCCACAGAGGATGCTTAATTTGAAACACTGATATGCAGCCCACGAACCCACTGTAGCCAGTACAAATTGGTTTGGTGTATGATCTTTAGCTATAGAGTCCAGAAAAACTCAATAATAGAAATATGCTCTTCTCCTTAAAGATTAGAGGATTGTTTGGATATATAAATAAGGCAGACTTCCAATTAGCTCTAGAATCCCACCTTGGATACCAGAGCAAGATGAATGCTGGCCCCGGTGAGTTGGTATTTAGTCAAGTATCTGGACACCAGAGGAGGTGTCTGTCAGAGTGGCGAGAAATGCACAAAGACTAAATCAGCAATTCTGTTGCATTACTATTTGCTGTGCACGGGGCCTCGGTCTGGAAATCTTGTATGAAGCTTCGCTGCAGTGATCTCCTGCTATAAGGCTTGCTTCGCCAAAGCCCAGCTGACAGGACTGTGTGGAGGACATACAATTGGAGAGGAAGAGTTGTTGTCAACTCCACTGCCAAGGAGTGGAACACTTCTCTTTTCCATTAGGTCAATTCTAAACCTTTCTGATTGTAAAGAAACAAAAATCCTGGCTATTTACTTAGTAACCCATTTTACATGTGTCCTCTTTCCTCTACGTCTCAACTGTCAATGGCCCATATTCTTTCAGGGGTCATAAGTATTCCCCAGCCCTGCTGGTTATAAGGAAGAGCCCTGTCTTTAGAGAGCTGATGAGCTGGGACCATTCACCACACGTGCCTTCGCTACAGGGAGTCTGCTTCACCCCTTGCTCCCACCTGCCTCTCCAGCCTTAGTGTTTGAGGATGGACTACTACCTGCTCCTTCTGTCATTTGGGGTGGGAGGCAAGGTCTGGTTCATTTTGATTACAGATATTCTGATTCTGTAACCATTTGAAAAAAGAACCGTTGAGGGACAGAATGCAGAACAGTGTCATACATTCACCCCAGCACAGAGATCTGGGCCAAAATCCATCGGTTTTTGTTTTCTCACCATGCCATTCCAGTTTGAACCCAGCCACTGGATTCAAGCTAGCCTGGCTGATGAAGGGTAACCTACCCTGAAACCGGTCCCAGGATGCTGGTTTCCAGTCCAGGGAGGACCTGGCTTGGCAGTTCGGTCTGGACTGTTCCTATGAGGCACAGGGTCAAGACTGGTTTGCATATGGCTGGGCCCAAACTGGGGTGGCGTAGTGGGCAAAAGAATGATGGATTGAACCCAGATCTCTTGACTGGGGGAGAATGTTTGAATCATTCAGCATTCCGTCCATCATTTGTTGCAGTTACTCTGTAACCGTTTGAACCATCTCTGTAGTTGGCAATGTGCACTTTTGAAGTTGCTGTTTAACTTCTACTTGGGTCAAGTGACCTTTGGGAATGGGAGAAATCAATAATCTTTGAATAAAATTGTCCCCTTCCCTATGATTGATTTTTTTTCAATCACTAGCAGTGTGTTTTGAAATACGAGTGCGAGTATAAGTACTGTTTGAGAAACTATAGTGTGGGCTGGTGCACTATTGCATCTTCTCTGCTCTCTGCTGAAGACTGAAAGCTCTTGGATACCTGAGTGTTGTCATTGTAGGAGCTAGTTGAGGAAAATAGTTTGAAGGCGGTGATCATGGAAGCTAATTTCACCCAATGAAAAACTATTTCGCCCTCGAAATAGGCCCTTTTTTATGTGTGGCCTGTTTATTACAAAGGACTTGATAACTGGAGTTGCCGGGCCCATCTAGGTGTGGTCTGCCTAAATGAGTTTATAGCTGCTGCAAAACAGCCAGATACTTTGGCATTGTACCCCAACAGAGGGAGACTAGTGGATACTCGCTCTAGGGGAGAATGTGCATACTATCCTATTGGCAACTTTGCAGGCACGGCCCGTGCAGGGCGTAATACCGGGGCAGTGACGTCAGGCGGGGGAGGGTCAGGGTGGGGGGTTGTAAAATGCAGCATATGGACCATTACAGGTAAGTACCTGGGGGAAAAAAACGAATTTTGTTTCCCGCGCTGCATCACATTTGGTGATGCAGCGCAGGTAACGAAATTAGTTTTTTTTCTTTTTTCGGTACTCAAATGGTCCATATCCCACATTGTACAACCCCCCCCCCCCCCCACCCAGCCTGACGTCACCGCCCCGGTATAACACCCTGCACAGGCCGTAAGTTCTCTACCGATTTTCTAAACATCGCCCATTACTACTGTTGCCATTAGTACCAAAGGTAAGTGCCTTGTGTTTATGTATAGTATTTTTGCTGTATTTTCTTTTCATAAAGTAAAGTCTGCCGAATGATTTCATGCTTGAGTTCTGAGCCTCTAACCCCACATCCCCTCCTGGACAAAGGCTTGAACTCCTGAACTTGACCACCTTAAGGGTCAAGTACTAAAGGGTTATAGTTGGTGGGCTCTAAAGGAACACCAGTCTTAAAATGCAGATTGTTAGTCTGGGCCCAGAAACACCTGGCTGATTTGGACTACTTTGGGAACTATTTCTAAGGAGTGTCAAGAGTCAAAATCTGGTTTTATGAACTTCTAATTGCACTACTTATCTTATGACCCGTATAGCCTGCATATTCTTGTAATGGTATTTTGTCATTGCAGGTTCATTCCAAAGGACTGAAGCTGGGGATTTATCAGGATGTCGGAAATACAACGTGCGCTGGATTTCCTGGTAGCTTTGGTCACTATGAACAGGATGCTGAAACGTTTGCTGAGTGGGGAGTGGATCTGCTAAAATTTGATGGCTGTGGCTTTGGGACTTTGGAACTGTTGGCTGAAGGTACAACAAGAATACCTGGGACATGCAGGCATTGTAAGGCTAACAGGTCTCCTTTTCTGCAGATATGGCATTCCAGGGCAAAAGTATACTTCTGGCTAGTCGGGTAACTTGTGGAAATTAGGAGATAGTTCAAGCTCTGTATTGGTCTCTGAACAGACCATGAATTGCATCTTGTACTCTTACTCTTATGTGATAAAATTATGCATGCGATGTGCCTGCATTTCAGGACGTATCTCTGAATGTCACTCTGCAAGTGACAGTTACATGTCTCAACTGTAATCTAACTGGGTCTTTGAAAAATAACTTTCTCGGAGAAATCTGAAACTTCAAACGGTGGTTTCAGATTTGAAATGAGTAATGCGTTTAAAAAAAAAAAAATTGGGTGGGGGGGGGGGTTGGTGACCAACACAATGGCAGCAGTGATAAACTAGTTTCCCATCCTGTTGCAAGCGAGGCATTGGTAAAGAGAAACTGGAACCATGTCGTTAGATCTAAACTAATAAGCAATACTGCTGAACAAACACTCTACTACCTTGGATATTTTGATTCCCTAAAAATGAAGGGTCCAATCTAAGCCTGAGAGAGGTTGGAGCACACATCGAATCAGTACAAAAGTAATCAATACATCAAGTTCAATGTTTTCTTCATCGCAGGTGGTCCCACTGATGTTGTCATTGTGGAAGAACAGTTGATTACAAAAACGATCCAGGTAGCCGACACGTGTTTCATCCTGTCGGATTTTTTCAAGGCTAAGAATAAACGGTAGACTGAATACCAAGTTAAGTTAAATCACGTAGTACTGTTATAGCCACAATTTACATCATTTCATTAAATAGCTGGTCTGTATAGTATCCACATATATGGTTTGTGGTTCAGTAGCGCGCTATCTACTATGTTTCCACACAAGGCTGTTCACTCCTTAGCCGAAGGACACCATATGTTATGAACGCTTGTGGCCTGACACTGTACTTAGCTGCTATTTTCTGAACCTACGGGCTTTGAACTGAAGCCCTTTCACTCATACCCCAATCAAATTCTACCTTCCAAGCATACCATTCTGCTGAGTGGATACTTAATTTTTTTACCGTTCAATAAATAGACTATATGTAAAGGATGACTAGAACTGGGCTCTATAAGAACAAATAACCATTTGTTTGAACCCTACTTGGCATTAAGTCTACCGTTTGTTCTCCACCTTGATAAACTCTTCACAGAAAGAAATCTATTGGCTGCCCTGGTCGTTTTAGTTAACTGTTTTTCCACAACTACTACAATGTGACCACCCGCGATGAAGAGAACGTGAATTAAATCGATGTTCTGACCTACATGCCCATCATAGAATATATTGCAAAAGTAAGCATGAAGTCTAACCTTTTTCTAATCTATAACTAGCATTTATCACCCTGCCATGGGATTTGTTGAAACTGCCCTCCTCAGCCTCCAAAACCCACCCCCATCTCCCCCCGATTATGCCACCATGTTCTTGCATGCTTCTTTTATATTTGAACAGACTGATACAATAGTTCTTATATTTAACTCCTGCAGGATACAAGACCATGTCTATTGCATTGAACAAGACTGGCAGAAGCATTGTATATTCATGCGAGTGGCCTCTGTATGAAATCGAGTTTCAGAAGGTAGGTGATGCTAAAGGTTAACATACTTTCATGCCAGGACTACCAGCGTCTTGTCATCCACATGTGTCCTTACTTAGAATAAGAAAAGTACAAGCATTTTTTAATCAATGGAAATCTGTATTCAAAAGGCTCTAGCTAAAATACATTGGCATTGTTTGGAAAGCAAGACCGTGCTTTTATTCAACTTTCAGATCACATAAGTGTATGCTAATCCTAGAGCAATCTGAGATGCATTTTGGGAAAACTTGCCTGTCTTTTTCTGTAATTATCGAGCCCATTACTATGACCAGCAGGGATATTTTGTTAAATAAATGATCGGCAAATGGAGACCTAAGGCACAGAAAATATAGAGCTAGAAGATTAGGGCAATAAAAGAAACTAATTTGTTTGTTTACCTTTTAAATATGACTATGTAAAAAGAAACTCAATCTGAGATGGTTGAGAGACCGAGGAAACCGAAGCAAGAGATTTAAAAAAAATAATCTAATGGGCTAATAGACCAATCGTTGGAGAAGAGAAAACAGAAGTGGAAAAAACAATGGCCGCACTTCAGTCTCCAGCTACTAGAGGTTCCTTGTCGTTCTTTCTACAGAGGGGGCTCCAACTAATACCACAGATGCCACCTCATCTTCGTATAAAAGACTGTCTTCCCCCTCTAGAGGTGGATATAGAGGTAACCACCACTTCAAAGGAAGAGATAGAGGTACACCATCATGTACCATTAATAAACCGTGACTTAATATCCCTTCCCCCAAACATTCATCACCTGTCTTGGGAAGGTTACATCTGTTACTTCCCATTTGACTGACAATAACGGACAAATGAGTGTTGAACGTTATCCATCTTGGTTATTGCCTCAAACAAGAATTACAAGCTCTTCTAAAAAACTGAGCTATAGAACTCGTCCCATCACAGCACGGTTCAGGAGTATATTCACTATACTTTTTAATTCCCCAAAATGGATCGTTCCTTAAGACCAGTATTGGTTCTCGGAACTTTAAACCTCTACACATTATCAGAACACTTCTATATGATCACTTTACAACAAATACTTCCACTTTTGTAGCAGGGCGATTTTATGTAAACACTAGACCTAAAGCACACCTACTTTCACATACCCATTCACCCAGCACATCGCAAATACCTCAGATTTGTGATAGAAAAAAAATCATTATCAGTTCAAAGTACTTCCATTCAGAGTGACCACTGCACCCAGTGTTCACCAAATGCCTGGCAGTGGTAGGAGCACATGTACAAAGACCACAAATCCATGGGGGGGTGGGAGGACACACGCTCTACAACTGTCAGTCACGCCTCTCTCAGACCGTTTGGCATTGGGCAATTCATCACAAAATCCAACTCCTGGCAGAATACCTCATTCTGCTGATCTCCTCAGCAGAATGAAAACCAATACCAAAATGGCAACTTCATCCACAAGGTCTTCTTCTTTACTTTAAAAAAATAGGGGTTTCCACAAATAGACCTTTTTGCCACATCAGAACTCCATATACCCTGATTTCCCCTCCAGGTTCCCACACCTTCTATCCAAAGGCAATGCCATATGGATCAACTGGTCAGGGATATTTGCTTAAGCTTTTGACTCTTCCCCCCCCCCCCCCCCCCCCCTCCCATTTCTGGTTCGGAAACTCAGACAGCCATCTCTCACACTAATTCTGGTAGCTCCCAAATGGGCTTGACCGCCATGGTTCAACACAATTTTGCATCTATCATTTCCGTATCAGAAGCTTTACATAACATCAAACCTTCTCACAGAACCATGGAGAAATCAGATATCCAAATTACAAGGACCTCAACCTGGCGATTTGGCTCCTGAAGTCCTAGTTTGGTTATTTAAACCTACCACCAGATTGTATGACCATTCCTAAAGAAGCAACAAAACCTACCACTAGAGCATGCTATGTTGTAAAATAGAAAAGATTTGTCATATTTTGCCATAACTCTACTGATCCGCTAGATGCATCTGTGTGAAATATAATTTGTGATCCGTTGCAACTACAACAAGCAGGTTTAGCCTACACATCTATTAGACTACACCTTCCAGCAGTAGCTGCATATCTTCAAATTGGGCATAACGTATCTTTATTCAAAGTTTCAGTAATCAAAGCCTTTATGGAGGGCCTTAAAAGAATAATACCACCCAGAGTATCACCTGCACTTGTCTGGAACCTCAACATTGTTCTCACTAGGCTTATGGGTCCACCTTTTTGAACCATTACACAATTGTTCAGTACAATTTCTTTCATGGAAGGTTGCCTACTTAATTGCTATCACTTTGTTAAGACTGGTTGGTGAGTTACCCTTTCAACTTCATAAAGATGGGATAGTTTGTACAAATCCAAAAGTCTATGCTTTTCACATTAACTAGTCAGTTGCGTTACATGTGTTCTCCCTCAACCTGATTCTGTAGTGGAAAGAGCTCCCCACACACTTTGTCAAAAGAGCAATATTATACTATATTGATAGGACAAAAGATCTTCGCAAAATCATTTTTGTTACCTTTGCTCCACCTCATAAATGGAAACTTATCACTAAAACCGGTATTTCAAGGTGGCTTGTTAAATGTATTCAAACTAGTTATGTTAAAGCTAAGCGCTTTAACTGTACCTCCTAGAGGAGTATCTATGGCCTTGTTAGGTAACATTCCCATAGCGGGCATGTGTAAGACAGCTACACAGTCCACACCAGACATTCTCCAAACATTGTATGGATGTATTGGCACGCCAACTAGCTAATGTAGGACAAGCTGCGCTGAAAACATTTTCAAACTACCAACACCCACTGGTTAGCCATGCTTTGGGACAAGTACTCCTATGCAGTCTATCCAAAGCATGTGTATATACAGTACACATGCCTCAAACAGATTGTTAATTACCCTGTGAGCATCTGTTCCTGGCATGTAGAGCTGTAGATTAACATGCTCCCTCCCCACACCCCAGACACCTGTGGCAATATAGCGGGGTGACTGGACGGGATATGGACACTACTGTTATCCCGGAGTGGTGGATAACTGACATACCTGCAAACTCCTCTCTCCCACCGTTTCAGGACACTTGGGGGACTGGATACGAAGATTGGTGGACGCAACAACCTACGGAAAGAGAGGAGTGTTCCTTTTACGGTACCGGCATTACAGAAGAAGACACATCCACTGTGATGAGTTAATGTGTAGAAGGGATGGCTTCCAGGAAGGAGACACGCCCCCTGGTGACGCATGGATCCGGGGTGTGGACAAAAGACAGGAAGAGTCTGTGTGTTCCGACTCTACAGAGAGGAGAGCGAGAGGAGAGTGTGAGAGTCGGCGCGAGGAGGAGAACTGAGACCGTGGAGAAGGAGACTGGGGAAACTGTGCCTGGAGGCCAACAGTACTGCGCAGCGCCCAGCCACACTATGGGAGGAGTGTGGCTCAGCCAGAACCCTTCACTTGTATTGGACCATACCGATTGTAAATACACGTGCACCGGTGTCCTCACTCCCCCGATTTCCCCTGGGAGAACTGAGTCAGACCATCTGCTAAGACAGTTGTTCTTTTTTCCGCATGTGGCGCTTGGGACCGACTAGGGAGGAAGACTGGTTATCCCTAAAGACCGGACCAAGACTGAGCCCCCGGAGAGCACGTGCCCTACCCGCCACGTTGGACCCTGCCGCTGCATCAAGAGAGACTAACCCACAGAAAGAAAAAAACCTTTATAAAAATAAAACCCTATTTACCTCGCAGTCTCCGTGCCCCTTCTTCTGAACTGCCACAGGCTGTTTCAGTTCTGATCATTCAGATAACCTACGCATGGACCCCTCTAGACCACACTCATTTACTCCATTCTCAACCTCTTGCAGGAAATCAGTGGAGTCCGTGTGCAATCTCAGTCACCTTGCCTCATGACTGGAAAAGACTTATTCGAACAAACAACTTGCAAACATCCGGAGCCAACGCTAGATGGCAGGAGTATGCAAAGCATGTGAATCTTCAGCTCTACATGCTTACAGGGTTAGTAACCTAATCTCATATATATATATATATATATATATATATATATATATATATATATATATATATATATATATATATATATATATATATATTATACAGAAACTTTCTGTCCTTTCCCAAAGGCAACCCAAACAACTGTGGAATATAAGCAGGTCGATATAATTATCCCTCCTTTACCCAGCATGACGCGTTTCGGGTAACCAGTACCCTTGATCATATACATGCACATATATACATATATATATTTTAAACCAAGGTGCCCAAGCATTTCGAGGTTGCACTCTAACAGGAGAACACCACAATTGCTCAGCAGTGTTTTTTTTATTTGGAAACGCCGGCGCTGCATCCAGAGTATTGTGCAAAAAAGGCCCTACGCGTTTCAGAGTTGATTTCTCCTTGTTCACGGGCATATGCACATCATTAAGGCAGAGGTGGGAGACCGTCTCGAGTCGCTCTTTATTGCCCTCTGGTGGACCCCTTGTATCATCCAGCATTCTGGGACTCATAGTCAAACTCCTCATTAGTGAAAGCCATTAGTGGGTTCCACACTAATTAAGGCTCTTCCAGACACTTTGAGTTGTTAGGCACCAGTTAGCAAGAAAACCTGTTAACCCTTTGAGTTTAAACCTTTTTTTAGTCCTCCATATGGTCAGTTTGTTAATAAAATCCCAAGTGTTCTATTTCAGAAGATCTGATCTGGCAATTAACGTGCCTTTTGCGCTGCTTCCTCTCATGCTTTAAGGCTTCAAGATTGAAGTGAATCTGTTGGCATAACCCTATCCTTCATAGATTTTTGCTAATTTAATTCTTTGGAATCTCGTGGGTAGATATATACTTTTTTTTTTTTCGTGGTTAACATATTTAATATTTTGTCAACAAGATTGCAGAAGGGTCAAGTCTCTTGCAAGCCTCAGGCTACAAAATATTTTCTATGGTATCAAAGAACAAGGATACTCTGGAAAGTAAGGCAGCATTTTTCTTATGTGAATGCAAAGATATTTGAGCAGGCTCAGCATGCACTGTAAAAGCACACATATTACAGCGGTTAGACCTCCAGGTTCCTGCCATGGCTATTTTCCTTTGGTTGGCCAGTTATGCCACTAAAGTAACCTTAGATTGGTAGTTGTAATGTGCCTTGTTACATGACTTTAGGAGGGTACTCACTTTGTTACTTTCCACATACTTTAATCAAACGTACATATTCATTGATATTGGCAATTGATTGACCCCTTACCCCCGCCCCCTAAACATTTAAATCATCTGTTCGATGCACCTCTTTTTGAGATTGGACCCAAACTATCTGTCCGTTCTTTTCTTTGATCAAATTCAGTGGATTTTTATTAAAACATTAGAATGTCTTTTTTTTTTTTTTTTTTTCAAAAAATGTTCGATCCTAATGCAGCGCGCATGAGCTGCTCTATGGGAGGCTTCTTGTGAGCACCCTAAACTTCTCTGTGTGGGTCTGACTCCTCCCACACATTGGATTGACCTTTGCGTGTGTCTTTCAATAATAAAAGCACGCAAATGGCCAAAGGCGGGTGCATTTCCCACCTCCTTCCCAATGTGTCACTTCCACAGCCTTTTGCTCATGGAGCGAGCTGCGGCACACTGGGTGGCAGCTGCATTCCTGGTGGGTCAGGTTGCACGCAACACGCCATGCTTTTGCTTGGTTTGCTTGAAAGTAGCACCGCCTATTTACTGGTATCGTTGCACTTTGCGGCTTATGTGTTTGTTTTTGGGGGCAATTTTCCTTTTTTTCCTGCTTGTGTTTATGCAAGCTTTATTTTTTTAAAAGCTTCTACACAACCTTCTCCCTCCCGACAATGCTCGCTCCATCCATAAATCTTTCCCTCCCCATCACTGCTTTATACCCCCTGTCTCCTTTGTCTTGCTATTCGTTGCCATCAGTTTTTCAAACTTGCGGGTTCCTAGTCTCTGTGCAGACACATTCAGAGTAGGACCGGTTTGATGTTTTTCAGCCTTAAAATATATTGTGCTTTTCCTTTTTATATTGAAATATTTATTTATCCAGTATTAGGAGTATCTTTCATAGATTCACATGCCTGAATCATTCCCCGTCGTCTGGGTGGGAGTCCCCGGTACATAAAAAGAGTAATGTCCTAAAGACATATACATAGTAATAGGCCAGAGGCCTCTCATTAGTAACATATCCATGTCCTTTTGTAAAATGGACCAAACTTTGGCCAAGAGCCAATCAGATATCACCAACCTCTAGAAACTTCCTGGAAGGAGCCCTAGTCCCTCAGATTTTCTACGGCACGTCGTGCTAGGGAGTCTCCATTGAGCTCTGCTCAGCTTCTTTGAATTTATGGATTTTTTTTTCCACATTTTCTTTCTGTGAGGGATTTTCAGTTTACCCATGGCTGATACTCCAAAAAAGGGGCTCTTTAGATCTTGTGCCTCTTGTGGCAAGAGGCTTCATGTAGATGACGGGCATGAGGACTGCCTTTACTGTCTCTACCTGACCATTCAGAAAAAGATTGTAAAGTCTGCCGCACTTTCTCAGCCAAAACTCTCAAGGACAGAGCGGGCCGCCTGCTGATATGGCTTCAGAGACTCAAGGCCAAGGACCAGCCAGTCTCTTAAGGTGAGAGTGAGTGTTCCATTAGGATAGGAGTGTACACTCTTCTCCCTAAAGGCCTAGAACGTCATCCCCAGAACCATCTTTACAGCCACCTCAAAAGAAGACGCCCGAGTCTTCAGAGGTTCGTTCTAAGGCCGTGGCTGTGAAGGTTTCTTGACACGTCGACTAAGTCAAAATCGTCATCGTCTAAATCCTCGTCGACGGTTAAGGCTCCATCGATGACGGTTTCAGTGTCAATGAGATCATCGTCGTCGACACCAGCGTCGGTGAAGCCGTCGACGAAGCAATCGTCAACGACACTGCTGTCGACGACATCGTCATAGAAGACCCCGTCGACGACTGAATCTGGTCTGATTGTTGACGTTCCCCTGTCGACAACTACTCAGTCGACGGGCTCGACAACGGTAGTCGCCTCCCTTGAAGTGTACCTATACGCACTTCAAGATGACCACGCGTACTCACGCCGGAATTGACCTCTCCGAGCAGGGTCCAGCCATTCCCACCTGCTCATCTTCTAGATACTGAGGACTCTATGTTCCGAACAGCGACCAGCCCATCTCAACTACACGTAAAACTACATGAAAGTTCAGATTGTGAGGAACAAGAACAAGATTATGTGGAGTACCAGGAGGAATTCCAACCTCCTCCGTACTCTACAGCCTATGGTGTGCCTTCCAGCCTCCATAGTGACAGATCTGCAGTTTTTGATTGCGGACTACAAGCAAAGGTTTCTATCCACTCCTCCGCCAGTTGTGGCACCGCCACCTAGGCTTCGGCCTCCTCCTCTAGTCCTTCAACCAGATCCGGTGCCTTCGCGTCCTCCGCCATCCTCTGAGGAAGACTAAGAAGAGGAGCAACAGGAGGAAGCGGAGATTCAGGACACACAAGACGAATGGGATGACTACGTGATTCCAGGTCCAGCATCCCCTGTACAGACACAAGCGGATTCACCCCCGGAAGACATTGGGGGATTCCACAATATTCTAGAAAGGGCGGCGTTACGATTCACACTCGAGGTCACGTCGACACAACAGATTGCTTCCTTTATGATTTTAAGGAACCATTCCAAAAGACTGTACGGTCCATTCCCATCATTGATTACATCTGGGAACAAGGGAGAAAATAATGCAAAACCCTTCATCTCTGCCTCCAGTACTGCCCAGACTGGACAAAAAATATAAAGCTCCAGACACAGCTCCAGCTTGCCTTACTGGCCATCCGAAGCCGGACTCCATTATTACCCAGGCAGCGCAGCGCAAGTAGAAATCCATTGGCTGCGCCACCAGATAAGGAAGGTTGTAAACTAGACAACATAGGGAAGAGGTTTTCGTCGATGTCCGCTCTAACAGTGCGTGCAGCAAACTCTTTGGCACTGTTAGGCCGATACAACGTCAAATGTGGGCAGATACTGCTCCATATTTGAATTCGCTTCCAGAAGAGCAGAAAGAGGCGAAAAATTCTCCTTGAAGGCGAGCGTTCCGCTTCGGAGATGATGGATGATCGCATCCACGGGGTTCCGTCAGCTGGCAGGAGCTGCAGTCCTGAGGCGCCAAGGTTGGCTTAAAGCAACATCTTTCCGGCCTGAAGTTCAGACCAAGGTATTGGACATGCCGTATGACGGTCAACTTCTTTTTGGGCAACACATCGATGAGCTGCTCCAGGGGATCAAAAAAGATACGGATACCGCAAGGGCTCTAGGTACCCTCCAATACAAAAATCCTTCCTTTCGGGGCTCCAGAGGAAGAGGTCAGTCCTCGAGAGAAGACTATCAGGGGTACAAATCCACATACAGCTCAAATTGGCAGTACAAACCCCAGTACCAACAAAGACCGCAGCAAAACCAGTCGTCCTACAACAAGTCTTCCTTTCGCGGACGAAGAGGGAAGGACACAGCCAGAAGGCAATGACTTCTCTCTGCCACAGGTCTCCATTTCCTCTCCGCCTTGCAAAGTTGTCAGGAGAATTTCATCCTTCCTTCACAATTGGCAACAAATTACAACACATCGGTGGGTCCTCCAACTTGTTCAATTCGGACACTCTCTGGAGTTCGTGGAAACTCCCCCTCAAAAGCCGCCAATACCAATGTTGCACAAAAATCTGCATCTGCTGCAATTGGAACTCTCCCTCATGCTTAAAAAAGGAGCAATAAAAAGTGTCCCCCGGAATCAGAAAGGCAAGGAATTCTATTCCCGATTCTTCCTAATTCGAAAGAAGGAGAAAAAATGGAGACCTATATTGGACTTAAGAGCCCTCAACCAATACCTCAAAAAATATGGTGTCCATCCAGGAGGTGCTGCAACTCCTCAATGCGAACGACTTCATGGTGTCGTTAGACCTTCAAGACGCGTACTTTCATATACCAATCCACAGGAACCACAAGCAATTCCTCAGGTTCACGTTGGCGGGCAAGCACTACCAGTTTCGGGTATTGCCTTTTGACCTGAAGTCTGCACCAAGCATTTTTACCAAATGTCTATCTCCAGTAGGAGCGTACCTCCGTTAACATCACCAGGTCTTCCCGTACTTAATTGACTGGCTCGTCAAGGCACCTACTTTCGCAGGCGTGACCAAGTCCTCCAACGCCTTTCTTCAGCTTCTCAATGGTCTGGGACTTACTCTCAATGAAGGGAAATCCGTTATTTAGCTGTCCCAGTGTCTCACTTTTCTAGGAGCTGTCCTAGATACCACTCAGAGAAAGGCTTTTCCTTCACAGGAACGTCAATTGAAATTAAGGACTTGGGCCGCCCAGATTCAATCCAAAAAGTCCATCACGGTGCGCCTGTACAAATCCTTGTTAGGGATTATGTCCTCAAACATCCTGTTGGTTCCACACTACCGCCTTCGTATGCGTCCACTTCAGGAGGCACTATCCGCTCAGTGGACTCAGTTCAGGGGATCTTTCGACTACTTAATCCCGATAACTCCTACCATTGTCCGTGCTCTGAACTGGTGGCTTCACCCACAGAATCTGAAGCATGGTCTTTCGTTCATACTTCCAGTTTCGCCACATGTAATAACTACAGATGCGTCTTTGGAAGGATGGGGTGCGTTCCTTCAGGACCTTCAAATCAACGGGCAGTGGTCCCTTGCAGAGAAGCAACTGCACATAAACCTCCGAGTTGTGCAGTCTGCCTGGCATTAAGAGTGTTCCTGCCCAGGATCAAAGATTCCCCAGTGCTTGTGAGAATAGACAACACCACCACAATGCACTATCTAAACAAACAAGGGGGAACTCTCTCTCTGACGTTCTCAAGAATCTCAACGGATTTGGAAATTGTTACTTCAGCACAACATTTCCCTTCGGGCAGCGTACGTCCCAGGGACAGGCAATGTCCTGGCGGACTCTCTGAGCAGACAACGCTCGGTGTGTCACGAGTGGGAGATGGATCAGCAACTTCTCAACTCTGTATTCGCCCGATGGGGCAAGCCTCCTGGATCTGTTTGCTGCACAGCACAGCACAAAATGCCAACATTACGCAAGCTGGCATCCCCAGAAGGGATCGATAGTGAATGCATTTTCGATCGGATGGTGCAACGTCTTTGCATACCCATTTCTTCCATTTCCCCGAATTCCCAGGGTCCTCCGGAAACTGAAGGCAGAGCATTGCACCATGATCTTGATAGCCCCAGCGTGGCCGCACCAGCACTGGTTCACAGAGCTTCATCTCCTGTCGCTGCAGGTTCTATTCAAGCCTTGCCCGACTCTCCTCTCAATGAACCAGGGGCAAGTCCAGCATCCGGATCCAGCATCTCTCAGATTGTCGGCTCCTGAGTTCAGAGCGATTCAGAACCTATCAATTTACAATTTAGACATTCCTCAAGAATGCAGGGCAGTCTTAGCCCGGGCTCGGGCCGACAGTACCAACAAGACGTATTCTCTAAAGTGGAAAAGGTTCTGTGTATGTGTAAAGCAAACCAGATACACCCCTTTTCATCAACACCTAAGAAAATTCTACCTTACCTGCTCCAGTTGGCGCATTCAGGATTGGCCCATGCTTCTATTAAAGTCCACCTGGCGGCCATATCTCGCTTCAGGCGTTCGTCATCTGGTACTTCCATCTGGTCCAATAGACTGGTTAAGCAATTTCTAAAAGGCCTGTTCAGGACATTCCCTCCGGTGAGAGCTTTACCATCCACCTGGCAGCTAAACATTGTGCTTGCTCAACTGACGATAACCTCCCTTTGAACCAATATTCAGAGCTGACATCAAATACCTGTCTTGGAAAGCTGCTCTCTTACTAGCGCTCACATCGGCAAGGCGTGTAAGTGAGCTGCAAGCCTTCTCTGTCCTGTTTGAACTGCAGTAAAGGATCCTGAATAGAGTTATTCTACAGACTAACCCTAAATTCATCCCAAAGGTTCCGTCTAATTTTCACCTGAAAGAACCTATTGTCTTGCTGACTTTCTTGCCTAATCCACTTTCTGCAGCAGAGATGTCTCTCCACTCTTTAGACCTCAAACATTGTTTGAAATTCTACATCCACCGAACAGAACAGTTTCGGAAATCCAACCAGCTTTTTGTTGCCTTCAGCAGGCCCAGAAAGGGACTTCCATTGACTAAGCAGAGTATTTCTCGTTGGCTCTCGGCAGCCATTACTTTCTGCCATCAACAGGCAGGTCATCCTCTGCACTCTAAAGTTCGAGCTCATTCAACCAGAGCTGTCTCCACTTCAATGGCGCTCTTTGCAGGAGTGCCCATTATCGAACATATGCAGAGCGGCGACATGGAAGACACCACATACGTTCACCAGGCACTACTGCTTGGATTCTGAACTTATGAAAGATGCAGCAGTAGGACAAGCTGTGCTCCGTCATCTATTTCACTAGAGGTGAGCCTTCTCTTTCATCCCACCTTCCTACTGTCTACTCGCACATTTCTCTTTTATATGGTATTTTGGTACTTGATAAATTTCACAATTGTTGTTCTAATATCGAGTGATTTTACATGTTGTACCATACAAAATGTGCTGGTGATTGCTTGCTACTCTGATTCAGGCATGTGAATCTATGAAAGATACCCATAATACTGGATAAGAAATACGTTACTTACCTGTAACTGCAGTTATCCAGTATTGGTATCTTTCATAGATTCACATGCAACTCACCCACCTCCCCTGGAAGGGCTCACCTTGGTTCTCTCAGTAGGTACTACTTAGCACTGTGCTTACGAAAATCTGAGGGACTAGGGCTCCTTCCAGAAAGGTTCTAGAGGGTGGTGATATCTGATTGGCTCTTGGCCAAAGTTTGGTCCTTTTTACAAAAGGACATTGATATGTTACTAATGAGAGGCCTCTGGCCTATTACTATGTATGTCTTTATGACATTTCTCTTTTTATGTACCGGGGACTCTCACCCCGACGACTGGGAATGATTCAGGCATGTGAATCTATGAAAGATACCAATACTGGATAACTGCAGTTACAGGTAAGTAACGTATTTCTTATGTGTACGTGTTTAAAAGCTTTTCTGCCACCTCGTCCCTCCTATCTATGCATGCTCAGTCTACAAATGACCCCACCCTCCCAATCACTGCTTTAAATCCTCACTGGCCTCTGATGTCCTGCGATTCTTTATCATTGGTGTTCAGAACTACCCGGCCCCTGGGAATGTGCTCCACTCCAATCTCTGCACAGACACGTTCAAGGAGTGGGAGCGGTTTGTTTTTAATCCTCACTCTGGCTGCATTTCAAGACTCTGCTGTGGGCACCGGAAAAGGCTTCATGTCAAAGATCCTAACAGTGCATATTTCCAAGAGAGTGGGTTGCGCTACAAAGGCGTCCCAGATGCATGTTAACAGTGCTGGTACAACTGTTTTATAAAAACGTGCACCTCCTTCGGCAGATGGTTCCCTCTCGTGGAGAAGTGAATCCCAGTGGCATAGACCATACACAACTTGTAACTGCGTCAGATTCCTGGGGCATCCCCCGTGCCCATTAATTATACTGGGTGAGCGATGCCAGGGCACAGACAGACCCTGAATGCCTCTCCATTCTATTCCAGAGGTGCCAGATTGTGCCCTGGCACTTGGTGCCAAGGCGCGGACCTCCAGTTCTGGCATACGCTGCATACCAGACAGTGTTGCGTCAAAGCTGCTGCTTTTATTATTCAGGTTGTTCATTCACAGGAATGTGGCCCCCATGCCCCTCTGGATTGGGTGAGCCCCCTTTTGTCTGATTGGTTACATTCTAAGTTGAGTAGGGGCAGAGGCTTGGTACGTCTGCATCTCGTTTCCAAGCTCGAGGCTCTCACTTAGGGGCTCTAAATGACGCCTTTTTTTTATTTTATTTTTTTATTCCAAACCATTCATCATTTTAACAATTTAAGAATGTGCTAATATTTAATAGATGCATTTATTTGTGTGTCTTTTGCTTGTAGCTGGTTCCTCAGACTTCTGCTCACCAGCAACCTTTCCTGGAGTATGGAGTCCGCATTTGTAGACGCTTCTTTGCAGACACCATAAGCATGCCCTGCTGCCCCTTTGACGGTGTTTATGTTCCTTGAGAGGGTTGTGTTCACTTGTTGGCAAGAAACTGCTGGTGGCAGCGACTGGTCACACTTGGGTCACTGTAGAACATTCAAGCCCGGACTGATCCGATAAGCACATGTTTATTTTCTAAAGGGAGTGCAGCTGTAGGATAACTCGGTGGGTAAATGTATCTGTGGCCTTAATCGGCACGCAACCTACAAGACATTGCTTTAAATATGGCAGGTCCAGCAGTATTTTCACCCTTCTAGGTCAATACTATAAGGGTCGGGTTCACTTTTGACAGAAAGCATTGGCAAAGCCAAAAGGTCTCGCCTATGGGTGAGCCAGTGTCTTTGTCAGTGCCTTTTTTTTTTTTTTCTTCTTCAAAGATGCTGCCCAGTGTCTCCTGATGTTGTACAGTCCTGACAAAAGCAATTGCTAATGTCAAAGGGGACCAAAGGCTAGACCTATTGGCTTTGCCAATGCTTGGGTTTTTTTCTGTTTCAACCGATTTACAGAGGGAAAGCTCTAAATGTAAATGTGCTTCACGCATTTGCTTTGGCAGAGTGAGATTTTTACTGGACTAATATAACATTTATAACCTTGACTTTTAATGAAATTACAGAGTGTAGACGTCTGGCCCACCTGCATCTTTCTTCTATTTCCCTTTTCTTTTACTCTCAGCCCTTTAGTTATTGTACCATCTCAGTCAGACTGAAGTGGCATCCAGCCCTCTTGTAGTAGTCTCTGCATGTGTGGGTATTTAGTGCAAACTCTGGCTAGCTAAGAAAAGCTACTGGGTTCAAATTCTTCCCATGGAGCCATCTATATTCACAGCAAAGTAAATTTTCTGTCCCTCAAAATATAAATACGTTGGGTAATTTACCACATGCACACACTATACCTCAAAGATCTCGCTATGTACAAATCTCTGCACTTACCCCATGCCTCCCTGCGCATGTTACAAAGCATCCCTGTACAATCCCACATTCATGCCCTGTCGACTTCCTTCTTCCACCAACAAGAACTCCTCTGCACTGCCAACTTTTTTTTTCCCTTTTCTCTGCTGAAACCTGTCTCCTGTACTTCCACCCTTAAACTCATGCATCACTAGCATTTCACGCACAATCTTCCTTGTACTCTCCTCCCCTTCAAGGCAGTACCTCCGACTCTCTTCTCCACTTAACTGCGATGTCCCTACTTCCAGCAGGAACCCAGTGAGATGAAAAGGTTGTATTCCTTTTTGCTGTGCTTTATCCGAAATACTTAACCCATGTGCCATTCATTTATAGGTTTTGCATCAGCGATGACCTATTGTCTGAGTGGCTTTGGCAAATCCACCCATTGCTATTGGTGGTTTGCTGCAGCATTCTGAAGTGCTGGTTTCTTATTGGTGCATTCTGTAAAGTCTCTTCTTTGTGTGTTTAGCTCTCTACCCAGCGATTTCACTCGGAGCATTATGGTCGGCCATCACAAAGTACAGCGTGTGATGGTCTCTCTTCCCTCCTTCCACGGGAAGACGCACGCTTTATTTTATTTTCTATGCATCTGACTGTATTGAAGAGCCTGTCTTGGAGGACACAACTCCCCGGTACAGCTTTAAATCCGATGCCAGTCAGACACGCTTACAAGACTCTGTAATGGGCGTTGACAAATTATTGGGTGGGCGGCGAACTCTGACAGCCTGCTGAGCGATTTAATTCCGAGTGGGGCTCCGCAGAAGGCAAAATTGGTTGCTTGTTTTAAATGTTGGTGCACCCCTTTAAATTTTGATCCTCTCAGGACCCCATAGTCCCTTATCTGTTTCTTAATTCTTGTTTCTTCAGAGAAATTCATCTCCTCCCTACATGCTCAGCATTTCGCTAAGTGGGAGGTTCCCCTTTGTACATTTTCTTTTTCAGCACCCCTCACACAATGCAGCAGACCATCTGGTTTGTGATCTCCTGCAAGCTACTCCATTCAGTGCAATTGCCTGTTTTTTCTTCAATTGTTGCTGGCATAAAAGGTTAGTTAAATTTTTCAAATATAATTTTGTTGCAGATTAATATCCTTTTTTCTGTCACTGTCTTATTCTTGCAAAGCCTCTTTACCGTGTTTTGGTTCAAAGCCATCGCCGTCTTTTCTCTTTGCCTTTTCTTGGTTTGGTGGTAATATGCAGTTTTTATGTCTCTACCCCTCCGCTCTTCAGCTGTTTGAATAGTGTTTCCCTTTTAGAAATAATGTGGAAACTGCGTTCATTTACTAGTTTGAGGTTTTCTTAAGTGCGTAGAAGTCCAAGGTTGTCAGAGCGCTTTACATAAAAATTGTAGAAAACAGTACGCTAGAGAAGTAAAAAGCAATGTTTCGGACAAGAGGATTTGGGACAAAGGTGATCGAAGTATCCTTCCGTTCGAGGAGCCATTCTAGGGTCCGACCCCTGCTTGAGCACCGAGAGACTACATGGAACAAGTCCTTGTCAGATCTGTGAGATGTAGTTTTGCAAAGTTCATATCTGGGCATGCTATTCCAACCATGCTGAAAGAAACCTGGTTTAAGTAGTTTAAAAACAAATACCATTTGGATTTTAATAGAATAGCAATGGGCTTGCACACATGCCTTGCTAGAATATTTGGAATTAAGCCTGGGAATTTCAGGCCGTGACAGCGGTTTTACTAATTGTTGGCCTGGATACATCTGAGCAGCAGCGTTTACTAGCCAGGTTGCAGGCTCAGTCCAGTTGAGGTTCAAACTAAGTCTAGTGCACAGAATTCTATTGGTATAATATGATTGCATGTGTTTATCCACCCACAAAGTACATTGAAACGCTGACCTCAAATTAGCAAAAGTTCGTATAACAGGATTACCGTAGGAATCTGTTGGTAAGGAATAACTTTCTTACAAATCTCATTTATAAATCGTTGCTTTTCTGTTAATCCAGTTTAATTAACCTGAAGTGAGATTTCAACCCCACGAATGCATTCATTTGTTAATTTGAAGGTCAGGGCAGCAGACAAACTATCCCTGTGTGATGAGACTTCTGATAACTGGAAATTACTAGGACTTGAAGAAAGGGACGAGAGACCAAGGAGAAAAATGACCTGAAAATGGCAGGATTGGGCAAGTTTTATAATGTGAGATTGTGCGTTAACCTGAGCAACACAGGTGAATCGCTGCAGAAAGACATTGGCGAATAAATGGAATGCCAGGAGAGTAATCTAGAGTCACAGATAAATGGCTGGAGAAATTTGTGCAGAATTCAACGATGGAAATTCGGGATTTTACAGATTTTTATTATTGAAGTGTTAACACTATCTTACAGACAAATGTGTGCCATGGACAACTTTTTTTATTAATGTGTCATTCGCGTCAGACTGTAAGGACATGCCTCTGATAGGACCCTGATCCCTCAGCAGTTCCATATGTCTTCAATAAAATCAGGGACTAAAATGAGCCTTTAGCGACGCTTCAGGGAATAGGAAAATGCTTCAAGTACTTTTAACCCACCTGAACCAGCAATGCTCCACCCTATTTCTAGAATGAGTTCCATTTCAGTGCAGAGCCTTTTCCCAAAACCCAAGTGTATTTCTAAGCTAAATCATGGCTAATGGTGGCAAAAGTCAATTAGAAATCTAAGCGGCCCAACAGGCAAGCCACCCGAGCAAGTCACCCCTTATCCAACACGCTTTATTTATAGATTTATATAGCGCTGAATCGCCCCATGGGGTATTTCTGCACTTAGGACCGGGGGCCTCAGACGGTGGGCCTCAACCAGAACAAGATCAGAAGAGATGAGTTTTTAGAAGCTTCCTGAACTGAGAGAGGCTCTGACAATTGCGGAGCTGAAGGGGCAGCTCATTCCGGAAAGCCGGGGCAAGGTGAGAAAAAGCTCTGCCGCTGGAGCGTGCATTTTTTACTTCTAGTGGTGCAGAGGAGTAGCTTGGAGCCTGATCTTAGAGGTCGTGAGGGAGTATACTTGATACATTTAGCAGAATGGTAGAAAGGAACCTGTTCATTAAGTGCCTTGGAAACCGTGCAGCCTATCTTAAATTTTACCTACTTTCTCACAGGCAGCCAATGGAGTTTTTTGAGGAGGGGAATAGAAGCCGTTCTAGGTGGAGCATTTGCTACAAGGCGGGCAGCTGTGGTCTGCACAACTTGTAGCTTGTTTAAGGAGGTTTCGTTGGCCGATGCTGACAGAGCATCACAATAGTCTAGTCTACTTAGTACCAGAGCTTGCATCAATGTTTTTTGATGGAGGAAGGTAGCAGGGGGAAGATCCTTCTAAGTAGACTGAGAGTGTGGAAGCAGGCACCAGTAGTGGTATTGACATGAGCATCAAGAGTAAGGTTTTGATCGATCCTGATGCCTACGTTTTTGACCACCTCCTTAAGGAGACAGGGCATTTTCCAGCTCCTCGGGCCACCAACTGGGCGTCCAGCTTATAGCTGCTTCTCCAAACAGCATGATCTCTTATTTCTCTGCATTTAATTGGAGGAAGTTAGTCCTGCTCTAGGTGGCAATAGTCTTCATGCCTTCAAAGAAGAAGGGTTGTGTATCTGGTTTGTTTTTTTCAAAGGTGAGAAGGAGCTGGGTGTCCGCCTATGAAATGGGATTGAACCCTAGGTTCCTCATAGGTTTAGCCAAGGGGGTAAAACAGATGTTAAGAGTGGGGCTCAAACAAGAACCCTGCTGGACCTCCATACTACCTCCACTGCCTGGATAGCAGCTGGCGTGACACCTTAGTTTGAGCATAAGCATGACTGAAAGATGCTAAAACTTATTTTCCTAGAAATTTACCCCGCTTAATGTGAGTAGTGTTTTCAATGTCTGTCTGGTTTTGGGTGAGTTTGTTAAACAAAGGAAACACTTAACCATAATTGGAATATGAAGTAGAACATCAAGCCGACGGCTGAGAAGCTTGAGATTTGAAGCAGAGTAAAATCTGCTGCAGGTGTATATTGTGCCTGGTAGTAAGTGGGTTTCATGAATTGTTATGTAAAGTATTTTATTGCTTTATGTTCTTGCATAACATTGAGCTTTCCCCTACCGACTCCCCACCTGTACGCTCCAATCCAATGGAGACTCTTCCATTCACTTTTATACATACATTGACTGACTTGTGATTTTACCCTTTTTATATGCATGACCACCACATTTTTAGTTGCTCCTCGTTAGATTGTATTTGTTCCGGGTTTCTAATTGTCCATCTGTATCTGAATGCTGGTCCTCCTGTTCTGTTCTATAATCTTTATGTTCGAGGCATATGAGCTGCAGATCACACACTATGCATAGATGGCCACCTAGTGTTGACCCGGATGTTTGCAGTTTGTTTTGTTGTAGGAAAGTCTTTGGAAGTCACAGAATAGGTGACTCCTCCTTTGGATGATGCCGCACATGGGCATCGGCTCCATCCCCACGATTGTTTTTTCCCGCCACCAGGCTCTGATGTGTTTCCAGCGCTCCGTGTTGGAACCGTTTTCCTTCGGCACGCAATCCTCCCCAATTTACAGAAAATAAGTTTAGCACGCTTTTCCACTCTACGCTATTCTTAAACATCGAATATTTCGATTCAGTCGTCTAGCTAGACCTCCCTTCCAGCTCATGGAAAGGACGCCATTCAAGAGGTGTCCTCTGTCGGTCGAAGTTTCCCTTCGCCGACCTTCAAGAAGTGAACCTTTGCCTTTCCCCAGGGCACGAGGCCAGAGACTGTTCCGCTTGTGCCTCTTTCCGCTCCAAAGACTATCCCGGACGGAAGAGTGAGAAGAACAATGGCTCAATCATCAGCTTCCATTCCGGACGACCTCTTCAAGGAAGGAGTCAACGTCCCAGAACAACACTACGTCGACAACGGTCCAGAACAGGAAGAAGATTCGGAAATCGAGGACATCACTCCAGCGCAGCGGGTCATAAATAAGGCCGTCAACTCCTGACCCTTCCTCGACACACTCAAGAAGGCCCCGGTCACACCCTCTCCCTCTCCCTCGGGCGCGGGCGCACACTGACATTCTGCTTCTACAGCCCCACCTTCGGGCCCGGCTAAGAAGCCAATTAAGCCTTTAGGCGACTCTGGCTCGAGTCAGCTTTTCGCACGGTGCCGGCACACATTTACCAGCACTGAAAAAGACTACACCGGCTACGCTGACGTCCAAACAATCGGCGCCGAAACCCACCACTACTACTTCGGCACCGAAAGCAAGGTCTGAACCAAGCAAACCAGATTCGTATTAAAAAAAAAAACACCGGCACCGAAAAAACAATCGGTTCCCAAAAAACCATCGGATCCAAAAACCATACCGGAACCGAAAAGCTTCGGAGCCGAGAGACTCCTGCTTCCCCAGTAAAGGACATTGTCAAAAAACCAAAACAAGCCGCTTCAGTGCCGAAACCTTCCTCCGCACCAAAAGATCGGACCCCTGCTCAATAAACTCGATCCAAGGGCCCAATCACTAGACAGTTGATTTTGGCCTCAAAAGCGACCACTGGACACACCAGCTCCAGCTCCGCATTCAAAGAAGGACATGGCTACCTCTCCTTTAAGACTGCCTTCCCCTTCGCCACATCCTCCCATGCCACAGCATTCCCCAGCATCCTCTATTGCATCAGACGATGACAACAGGGATGATAGCTCTGATGACATAGGGGGGAGGGGGGGTGTAACCTACCTGATCCAGCCACCCCTACAGGATCACCTGACCCATGGGATGATTATACCACTCCAGATTTCCCAAATGTCCCTCAGGATGACTTGTACCTCTCAAGGCCTTCCCCACCAGAAGACACTGTAGGGTTTCACAAGTTAATACAAAGGGCTGCACAATATCATGGGGTAGACATACATACATACAGACCCTGCAGAGGAAGACTTCCTAATGGATACCTTTGATAATGCACAAAGGTCCTCATCCATCTTACCAATGCTTAAGGGAGTGATTGAGCACGCTCCTGAAGTCTTCAAGGTCAGAGGAAGACTTCCTAATGGATACCTTTGATAATGCACAAAGGTCCTCATCCATCTTACCAATGCTTAAGGGAGTGATTGAGCACGCTCCTGAAGTCTTCAAGGTCCCAGTCAGAACTCTGGTCATTAACCCTCATATAGAGAAATATATAGCTGCCCCCTCAGACCCAGCATATATTAAAGGTCCGGTACCACTAGACTCACTTGTAGTTTCCAACGCACTCAAGAGGGCAAACTCGCAAACATCAGGTGATGCTGCACCACCAGATAAACAGTCTAAGTTACTTGACGCATCAGGGAAAAGAACTGCGTCTCAAGCAGCAAACATGTGGTGTATCTGCAACACACTGGCATTATTAGCCAGATACGATAGGGTACATTGTGACGAGTTAGAGTCATTAATGAGACACCTCCCTGACAAGTACAAGGATAGAGCAAACTAGCTTATCCAAGAGGGTAAAAACATTACAAACCCCTCTATTCGATGTGCCCTCGATGCAGCAGATACTGCATCTAGGGCAGATAACACCAGCATTTTACTATACACACGCCTGGCTACGTATAGCAGGATTCAATCTTGAGGTACAAAGTGCCATTCTTAATCCACCCTTTGAGCAACACCTATTCGGACCCAACGTGGATGTATCTCTTGAGAAAATGAAAGGATACAGACCCCGCCAAATCTATGGGAGCCCTGCAGTCGCAGGCTCCCAGACGTTCATTTTGTTGCTCATCCTATAGAGGTGCCACCAGGGGATATTCCTCACACAGCTTCTACCTCTTACAAAGCCCCTACCTAGTCCATTTACAGCAAAGGCTACCAAAGGGGTGTTTACAGGGGTAACAATAACCAAGGCAGAGGTAAAAATAACAACTCCCGCTCTGCCTCTACCCCTGCCCAATGACTCCCTTCCCCTATCCCATTCTACTCCTGTCGGTGGAAGACTCCCAACAATACCTGCCAGCCTGGGAAAACATCACATCAGACAGGAGGGTGCTTCAAATAATTCAATCAGGGTATTGTCTGGAAGTAACATCTACCCCCTCCCCCCCCCACCCCCCAAACATACCACCCAAGCAGCGTCCAATGTCACAGGAACATTTAACATTGTTCAGACAGGAGGTAATATCCCTCCTGCAGAAAAATGCAATAGAAATAGAAAATCAATCAAGGCATTTATATAGCGCACTACTCACCCAGAGGGTCTCAAGGCGCTAGGGGAGGGGGGGGGTCCACTCCTGCTCGAACAGCCAGGTCTTGAGTTGTTTCCTGAAGGCGAGGTGGTCCTGGGTCTGGCGGAGGTGGGTCGGGAGGGAGTTCCATGTCTTGGCGGCGAGGTAGGAGAAGGACCGTCCCCCTGTGGTGGCTCTTCGGATGCGGGGAACGGTGGCGAGGGCGTAGCCGGTCGATCGAAGCTGGCGTGTGGGAGCGTAGAAGTTGAGGCGGCTGTTGAGGTATCCTGGGCCTTGGTTGTGTAGGGCTTTGTGTGCGTGGGTGAGGAGACGGAAGGTGATTCTCTTGTTGACCGGGAGCCAGTGCAGGTCTCTCAGGTGTTCGGAGATGTGGCTGCGACGGGGTATGTCCAGGATGTGTCTTGCTGAGGCGTTCTGGATCCGCTGGAGCCTCTTCTGGAGTTTGGCGGGGGTTCCGGCGTAGAGGGAGTTGGCCGTAGTCCAGCCGGCTGGTGACGAGGGCATGGGTGACCGTCTTCCTGGTCTCGGTGGGTATCCACCGGAAGATCTTGCGTAGCATGCGCAGGATGTTGAAGCACGATGAGGAGACGGCGTTGACTTGTCTGGTCATGGAGAGGGAAGAGTCCAGGATGAAGCCCAGGTTGCGTGCGTGGTCTGTTGGTTTGGGTGCGCTGCCTAGGGCGGGGGGCCACCAGGAGTCGTCCCAGGCGGAGGGTGAGGATCCCAGGATGAGGAATGGGAGCAGCGAGATGGCGGTAGTTCTTGAGGTCGGTGGGGTCGGCTGATGGCTTCTTTAGTAGAGCACTGAGTTTGGCGTGCTTCCAGCTCTCCGGGAAGGTCGCAGTGTCGAAGGAGGTGTTGATGTCCCGCAGGTGGGGTGCGATGACAGCGTCGGCCTTGTTGAAGACGTGGTGAGGGCAGGGGTCGGTCGGAGATCCGGAGTGGATGGAGTTCATCGTGCGGACGGTATCTTCGGTGCTGATCAGGGTCCAGGCGCGGAGGATGGTGGTGGGGGGCGATGGTTTGGTCGTGGCGTGCGTCGGTTGAGTGCTGAAGCTGTTGTGTATGTCCGCGATCTTGCTGTGGAAGTAGGAGGCGAGGGAGTTGCAGAGGTCTTGCGAAGGGGTGATGTCGTTGTTACCGGCGTTTGGGTTGGAGAGCTCTTTGACGATGTTGAAGAGTTCCTTGCTGTTGTGTGCGTTGTTGTCCAGTCGTTCCTTGAATGCAGTTTTCTTGGTTGCGTGGATGAGTTGGTGGTGTTTTCGGGTGGCGAGCTTGAGGGCGGTCATGTTGTCAGGTGTTGGGTCTCTGCGCCAGGTTCTCTCGCAGGCTCGGCAGTTCTCCTTGGAGCTCTTGAGTTCGTCGGTGAACCATGGGGCTTTCTTGCCGCCGGGTCTGCTAGGCGGGGTCCTCAGGGGGGGCGAGGTCGTCTGCGCAGTCGCTGATCTATTTTGTGAGGTTGGTGGCCGCTTGGCTGGGGTTCGTTGCGCTGGTGGGTGGGTTCTTGCTCAGGGAGGTCGCGAGCTGGTCGGCTGTGATCTTGTTCCAGCTTCTGCGTGCAACCTGTTGCTGGTGGTGGTGGATCGTGGTCCTTTTGAAGCTGAAGTGGACGCAGCTGTGGTCCGTCCAGTGGAGTCCGGTGGCGTGGCTGAAGGTGATGTCCTTGCTGGATGAGACGACTGGGTCGAGTGTGTGTCCGGCGTAGTGGGTGGGGGTGATCACCAGCTGTTTGAGTCCGAGGTTAGCGAGGTTGTCCAGCAGGGTGGTGGTGTTGCGGTCGTTGTTTGTCTCCAGGTGGAAGTTGAGGTCCCCGATGAGGATGTAGTCAGCGGAGGGAAGGGCGTGCGGGCTGATGAAGTCGGCGATGTCTTCGCTGAATTGTGTGCATGGTCCCGGGGGTCTGTAGACGAGGGTGCCTCTGAGGGTGGTCTTGGGGTTGATGTGGACCTGGAAGTGCAGGTGCTCGGCGGGTGCGAGGGTGTCGTCGGTGTTGGTCGTGATGCAGATGGTGTTCTTGTGGATGATTGCGATGCCTCCTCCAGTCTGGTTGATGCGGTCCCTTCGGATGATCTTATAGCCGTCTGGGATGGCGATGGCGATGTTGGGCGCTGAAGAGGCGTTCGTCCAGGTTTCAGTGAGGAAGGCGACGTCTGGTGAGGTTGTGTCGAGCAGGTTCCAGAGCTCGATGGCGTGTCTGTGGACGGAGCGGGTGTTGAGCAGGATGCACTTGAGGTGGCTGCTGCTGTTTCTCGTCTTGGTCTTGGTCGGTGCAGGAGTCGTGCAGGTCAGGATGCAGGTGAACTTGCAGGAGTGGCAGCAGAAGGGTCCGTGGGTGCGTCTCGGGGTGGCTCGGTAGCAACCCGGGGTTCGGCCGGCGTTGAGTGCGTAGAGTTCGGTGGCGTCGTAGGTCCGGCGGGAGGGCTGGGGTCTGCGGGGACCAGGGGTCCTGGCACTGGGCGCGGTCCAGGCGCGACTCCTGCACAGACCAAGACGAGCAACAGCACCATATGGTCACACTCCAGCAAGTCCTTCCACTGCTGGTACTAAACTACTTCCTTGTCACTAGATCTTGAGGACGCCTACTTTCATATTCCCATCCACACAGCGCACAGAAAATATCTCAGATTTGTGCTTGACAGGCAGCACTACCAGTTCAAGGTGCTCCCATTCGGAGTCAACTGCGCCAAGGGTGTTTACCAAATGCCTAGCAGTAGTAGCAGCACACTTAAGACAGCATATTCATGTCTTCCCGTATCTGGATGACTGGCTCATAAAAGCCAGCTCATACAGCCAGTATGTACAACACACTCAGGCTACTATTTAACTACTTCACGACTTAGGATTCACAGTAAATCATACCAAGTTGCAACTACAACCCTCGCACATACAACAGTAGCTCGGCGCTACATTAAACACCCAACTAACACTAGCTTATCCCTCTCCAGCCAGGATAACAAGCGTACAAACTCTCCTAACAAAATTCAAACCGCAACACTTGCTACCAGTTCGAGTGTTCATGCAGCTCATAGGAATGATGATTTCTTGCATATTTGTAGTACCTCATGCAAGATTACAAATGCGTCCACTTCAAGAGTGCCTAGCACGCCAATGGAACCAGGCTCAAGGTCAACTGACAGGCCTAGTTTTGGTAGACGGTCGGACTCCTCGTTCTCTGCAATGGTGGAACACCAAAAGCCTTTCCAAAGGGCGACCGTTTCTAGAGGCAGTTCCTCTAATAGTCATGACAGCGGACGCATCGCTCTCCGGCTGGGAAGCTCACCTACTACATCACACCATGCAAGGCAGGTGGACACCGCAACAAAAGCTACTCCACATCAAGTACTTAGAGTTGCTAGCTGTGTTTCTAACCCTAAAAGCTTTTCAAACTAAAGTATCAGGCAAAGCTGTCTTAGTCCGCACAGATAACATGACAGCTATGCACTACATAAACAAACAAGGAGGGACGCACTCTCTGCAGCTCTCTGTTAGCACAGCAAATATGGAGATGGGCTATACCACTAAAGATCTTCCTCTTAGCCCAACACGTCCCAGGAGTATAAAACACTATGGCAGATCTGCTAAGTCGACAAACACAGCAGATCCACGAGTGGGAACTTCATCTGCAAGTTCTTCATCCATTCTTCCAAATGTGGGGACAACCTCAAATAGACCTCTTTGCCACCCACAAAAGCCAAATGCCCAAACTTTGCCGCCAGATACCCAAACCCATTGTCCAAAGGCAATGCAATATGGATGAACTGGTCAAAACAATTTGCGTACGCTTTTCCTCCTCTCCCACTACGTCCGTTAGTGGTACGCAAACTACAGCAACACTCCCTAACGCTCATCCTAGTCGTTCCAACTTGGGCCAGACAACCGTTGTACACCACGCTGTTGCAAATGTCTGTAGTACCACACCAAAAACTAAACCTATCTCCACGCCTATTAAAGCAGAACCATGGAGAGATCAGACACCCGGTCCCAGCTCAGCTCAACCTAGCGATCTGGCTCCTGAGGTCATAGTTTGGTTACCTCAACCTTCCCCCAGAATGTATGAACGTCATCCAAGAAGCTAAACGCCCCACTACTAGAGCATGTTATGCTGCTAAGTGGAAACGGTTTGTCATATACTGCCAAAACAACCAAATCAATCCTTTAGACGTGACTATTCAACACATCATTGGATATTTATTACACCTTCAAAAGTGTAACTTAGCCTATACATCTATCAGGCTACACCTCGCAGCCATTGCAGCATACTTACAAAATAGACAACATCTATCTCTTTTTAGTACCAGCTATTGAAGCTTTCATGGTAGGACTCCAAAGAATTCCTCCCAGAACACCACCTGCACCAGTATGGAATGTAAATGTGGTCCTCACAAGGTTAATGGGACCTCCCTTTGAACCATTACACAAATGTGAATTGCAATTCCTAATCTGGAAAGTAGCTTTCCTAGTAGCAATTACTTCTCAGAAGGGTTAGTGAACTACAAGCACTTACCATTTAAGAACACGTTCTGCAAATACATCATAACAAGTGGTTTTTCATACTAATCTAAAATTCCTTCCTAAAGTCATTTCACCATTCCATCTAAATCAATCTGTTGAGCTGCCTGTATTTTTCTTGCAGCCTCAAACAGTCGCAGAAAGAGCTCTACACACCTTAGACGTCAAAAGAGCATTACTGTACTACATTGAAAGGACCCAAGTTTTTCGTAAAACTTTTTGTGTCGTTCTCACCCCCACATAAAAGCAATCCCATATCAAAATCAGGGATTGCTAGGTGGATTGTTAAATGCATACAAATGTTATCAAAAAGCCAAACCTACATTAACAATCCCTCCAAAAGCCCATTCTACAAGAAAGATAGAGGCTTCAATGGCATTCTTAGGGAACGTTCCCCTAGATAATATATGCAAAGCAGCTATGTGGTCTACACCGGACACATTCACAAAGCATTACTGTGTAGATGTGCAAGCTAAACAAGCCACTGTGGGCCAGGCTGTACTAAAAACTGTTTCAAACGACTTTAACAGATACTGCTGGTCGCCGCTAGGTGTGGGAACTGCTATATAATCTATGCATAGTGTGTGATCTGCAGCACATATGCCTCGAACGGAAAGTGCTACTTACCAGTATGCATATGTTCTTGGCATATAGAACTGCAGAGTCACACACGCCCACCAGCCTCCCCGGCTACCTTTTATCTGTTCCAGTGTTATATTAATTAGATACAAATCACATGGACATCACTACCTCTTGTACAGCTCCATCACTTCCTTAATGGCGAAAAACAATCTGGGGATGAAGCCGATGCCCATGCGCAGTATCATCCAAAGGAAGAGTCCACTATCCTGTGACTTCCAAAGACTTTTCTACAAGAAAACAAACTGCAAACATCCGGGCCCAACACTAGGTGGCCATCTATGCATAGTGTGACTCTGCAGGTCTATATGTCAAGAACAGATGCATACTGGTAAGTAGCATTTTCCTTTCTAGCTCCGTCAGTACGGTTTCCCACACTAGCACCCAGTTTGCATGCCCTTTTTGTATTGCAGGATCTTTTGTTCTCCACTTTCTACGTTTACCCACCTTATCGTATATCTGCTTCCAATATTTTAGAAGTTGGTGCTAGATGTACATTCCATTGAATCCCTATTCTACTATTGTGAATAGTAGCAATGAGAGAGAACTATTGGACCCCCATCCCCACCACCCCCTTTGTGGTAAAGGAACATATGCCCAACTTGGAATGACCCAGAAGATCTTAAACAAGCCTTCAAACTTTCATCCGAATGCTTTAATCTTCTCTATGCTTCTAAATGTCCACCAAGAGCTTTTGGTAGTACTAAATAGATGAATCCATCAGTATTGTATATAGCGTTGGCTGCTACATGCATAATGCATATACAAGACTGTATATTCTCACAAATGCGAAGCGGATGTGGCCTGACGGTCGACTTTGAAGCTGGGGAACTGGGATAGTCTCGGCAGGGACGCTCAACATCCTGTGATTCTGGGCAAATTTCTTAATCTCCCCCTGCCTAACAAAATGTTATGTATCTGAAAGACTATTAGTTATAGATTCCTTACCTTAGAGTTACCCCCAGGCGTCAGAATGGATACGTAGAATTTGTTTCGTAGCAGTACCCTTGCGTGTCGGGAGGTGGCGTTGGTCGACTCTGCTTCCGTGACCAGGATGACATTAAGGTATATACTTTGATGCCGCCCCTGCATGCTGAGTCAGTTCTTTCTTTTTCTGCGACAGTCTGTGCAGATGCGGAGAGAGCGGTACCTAAGTCACATTTTGACAACTGTTTTTTTTTCAAATTTTTGTCTACATTTAGAGTTGTTTGACGCCTGGTGCACGCAGGGATGTCGCACCGGTGGACTGGAAAACACACAAGATGATGGATGGAATGTTGCACAATGGCAAAACATTCACCCCCAGTAACATCTGGGTTTAATCCATCGTTATTTTGCTCACCAAGCCACCCCAGTTAAGACATGGCCATATGCAAATCAGTCTTGACCCTGTGCCTCATGGGAACAGTCCAGACCAAACTGCCAAGCCATCTCTTCCCTGGACCGGAATCAAGCTTCTAGGACCGGTTTCTGGCTATCAACCGTCTTCAGCCAGGATAGCTTGACTCCAGTGGCTTAGTGAGCACGGGACCCACGCCTGGGCATACCCTTCCCACATAGGGTGAACAGCAAAACACACAAGATGATGGACGGAATGTTGCACAATGGCAAAACATTCACCCCCAGTCACAGATCTGGGTTTAATCCATTGTTATTTACCGGCAGACTTGCTTCAAGCCTTGTGGCTCCTGCCACAAGCTGATGTTGGTGACTGACCCACATCTAGTGTGCCTCTGGTGCCTGGTGCACAACCCAAAGTCATGCTCAGACTGTCAGGCCATGGCCCTGAAGTCTTTGCGGGAGTGGTCCTGAAAGCTTCTGGAGGCCTGGCAGTTGGCTCTGCGCCACTCTAGGTCCCGGTTGAGAAGGAGGTCACTGGACCGGTCGGGAAACCACCACCACCACCACTGCTCCTCGTCAAAGTCTTCGGGTAAGTCCAAACACAAGAAGGCGAATAAGCACCGTCTCTCTGGGCCTTCTTCCCGTCCGTCTGCTTACTAGTTACAGAACCTGCTGGGTTGGCTCTGAGCTGCCCTCCCTTTTCGGGAGACAGAGCGTCCCTTACTCAACTTCCTACATTTTTCTGAAGATCTCCACTCCATCTTTGGGAAGCCAGACGCCTTTGGACCATGCGGACTCGACTGGGGGTTCTAGGCGTTTGCTGCCAGTGGCTCCAGCGCTGCAGGGCGACCAAGGGTCCAGGCCGGGTTCTGGATCTGCACTGGTCGACCTGACGACACCTCTGGCATTGAATCCATTGACTCATACGCCGGTTGCGTCCCCAGCCGGCATCTACCCCACTCCCTCATCGACTTCAATACGAGACCGGCACCGACCAGCAGTTTTCTATCCTAGCATTACCTTTTGCCCTTAGTGGCAGCCAGGTGAGGGTGAGGAGGGTTGGGAGCGGTCTCTGGAGTTTGGTGACGCCAGTGGTCTGGATACCTCCCCTTACCTTGGTATGCGCCTTCTACGCTGTGGTGTTGCGTAGGGTGGCTGAGGCCTTGAGCTTTCTACAGTGGCAGTCCGAACTTACCTCCTGACTCTATCTAATATATGTCCTTTACAGATATATCGTTACCGATCGGAAGTAACTTGTTAGTCCGTCTCTAACGCAACGCGTGCTCCTGTAAAGCAATCTGATACCTTCATGTCTCGTTCACACTATATAAAACAAAATAAATTTGCACCAAATTCTATCAAAGCATGATGTGTACAGCTAATAACCAGCTATTGATGGAAGTTGGAAGCATGATCTATTTATTATGACAAAGTATGACCAAGGCAGTATGCCTAACTTGTTTATTGTGAAAAGTATATGTTGAAGTCAATAAGCCTTTAAGTGTGGCTTTTTAATTCTGTGCTTATGATTGAAGGCATGTATTAGTTACAAAGGGTGTCGTGTATTGGCATAGTATGCTACGGTTTTGCTGTTGGTTACACCCTGTGACAAATCCTAAGTATAGAATATTTGCATTTTGCGAACCCATGTTATGTCATTTTAGGAAGGTTTAATGCTGTTTTGCCACCTTTGATTGTATGTATATTTGTAACTCTATACTGGAAGGCTGACTTATGTGAATACTTGTGCGGAATTCAGTAGGCCACCTCCACATCAGTGCACGATCAGCAGCGCAGCCCCACGTCCGCACCAACGCAGCCCCATCTCATCAGAAATTCAGCATCTCTGCACAGCACCTTCGAAACACCAGCACAGCATCACCTCCGCATCAGTACACCACCACCATCTCAGTCTGACTAGAAGACCTTTTTTTTATGTTCATTATTTATTTAATAGGGTCATTCAGTTCTACTTGCTGTCTTGGTTGCATACAAGGTAGCAACAATGCTTATAACACTTTGTTATTATAATTTATCAACATGCTGCACAGCAGCCACCGTGCTCTACAACATAGCTTAAAGATATTGGCAAAGTCAATAGCTCTGGCTAAACACTTATAAGGTCCTAAAGGCGAGACCTACTGGCTATACCCATGCTTATTCTTGGGTTGTATCCTATTGCATTTCCAAAGCTGTCATCTTAACCTCTGCATGGTTATTATCCTTTAGTATTTGCTTAGCGGCCCCTTGCTCTTTCGTTGCAATGTTGTACCCCAATGAGTGACTGCAGTAGCCAAAGCAGCCCAAATCTATAGCAGTGTTGACTTTATCCACCTATTAAGATAGCAGAATTCGTGAAAGAGGGGGAAAAAAATTCAAAACCTGTGAAACGCGAGCACTCCGTATATAATTCAAGTGGTATATTTGACCACTGTAAGATGGTAAAACCCAATTGTTAGGCTGGTTTACAAAATATGCCAGTTCAGCAGTAAGAAATAACTTTGATTTTTATGAAGCGTGTATTCTGGTCCGTGGCACAAAGCAGCTGCAGGGTCCTAATACAGTGTAGCAAACTAGCAATCATACTAGTCTATGCAGAGTAATTTTCTTTAGACCTAATTCATATCTCATGGGGATTACTTCACTTGCAGCATATTCAAATGAATTACACCACAGTTACATATATCAAAGCTATTGACTTGCTTTTTGAAGTGCATGTTCAGGATTGTTTTACTTGATCCCTTTTTGTGGACCAGCCATCACTTTGAAGTTTACTTTTGCATTTCATTACAGCCCAATTACACAGAGATCCGAAAGTATTGTAATCACTGGAGAAACTCAGGAGATATCGGTGACTCCTGGGACAGCGTCAAGAGCATTTTGGACTGGTCAGCAGGGCACCAGGATATGATTGTTGAGGCGGCGGGACCAGGAGGCTGGAATGATCCTGATATGGTATGAACATGCACTATTCTAAGAGGCTGAAATTAGTTTCTACATATTGGTCTGTTAAACTAGAAAATCGCTGAGTGTTGATGGTCTTTGTTAGAATAAATGTTACATCAGCAAGCATTTTGCTCTTTAACCCCATTTTCTTGTGGCTTTTCTTAGCATTAGAGGGAGGACTGTTGGTTGTCCGTTTTGGACGCAACCATCTGTAAATTGGTCTTAACCCTGCTCCCCATGGGACCAGCACGAACTGCCAGGCCCTCTCTGTACCGGAAAAATCCGCTGTGTTGCTATAGTTACCCTAAATGGGGAGTATGCCCAGCCGTGGGTTCCATGCACGCTATGCCACTGGATGCAAGGCCGCCTGGTTAATGCGGAGTGATACCCTGAAACCGGTCCCAGGATGCTTGTTTTCTGGTCCAGGGAGGGCCTGGCAGTTCAGGCTGGACTGTTCCCATGGGGAGCAGGGTCAAGACCGATTTGCATATGGCTGGGTGTAAACTGGGATGGATTGTGTGCAAATAAGCCATGGATTTAACCCAGATCTGTGACTGGAGGTGAATATTTGACCATATTTAGCATTCTGTCCATCATCTTTGTGTTGCTTTCATCTAGAGCTACCACATCTCCAAGCCTAGCACACATCTGAAACCCTTACCTGGAAAACTTTCAGCATGAAGATCAGACCCTGCAAGTTCTGTATATTCCTATATTGACCTGTGCACTGCTCCCTAGGATTACATTGACCCTGGAAATGAAAAATCTAGCACCTATTACTTGGATGTTGAAACTTCTTTGGTCTTTTCACCCCAAGAATTACTACCACATGGTTTCCCTTGTGTTCTGCTTGGAACTGTCTCATTTAGTTATAAACCTGCACAATGCAAATAATTCTGTAATGTAGCACTGAGTAGACACTGCAGCTATTAAGTGTTTAACTTGGATACAAAAATCACACAGTAACTAACACTTCTCTCTATTTAAGGATGCTTGTCGACACGTACTCTAGAGCAGTCTTGACATTGGGACCTGCTAACATTGGAGTCAAATACGCGACCGACTGAGTCCTTTGTTATTTGTAGTGCTATGGTTATGTAGCCCTGAAACTCATAGAAAGCCACAGTACTGTGGCTCGCACTACGGATCCCCATAGCTACAAAAGCTTTGTAACTGTGTACCCTAGTTCACATTATTTTCTCGATAGGTCTTCTACCCTGTTTCAGTCTCTGGTTGGTCGTTGTAAACTGGAACTAACCTGAAAATCTGTCTCCACTAAGGAAGCTAAGGTTGGCAGCCTTGGACCTGTTCAGGTCTGTCGGAGGGCGTTTCCGTCACAGCACTTCAAGTAATGTCAGTGCCGGGATCACTGATGCAAGAAGAGATGATCCTCCTTTTAGTGACCTGAATGGCTAACCACTAGCATTCCGAACTTTTATATCACTTTTGGGATTGATTGTTGAAACATAGCAGTTTGTATTTAAGGATTTGTTATGACTTAATCATTGAAGTGCTTTTCCAAAATTGTAGTTACAGCAATTTTTCTGAACGCTTCGACTGGCATGTGCCAGACCATATTGATTCTTTTACGGAAATCAAAAGAATAAGGTTGGCAACGCCTCCCCATTATATTTTCTTGTGGGGAAAAAAATCACGTAGAGGTGCTAACTGCATTTGGTATTATACTGCTGAAAAGCATGATTGTGCACTATGCTCACGCAGGTTTGGTCACTCGGACGGTAATGCCTGAACACTGCACTCACACATAGTTGATCCACGGTCCTGCATTTAGCCAAACTCAACCAGGCAATATGGGATTTCCCTCCTGAGCTTGTGCTAGCCCCTTTTTAATTGTAGTGGAACTTGTGGCAATGTTCGTTTTTGGGACTTATAAAATTGTCCCCCAATTAAACTGTGCCTATGCCCTTGAGTAACTTCTGCTAGTTTTATTTACCTATTGCTGCACTAGACATTACCATTTTTAACATGGTTTCCTTATTGGATTGTTGTCTAGAGGCTTTTGAAAACGAAACATTTTTATGAACATGTTTTTGACAGATCTGAGGAGTATTTTTAGTATTGGGTATAGCTTTCAACGGATATGATTAAATCAAGACTTCAATTTAACTTGAAAGTGTGTGTTTGTGTGTATTAGTGTGCACACATATACGGCCAGTTTTTACTGGTGTCCTTCAGTTTCTCTACATGCAGAGTAAAATCTGAAACCAAATCCAACTATTTCATTTTTAGATTGTCAAAACATTTCGTATCTGTGCATTGCTGCTTGATAAAGCAAATACTATTGACATTGATGGTTCGCTTATCTTAAAATAAAGATCATACTAAAGTAGCCTTTTAACTGTATGCCAGATTTTGAAGTCTTCTCTGCCTTTTTTCTTTTGATTTACTGGTCTTAGCTGGTGATTGGAAACTTTGGATTGAGCTGGGATCAGCAAATAACACATATGGCCCTTTGGGCCATCATGGCGGCACCACTTCTCATGTCGAATGACCTCCGAATGATAGAACCTAGGTCTAAGGCACTGCTGCAGAACAAAGATGTAATCGCCATCAATCAGGATCCAATGGGTGTTCAAGGACGGCAATTGCTTAAGGTAATCGGTTTTATCTGATTGAATTCTGTTCTGTTGAATTACCTACCAGTAAAGGAAGTTAAATTGCTGGATTGTTTTTTTTAAAAAAAATTTCAAACTACTACATTTACATCTGGTGTTTCCGTATGAATCTTGTAAATTGACATGCTAATTGTAAGCCTGCTACTTTTTGCTGAAGTGACTCCTTATGTTAATCACTACAGTTGGAGAAGTGTGGCTCAATGATTAGAGCGATTCAGAAAAGGGGGTGGTGATGAACAGTGTCTGAATTAAGCAGACCACTCTTACCCAGTCCAAAGATCAGGGCTTGATCCATCACCGTTATTTATCTCACTGCACCATCCCAGCTCAGAACCTGGCTATATGCAAATCAGTCTGTCCCTGGCCCAGTGCATCATGGGAACAGGGCAGACTAAACTACCAAGCCAATTCTTCACCAGAAAGGAGACAAGCTACCGGGGACCGGTTTCTGGCATTTCAGCCTTCTTCGGCCCGGCTTGCTTGAATCCTGATGGTGCAGTGAGAAAGGGACTCATGTCTGAGTATACCCTGCCACACCTATAGTGGCCAAAAACGATTCAGAAAAGGGGGTGGTGATGAACAGAGTGTCTGAAAATGCACTGGGACAGGAACAGACTAATTTGCATGTAGCCAGGTTCTGAGCTGGGATGGTGCAGTGAGCTAAAAAACGGTGATGGATCAAGCCCTGATCTTTGGACTGGGTAAGAGTGGTCTGCTTAATTCAGACACTCTGTTCATCACCACCCCCTTTCTGAATCATTTTGTCCACCATAAGCGTGGAAGGGTATACTCAGATGTGAGTCCCTTGCTCATTGCACCATCAGGATTCAAGCAAGCCGGGCCGACGACGGCTGAAATGCCAGAAACCGGTCCCCGGAAGCTTGTTTCCTTCCCAGTATAAGAATTGGCTTGGTAGTTTGGTTTGCCCTGTTCCCATCCTGCACTGGGACAGGAACAGACTAATTTGCATGTAGCCAGGTTCTGAGCTGGGATGGTGCAGTGAGCTAAAAACGGTGATGGATCAAGCCCTGATCTTTGGACTGGGTAAGAGTGGTCTGCTTAATTCAGACACTCTGTTCATCACCACCCCCTTTTCTGAATCAATGATTAGAGTGGCAGACCCTGATGCAGGGGTCTAGCCCGGGACCAGGGTTCAATTCTCTGCCTCGGCGGGTCTTGGGCTCAAAATTCCACGGACCTGATAATTCTCGCCTCTGTGCATATTCCAATCATGGAGTCCCACTCTACAACTCTGGGCAATAGCTTGCTTAATCTCCACAACGGCCCCCACAACGCTTAGGATGCCTGGCCTCCACCTTGGGGGTGCCCAGGAGTGAACGCCTCACAGGGAAAGCCAGGATGGGTTCCACAGCGGTATTCGTACGCGCGCCTTGAGACCCTTGCGGGTGAGTAGTGCGCTATACAAGTATCAATTTTACAGTTGTCTAAATTGCAAAATGGTTTATTATGGAGTTGGGAGCATGATGCCACCCTGTCTAAAACCTCCAATAAGTGGCATGCTCTTAAATAAGTAGCCACATTAAAGTGCTAGTGAACACTAACTTGAACAACCATCCTGTTATCTAAGGCCATTTATAACAGCGGGCTAATCAAATAGTCCTTTATTCGGCTTTCATCTGTTAGAAAAACCATAAAAGTACACTTAAAAATTTACACAGGTTGAATAGTTAAATTTTTTTTAAATGTGTTCATCTAGTAGAGTGCATGTAAAAGATTCATTTAAAACTATCACAATTTATAAAGTGCAAAGATAGAAACAGTTTAACAGTCTAAAACATCTTAAGCTATACCGCAAGTAGAGGAGAGTATAATCCTAGCATATAATCTTCACAGTTTAGTCTAAGTTTGGCCTGTGTCTGATGACAAACTTAAGAAATTTAGCTATGGCTTTAGCAGAACACTCTTCATCCAAAAATTGGAGAGAAAGAAATGCGGGGGGACACCTTCGAAAACCCATAGTTTTTAAAATCTGCATGAGCCAGAGTTTCCTTGGTAAAACTTACAGAATAGAATTGTGAGGATTGAAGATTGGGCAGAGGCACAATCACCGGGGCATGTTCTTTGCCCAATCGTTTGGGAAAGTGGAAAATATCCAGCCTGAACCGTGTTAATAAAATTATTTTGTATCTTGAGAAATTAAAAGTTAAATAAGGTTGAATGGTCAAAGTTGTTTGAATAATAACATATGTTGGACTGATGTTTTACTGGTCTCATTAGTCAGCCGCAGGTATTCTAGTTGCGTCAAGCAGAGTTTTTTGAACACTTTTCTATAGAGTTCTGAGATTAAGATGGGAGAATAATATTGTGCCATACCCAAATCATACAAGAATTTTTTAATGTAGGCTATCCATCCAATCTTGTGAGCATTCTCTAGAGAAATACAGTCCTGTATGAACCTTTGACAAAAAATAGTTTTATTTGATGACCAAATACGGTGCCATAGAAGGAGGGGTTGGATTTTAACTCTGTCTATCAGATAAGACAGACCCAAGTGGCACAAGTAGGTCGCAGTACCCTGTGGGACAGCGAGGAGAAACCTTAAACTATTTTCAACCTTTTGTAAGGCTTCAACCTTCCCATATTCCCACACGCCAGCCCTGTAAGTTGCGATGGCTACACATTTAGCCTTGTATATCTCAATGAGTTCGGTGGGGGGTCGCCTTCCCAATCTCCTTGAGAAATTAACTAACGCAACTGTTGCCCTCATAAAAAGCAATTTCCTCAACTCAATGGCCTGCCTCCAAGAACATTTGCAATCTATTACAATTCCCAGATACGGGTATGTGTTTGTGCTCAAGTTTTACATTGTCGATTTGAAAAAAAATAGCCTTAGTTTTCTTGGTTCTAGGACCTGAAGACATAACAAAGGTTTTTTTTAATAATTTTCAGGTCCAGATTGGCCAGGGTGGTGCTATCCAGCATTACGGAGTGATGTGAAAGAATGATCTGGTGTTTGGAACTGTGTGATCATGTAACAATGTATCAAAGGATTTCCTGGAGAGGAGGTGGGGATTAGGAGCTGCATGAGGAGTCTGTACCCGTGCTCTTTGTTTTATGTCCAAAACAAACATTAAGGCTACTGTTCCCAAAGAGCAAGCTGAGATATCGACCGGTTATGCAGGACTCTGGCACATGCACGATGGCAGTCAGCAGGACTGTTTCATGTTGCCTTCACACATACCAAAGGGATGTCCTGCTTCATCATAGGGCTGTTGCTCCTCGTTGGGCCAGCGCTGCAATGCCCAGCTGGTCCCCTAAAGGGTCACTTTGGCAGTGATCTCTTATTGGTATGCTGTATGATGAATGCAAGGTAGTCTAGGTGGGGTGGGGTCATTTGTGATGTCAGTTAAAACTGGCCAGGGAGGCCACCAACTACTTTTAGTAGCTGGACCCCCAGTCATATAAAGGTTTTTAATAGGTAAATGTTACCAATGGGGTCATAAAGTGCCCTGGTAGTCTGATATGAGTTCCCTCTTTAGGGTCCAACTGTAGTTAGTCAACCTGCTTCATGCCCCTAGTGGTTAGGAGGATCCAAGGTACTTCATGAGGACAGGCATAGTGAGTGAATCTTTCTACCCCACACATGTGTCAAAAGTGGTGCCGTTTGAGTGGTACCTACTTTTCTGATGTTGGCTTACCAACCTGTCTGGAGAGAAAAAAGAGCCCAAATTATCATGTTCTGGCATAAGAGCGTCGTATAGACCAGGATGCCCATTATTGTGGACCAAAATGTTTGTTGCTGGAGTGGCTTCCAGACATTAAAGACTATACCAGACACTAAGGACAGACATACTTCACCTGCACAAACACACACAGGCGCGCCAATTCTCAAATCCGCAAAGCTCTAATTCACCACAGCCTTAACCCACAATGCCTGCTGCTATTACATGTGGAGCTGCACTAAGATGCCCCAGACAACTCTGTAAAAGCATCTCTGATCTGTGCCACCCCCTGCTGTTCAGAGGCCGTAACACAGCTCTATCAATTCACATAACTGTTCACCCAGAGCACCAGGCTATTTCAGTAAGATTTTTACACCCAACTCAGTCATTGTACCTCAGTCCTGCACCCCTGAACGTTACAGTAGTAATGACCCCTCACCCCTACACGCTATGGCAGTATGCTCTAATTAGACTTTCAAGTTTTTCGTATACACCACGAAAACGTAATATGATGCAAGAGCGTACCGGCCTCCAACCAGAACAGACACGTCTCGCTCAAACAGGATTTGTTTTCTATGGGCTGGCTATGTAAGTCATCCATGAACTCAGTGGGCAAAACGCTCTGTTGGGAGGGGGGGACATCTATGCAAAGCATTGCAGACTTTCAACTTGGCAGCTGTGTTAAAGAAATGTCAGGCCAAGGACTCTCCTAAAAAAGTGGAGGGGAGACTAAACTTGCAGGGTGAAACTTGTATGGGAGGCATCCAACGCTGCACTCTACATGTGTGTCCAGTTTCCTCGTTTAAAAACAAGTGCTCCAGTATAGTTCCAACTTCCAGGTGAATCTTGAAGTGGGCCCGACACTCAGCACTGCTACAGTCCTTGTGCCCCCGCTTGCCCCCCACCCGCGATCACCATTCACCAATGCCTTTCTACTTGCAATGAGTCAACACTTCAGTGTCTGTGAGTTGTGTAGTGTCGCCGCGCCGCTGCCGGAAGAGGGGAGAAATGTAAGGTTTGAGCGGATGGTTTAGGTTGCCAGCTGTGTTGCTGAAAAGAAAAATGACTCCCGTTAAGCTTGCCCCCTCCAGTCTTTTCCTCTGCTCCCCACCCCCCAATCTCATTAGGAGAATTCCTGCTCTTTTCTGCGCCTACTACTGCACCAGACAATTGCCCTGCTGAGTAAAGTTTATGGTGTCACTGACTCGGCGAGTCCCCGCCGGTCGCTGGTCTGGCCCTGGCAGTGGCAACACGGGTAATATGCGGCGCTGCGCACAGAGCCTGCCACAAGATACTTCCTCTTCTGGTTTGACACTTGACAGGCCCTAATTGTATTTGTGTCCCTACTGACATATGTAACTACCGGGACCTCGGCAAAAGTCAACCCCATATATTTATTATCAATGACTGATCATCACATTCAGTATACAATACGAGGGCCGGTCAGAGGGTGTGCAGATGCCGGGTCACACAGAGGGGGTCCTCGCCCGTTTCTTACTTGTTTCCAACGGTCGATATGTGCACTCACGGCAGCAGATTTAGCCACTAGCAGTAGACTTCACTGTAGACACTACAGACCGTTATCCCCAACTTCCAAACAGGATTCAGGCAAGGCATGGGCACTCAATCGAACCTTGCAACCCTAGCTCTCTTGACGGAACAGGCGCAAAAAAGGAAAGTCCGCCTCCTAGCCTGTTTCGTGGATATCAAATCAGCATTTGACAGAGTGAGCAGGAATCATTTATGGAGCAAACTTAAAAGATGGGGCATACCAAATGCACTCCTCACCGCCATTGCAACCTTGCACACTGACACCTGGACAAGAGTCAAGCTGGGAAACAGGTCGAGCACCACTGGAAGTATCCCAACACAAAGTGGTCTGAAGCAAGGCTGCGTCTTGGCCCCATGTCTTTTTAATCTGTATTTATCGGACATTGCCCGACACTTTGAAAACCCAGACTGCCACCCCCCCCCCCCCCCGAAACTGGCCAACAAGCCAGTCTCAATCCTCCAATATGCAGACGATAGTCTTGTTAAGCCAAACCCCAGTGGGACTACAAAGATCAATAAACAACCTGTCATCCTACTTGGTTTCGAATCAGCTAGAGATAAACAAAGATAAAACAAAAATAGTTCGTCTGGTTGACAGTAGGAAATTAACGTTCAAATGGAGGGTTAAGGGGGTCCATGTGGAAGAAAAAAGTTCATACAAATATTTGGGCGTAATAATCTGGCAGGGCACAAGTCACAAGGAACACAAAATGTCCCTCAAAGCAAAGACCCAGTCCCTGATCTATGCCTACAGAGCCTTGCGCAGAAAATTGGGCTGCCCTAACCATTCGCATTTCTTAAGTTATGGCTGCTCAAATCCAACCAAGTTTGTCATATGGTCTTGTACCCTGGTGTGGCAAAGATTCGTATTTCAAGAACGAATTGCAGTCAAATCTATAAAGCAGTTTTTGATCTGCCAAAATGTGCCTCACCCGCCCAGGTTAGACTGGAATTCGGGCTTTAGGATATCAAATACAGGGCAATGAGCAACTTTATTAAATTCTGCCACACCCTCCGGTTATCCGAAATGGACACTCTAAATAGACTCTGCTTGAACGAAGTAAGGTCACAGAACGAGCAAGAAACCCCAAACTTGGAGCTACCTGAGTACATCTTTGGCCACTTTGGAACTCCAATCAGCATGGGACAACAAGATGGATCGAGCGTCCTTTAACAAAACTGAATGTCGCAAGTAAAAAATCTTTATTGGAAGATAAATTTGCGCTCACAAAGACTGCATGGATGGACAGTCATGAACTCCTATAAGTCTTCGAAGCCACAAGCCTACTTATCTGCCCATTTTAGTTCCTATTTGAAGATGTGCTTTCTAAAGTTCAGGATGGGGGTGCATGTCTCCAAGGATTTATCCCCTTCTTGGTTGACCGTTTTTAACTCTGAACGTTGCCGCTTATGCGGATTCCAAAAGGAAACCTTGGCCCATTTGCTCTGCGCATGTCCAGTCATGTTAACCCAAAGGAGACAATACCTAAAGGCGATTTTCATCAACCTGAACATTCGATCTAGCAGACAAGCAGTGATAAGTTGGCTGGAGGGTTCGTCCTGCATCTTGTCTTGCAGAGGAGTCAATTTTGAGATTAGTCAACAGCTGCTTATTGCAAGCGGATGATCTTTAATCATAATTGTATGTAACATATTCCCATACTTTTAATGTGGTTGGTACATAATTTTAACTTTTTGCTGCAACTTGATCTAAATATAGTTTTAGAATGATTTTATTATAAGACTTTTACACATTTGAAATGTATGGGAGCCAGAGCACAGATCTACGTTTGTATATATGACACTTCTAGCTGTTTAAGTAGATGAAACTTACTTATTTTATGTAGGGGGGGGTATTGTGGTGGTTTTAATTAATCAAGCAATAAACATTAAACTTGAAACTAAACTACAGACAGTTATACAAGGGCACGACTCACGAGGTCTGTGTGTGGCGCATTGACGTCACCCGGTCTGCTGCATGCGTGGCGAGGACACGAGCGTGAGAAATGGCCAATCACTACTGCCTGGCTTCACATAAGCCACAGTGATTGGCCATGTAAGGGCAGCAGTACCACCACCCACGCGCAGCACCCATACAGCAAAGCCTGCTCTCAGGCTGCGCGGTGTCTTAGCCAATCCTGGCGCTGCATTAGCAGCGCCACTGTGCCACAGCGCCAGGATTGGCTAAGAGCAGGGTTACTCCCTGCCCATTACAAGACCTGGGGCTGCGGTATGAAGCAGCACCCTCTGGTCCCTGGCAGGCTCGCACTTGACTCGCTGTCTGTAAAGGGGATTAGGGGGCAGTACTACTGTGTACATGTTCGGGCTGGCCATTAAATTGACCAGCCCGAAAACAGACATGCGCACTGCTGTGCACTAGTGTCTGCTGCGCTATAGTGCCGCCCGCGCTCACTTAATCAAGCTGCCGTAGCCCCGCCCCCCTGCACCGTCTGATAGATTGAGTCTGGCTTGTCCCGGTAGTGTGCAGCGAGAAGGCACTGCGTGAGAAGATTACTCTATATTGTAAATTTGTTTTACTTTACTAATACTGAATGTAATTTTAGACTGACAGTCGTCCATGTGGCTTAGTGGGGCAATGCCCCAACGCCCCCAATGTACGCACCGCCTCAGTCTACACCCTCTATACAACCACTTCCTGTGGACCCAGAGAACCTAGTTCTGCCAAATCTAAGCTGGTGGAATTCTAAAAGCTGTCTATATATCCGGTAGCCCACCTTAGGAGTGGTACTAGCCTGAGAGGGGAAACACTCCTCATCAGCTAATATTTCAACCTTTCCTGGTGCCAAATGGGGCAGGGAGTGGCATTTACTCTGCATGAGGTAGCCTTCGGATGCTTATCAAAGACAGCAGAGGCCTTTTGAAGCCCACTAGCTTAAAAAGCTGATCACTTAGCTGTCCTCCTTTTGAGGGGAATAACACTTCTGGCCAGAGCAGGAATTCTCCCCACCCGCCTCACCTGCAAGGGGGTAGTAACCTGTTTTGGGTGGCAGGCTGGTCTACACCAGTCGGCCAGCACACTAGTAATCGGTAGGCTTTCTGGGTGTATAGATTATTAAATCAATCACTGTAATCAATGTAGGTTTATTAATGCGAGCTGTTTGATACACCCCTCTATTTTCAGTGTACTGATCATGTAGCAAGGGAACTTGTAATCACCAGTGTACAATTCAGTTTTTCAAAATTGCTTCCTGGTTCTCTTGTTCTCTCTGATTTAACGGTTAAATTGAATGTCACTGGTGGAGTTTCAACTTTAGTTGCCCAAGGTTTCCAGGGTCTCTTTAACTAATGGCTTATCCTGCTTACAGCTTTCTGCCTGCCTGGTGAGATGTGTGAGACTCCCAGGAAAGGACAAAATCTGGGCCAGCATGGGAGAGAGGTGTTTCCTTCCTCCTGCAGAAATCCACACTGGTGTTAGCCCAAAAGCTAGGAGAAGCTGCCTTTAAAGGGAAAACGGGTAACTTAGGAAAAGTGCACCCTATTGTTTAGGCAGACAGGCCGGTGCTGGGGATAGGAGAGAAACCAGTTGCCAAACTGGTTTTTCCAGGGGGCATGTTGCCCCTTGGTAGCCACAATTCTGCGGGTGGGCCAAGGATCACGGAGTGAAAGAAACAGTCTTGCCATGTTGATAGTGGGACAAAATGGTGCATCAGTCATGCCACACTTCACAGGATGTGGACTTCAGGAGCAGGGAACCTAGTAGCCCATTTGCTATGAACTACATCCTACCCTGAGGGCATTTTCTGAAGATAAATAGAGCACCTTGGGAACCCAGAACTCTGATCTTGACCAACTATAAAAATATATTTTTATAAATTGGTGTTTCATTTTCTTGCTTTTTAAATGCTTAACACTTGTTTCTCTGTATAAAACTTGCTGCTCAGTGCCTTAGTTATCCAGGATGGAGCGGAGTGTTTTACAGACGAAACCAACTGGACCTAAAAGGGTTAGTATGTGTGTTACGCTGGGAGGTTGCACACCTACACCATATTATAAAACCCATTTCCTCACAATGCCCCTCTTAAATCCCCACACCCTGTCACAATCACATTTACTAGTGATTCAGGAGATGGAAACACATCTTTGGCCTTGTAAAAGGGCTCTTAACCCGTTACCTGCGCTGAACGTTCCGCGCTAGTGCAGAACGTTCTATTGCGCGGGCGGGCCGCGACGTCCAACGGACGTGCGCAGCACTACAGAGGTAGTGCACGCGACGTCCGTTGGACGTCACCAGCAGCAATGGGGTTTAAGAAAAACCCCTTTGTGAATGCTAACCCTGTGTTTTTGTGAATTGTAATTGCAAAAGGGCTTTTTACATCGGGTCCTAGATGGATTTATTTTTTTGTCTTCAATGCAACAACTAGGAGCCAGTGTTAGCAGAGCTAGATATACTTGTGTCAGTAATATTCTTGACGGTATGGTGCACAGTTGAACTGAGATTTCCTTCACAAGCTGGGGAAGACTTGTTATGTAAACTTGCATATTACTTTCGGAAGACATACCTGCTTTTCAAAGGCATGCACACTATTGATGTTGGTGCTTGTTTTTTAAAAGGCAAGTCTTGTTGGTTTTGCCAATGCCGATTTTCTTTAGTAATGATTATTTACACTAAATCAAAAAGATACATGGCATCACACACTAAAATCTCATATTTTATTTTTACTGTGCTACCCTTTCCATGCCACCAAATGTAAACTGCAACTTTTGGAAGTTTGTTTTGTGTGACAACGGACTAAGAAAAAGCATAAGAATTTTTCCTACAGATATAAACTTTAATTACCAATGCTACCACCATCATCCATGTAATGTCGCAGCCTGCATATCCTCAAGTAAGGTTTGATTGTTTGGACCCACTGCCAGGAGAATCGCATGACAAAGGGAGTAACTTGTATTGTAGGACCACAATACTATTGCATTAAACCTGTAAAGAACCTAGTAAATAGAACACGGTCCCAATAACTGTGTTGATACTGCTAACAAACACTAGAACTTCAACAAAACTTTGGCAGTAGGTCTGTCTACATTGCTATTATTATTGTCAATACTTGCTTGTAAAACACTTAAGATAAAAGGAAAAACAATCTAAATGGAAATGATATGAACACATATGGGTATCTCAAAACTGTACATGGAATTAAATATATATTGTTATAAAAGGCATGGTTTTATTTTTCAAATACTTTTCACTCAAACTCTGAACACAATTTACAAATCAAGAGTGTCCGAACTTAAAGGAAACCGCTTTCTGAGGCCCAGTTAATTATCCACATGAGCCAGAACTGAAGAAAATTCTCTAGCCATGTGGTTCTCTACAGTAGCCCAGGGTGCAGATTTATGGGCCTCCAGAAGAGACATTTCTTTTTCAGTCCTAAGTAAACCTTCATCCACAAACACCAACTGAGTTAGTGAAGCATCCCACCGCTACCCCAGTAACCTAATGTATGTGCCAATATCTGATTTCATGCAATATGTGTAATACAGGAGATGTAAAAGCAAACCTTAAAGTCTGCTGTCTAGTTATACCTGCAAAACTATACCGGTTCCTGTGCATTTACATACCGGTCAACTTGAAGCATAATCTGTGTGAGGAGGAGGGGGGCGGGCCTAGAAGGGATGGGGCATCACGCTGAGAAGTACCTAGGAGGTACGTTTGAACCCCACCCCGTCCCCAAGCCCCCTCCTCCCAAAAAAGCGTGTTTAGGCAGGTGCCATTTTCCTGGGGTCTTTTGTTACACCCCTTGATGGAAGTCGGCAGTTCAAAGTATCTCAAAGTAGCTAGAAAACAACTACTGTAAATCGTGTTCAGCTACTTTTCCCTGCCACAGTGTATGTGCTCCATACGGTCAATGGGAGCAAATCTAGTGTCACTGTTTCATGATGGGAGTTAACACAAGGAGATGATGGACTGTTGTGTTCGATTTTAGATTCCGATTGAATTTCCCCGATTCATGCCCTTATATAGGTACAATTGGCGTTGACCTTATTTAGGCATAGCCCATGCTGCCCAAATACAGGCATTGCTACTTCCATCCATTAATCTACATCACGATTTCTTGGAAAAACAGATTCTTAAGCCGTTGGGGGACTTCCCCTTGCTTGAATATTGATTTCTCCAAGAACTCAGTTATTATGCTTGAACATCTATTCCTTAGTGGTTTATTCATGACGGTCATATGCCAGACTTTTATTCAAAGCTGGCATTCCTAAACGCCTTCAAGGTATAAATATACCTTCACTTGGTATGGCAAAGCACGGTGTGGTTCGGTACTTGCACGACGCAGCTTGCTACAGCAAGTTCCGAAGGAAGCCAACTCTCCAGCTGACGCACTGATCAGAAGCTGTCCTCTGCCGAGAAATCCAGCTCCAGTGTTTCTGACTTCCCTTGCGGGGTGTTGGGAAATCGAGTCCGTGAAAAAGATACCAACCTCTCTCATTCTAAGGTATGGAGCTGATTAGAACCTAGAGAAACCTTTGGCAATTATTGGCAACACTAAACCTATGCTAAAGACAACACTTACTACTTCCCTCGTACAAGACCTAGGTTGGGTACATTGGGGTAGGCGTATTTTAGAAGCACCAGTAGAGTATTTTAGCCGGTGTTATTTATGTATGCGTTTTTGTCATTGCACCAGACAATGCTATTACAGTATTATTTTAGATTCCTGTTGACGCTGTTCTCATACTTTGCATTCTGTCTAACAATTGTAGCCGTTCATCTCTCTTGCATGAGAAAGAAGACTGTTCAATAAACCCCTTTTATTGAAACGCCAGTCTCTGTATTTTCTCTGAACCTCTGTAGAAACGAAGCATGCACGATTGACTAAGTGAAATAGTTATCTATTGTTTCCACGACTATGAAGATACGTTTTTATTGTTGAGGAAACAAAGAGGTCATGTTTATTCCGTTGTCAGAAACTAATCCCATGTGTATTTGAGGAAGCTTCTAGTGACCGCTGAGCTAGCTAGCACTCACAATTAAGTTTAGTATACTCGATCGAGACCTGAGTCCCATGTCAAATCTATATTGTATATTATTCCAATGCGCAGAGCCAATCTGGAATATAGGAACTACACTACAGGACAAAGTGCTAAAACTTTTAATACACTCCCCTAACCCCCCCCCCCCCCCCCCCCCCTCCATCACAGATCTGGGATGAATCCATCATCGTTTTTCCCTCACTTCGCCACCCTAGTTCAGACCTAGCTATATACAAATCAGTCTTGACCCTGTGCCTCATGGGAACAGACCCGCCCGAACTGCCAAGCCAGGTCTTCCCTGGACCAGAAACTAGCATCCTGGGCCCGGTTTCGGGGTAACAGCCCCCATCAGCCAGGCTAGCTTGAATCCAATGGCAAGCTGGGAGGGGTCTGGAGTAATACTGGCTGCACAGGGTGTATATTGGAGGGGGGATAGGCACACCTGGGAGAAAGTAAGAAAATGCACGCAAAGTAGGGATCTTGAGGGTCGAAATGACTCTGGGTCTGAGCCAATATCTGGGTCCTCTGGTTAAGTGATCTATCTGGTGGCTGTGGGGGTAGAAGTGTGACTTGGTGTAGCCAGGTGGTTATTTGGAGGGTTGAACCTCTTTATGATGGGATAAATCTAGAGCAAAATGCCCTCTTCAAAAAGGGGGGGGTGGTCTACTCTCGCGGAGGGTGCTAGGCTCTGGCTCCTGCTGTAGGGGTGTGAGCTAGAATCTTTCCTAAGCTTGGGTAGATGCAGAACTTGTGTGGTCTTACAACTGACACGTCTAGAAACTCAAAGACCATGGCTGTATTGTTCGACATCGGGAGTAGCGTAGCCTCATGGAGCTGGCTGCACACACTTTGAAGCCAATGCTGTAGGGTTGGTTCCTTACTGTCACAAAGGTCTCCATCCAACTCATGGTTGGGGGTGGAGGGGTATGGTAATCAAGCCTTCTCCTGAGTAGAGGTGGACTCTTGGCACAAGTGGGATTAAAGCCAATGCCAAAGGTAGATTGTCGGGCTGCCTTTTGGTCCCAATCTCAGTGCTCTGACAAGCTTCCACAGCAGAGTACTCCACCTCTGTGCAAGACTAGGTCAAACCCACGAGAATTGATCTCCATGTTGTGCAAGAAATGGGTGTCCTCTCTCACTTTTGCCCTGGATGCAGGGTGTTTTTGTTCGAGGGGTGGGGGATGGGGGAAGGGGTGGGTTAGTAGTGGCCCTGAAGTTCTTTTGTCCAAACCGAGGAGCCTCCTTAGGAGAATTGTCTAATTTCCCTGTCCTCTATTATGAAGATCAGCGTTGACTTTGTAGGTTCATATGTTGCATTTATAATTAAAGCTCCCATTTTTGCGTATAAAAAACATCTATTTTTCAGTTTGTATTTATGCATAATTAGCTATAAAACAGATTAATTTGTATTTGAGAGATTCTAAATGCATTTAGCCCTGATGGCCATTAGCTATACTAATTGACAGGCCAGGAAGAAACGTTTTTAATTTTATTTGTTTTAAATGAAGCATAATAGCTATAGATGTGCACTCGCACACATTGTTGAAACCTGTCGGGCATTCAAGTAGAGTGTACATTTATTAGTTAAATATACGCATACATCCTAGTTTCAGGGTCATTTTTTCCCCACAAAACCAAAATAAATATGAATAAACAGATAAAATCAGCAAAAAAGAAGTCCGTATAACTGACATTTAAAACAGAAAATAGAACTAGAAGCCCCATTCATAATTCATGTAGCACTTCTCTTCTGTAGCATGGGGGGGGGGGCACGAACGCCAGTGCTCTTGTAACCAGGGAACAAATTACAGCAGTGAGGCCTTTAGGTCACACATACAGACCGTGTTTAGAAGTCTGCTGTTGATAGACCTCTTGTGCAACTTACCAATAACTTACAGTAGGCTCTGTTGTAGCTCACTGCCTAATTTACAGTAGGCTCTGTTGTAGCTCACTGCCTACTGATGGTTGGCTTTCTTGTCACAAATTTGCTTACTACTTATTCAATGACATTCCTTCCCGATGCTATATGAAAAAAAATAATAATGGCACAGATACTGGAAATGCCATGAGCACACTGGAAATGCCATGAGCGCACTCGGGTGGCTCCTGCTAAGTCTGGGTTCCATGCGCGCACTCCAGGTGCTACCTGTTAAGTCTGGGTTTAAGCCTCCGCGAACGTGAGTGAATGCTGCAGCAAGAAAGCAGTATTCTGAGTACCGGTATTCTAGGTACCAGCAATAATAGTTCTTTCTGGAGGGACCGGCAAAGAAGTGCTACACTAGTAGTGGATTCTGGAGCAGCGATTGAAAGGAAAGCGGATCTGGAAACAGCACCTCCAAGCAATGCCTTACCAACAACCAAGACTCGCACCCGCATTCCTGCAATCACACTACCACTCTCAGGGTTGGAGCCAGAAGAATCTGGCGTTTCCCTACCCATGGGGAGCAAAACCTGTTCAAAGTACAGCCGGGGTACTGCTTGGAGTTTCACACCACCAAATACTTCACCTTGCCGTCCAACTAAGTCAGGAACATTAACAACTGGTGCAAGAGTGAGTCTAGCACTTCTCTGCAAAGGTGCGCTATTGACCTACTTAGTCTCCACCCCAAAAAAACGCATGTACTAATGGATGGGGCTAATGAGTTTACTTCAGTTCAATCTTGCAGCCTATCCTTATTTCTGAGCCATTAAAGTGCTACATTCTGTCTGCAGAAAATCATTCCACTGCTCTGTGGGAAGACTCATCTGACCCTAGGTCTCAAGGACGCCTACTTTCACCCCCCCCCCCCCCCCCCCTCCCCATCCCCATTCATCTGGCACATTACTACTTCAGACAACACTACCAGTTAAAAGTGTTACATTTTGGGGTTAAAATTGCTTCAATGGTCTGTACTAAAACGTTTGCGGTTGGTTGCGGCACATCTGTGCCACTGTTTAATTCATATCTTTCCATGTCCGGATAATTGGCTTGTGAAAAGCAACAGCCTTCAGCAATGCCTAGCACACAACCAGACCGTGTCACTACTCCACAAGCTAAAGTTTACTGTGACTCTAAAGTTTCACCTCTGCCCTCAGACGCAGGCCTTATTAGGGGCAGTCCTAACAGGCAAAGCCTATCCCAACCAAGAGTGATGGCTTTTCAGTTCCTGCTTCCTCTTTTTCAGACATTATGCCCTATAACTATGACAAAGTGTAGGAAAATACCCCTTTTTTTTGCATGGTTGCCTCACACTTTGTGCCTAGTGTTGGTGCTCCTGGTGTGCCCTGGGTTCCTGCCATTCAGGTGGACAGGGCCTATGTTTTTTCTAAAACTTAGAGTTGCCAATTGGGTTTGCAACAGTACAAAGATACCAAGGGCACTGTGACCAGGGAAGGCCTCTAAGGGCTGCAGCACTTGCTGTGCCACCCTTAAAGGCCCTGTACCCTGACACACACTGCCATTGCAGGCTGCATATTTTGGTTGAAAACAAAGTGAAGATTCGACATGGCACACAACCCTGTGTGCTATGCCTGCAACGCACTGCTATGGCATAGGTAAGCTATCCATCTAGCTGGGTGCACTTTACCACTGAGGGTACAGGTGCAAGAGCCCTGTTCCCCCTACAGTGTCCAAGTCCATTATTTAACACCAAGTATAGTAAAGCCATAAAGAGTATATGGTATGTGAGTTTGTCATTTAGAACGCCACAGCACCATAATGGCTTGACTGAACACTAGGATGTTTGATGGCAAACGTCTCGGCACGATAAACCCACACTAATGCGAGTATGGGATTTAATGAAAAATGCACTCTGAGGAAATCTTAGCGATGCCCCTTAAAAATGACCTGACTCGTGTCCTGGCTGAGTAGCTGTTCGCCATCTGCCACCGCCCATACATGTTTCTGACTCCTGGGTCCAGAGCGTGCTGTCTTCTGAAAAAAGCACATTTGGTCAAGGTGCCAAGCCTCCTCCCCCAAGATGGGCAGGGTCCACAAAGGGGAAGCGTCAAAGGCTTGCCGCCTTTGTAAGCTGACCCAGCCCTTTGCTCTTCCCAGCAACTTGCACCCACTGGATCTGACCCCAACTTTGGGTGGGAAAACAGATGGGTGGAGAGGGGTGCCCACCTTAGCCAACCCCACCACTCAGGTGGGGGAGGCAAGGTGAAGCACAACTGTCTCCCTGCCATCTTGAAGAGTGGTGTGGGGGGTGACCCAGCCAACCATAGTGAGACTCGTGCCCCCCCTTCTCATCACCCCCCCCCCCCCCCCCCCCGGGAGGGTGGTATAATGGGAGATGTATCCACCCCAAGGAAGGGGCCTGTTGGTCCCAACCTTTACATACCTGAAATGCCCCTAAAGTTAGAGCAGCCCTGAACCTTGCTGCATCAGACAAACCAGTAAGACCAAAAAGCTGTGCTGAAGAAAGAGGGCATCAACTGACTTGGTCCCTGCCCTAGTGGCCTTTCCTGACTTCGACCTGCTCCAGCGGAATCCAGGTGTCCTGCAGCCACCCAGAGCGTGGAGGTCTTACCCTGCCTTCCCAACCAGACTTAGTCACCTGTGAGCACCGGATTTGCTCACCCAACAGACTCTAGCTCCGGCCAAATCCACAAGTCTTCACCGATGACAACGGTCTGAGTTAGAGTGGCCCAAAACTGCAAGCTCCTGATCAGTTTAGGAGTCTTAAATTTACTACTACTAAACTGAAAAAAATCCCAATTTTAAGACTTTCGGTATTCAGAAGGCATTTAGGAGTCCTAAAGTAAGGACTCCTAACTTCTTCTGTGAATACCAAAATGAGTAAGCACCTTCTGTGAATACCAAAATGGTAGTAAATTTAGTATTTTGTCTTAAGTTAGTTCTGTGAATCGGGCCCATTGTCCCTGAGCCAGCAGTGTTTGTTGCAACTGGAGAATCCCCATTGAAAACGAGGCCAAATCCACAATCTGCTCCCGGCAGCTGCTTGGGTGAACCTTGGGTGCTAAATCTGCTTCCCCCCCCCTCCCCCTTGTCCTGAACCTAATTCCAGGCATTTTCCTCCCACAACCTTGTGGCCTGTTTGTGAGCAGCCACCTACCAAAGGCACCCTATTCCCCCATTGGAAAACATTGGGCCTCAACATTCTGCACGCTGCATTTGGCTGCAGTTTCTACTTGCATGCAGAACAGTCAACCAGTGCCTTTATTTGGTATCCTGGTCCTCCAGCACTGGCATCGACATGGGACTTCAGTGTATGGGGCCTACTTTTGAACCATTATAATGTCAGTCAAATGCAATACCGGGCCAGGAAGATAACGTTTTTTTCTGCTAATCACTTCTCTGTGCAGGGTTAGTGAACTGCAAACGTTAACAGTGGAGGAACCTTTCATCCAGGTTCACAAAGATCGGGTCGTCCTCAGGACGAATCCTTTCTACCTGCCAAAAGATTGACTCACCAATTGTCTTTAACTCTATGTTGCCTAAAGAGCTTCGCGCATTAAGATGCCTAATGTACTACATTGATGGAAGTAAATTCATTCACAAGAAGCAGTGTTTTCTTGTATTCACAATATGCCATTGTGGAAATTCATTTCAAAGTCTACTATTGCAATATAGATAGTCAAATGTATCCCAAGTATTTTTTTTTTTTTAATTTGCTTTACAGCAAAGTAAATTCTAGATTCCGTACCCAAGTATCTTCTACTAGAAAAGGGAGACATCATGGCATTCCTATGTAACATACCATTAGAAGTAAACCTTACTGAGTGGACTTGCATTTTGGGCCAGAAGCACAAGTCGGACAAAAAATACTTTATTTCAAACATCTGCTTCATGTGCTCCATAGCCACAGCAGAGGTGTGGCACAGCAGCTGGGGTGGTTTACTATGGAGCCGAGGGCTCACGGCTCGATCCCCGACACCACGGTAGATCAGTACCATTTGACTGAGCAATATCTCACTTAATCTTCCAGATTGCCCCCAGCGCCTTGACCCCCTAAGGGATATGTTCTTACTTTACAAATATGGATTTTTTTTCTTTTCTGTTGATTTGCAAAATTGTTTCTTGTTACAAGAGTCGAAGTAGGTCTAGAGGGTGGCTGTATTACTGTGTCTTTTGTATCAGGGTCAAATGTACTTCTTGAGCTCAGTCAGAGGTGGAAGAGTATCTGCACCTGTCTCCATTGCTGGCACGATATTTCTGTGTATTGTGCTGGGCAAATATCAACTGACATACTTGCACCGTTGCCGTGCAGTAGAAGGCCCTATGCAAAAGTTGACCAGCCAGCTTTCTGTTGCTTTTTACTATATTTGTATGTTAAAGTGATATACATTTGGTCAACCTTTTGGCCAGAAAGTGGTAACTTGTTAAATTACAATCATGAAGTAATATTACAATGTCAAATTACGTCAAGTAATTTGACTTTTCTTGCTGCATAATTCGGTCCTTCCATTCTGCATAACTTTAATGGCCCTGGTAAAAAAAAAAAATGTATTACTTGTTGAGGGGTTCACATTCAGTGCAAGAAAGTTACCTTTCCAGTGCATTTCCTTAGACTAAAATCGTCTGTCCCTACAGAACTCCTTAGTTTATTGCATATGCAGAGGATTACACACCTGCATATTTCAAACAGGGCTACTAAATTTAAGTCGGCCTATATGACATTTTGTTGTTTACAGCTGGTAATTTGACATTTTCAGGTCTCACACCTATGGCTATCAATGGCAAGTTTGAAATATCAGTTTTTTTCTTAGTTTTTCCTTATGTTTCTGATAATTTTATTCATTGTTTATGCATCCAATGAAGCGCCGTCGTCGTCAGCACAAATAGACACGCACTGTAAATATAACGGCACATCACAATTGTGTAGCTCACACCTGTCACTTGTACGCCACTACAGACGTAATCTATTCCCTCGCCCACCTTGGTATCCTTTCCAAACTGGATAAACCTGGTCACTTGGTCACTTGGTCACAGGTCCAAACCCCCCCCACCCCGCTAACTATTCTAAGATGGTGGACCTTTCCGCTGGAGAATAGATCCCAAAGAGTCCCAATCCAATATGGCGGCTGAAAAACCTTGTCCCTCCTTTCTTTCTATCATTACCGTGCACGGCACTTAAAGCGATCTGGTTCCTTGGGACAGGCGCATCTGCAATTTGGCAGCTCATGGATGGGACATCGCTCCCCCTGCTCACTCATCACAGATCGATGCCAAGTAGAGCAACTTCGCCTTTAAGGTAAGCGCTCACGAAGCTGCCCCTCATTCCCGCAGATAACTGTAGCAAATTAGCGCACGTGGAATTTTTAACCGCTAGTTAACCACTCTCCCCTTCCCAACAGCTACCGCCGCCCGGTGGAATTAAACCCGATCCCGCAGTTCCAACTGATACTGCCCGGACCCCAACCAGCCAATAGACGATACAATTTCGTCCCAACAGGTACAAACTCGTGAGTAGCGTAATATGAGACCCACAACCATTGAAAAGAACCCTTAACCCCTTCGACGCTGATGACGAGCTGGGCTCGTCATGGCGTAGCCTCCTCGCACGCTGATGACGAGCCCAGCTCATCACGTAAAGTGCGCTTTTAAAAAACCCAGCGTGCGAGCGGAATTCCGCTAGCGCGCATGCGGTTAACCAGTCTTGCATGCGTTGTCTTCCCTGCAGGCGAGTCACAGCAACTCAGCCACCTTTAACACCTGGGGTCTCAGCCCGTTCACTCGGGTAAGCTACATGCCCGATTATTATCCTAATCACGAGGGCACTCCTCCGCTCAGTTCCTAGTGAATCTAGCCAAAACACGCGTGATGAATGGACACGTATGCTTGTACAGTTGAAGGTGTTTGCGTTCTTGCTTAATGAGGTTTACATTACTGGAATTTCTTCTTGTTTACTGGGATTATATATATATATATATATATATAAACAAACCGGCCTAATCATGGAAATGAATCTAGCTTGTTACGATCCACCTTGAATTAACCCTTGCGGTCAAATACAATCGGATCAAACAGTTGAAATGATTCACCGCATGTTTATAGTGTTAAATTGTGATATCACCAGTCACACAGGCACCCAGTCATGAATGACCAGTCCTCTCACGATCAGTGCACAGTGAGTAGTGCACGCTATGTCGATTCCGAGTATGTTTGGTACACAAAGGATATGGACTATGTTGTTGCGCAGGACTATCAGGTTTTTAATTCAGCCACCGGCTGCTTTTCTTCTCTCCCCTTCTTCCACCCCATACAGGCGGTTGTATTTGATCATGCCAGGCAGGCAAATGTTGTTAATGTCAGTCCTGATGATGGTCCCATGTAATTAGAGCATAAGGGATCGAAACGTCTACTTCTCACAGTGCTTTCACAACCTAACTATTGTGTTTAATCCTGTTGTGTCTAGCACTTCTTTGGCGTTGTAAAAGTATGCGTGGTAAGGGAATATTCGTGGTAAAGGATATGCGAGGTAAGGGCATTCACGCTGTAACGCATGCGTGGTAAAGGCATGCGTTACACCGGAATGCGTTGTAATATCATAAATTCCTGTAGACAAGCGGGTTTCCTTCATTTCCTCTCGCAGGTCAACATGAAGGGAAAGGAAGAATGAATACATTGTCTCAGTAACACGTTTCAAAGGTTTTCAGCATAATTATGCAGTGCCCTATTCCAGTAGGATTACCAGACAGACTACATCATTTAGATGTGATGTTCTTTAAAACAAAATCCACTGTATACACAAAGGGGTACAGAGCAAATCACTCGTTTGAATGGGGCAGAGTCTTTAATTTCCCCGATTTTAAATAGGTTGTTAATGTCATGACACCCATGATATAGAACTATCCATAAAGGTATATAACTTTCCCAGACAAATTTACAAGACCTGTGTGGTGTGGTTTTTTTTTTATGTATGTACTGCGAAATATCTCCACCAAGTTTGCTTCCAAGAAAAGCTACGCTACAGTTTATAGACTCCTAGATCAGACCTCCTCGTGGCTCAGGCAGCTGTGACTTGTAGTATTTGGTCTTTTAGTTTGGATTATCTTCTAGTCTGAGTGATACTGGTCCCTGGGGGGGAGGGGGAGGGGGGTGAAGCGGGAAGAAGTGTATGCTTTTCCCTGTGTCCAATTTACAGCACATATTCAGATATAACCATGCAATCAACTCTAATACCAATTTGCCAGTCAATTCTGACAAAATCTGATTTCATCCTTCCAGCCAACACTTAGTAACAACGTTGTAAAAGTGTGAAATGTACATCCGGTCCACTTTGAGACCAGAGTGTACTGATCCTCTTGCAGATGTATTTTGTAGACGGATCATGAGGCTGTGTGCCCAACTCTTTGCTCAGAGTACTGCTTAAAATAGATACTATTTTAACTAACAAGTATCCCTACTTTGCTGATCCTGTTCAGGCAATGGTAACGCTCAGAGGCTGGCTTTAGCTCTAACAGTCATCCAGTTTCTTTAGGCAACCTTCTGCTGCGCTTTTCAGATTTCCCAGAGGTGTCCGACTTACTGAATCCTTCTTTCAAACTCTATGGGTAGTCCCATCACATGCTCATGTTACTACTTGCACCAGATCTGTACTGCTAGGATGCCCAGCATGTGACTACATAAAGCAATTGCATGATATTTTACATTGCAACATGTTGATTAATATGCGCTCTTCTACCATAGGCATAGGAACTGGTGCTTCCAACTAGTCGATACACACTTAATGATTCTGCAAGAACTTCTCTCATTTGTTTTTTTTTCCTGTTAAGCCGAAACCTCCAAGTTGGTTTCAATCTTCAGGCTGAAGGTCCACCGACTTGTTTCTTTTATAGGTGGTGTTCAAGTAACCTTCTAATCATTGGCTGAACTCTACTCTGTTGCCTTTTGGCAGTGGACAGAACAGAATTCCTAAACCTGCTAAGGTTCTGCCACTCCGTTTACACTGAGGAATTTATTTCTGTCATTCAAATAATGAATACATACTCTACTTTGCAGTCCTCAGACAGAGCTGCTCACTGTGGATAGCTGGAATATGTCATAAGAAAAAGTTTAAATGTTCCACTTCCATTTATTTAGTGTCTCAGCCCTCTGTCTTGCTAGGACCCAATTGTTTCCTTTTACAGGAAACCGTGACCTAATGAGTTATCTTGGTTGAGGTTTGTGACTGAATTGTAGTTTTTCGTGTATCTGACCTATTTCTCTTTTTTTTTTTTTATTTTTTATTTTTTTTTTGCAGGTGGACAACTTTGAACTGTGGGAGCGACCTTTAACAAATGCGTCATTTGCTGTTGCTATTTTCAACAGACTTGAAATTGGTGGGCCCAGAGCTTTCAAGCTTCCATTAGATCTCATTGGTAATGGGACCGCATTCCAAAAAGGTTGCATCGTTACCCAGATCCTGCCATGCAGATTAGACTTCGGATTGCAGAGATCCAACCATGCCTTAAAAATCAAAGTAAATCCAACAAGCACTGTGTTACTGAAAATAACAGTGCACAGGAAGCTTTAACTAAAGCTTACTTTTTGTGCATGAGCACAAGCACGGAAATGATATATTATGAGCACTAGACCAGATCTATATATATATATTTTTTTTTCTTTTGTGTGTTGCCAGGACCTAAAGCTGTGGATAAATGTGCAACTCTGAACTCATGTTTGGTAACATCTGCATTGATTAGAAAGTTCCCCAGCTGAAGCAATTCTGGTTGGAGTTATTCTCTAGAGCTAGTGTTCCTGCTACTCCCTTGTAATTTAATCAGACTGGGCGAAGCAAGACTACAACTTTCAAAAGTGCCTTATGTTTGTGGTAGTAACACTGCTGTTATAAAGGAATACAGTAAAGTGGTGTTGAGGCACCTAAGATCTATGATGCAGCTAGACCTAGCAGAGAAGCTACATTTAAAACAAACTTGTTACCTGCGAACAGATTGTGCAGTCCAGAAGTTATGGCGCATCCTCCAATGAAACATGTCTTACTCATAGACCAAGTAGTCCCTTGCTGAAATATCAAATCGTTATAAATGCTTTGTCTTCATGCACTGCTATTTAAATGGGGAATATGCTAGATGTGTACAATCAAATGGTTGTCTTTTGGTGGCTGCAATGAACGCAAAATAAGATGTTGAAAAACAACCATTGCTAATCTTTGTGTTAGGTGCTAATCTTTGTGTTAGGTGATTAAGATGTTATATTTCATGCTGTCTTATATTTATTTCATGTAATAGATGTCATAATACGTTTCGCATCGCTAATAATGAGTTTTGAAAATGCACTATCATTTAACTTGTTAAAAGTAGTGATTGATGTTAAAATTGAGTACGTTGTTTTGTAGCACCCCTTTCAGTTTATATAAAATTTTCAATGATTTTTATTTTTATTTTAAAAAGGGAAATAAGACCTGAAGTGCTGCTATAATGGGAATCATCTGCCCTCTTTTTCAGCCATCACTTTCATAGAAAGTATGCTTGGAATTTATCTGGCTACAAATGGCAACGTGTGTGTACTGGATGGCTCTTAAATTCGAATGGTTTCGATATAGTGAAATGTAACAGGCGAACTTATGCCTGTAATAGATTGTAATCTTGAGCTATGTCTGCTTAAAAACAAACTTATCCTGCACCTGCCTACCAAAACTCTGGTGATAGAATTATTTAGGTAGTGATTTGCTTGGTCTCTACACACTAAGAAGAGTAAGTTGGGAGCCGGTTAACAAAGGGAGGTTTACTTTTCTTTCTAAGCTTTTTAGCTCCGCAAGGAAATGCTTTTTCAAACACTGGTGCTTTGCTCTTCAGGAAGTTTCTTGCACCATTTTACACGTGAGAATGTTCTTTGAAGAAGGTGCATCCGATATAATGAACAAACATGTGAATCTTCCATCCAACGCAGCACAAAATTGACTAGTAAATATTTAGGGAATGCAATGGAAATACAGGAGTGCTGTAAGAACACAACATGTATGCACTTTCATCTGCTTTCTGATGTTTGAGCAGAATGAAATTGTTTTTACAATAACCTTGCTTCTCTAAACTTCCTCGCTCAATACAATCTATTTTGTTATACTAGTTTGCGTCTTCTCCATTCAGTAATTTCTCCATCGTAGAACCAGTTGTAACATATTGCCCCGATGGTACATTTAAGAACTAATTCTATTCTGTATGAATAACAGATTTAATAATCTCATTCTGCTTTTCTGTAAATTGCTGTTGGGTACTAGTGTTAAACTTCTTAGTAAGGCTGGTACAAATTATCCCTTTGAATATTTAGGTGAATGATTGACCTACAGTAGAAACCTAGTCATTCTAAATTGTTTAGAAAAAAGGGTTCTTGCCATTTTGCTTCCTCACCTTCACATTTATAACTAAACTAGAAAATCGCTCCATTGGATAGAACCTCCATTTAGATAATCACCAAAAGAACACTCCGGAAAAACATGTTCTGCTGCTGACCAGTCAATTTTCTAAACTGACCTAATCAATGTATTCCGCAAAGTCCCTTTAAAGGTTATAGGGGTCAACACAATATAAAACGAATTCTTGAACAGTTGGTGCTTTTAGCTTTTTCAAGCAATACATAGAAAGCGTTTGCAGAAAACATGGTTAAAAAAAAAAAAGAATTAACGCAAAGTGCACTTAAAACTTTAGGGCTGAAGGGAACACGACTTCTGACGCAATCTTAATCAAACTGAACACTTTTTGAAAAAAGATTGTTATTGACTGAAATTGATTTTGTGTATCAAGTTTTGAATTTTCATCGAAACTATTAAATGCTCACAAAGTTCATGCTTTAAAGTCGTTTTTTTTGTCCTCTTAATTTATTTTTGTAAAACAGTTTAATGTAAATTGGAGCTTCAGATGAAGGGTCAGTGGTTTTCCTGGATGTAAGAACTATGCAGCTTTTTGGTTTGACAGTTTTGCTTCATCCTTGAACTAGATTAAACAGCAAGCAGTTGGCCTATTAAGCCATTGCACATAGTTATATCACAATGATGAGTGAGAAGCTACAACATAAGGATACCCCCCCCCCCAGCCTTTCAAATGGTAGGAACTACAACAAATATTGCAGGCTTATCCTATCTTTTCTATACCCTGTATTCTAAAGGTGGTAGATATTGAGACCTAGAATTTATTTATTTTTGTGGATCCTCCCCCGACAGGTACTACCCATGGCATGCTTCATCATTGGATCCTCACCCACTACACCTAATGTGAGTGGGTAGGATTGACTTACTTTGTAAGTGCCGCACTTTCTAAACCAGGATTATGCTATTTCAAGACCAGAGTAACCTTCAGGCAATCTTAATGTGAGTACCTTTTTAGCAACGTTAAAAACAGAAGAAAAAAACTGGGGGTGTAGTGGGTAGTTCTCTATAGCAAGCTCCATCGCCTTCAAACCACTTGACTGAATGCCATGCACTAGCATTAATGAATCAGGGAAACCATCAAACTGCTGAATAGAACAGAATAGGTAAAAAGGGTAAGCTGGTACGGAGCAAACTCATCACATCCCAAATGGACAAACAAATAAAAGTAACATTCATTTCATGAATCCTCTGGCTCACTGACCTGAATCTTGGGGGGCCTAGTCTCATTTTGCTATTCTGCTCCTTCAGATCAGCACCCAGCTAGGACGTAAGGTTATTAATAGGATTGTTTCTGATGGAGGCTTCTAACCGCAGCTTTCTAGTCTTGTGAATTTCCCCTGGCTCCAGGCTGGATCCAGAAGATTTTCATAACTTTCGTGCTGGAGTTGTGAGAATGCTTGTGGCGTCCTTGCCCACTGAATTTGACGTTGGGGCCACTATATTGGCGACACCTCCATGTTCAGATGGCTTATCATTCCGCAGCTTCTGACTCTGATCCGAAGTTCACTCCTTGGCTCTGAGGAAAAAAAATGTTTTCCTTCAAATTGTACCTGTACTAGGAACAAATTGTACCTGTACTAGGTGCATGTTCCCACCTAAAATGACAGGGCTCAAGCCGTTTAAGGACTGCCTTCAGCAGATGTCGGTGACTGACCTTCACAAGGTTGGTCTCTGGTGTCTTGGCTCCAAGCACGAATCTGCACCTGGTGACTGAGGTGCAAAGATGAACCCACAAGTCACCAGTGACCGCAAAGCCAAGCTTTAGATCGTGTAAAATAAAAAGAAGTAAAAAAACATGACTTTTTGTTGAAGTCGTAGGTGTGGTCTGGATGCGCTTCTAAGACCAGTCTCGGTCAAAGTGGTGGCCTTCTGGTAACAGCCCATGCTTTTTCTGTGCCTACGTGTGGTGTGAATGCAGGCCCCCTAATTTGTTAGAGGGCCAGAACTTAGCCATGTTTTTACCAGAGTATATACAGGTCCTGGCAATTGAAACCTGCGTCCATCGCTATCCCCTGGACCTTAGTTTCCCAATGCCAATAAAAGGATGGGCGAAGTCCCTATCTCTCAGTAGGGATTGCACTTCTGTGCTTACTTTAACATACTAAGTTGTTGCCATCCTGAGCAAGTGTAAAACTACTGCTGTCCACAGTAGCCATATCACTGGCACAAAGCAGCACCCTTATCCCACTGATTTTTGGAGAGAGGTTTGTGGGTCCTTAATGAAGAAATTGTGCACATTTCACATGTTCATGCTTTTCAGGATCCATGTTGCATCGCAGGACGTGCTTTTGTAGCTACTTGTAGGTCTTTCAAGTCATGATGACCAGCCTGTCCAGTGGGATACAAGGTCCAGCACAGGCCTAGGTCCAGGGGCAGGGGAGGCGGAACGGGAATCATCTTCAAGGAGGAGCTAAATATCACCATATTGGACATAGATGAAGTCTCCTGTGCAGAGTTTTTAGGCTTTTCAATTAAGGATGAGTCTGGTCATGCCTTGTCGGGCATGATCTGTTATAGACCACCAGGGATAATTCATGTACACCAACAGGAATTGATTAATGCAATTAATAATATGGCACTTACACACCCTCGACTAATAGTTTTGGGGGATTTTAATCTATGGCAAAATGGAAGTATGGATACAGCGTTTCATAACCTAATTAAATCCTGTGCTAATCTGAGCCTGAAGCAATGGGTGACCGAACCAACACATATAGGGGGCCACATTCTAGATTTGATCTTCGCAGAGGAAGGCCTTGTCTATATGGGGGAAATCATGCCAGTGGGGTGGAAGGATCACCACCTAATCGTTTTTAGTATCCAAAGCCTGAATAGAATAAGGCCTGGGGATAGAAAGGCCAGGACGTTTTTCGGCCGAGACTGGAAAGGCCTTTTGAAAAAGGCAGAAGCTGATGGCCCCCGGTTTCATATAGAGGCTCTGTTTAACCCTGAGAAACAGGTTACAGAGAATTATACTACATTTAATGAACATTTAACCAAGAAACTGGATCAGCCTGCCCCACTTGAGGTTATCAATAAAAGAGGAAATCTGTCAGCACCTTGGTACACAGAGAGCTTGAGGAGCCTCAAGCTCTTGTGTAAAATGTCTGAAAGACAGTGGAGGGCGGAATATTTGGAAAAAGACAGAATAAGCTGGAGGTGCACAATAATATCTAAACAAGAAAGATCTACTGCCAAGGCAGAGTACTTTGCATCCACTATACTAAAAAGCTCCAATAAATCAAAGGATATATTTAGAATAGTGAAAGGTATGACGAACCCGGAGTGTACCAATAGTAAAATTAAACCCTCCCAGGAGTTGTACGATGGACTGGCACTTTTCTTTCAAGATAAAATAAATAAAATTGTGGAAAGAATAAAGGATTTAGCTCAATCCACTTCGCTAGCTCAAAGAAGGGGCAAGAGGCTTAAACGAAAAGGGCGCTGTCAAGCTGGCCGCATCTGGGGTCTCTCTGGATAATTTTCCGATTCCATTGGAGTTCACTAGAGTGGCCTTGGGAGTCTCCTCTGGCTCTCCACTGGATCCTCTGCCCCATAAGCTAATGAAGGAATTTGGGTCAGATCTTTCCCATCTTACGACAGCCATGTTGCCAGTCCCTCAATATAGGAATTGTGCCTATTAATTGGAAGCAGGTTGTTACTACGCCACTCTTGAAAAAACTTACCCTTGATCCATGTTACAAGAACTACCGAACAATTTCCCTCCTGCCCTACTCGATCAAGATTGTGGAACGTCTGGTCAGTAGGACCTTGTCCGACTTTTTGTAGACTAATAACATACAGGAAGAGGAGCAGTTTGGTTTTCGACCGGGTCATGGGACAGAATCAGCTCTGGTGGTGCTGGATGACCTTCGGATGCGGGTGGACAGGGGCCAGTCTGCAATTTTAATCCTGCTGGACCTGTCCTCCGCATTCGATACAGTGAACCATGACATTTTGCTTTCAAGGCTGGAGACTTTTGGGGTGAAAGTAGCGCTTGGGTGGCTGCGATCCTATCTGTCTGATAGATGGCAGGCGGTGGCACTTACCCCGTACCAATCTGAATTGGTGAAAGTCTTACATGGGGTTCCGCAGGGCTCGTCAATCAGGGGGGGGGGGGACTTCTGTCCTCTAACATCAGATGGCACATGACACCAGTGAACACGGTGTGTAATCTGAGGGTCACTTTTAATGAGAATCTCAATCTGGAGACCCACGTTAATAAACTGGTGGGAAGCTGTTTTTTCTTTATTTCGAGGTCTTAGGAAGGTGCTGCCACTCTTACCTGTACAGGTAAGAACAACGGTAGTTAAAAGTATCATCCTCAGCCGCCTGGACTACTGCAATGCCCTGCTTTTGGAATCTCCGGGATACCTGATTGCCAGATTACAGAGTATCCAGGCGGCAGCAGCCAATTTAGCACCCTCCTGACCCAGTCGGTCATCAAAAACACAAGCACTGGTGGATCTACATTGGCTCCCAGTAGTTCAAAGGATCCGGTTCAAATCATTGTGCATTGTGTTTAGAGCACTCCATGAACAGGGCCCTAAGCCACTCCAGGATATGTTTCAGTGGTACAAGCCTACCCGGAATCTTCGCTCCTCTACCGCCAATTGTGCCACAATCCCCAATATAAGGAGTGTGGCATATTTTACTTGCCAGTAAGCCTCTAGTATATGGTGTTGAAAAGTGCCACTTGTAATCAATTCATTGTTTTAGTTCAGTTCATTTGACTTCCACTGATAACTATATAAACAAAAAGGTGTAGTGGTGTCGACGTTTCAGTCTCCTATAAGGTCTATCAAATCCACGAGACCATCCTCGGGACGATAACGTTGCATCATGAATTGAAGCGCCGGATCCTTCTCAGCAACTTTACCCTTCAGTTAACTTCTCATGTAATAAATGAATTTGTGTCGCTCCGCAATTAGTTCTATTTTGGGGACTTGAATGAATCTGTCCAACACTCGACAGCAAGACCGGTCTTGCTGTCGAGTGTTGGACCTGCTGTCTGATCTGAGAGAAGCCCTGAAGGACTGGACCTGCTCCCCTTTCTTCCCAGGACATATAAAGTGGAGTACAAAGTTGACTTAAAACTCTAAGGTCCTAAATAAGAGTTGGTCGGTATATTCCAATCGGTGCATCAACTCTTGTTATGCTCTGAATTACGAGTTGGTAGATATTTTAACACATCCGATAATCAAATGCATTCAATACCTCAACCTTTGTTACATTTCGGCAGGCCAAACCTGTAGAAATTTTACTGCAGAAAAGCATACAGAATTTACCATATCATGCAGATTTTGGTGTCTTTCACCCTGAAATCTGCACGTTACTTCTCACCAACTTTTAATGGATGTTTATTGCACCCAATAAATAAAGTATCCCTAGGTATCGTTATTTATCATGTGAGATTACATAGCACCTATACTCTTGATCAGTGTCTTGGTCAGAAGGTCAAATCGGACCAGGACAAGCCTGGTTGGTGTATCTGACTTGCACTCCATCTTCAGCTGAAAATCGCGACTAGGTCCTGGTCTATGCAACCATATTTATTTAAAAAACTTTATATAGCGCTGCTGGACCCAGGAGTATCAGAGCTCTTTACATAGTGATGACACATGAACAGAGCAAGTACATATTAAGTAATATACACAATTAGAAATGAGCAGGAGAAATTAAAAGAAAAAAAAAAGAAAATGTACAAAGTGGTAGGTTAGAGAAAGGGGTCAGTAGAGCAGAGTAGAGGCGGTGCAGGGGGAGTTGCAGATAACGTTAAGGAAGAGGGTGAGGAGGGGGTGGGTGAGATGGAGGGGGGAGAATGTTGGGTGACCGAGAGAGAGTGATAGAAGGGTGATGAGGGAGTGCAAGATCAATAAAAAATTAAGAACCTCATTATTTATTGAGAAGAGTTTTGAGTCACTTTTTTGAAGAGAGGATAGGAGGGGTTGCAGCGAAGGTCTTTGGGTAGTGCATTCCAGACAGTGGGTGCATTACCAGAGAATGCACGAGATTGGATCTTTTTGCATTTAAGTTTGTGGGGATAAGGACAAGGGAGTTTGTACTTCTCAGTGATCAGCAGCTCCCTGCTTTTTGTAGTTTGCTTGATAGGTAAGAGGTGGTGTCTTGGTAAAGAACTTTATGGGTAATGCAAGCAATCTTGTAGGTGGAGCGACCTTCGATAGGGAGCCAGTTCAGGTTTTTGAGGACAGGGGAAATGTGGTCGAAATTAATTTACGACAGTCAGAAATAAGTCTGGCGGCTATGTTGAGGACCGATTTAATTGGTGCCAGGTGGACTTTGGGGGTGCCTGCCAGAGTGGCGTTCACATAGTCAATCCTGGATAGGACAAGGGATTGTACGACTATTTTGAAATAATCTGCTGGAATGAAAGGTTTAACTTTTTTGAGGTGGTGTAGGGTGGAGAGAGCGCTGCTTGCTGTATTTTTGATGTGGGGGATGAGAGTAAGGTTCTGATCAATGCTGATACCCAGGGATTTGACCGTATTGGAGGTGGAGAGGGCGCAATTAAGGGCTGTGATGTCTTTAGTCCAGAGTTGAATGGGTAGGGAGTTGAGTTTAGGGGTGAAAAGGATAATTTCGTTTTTTTAGGATTGAGTTTGTTGAAAGTCCAAGCCTGGTTCCACCTTAATCATCTCAGAGTGTCATTGAGGTGAAGGATGTCCTTGTGGGTTTTAATCTTGTTGTATAGTTGGGTATCATCGGCATATAGGTGGTAACTGATTTTGGCTTGTTTGAGAGTGAGGGGGTTCCATAAAGAGGTTGAAAAGGGTTGGAGAGAGGATAGACCCTTGGGGGACTCCGAGAGCGACCGGTTGAGGTTTAGAAAGGCAGTGACTGAGTTTAATTTGTTGGGATCTGTTCTGGAGGAAGGAGGTGAACCATTGTTGTACAATGTCTTTAAAACCAAATCAAATTTTTAGGGTGTTAAACAGGGTGGGATGGTGTACCGTATCAAATGCAGCCGAGAGATCCAGGAGGATTAGTAGGGAGGATTCGCCCTTGTCAAGAGAGCGATGAATGTCATCAGTAATATTGAACATGGCTGTTTCTGTGCTGCATCCCTTTCTAATCCCAGATTGGAAGATGTCAAGTAGTTTGAAGGAGGAGATATGGTTGTCTAGCTGTGACAGAACACATTTTTCAAGGGCTTTAGAGAGGAAGGGAAGGTTGGAGATAGGGCGTAGATTGTTCAGATCATTAGTGTCTGGAGTGGGTTTTTTTTGGAATAGGGGAGATTTGACCTAGCTGAAGCGAGGCAGGAACGCAGCCTGAAGAAAGAGGAGTTGATGATAGCGGTCCAGATTGGGGCAATGGTGTATTTGAGTTCTTGAAATACGTGGGCGGGTAGGGGGTCTTTAGAATGTGAGGACGGTTTGAGGGGGAAGAGAAGGATAGTTCAATGGAGTTGACTTTGTTCGAAAAGAAACTGGCAATTTCTTCGCATCTATCGACAGAGGCTGCAAGTTTAGGAGGGCCAGAGGAAGTTTATTTTTTAACAATGTTAAACAGTTCTCTGGGACGGTTTCTGGCTTGGTCAAGTTGGGACTCGAGGAAGCTGTTTTTTTCGTTAAAGATATGTTTTTTGTACTGTGCTCTATTGGATATCAGTAGGGCAAGGTTTTCAAGGGAGGGATGATTCCTCCAGGCGCGTTCTGATTGTCTAAGGGTCCGTCTTTCGTTATTGAGCTCAGTGTTGAACCAGGACTTTGGAGGGATGTTTTTTGTATTTATTGGGAGCAATTAAGTCAAGGGCGTCGAGAATGGAATTGTTATAATCAGTGAGATCGTTGGTGCTAAGAGAGGGTGGGGGGGAGGAGTAGGCTAGTTTTAATTGCTGATTCAAGTTCGTTAGGTGGGATGAGGTGAAGGTTACGAGTGGGTTTCAAGGGAAGAGTGCTGATGGGGGCGGGGGAATGGGGGGGGCAGTTCAGGGTGAAGAGGATGAGGTGGTGATCAGACCAATCAACAGGTGTTATATTCGAGAGAGAGGCCTTATCCTTTTTCGTCAGGATAGCATCTAGGGTGGTGCCTTTGATGTGAGTGGGGGCTAGGCAGAGTTGGGTCAGGTCAGTGATGTCAAGGGTTTCATTAAAAAGGGAGAACGCAGGGTCATCTTTTTTTGTTCCAGTGAATGCTGTAGTCACCCAGGAAGAGATTTTTGGGGTGAGAGATTGAAGCTTTAATAATATCAGTCATCTCTTCTGTGAATGGGAGGCAATTTCCTGGGGGGGGGGGGGGGGGGGGGGGGCGATAGATGGTGTGTAGCCGAGTGGTGGGAAAGCCAGGAAAAGAGGTTGGCGCAGAGGTATTCAAAAGACGTAGGGTCTTGGAGTAGGACAGGTGATATGTCAAGTTTCACCTTAAAGATAAGGGCAAGGCCTCCTCCTGGTTGTTTGATTCTGTCCTTCCTGATGATAGAAAAGCCTGGAGGGATAAGCAGGTCGAGGATAGGGGTGGAGTGGGCGGTGAGTCGGATTTCAGTAAGGAAGGCGATGTCCATGTTTTTACTGAGAATGGTTTCAGAAATTTCAGTTGCGTGGCAGGAGGCGGATCTACAGTTTTTATCAACATGCAGCAAAGGGGAGAGGGGACCGGAGGAGGGGAGGTTCGACAGCGGGGGATAGATCTAAGTAGTTGGGGGGGGTCTAGGAGACATCGGTTGAGGGGGGAGTCTGTTCATGTTTAAGAGAACAGGTATTGTGTATGAGCAGGGGATGATAGGCGAGGATGGTTAAGGGGAGTCATGGGAGTTAATAAGAGAGTTGGTTCCCAAGATTAAGTTGAAAGTATCCCAGTGAGGTGGAGAGGAAGTGTTACAGTTGCTGGGTGGGGTGCTTAAGGGGTAATCATTATGCTTAGAACGGGTTGTGAATTTGCAGGGGAGGAGAGGGGTGTCGGTAACGGTCGATACAATAGGAGGTATGTTAGTGGGTGGTTTGAGAAGTGTCATCTTGTGTCGGGACTGAGTAATTTGGCGTCATAGAGGTGTGGTTAGAAACAGACGGATGAGTTTTAAGGAGGAGAGAGATATCAGTTCTGAGTGAGGAGAGTTCTAAGACGAGGGATGAAAGTAAAAAAGTTCGACTTTAAGGAGTGACTGGGATGGAATTGAGGCGTAAAGTGTATCGGATAAATTAAAGAGATTGGTAGGATATGGGTTATCATGGTGGGGGGAAGCATGGGGCAGATGGGGTGGCGGGGGGTTGAATATAGTGAGGTGGTCGAACATTAATAGAGGTAGGGGATGTATAGAAAGTAGGCATAAGGGGGGGATTTCAATTTACTATGGTCGTTAATAGAGGTGGTGGGAATATTAGAGGTAGGCATAAGATGACCAGCTTTTAGATGACCGATAGGTGAGGGAGGTGGAAGGTCAGTAAGGGGTGGAGTGCATGGGGAAAATTGGGAAGAAGGAGGGGACAGAGGAGGGGGCATGGTGAGCGTCGATGGAGGAGGAGGTAGGGTGGTGAGGGAGGGCTTTGAGGTGGGGGATAGGAGATGAGGCGCATCAAAGGGTGAGGGAGAGTGGTGGTTGGAGGGAGGGCGTTAAGGGAGAGTGAAGTATTAGAAAAGGGGGATGAAAGAAGGTAGTTGGGTGAAACTGGGGGAGTAGATGCGGGGTTGGATAAGGTTGAGGATGTGGGGGGAATGGTTGAGAGGAGATAGTTAGGTGGAGCGTGAGTGGATAGGAAGTAAGGGATTAGGGAGAGAGCCTGAGTAGACGTGGTGGTATTAGTGGATATAAGTATGCTCGGGGGAGCAAGGGGTGAGTCGGGGTAGGGTAGAGGAGAGAGCATTGTTAGGGAAGGGGGGGTAAGAGGGGATCAGTAGGCGATGCTGGGGGTGTGGTTGAGGTGTTGGAGAGAGGAGGTAGTGGGTGTAATAATCGGGAGGAGATCGACAAGTGGTGAGTGAATGGCCACGAATTGGAAATTAGAGTTTAGGGAGGAGGCCTGAGAAGGTGTGGAGGAATCTGGAGGTAAAGGCCATTTAGGGGAAGTCAGGGGGGTGGAGGGGGGACAAGAGTTGAGGGTGGAGAAAGGGGGACAAGTACATTGGAGGGCTGGGAGAAATTCGAAGATAGGGAGAAAGTTAGGGGTTGGACGAAAACTGGGGATTGGGCGATGTTAGGGGATAGGGGGACAGGGTTGTCGTAGCAGTTAGGTGGTGGTTGATGGAAGTCAACATGCTTTGGGGCGGGCGAGAGTGTGCTGGGGGGAGGAGATTGAGGTGGGGGATCGTTATTTGAGAGATTGAAAGGGACGCGGGAGGTCGGGAGTTGTTGGGAGGGGTCGATGAGGTTGAGTGTAGGAGAGGGGGATGGCGTATCAAGGGTAGGAGAGAGGGGGGTGGGAGTGATGATGGGAGAGGACGGAGCTGTAAGTTGGGTGGGGAGGGGAGACAAGGGGGCTGGGGACAGATTGTGAGAGGGATTGTGATAGAGAGTTGAAGTGGAGCTCAAAGATGAGTAGGTGGTTTTCAGAGGCTTGGATAAGAATTTTTCCGGATTTAAAGATGGAGATATCGATATCACCCGGAAAGGAAGGTGAGGTAGACGTGGAGAGTTTCATACCGTAGGGGATATTTCGGGAATTGGTGATAGGGAGGTGACTGAGAAAAAGGCTTTTCCATTTAGAAGTGCGTTTAGTGTAGAAGATTTAGTTGGTGATTATGGAGGAGTTTATGGTATTATGATGGTCTGCAAATAGGGTTTCAGGGCGAAGACAGAGGTTTGTGTTTGAGTGTTTTCTTACCGTGTTTGGAGAGATGAGGGGGTAGAGGATAGACCAAGAGTGCAGGGCGGTTTCAGAAATGTGTGCGGTTGAGACGGCGGGGGGGGGGGGCGGGGGCACACGCGAGGAGGCATGATTAGGAGTATAGGTAGAGGTAGAGGAAGTAGGAGCAGATAAGTTTGACCAAATAAATAACAGTACAGGATACTGTTGTGTAAGAGTGGGGGGGGAGTGGGGTGGAGTTAGATCTAGGCAGATTCAGACAGTGGAGTGAGGTTAGTCCAGAGCAGGATAAACAGTAAGAGTAGTGGGTGCCTGCCGACAGCGGGACACAAGTGTGGTGGGTCACGGAAGACAGAAAAAAATACATGAAAACATAATCAAAATAAAAATGAGCCACCTAACGGGAGCTCGGCAATGCTTCGTCAGATTAGAGGTCAACCGTGAGAGAGGGGGGTGGTGAAGCAGGGCATCGTATGAGGGAGGTGTGTGCAAAACAGTCGGGCAGGGAAGACCGTAAGGAGTGGAGGGAGGGACTATGAGAAGGGGTGGTGAGGGAATTTTGATATAGCAAGGAAATTAATAGAAAGGGTATATGTAAAATTAAACATGAAGAAACAGAAAAGAATTCTTAAAGATACTAGAATCCATAGTGCAGAATAACATCTTGGCTAAAGTAAGGGATATATAAATGGTGTGAAGTGCAAAATAACAATTCTAGCAGCACTAATCAGATTAAAAAACTGAAATAAGGTGTAACATGAGGAAAAATTAGCTAATCAGATGGATATAAAAGACAGCATGTGCAAAATAATCAAAGGAGGAATACAATATGAATACAAAAGTCATATATAATGGATAGCGAAAGTTTCAAAAGGAGCAGTCTTTTTGCAAAATAACATCATGGCTGAAGTAAGGGATATGTAAATGGCATGAGGAGCAAATAACAGTTCTAGCAGCAATATTCTGATTAATAAAACAGAAATTAAGGTGTAACATGAGGAATAATGAGCTAATCAGATAGATATAAAAGACAAAGTGCAATATATTCAAAAGAGGAATAATATATGAATATAAAAGTCATAAACAATAGATAGCAAATTTCGAACGGAGCAATCATTTCGTAATGACTGGGGAAGCTCACTGGAGGTAGTCCTATCTCAATGTCAGTTTCTCAGCAAGGTCTGGGAAAGAGTCCTATCTCTATGACCATTTCACAGTGAGGCATGATGAAACAATCAAAACAATAAACCACAAAATGGAGGCTCTGAAGACAATCCCCTTGATTAACGAAGTGAGATGGGGTTATGTCCTCAGTGGGCGCCATCTTAGTCGGGCACCGGGGGGGTTTTATGGAAAAAGAAGTGATCCAGGCGAAGCAGCTCATTTCTCCCAAAACGTTGTTTCAGCCCACACATGAATGATAAATGAATAAACGAACAGTATCACCCTGGCAAGCTCAGCGCTGGGAAAGTGGGGTGGGGGGGGTCGGGGGGGCTGCGGCGACAGGCTCAGAAGTGTCACCACTTCGGGACTCCCAACAGCTCCCATTCCCCCAGGCACCCAATCTGCTCCGCTTGCAGCCGGATAAATAAACAAATACGTCAAGAGTAGTTTCACCCTGGCAATCCCAGCGCAGGGGAGGGAGGCTCCACGGCAACAGGCTCAGAAGTGCGACCTTGGGACTCCCAACAGTTCCCAATCCCGGATACTCACGCCGAGCACCGCGCCCCGGGCATCCCATCGGCTCCTCTCACGGCCGGATCTCCCAGGTTCTCAACATAACCCGGCAGATTCAAAAGGCTTTTTCTTTAATCATCGGTGTTAAGAACTCCTGATGATTCCCTCTTCACTGACCATTCTATTCAAACTATGGATCACTTTTTGGTGTGTCTGACCAAACCCAGATCTGTTATCCCAGCTTTATATACTAGGGACTAGGTTTGCTAAAAATTAATTTAGTCTTGCAATCAAATGGCACTCCAGTAATTAAATCTTCAAAGTAGACCAAATATGATATTTTGCAACTCCCCTAATGTGACTGTCATGGTTCTAGTGGATGTTCCTCCTCCAAATTGCATTCAAAGGGAGGATTTTGCACAACTAAACAGTGTACACTGGCTAAATGCTAACATGGGGTGGGGAGGATTTGTTCCATTGCAACGTCAACCTAGTGGTACGGTTGGGTGGGAAATCCGATCAACATCTATCTGGTGATTGTGTAGTTATTAATTTCAGAAAGCTGAAGTTGGATGTTATTTGACCAAATTAATGGTGGTTCCATTCGGTCTTTCACATTCAAGTTGTTCCCTTTAGGATATTTGTAGAGGTCTCGTTTGTCTAAATTGACTGACTGCCTCTTTGCCACCAACCATTGATGACCAACCATTCAATTTTGTCAACACAACCTTGAATTGCTCATCTGTCTAATGGATCTTTTTAAAACTCTTGAATCACTAGAGGACAGACTGACTACCAAAGTTTTTCCTTTACACTTTACAGTCAGTGTGCCTGAACATTTAATTTCTATGGAATCTGTAGTTAATAGAGATTCAGAACTTTATAGAATCAATTTTATTTCATGGAACATTGCTTGTCTGTAATCCAAATCAAATCTATAGATGGTATATTCATTACTGTCTGAGACTTTCGACTTTTTCCCCTTATCGTGCAGGTATTTCTTTTACAGGTTCCTGGTTCCCCATCCTCTTCAGCCAAATTTTAAGGGTCACAGTTAACTGTAAAGTATTGTAGTTGGATATTCAGGAGCTCCTAATATTTGATGATTGGAATGTAAGTTCAGCAAGGGTGGTGATTTTCAGCTAAATAACATTTAGAATGATCACTTTATTCCATCCAATGCAAATCCATGTATTTATTTTTTTAAGTATTGTGGACACTTGCATGTCTGATTCAAGCCATGATCTGATCACTCTCCTATAATCCTTTATTATGACATCTGATGGAGATTTCTAGCTGCAGAGTCCTTACCTTAGAATTATCCCCCGGTGTCAGACTGGATCCAGGATTGTTTTTGTGAGCAGTACCACTGAACGATGGTAGGCGGTGTCTATCTGCTCTGTGTGGTTTTGTCTACAATGGATTTGATGTCTGTGGTGCGTGTATAGGCCCCTCCCCAGCAAGCAGATGTCAGATCTTTTTCTTTCCACACCAGTCGGCACAGATCAGGAGAGCTACCTCTTTAGTCTCTGACTACTTTTTTGATGTTTTGTTTTTTAGTTCTCCTGCTGTGGCAGGTTTATCCACTAAGTAGACCAGCTTCAAACCTTGTGGTGCATGTCGCAGACCTATACTGCACCTTGTATGCCTCTGGTGCTTGGAACGTGATGACACTAAGACCTGCATCAATAGCAGTGCCATGCACCCCAAGGCCTTGAGGTGGCTACCTTTTGAGCTTCTTGCTGCCTGATGAGCGACACTGCAACACTCTAGATCCTACTCAAGAGGAAGGTCCCAGGATCGGTAGTGGAGTCCATGATCCAATTCTTACTCAGTCGTCTGTTCATTTGCGTAAGTCCCACTAGAAATAAAAAGAAAGAACTCTGAAGGGTCTTCTACTCAGCCGATGAGACGAGGGAAAGTCTACAATAGAGGCCTGACTATGTGGTTGAGCCAGCACCTGGTTTGGCTTCGCGCTTCTGGGAGACAGTGACCCTTGCGCAACTCCATGAATTTTGAGGCCATGAGCCATATTTTTTTGAGAGGCCTTCTCCCGCCGGCAGGTCCTTTGGGACTCGCAGGTTCGGGAAGGGGCCTCTACTAGTTCACACCAGTGAAACTGGACCGGCATCAGTCGGACCACCTGTACCTGGTGCCGACCCCTATTTTAATTGTACTCCTGCCCCAACCCCCCCCCCCCTCCTCCCACTCCCCTAGCAGTGCTGGTCCCATTCTGAGCCCAGACCCCAACACTGAGCCCAAGGGTTGTCTGACCCAGACTGGAGCCATGCTTCCAGGCCAAAACCTGATCCCTATTACTGTAGGCTAAGACTTGCATGGTTGGTAGGGGTCGCTCATCCCTGAGGATTACCAGTCCTTAGGTCCCCAGATGGATTGATGTGAGTAGGGAAGCTGAGGACCTTAGCCTGCTGTCAGTCAAGATGAATGTCTTAATCGAGGTGCTTCAGGCAAGGGTGTCTCTTCTCTCCCCCATTTCCCCCAGAGCTGCTTCTCCCTTTTAATGAAACCCTAACAGACCTCCTGCTTGAGACCTGGTCTAAGCCTAGCACAGGGACTCCTTTTAACAGGATGATTGCCCCATACCCCGCTCCAGGGGACCCAAACTTCCTCCTGCAACACCCTGTCCTGGAGACCTTGGTGGTCAAATACCCCACCTCTCATGGCACATTTCCCTACCACACACCCCAATTAGGGAATCCAAGAGGCTAGACACTATGGCGAAGATGTTTTCTTCCCCCAGCCTGGCACTGTGGTCTGTTCCTTGTAGGCTTCTATGTGCATGCTGCGTGGGATATGGTTGAGCAGGTGCTGCTGGCAGTCTCCGAGGAGACCTGGGCCATCCTCGCCCGGGTTGCTGCTGATGGGAGAGATGCAGCCCACTTTACTAGATACTGGAGACTGGATACAACTGACTCACTGTGCAGAGCAGGTGTAATTGGTGACCTTGTGGCACCACACCTGGATGAGGAAAAGTGGTTTTCTGGGGATGTCTGAGCATCCCTTAAGACGATAACCTTTGATGGCTCCCGTGTCTTTAGAGACCAGGCAGATTCAGTTCGGAAGCGCTTTAAGGACTGCAGTGTTGCGGCCATGTCCTTGGGCCTCTCCATGAGCCCTTTCTACCCCCAATCTGCCTTTTGGTGCCACAGAAGGAGCTTCCAGCCATGTCTATACCACCCAGCCATTGCAGTGTGCAAACTTGCCAGCCTTTGCGTAGCTGAAGATGCAGTACCCACACACCTCCTGGGTCGGGCAGCCAGAGTTCAGGCCAGTCTGACAGCCGCCCCCCCCGCCCCTGCAGCCACAGCCTCCTAACCCTTAGTCTACCACCTTACTGTCATGAGCAACCCAGGGGCATCAGGATCACCCAACATGTGCCCCACTGGTGGTCTATAACAGACCAATAGGTTCTGCAGATTGTGTGGAGGGGCTACTCCCTCTTCTTCAGGACTACCTCTGCACGGATGCCATCAGCCTGGCACGGGCTAACTGAGAACCATATCTTTTGTTTTTTGTCTGCCAGGAAGAGACTGCTCTTGGCTAAGTGAGCCGTAGAGGGGATGCAGACACCAGAAGTAAGTCATGGTTGCTATTCCCGCTTCTTTCTGGTGCCCAAGAAGGACGGGGCTACATCCTGTCTTTGACCTGCACCCTCAATTTTTTCCTGAAGTGCAAAATGCTCATGCAAGTCTGGTCTGTCCTGAACCTGGGAGAATGGATGGTAGCGCTGGACTTGCAGGACACATACTGCCACATTCCTGTCCTTCCCACCCATAGGAGTTAACAGTGGTGTTTGATATTGTAATGCTAGATTAGCTATTAGTATTCTATATAACCCCTGTTTGGGCAGAGCTAGTTATCAAAGGACTTCTCTGATAGCCACCTGGAACTTGTGCTTCACTAATTATTACTTCTTCCATGTTGGACCTTTTGCTTTCTTTTTATGTGAGCTGCTGTGGCAGCATTATTAATTAATCTGTACTTCTAAGCCAATTCAGCAATTCTAATGCTGTTAAAATTGTTTTTGAATTTCAGCATTCTGTTAAGCAAGCTAAGCTTATTGATCTATGTAATGACATTTTCATAGATTGGTAAAATGCTTTTATTCTGATTACTAGAGTCACTTGTAACACTTTTACAGCTTCCTTGCACAGTCATGCTTGTTCATTAATTTGTGAACGGTTTGACAGTTTATGCAGCACTGTCTTATGTTAATTAGTTTTCTAAAGTGCTCAATTACCCGAGGGTGTCTTGGCACTGGCTATATGCGCAAGAAAGAGGAACCCTAGAAATACTTGACTCTAAACAGCTAAGTCTTGAGGGGTTTTCTGAAAGCCAATAAATTGGGCATGGCTTTAATATGCAGGGGATCATGTTCCATGCTTTTTTTTTTTTGCTCACAACACAAAGCCTTGGCCTCCCCAAGCCGGTGTTTAAATCTAGGCACTAGTGCAAATTTGACTGATTCAGAAAGAGCCTCGTTAGTGATGGATTCCTTACCTTAGAATATCCCCAGGTGTCAGGCTGGATTCAGAAAGTTTTTTTCTGCTTAGCAGTAGCTCTGCAAGCCAGTAGGTGGTGTCCAGTGACTCAACGTCCGTCACTGGCGTTGTAGGCGCCGAGATGACATCACAGAGAGTACTTAGGCGCCACTCATGCGTCAGTTTTCTTTTTCCACGCCAAAAGCGCAGATCCGGATTGAGCACGTACCTCTGTCATTTTTTGACTACTTTTTGAGACTTTTCTCTCCTCTTGTCTCCTGGTGCACGTAGGAATGCCTGGCTTTAAGTCTTGTGGATCGTGCCGCCATAATAGGTCGGTGGCGGACCCCCATGATGTCTGCCTCTAATGCCTGAAGACCAACCATGACTCCCGGGACTGTCGTGCCATGGCCCAGAAGGCTTAGCGGGAGGAACGCCGGAAGTTGCTGGAGGCCCGGCACTCCTCTCACTGCCATTCTGGATCTAGAGGCCATTCGCGGGACTGGAACCATCGCTCCTCTGGCTCTAAGTCTTCTCCTTCAGATTCTGGTAAGCGACGCCATAGAAAGAAGTTGAAGCGTGTTTGCTCTCAGACATCCCCCCCCGTCGCTCCTCTGAGGTGGACAAGGGAGACAGGGGCTTTGCCCCTGCGTCTCCTCCGGAGCCTGTGAGTCCCGCGGCCTACCCACCATACCCGGGTCAATTGGCGACTCCAGAACAGATGCAAGAGTTTCTTGCTGCCATGGACTGCCTTTTTAGGCCTCGGGCTCCCACCTGCAGGCCCCGCGGTCTCATGTCCAGATCCTCTTGGCCAGGTGGTACTGCCTCTGGCGCCGGCCCAGGAGCCACTGGATTCAGCACCCTCAGCTCCGGCCCCGGCTCCATAAGGTGCAGCGCCGCAGGCTATGGCCCTCGTGCTGCGCTTGACTCCGGCCCAAATGCCACCACAGGCACAGCACTGTGTGCCGTTTATCCAGCCCCGGCTCCCGGGCAATTTTGTTCTGGCCTGGGAGCTGCATTGGGTTTCTGCTCCGGCTCGGCCTCGGCCAGCGCAACTCCCAGGGCCGCTTGCCCCTTCTCCGGCTCCTTCTATGCCGGATGAGGATGAGACGGTTCAGAAGACCCCCTTGCGGGACAGTGTGACTCCGAACAGGATTGGATGGATGACCTTCAAGATGCGGGCGAATTTGATGTGTCTTCTGACCCGGGGTTTGCCTCACCTCCGCCTACTATGGAGGAGGGCACTTCCTACACTATGGTGCTACGTCGGGCTGTGGAGGCTCCCCATCTCGACCTCCCTACGGTGACCCTTAAGACCAACCTCCTTACGGAGGTGCTCCAGACGGCGTCTACGTCGTCTGAACCGCTGCTCCCTTTCAATGAGGCCCTTACCGAAGTCCTCTTGGACACTTGGTTGCACCAGCGGATAAGAACGTCACTAGGCGTCATCGCCCGGCACCTGGTGATCCTGACTTCGTGACCACACACCCCACACCTGAGAGCCTGGTCATTCAGCCCTCGATGTGGCAGAGTGCCTTTGCCAAGGCTCCGCCTGATAAGGACCCTAAGCGGCTGGACCAATATGGCAAGAGGCTGTTCTCCTCTGCCAGCTTGGGATTGCAGTCGGTTAACACCGCCTGCCTTTTGGACTGTTACTCTCAAGCGGTATGGGATTTGGTAGCTGAGGTCTTGCCTCCGTGCTCTGAAGAGGTCCAAGCTGTCCTTTCCCGAGCGGCTGCGGAGGGTAAGGATGCGGCGAAGTTTTCCATCAGGAGTGGTCTGGATACCGCTGTTTCGTTGGGCAGGGCAATTTCCACAACTGAGGCGTTGCGGCGCCATGCCTGGTTGCGGTCTACTGGGTTTTTGCCCGATGTCCAGGGTTTACTCCTGGACATGCCCTTTGATGGCTCCTGCCTCTTTGGCGACAAGGCGGACAATGCCCTGGAACGCTTCAAAGACTTGCCGGCCACGCCCAATTTTTTGGTCTTTCCACAAAGACCCCTGCAACGTCTGGGTTCATTCCTTTCATGACCAGGCTAAAAGCACCCAAGCACGCTCCTCCACTGGGCCTGTGCAGAACCAGCCGCAGCGCGGCCGTTGCTTTTACAGGGGCGGGTCTGGTAACGAGCGAGTCAGTCCACCTCCACCCCCGCTACTTCCACCTCTAAGCCTTCCTAATCAGAGCTTCAAGGTGCACCCCACGCCTTTGGGTGGCAGGGTCGAACACCACCTCCATCCCTGGCGTGAAATTACCGTGGACAAGTGGGTGCTGCAGATAATCTGCCAAAATTACTTGCTCCCCTTTCTGTCCTCCCCTCCAGCCATGCCACCTCTGTACCACCTGCTGTCAGATCATTTGGCTCTTCTCCGTCAGAAAGTCACGGCCCTCCTGGCCAAGGAGGCCATCGAGTGCGTGCCTGGTCAGGAAGTAGGGAGTGGTTGTTATTCCCACTACTTTCTGGTCCCCAAGAAGGACAAGGGGGGGCATGCGCCCCATCTTGGTCTTCCGGGAATTCAATCGCTTCCTTCGGAAGGAGAAATTCATGATGCTAACTCTGGCTCAGGTCCTGGCTGCCCTGGACCCTGGAGACTGTATGGTGGTGTTGGACTGGCAGGACGCTTATTTTCACATTCCCGTCCTGCCGGCCCACCGGCGGTTCATGGTAGGCCAATAGCATTTTCAGTTTGCTGTGCTCCCCTTTGGCCTTACCAGTGCCCCTCGGGTGTTCACGAAGGTGACGGCGGTGGTCGCAGCTCATCTGCTCAGGTTGGGGGTGTCAGTCTTCCCCTACCTAAACAACTGGCTGTTGAAGGTGGGCTTGCTACAGGCAGTCATCACCCAACTCCAGTCTACGGCCGACCTGCAGTTGCTGGGGTTTCCTTCAACGTGCGAAGTCACACCTGAATCCCTCTCAGAAGCTCCCCTTCTTCGGAGCGGTTCTGGATTCAACGCTGTTTCTGGTTTATCCTCCCGAGCTGCGAGTCTGGGATATTCAGGCTATGATTCCGCTCTTTCAGCCTCTATCCCGGGTTTCAGTCAGGATGACCCTTCGGCTTCTGGGCCTGATGGCCTCCTGCATCCTGCTGGTGACACCTGCAAGGTGGCATATGTGGGCTCTGCAGTGGGACCTGAAGTTCCAGTGGGCACAGCATCAGGGCAACCTGTCCGATCACGTCCAGATCTCGGAGGGCGCTGCACGACAGTTGCAGTGGTGGCTCACGAATTGCGATTGGGTCAGTGGCAGATCCCTCTCCCTTCCCCAACCGGAGCACACAGTGGTGACTGATGCGTCCCTCCTGGGATGGGGAGGTCACATGGGAGAGGTGGAGATCAGAGGCCTCTGGTCTCCGGCAGAGTCCCGGCTCCATACCAACCTTCTGGAGCTGCGGGCGATCCGACTTGCACTGGAGCTGCGAAGGATCTGGCTTGCACTGAAGGCATTCCTTCCCTCTGTCCGGTGAAGTGTGGTGCAGGTGTTCACGGACAACACCACCGCCTTGTGGTATTGCAATAAACAGGGTGGGGTCCTGGACCCTTTCTCAGGATGCTCTGTGCCTCTAGACATGTCTGGGACATCAAGGCATTACCTTGGTGGTTCAACACCTGGCAGGTTCTCTGAACGCCAGGGCGGACTAACTCAGCCGCCGGTGCTTGATGGATCATGAATGGCATCTGAACTCTGACGTAGCGTGAGGTCTCTTTCAGCATTGGGGAGAGCCTTGGTTAGATCTGTTTGGCACCAAAGAGGACGCGCAATGTCATAAGTTCTGCGTGTTGGAATTTCCAAGGCGGCACTTGCTTGGAGACACTTTTCGTCGCGAGTGGAGCTGCGGTCTGTTGTACGCCTTTCCGCCTAGACCACTTCTGTCCAGAGTGCTGAAGATCAGGCGCTACTGGTCCCAAGTCATTCTTGTGGCTCCGGACTGGGCTCGAAGAGTATGGTTTCTCGAGCTACTCAATATGAGCATCGATCCCCTGATCCGTTTGCCTCTTCGGAAGGATCTTCTGTCGCTGCAGCAGGGGATGGTCCTCCACCCGAACCTGTCCAGCCTCCACCTCCATGCTTGGAGATTGAGCGGCGACAATTGACACCTTTCGATCTTCCTCCTAAAGTCTGTGATGTCATTCTGGCAGCCAGGCGTCCCTCCACCAAAACGGTATACGGCTGCAGGTGGAACAGATTTGTGGCATGGTGCACAGCAAAGGCTGTGGATCCCCTTTCTGCCCCTCTTTCCAAGGTTCTTTTGTTCCTTCTCTCTTTCGCCCAGCAGAGCTCTGCTCTGGGCACTATCAAAGGTTCTATTTCTATGGCTTCCATATCAGCCTTCTATTTTTAAGTCCCCAGTTGTTAACCGTTTCCTTAAAGGCATTACGCGCACGTTTCTACCAGTGCCCTTCATAATGCCTCAGTGGGACTTGAACCTTGTCTTGACTTTTCTGATGTGCGCTCCCTTCGAGCCCCTTCATAACTGTCCTTTACGTCTTCTCATCTTGAAAACGGCTTTCCTGGTATCTATCACCTCTGCCAGAAGAGTGAGTGAGCTCCATGCTCTTTCTGGAAACCCTCCCTCCCTCCCTTCCTTTCTATTCATACGGACAAGGTGGTTTTAAGGACCCGTCCTTTTGTGCCACGCCCTTCCACATTGGACAGACCATCACTTTGCCCACCTTCTTTCCACCTCCGCATCTTTCAAGGGAAGAGGAGAGGCTCCACCATCTGGACCCAAAACGTGCGCTTACGTTCTATCTGCAGCGTACACAGCAGTGCCGGGGGGATGATCAGCTTTTTGTTGGTTACGTGGGCGCCAAAAAAGGTTGGGCTGTGCACAAGTGGACCATCTCCCGGTGGGTCATTCCGTGCATCAAAGCATGTTACTCCTTGGCCAAGGAGCCTCCTGTAGGGCTGCATGCCCATTCAACCAGGGCAACTGCAGCCACTACTGCCTTGGGATGCTGCGTTTGTCAGGGAGCTACGTGGGCCTCGCTGCACACATTTACCAATCACTACTGCCTTGACAGTCCGGTCCGGAAAGACGGCTTCTTTGGCCGCTCTGTGACTTTCTGGTATAATCTTGTTCGCAGACCCACCTCTGGGGTTGGTATTGCTGGGGTATCTATTTTAAGGTAAGGAATCTAACTTGTGCATCTGAAAGAGACACGTTAGTGATACTTACTTGTGTAACGATATATCTGTAAGAGACATTCGTTAGTGATAGATTCCTTACCGCCCCGCCCATCCTCCCCATTCTGCGAACTGATTACTAGGGTTAAGGTCATCCCTTTATAGGGCCCTAGTTGTATGCACCATTTGTCAGTCTCTTGCATGGCTCTGCATTTCGGTGCGGAATAGTTGTGTACAGAACTGACGTCAGTGCGCATGGGTGGCGCCTAAGTCTCTCTGTGACATCATCTCGGCGCCTACAATGCCAGTGATGGACGTGGAGCCGCAGGACACCACCTACTGGCGCGCAGAGGTACTGCTAAGCAGAAAAAACTTTCCAGATCCAGCCTGACACCTGGGGATATTCTAAGGTAAGGAATCTGTCACTAACTAATGTCTCTTACAGATATATCGTTACACAAGTAACTTGTGCATCTGGCCTGGAGTGTACGAGTTGAAAATGTATTTTTTTAGGAAATCAGTACCAAACCCATGTAATGCTTTATAGCAATGTAAAGTTCTTTAAAGATAGCTGACTAAACAGTAGCCAGTGAAGTTTTCTAATAGGTTTGGACACTGAATGATGTTTAGGGATTTTCAGCAAAAGATGATCCTCCGCATTTCTTAAGGTGTTAAGTTTGAGTACATATTGGTGTGCACTGAGATGAAGACCATTACAGTAGACTAACTTAGACAGCACAGGGAATGTGACTGCCATTTTTCGGAGAGAAGTTGGAATAAAAGGTAGTGCCTTTATCATCCTAGTGATGTGGAAAGCTGCTGACGTGACTGCATTGACTTGTTCCTTATATGTCCATTTGTCACTGAATTGGGCTCCCAGATTTTGTGTTTTCCTAACTGGAATGGGGAGTGAACTCAAATCTTGTGGCCACCAAGCAGGGTTCCAGCAGGAGGATTGGTCTCCAAAGAGCAGGACTTCAGTCTTTTCTGGACTGAGTTTCAAACTATTCTCAAACATCCATACACTGACCACCTGCATACACTCTCAAAACCTGGTCCGATTAAGTGTCCTCACTGGCCAAGGAGACGACAATTTGTGTGTCTTCTGCGTAGGATACATGAGAAAACTGGAAATATTTTATTAACTGGGCTAAGGGAGTAACAGACATTAAAAAGCATGGGGCTGCCTATATAGAATTCTATAAAGTTCTTAAGACCAAAACTTAAGTTTAACTGAGACAAAATCCTAACTTTGCGCCTTTTGGTATTCACAAAGGGCATTTAGGAGTAGTAAAGTTAGGAATCCTAACTTTACTACTCTAAAATGCATTTTGTGAATACCAAAAGTCGAAAAGTTAGGATTTTGTCTCGGATTACTTTTGTGAATCTGGCCCAAAGCCATTGCTCATGTTTTGAGAAGAGCAGAATGCCCTATGGGCTTAGTGAATTCACAGGGTTTTATCCATTGTGTAAATTTGGACACGTTTGTACAATGGTGAATGAAATTGTGTCTTATAAGGCATTTGACTCTGGCACAAAGAATGAACATCCACTGTTAGCCCTTAGAATAAATGGCACCAGTTTGTTGTCTGGTGAATATTAAGACTCAAGGAGCCTACAATCAAGGACACACTGTTAACTAGGAAGCAGATATTTGCATCTCACTTGTGGTGGGAAGGAGGCTGTTAGAGAATGAAGACACCTTTGTCTTATTACAATGTTCTGGGGGACAAAAGGTTGACCTGAAGGAATATATGGCTTTGGTGCCCATACAAATCTTTTTCTACCCTATTTCTGAGGGCAAGATTTCTGGTATACTTAGCATGTTTTGTTGCTCAGGATTCTTGTGACATGCGCCTCTGGAGGTGTTCCACAGTGATTTTGTCCGTTGTGGAACATTTGAATCTGGTGAATATGAGGTTTCACATATGTGTCGTCTTTCAACATGGAAGCATGCCAACTGATTTCCAGGCCTTGGTACCACTGATGGTTACTGAAATTGATTATGGTTTTGGAGTACAAGTAGTATGTAACCCTGTTGAATAGGCTGCCTACTGTCCCTCCCAACTAAAATCCACCCATTCTTTTTGTGACGGAGACCCCTACTACTTCTTCAATTGAGAATTGTATGTTGTAGACATGTGTTTACTTAAAATGATGAGTAATCCTACATGTAGTTCCCTGTGAATAGGTGAAGCTCCACAATAGTGTGAGAGAGAAAGAAAAAGATTGTTTATTTGGCTATATTGCGGGAACTAAAAGAGATAGTATTTATCAGGCCACTAAAATATGAATGAGCATAAATATGACATAAGTGGAGATAACCTCTTTGGCTTGACAATGGCACCAGAAGAAATATTACATGACACAGGACAGATCAGAGAAACTATGGGGCATATTTAGAAGCCCCCATCACCAAGGGAATGACACTTTTTATGACGTTCCTGTGGCGATAGGTACATTGCTTTTTTACAAGACAGTGTTAAGCCACTTAAAGCTGCCTTGTAAATAAGGCCCCCTTTCATTCCATGCTTAGCGTGAAAGGGGTTGTTATAGTGTTGACGGTCTAGTAGTTGGGGTGGGAGGAGCTAGGTGGGCTGAGGGGAAGAGGTGGGGTCAGGAACAGGAAAGGGCAGTTAGAGTAGGGACGGGGACCGAGTAAGAGGTGTTAATAAAGAGCTCGTAATTAGAAGTCTGTGTCCACGTGTATGTGTGGGTTGGGACACGACAGCTGGCGACGAGGGTGGGATCGGAAGAAACCCCCACCCCACGAGTGCCCCGTCCTGCAGCGTGGAGTGAGCTCCGCTGCAACGTAGCCCCTGCGGCGCCGGTGACGAGCCCCCCAGGAGTGGCCTGATCTCCCCTCGCAGGTGGAAGAGGGTCGAGAAGAAACGCAGCAACCCAGCGAGCGAGCGCTGATGAGTCCTGAGCAAAGCGCTGAATCGGAGCGCAGAAAACGCGGCAAAAAGGGCGCCGAGTGAAGAGCGCCAAACGCCGACCGCGCTGGACGCGCTGAAGAGCCCACAGTGCGCCGAGACTGACAAGGGGCCGGAAACCCACTCCGACGCTGCCCAGGTGAGCCTGCATTGCTGCGAAGGCGAGAGGAGGCGAAAGGAGAGCCCCAGACACGCGCGGCCCCACACAGAAGCCAGCGCTAAATCGGCCAGAGACAGCAAACACTAGCCAAGCAGCAGGCGGTGCGCGAGGCCAGCGCCGGACAGATAACCCTTACCTGAACGCGCTGTGAGAGTGGAGGTCTGCCCAGCTCAACTGTGAGGTCCCCAATGCCGAATGTGTGTGCCCAGAGAGAGAGAGAGGAACCTCGTGTCGTGCCAAAGGGGGCGGCCATTGCAAGGTCAGGCAGCTTTAAGGACAAGCCCTATCAGAATTGAGGGCGGCCATCTTTGAGTCAGGCAGACTCTTCAAATAAGCCCTGGCAGCCCCAAAAGGATACAGCCAAGAGCCACCATTCAGTGAACAGTGCTCGTGGGGCACAGCAGCAAGCAGCAACAAACAAGCATTGGCAGACACAGCAGTAAGCAGCAACAAACAAGCATTGGCATCTACAAAGTCTACAGAAAACGCCAGAAGTAAAGGGAGCGGACGCCAGCACCTGCAACCAGAGTCAAACATCAGGATCGAAACCTCCTCCTCAGGATGTCCAACAATCGCGCGCCAGGCGCACAGGATGCTCCCGCCGAAAAGGAAATCAAGGGCACGCATCTGCGAGCGCCAGAACCCCTAACAGTCACGACAGGGAGCAGCATGGGCCTCAAGTGGCAGGAATGGCTGGAGGATTTTGAGGACTATGTCAAGGGTTCCAGAATCGAGACAGACGAGGACAAAATAATAACCCTTCGCAATCTAGGAGGGCGCGAGATCAGCAAGATAGTGCGAGAGATCCCAACCGCCGACAGCGACACCTATGTCAAGGTAAAGGACATATTGAACAACCGTTTCCTGCACAAACGAAACGTTGATTATGAGAGACACAAGTTTCACCAACAGCACCAGGACAAAGATGAGCCACTGACGTCCTTCATACACCGACTAAGGCGTCAGTCCCAGTACTGCGACTTCACAAACTTTTCCCCAGATGCGGCCATCAAGTCTCAAATTATCTCGGGATGCCATTCAGAGTCACTGAGACGAAGACTACAAAGGAAGCCACAAGAGTTGGCGGAAATTGAGGAGAACTCCCGAATATATGACCAAGCCGAAGAGAATGCAGCGGAGATCGAAGTTAAACCCAGCACTAGCCGAGAACATGCCAACCGCGTCTCCGACCGACGACATGGCCGACAGGCCTACCGAGGCAACCCACGTGACAGATCACGCCGATCCAGACTCTCACCCAGACGCCGAACAGATTACCGGCCAAGAGACTCAGAGAGGAGAGACCGACGACCCGAACGCACAAGACGGTGCTACAGGTGCGGGTATGATTACCCCCACATTGACTCGTGCCCCGCCATGGGCCAACGCTGCCGGAAATGCGGACGATCCAATCACTTCGAGGTCATGTGCAGCGAGTATCACCGAGAACAACGTAGCGGTGCTGACCAACGCACCAGCCAGCCAAGGTCTTCAAGGACAGAAACCAAGCGGCACCACGCCAGAGCCGTTCAGGATGAACCTGCTCACTCCCCAGCGTCGTCTCACTCCAGCCGTGAGTCCAGACGGTCCAGATGGGATCGCCGATCCCCCTCAAGAGAGTCCAGGTCCTCCTCATCCAGGCGATCGTTCTACACCACCGAGTATGTCAACATCGCTGACAACGATCAGCTCAAACGTTACCCCCGGCTCGATATCATGGTGGGCAATCATGCAGCGAAATTCGTCATGGACAGCGGTGCCTCTCTCAATTACATCTCTGTTGCTGAGCACGAGCGCATGGTTCCCAAGCCTCACCTGCGCTTTGCACCCGTTCGAGTATACACATGGATGGCGAGAAAACCACTCCCATGCCTGGGGAAGTTCGACACCACCTTCACACATGGCGATATCACCATTCCCGCCGTCATTCACGTCATCAAGGGACCTGATGCCGACTGCCTGCTAAGCCTTCCGACTGCGGAGCGCTTACGCCTCGTTCACATTCTTTTCAACATAAACGACAGCTCCAACTACGCTGTGAAGTACCCAGCTCTATTCAAGGGCCTAGGCAAACTAAAAGGCCGACAGGTACACCTGCACATCAACGAGCGAATCAAGCCCATTGCTCAACATCCACGGCGAGTGCCGTTTCACCTGCAATCCGCGGTGGCTCAAGAGCTGCAAGACCTTCTGGATGCCGACATCATCGAACGCACCGAAGGACCCACTCCCTGGGTGTCCCCGGTAGTCGTTGTGCCAAAAAAAGGGACTCCCGACAAGGTCCGTCTCTGTGTAGACATGCGCCTGCCGAACACGGCAATCGAAAGGGAGAGGCACCCCTGCCCACACCTGAGCGATATGATTACAGCCCTCAATGGAGCCACGGTCTTTTCCAAGCTAGACCTCAACAAGGGCTATCACCAGCTCGAGCTAGATGACAGCTCTCGCTCCATCACCACGTTCGCCACGCACCTCGGCCTCTTCCGATACAAACGCCTCAGTTTTGGTGTGTCCTCAGCAGCTGAAATTTTCCAAGAGACAATTCGACTTATCATCCACCACATTCCAAATTCTCTCAACTACAGCGATGACATTCTGGTGTATGGCGCTAACCTCCGAGAACACGACATCGCCCTTGACCGCATCTGCCGGGCTCTGCTAGATGCAAACCTGACTCTTAATAAGGACAAGTGCGAGTTTCATCAATCGACACTGAAATTCTTTGGACACATTTTCTCATCCAGCGGCATGAAACCAGATCCCGACAAGGTGGCTGTGCTCAACAATACCAAAAGCCCTGAGGACGTGAACGATCTACGCTCCTTCCTTGGGATGGCGAGCTACTGTGCTCGCTACATCCGCGACTACGCCACGATAAGTCATCCTCTGAGGCTCCTCACGAAATCCAACCAGCCCTTTGAGTGGACCTCAGACTGCGAGCGGGCCTTCAGAGACATCAAACGGGCGGTTGAGTCGTCTGACTGTTTGTCCTACTTCAACCCCAAACGGAAAACAGAGATCACCGTAGACGCCAGTCCCGTAGGTCTGGGTGCGATCCTGGCCCAATATGACGACGACTCGGACCAACGGAGGATCATCGCCTACGCCAGCCGCAGCCTCACTGACCCGGAAAGGAAATACTCTCAGCCTGAGAAGGAGAGCCTGGCGGTCGTATGGGCGTGTGAGCACTTCCACATCTTCATCTATGGGAAGCACTTCACGCTCATTACTGACCATCAGGCACTCGTGACGATATACGGCAACCCGAAGAGCAAGATGCCTCCCAGGATTGAGCGATGGGGCCTCCGGCTGCAGGAGTACACCTTTACAATCATTCACAAACCAGGGAAGGGTGACAACCCTGCTGACTACATGTCTCGCCACCCCCGAGACTCTCCAGTACCAACTTCATCCATAGCAGAGGAATACATCCACTTCGTGTCAAACCATGCTCGCCCTCCAGCCATACCAATGGACACCATCCGCGAAGCAACCAACAAAGACGCCATTCTGCAGATCGTGATGAAGCGAATACTGTCCAACAGGTGGAGGCATCATCCGCAAGATGACGAGGAAAACCCTGATGTCAGAAGTGAACTCCAAGCATTCCGACACGTCGCTGACGAACTTTCAATTACTGAAGATGGTCTTCTTCTAAGAGACCACCGGATAGTCATCCCGGCCACCCTCAGACAAGGCGTAGTTGATCTAGCTCATGAAGGTCATCGTGGGGTCGTCTCCACCAAGAGGGCGCTCCGAGAGCGTGTCTGGTTCCCTGCTCTAGACCAAATAGTCGAAGCCACTCTGAAGGACTGTCATCCCTGTCAGCTAACTGGCCCCAGCACGCCGCCGGCACCGCTCCAAATGACCCCGCTACCTGACGGCGTATGGCAAGAAGTTGCAATGGATTTCTACGGGCCCCTGCAGTCAGGGAAATATGTGATCGCCATTGTAGATGAATATTCCCGGTTCCCAGTGGCTCAATTCATCCCGTCCACCAATGCCACCTGTACCCTCAAAGTACTTGAGGAAGTCTTTGCAATCTGGGGTGTTCCCAGAATCATCAAAACGGACAATGGGCCCCCATTCAACGGGCACGAATTCAGTGACTTTGCGAAACAGATGGACTTTCAACACCGCAAGGTCACCCCGCTCTGGCCACAAGCCAATGGAACTGTTGAACGTTTCATGTCCACCATCAAGAAAACCTTCCAACAGGCCACTGCCGAGAAAAAGGACCTGCAAGCAGCACTGAATGAAGTCCTCTGTGCATACCGGACCACTCCTCACTCCACGACGGGTGTCTGCCCTGCCACTCTCATGCTCGGGAGGACACCAAGAACTCGGATCCCAACCTGGGAAGGCGCACTGAGGAAGCCCCTCTCAGACCATCAGATCAAAGACATGGCTGCAACAGATCGATATCACAAGGAGAAGATGAAGGAACATGCTGATCTCAAACGGAGGGCCCGATCCCCTTCCCTCAAGGAGGGTGACAGAGTCCTTGTTAGACAAGAACAGCGCCAAAAGACTGACTGTCGCTTCAAAAATGAACCTCTTACAGTTGTGCAGCAGAAAGGCACAATGGTGACCGCGGAGTCAGAGAACAGGCGGGTCACCCGGAACGCATCCCACTTTAAGAAGTGCCCTCCTGAGAGGCGTGACTGCACGCCCACTGCCTCCGTGCCGGAGAACTCTAACCACGCAGAAACAGGCACACCTGACCCTGCGCCCTGCATGGAACCAGAACCCGTGGTCGAGAACGCTGTGTCCACCCCGGTTCGCCCACGACGCCAGGTACAGCCTCCAAAGAGACTGATTGTTGAAATGGACTAATTTCACTTTGCTGTTTTGTTAAGAAAGGGGGAGATGTTATAGTGTTGACGGTCTAGTAGTTGGGGTGGGAGGAGCTAGGTGGGCTGAGGGGAAGAGGTGGGGTCAGGAACAGGAAAGGGCAGTTAGAGTAGGGACGGGGACCGAGTAAGAGGTGTTAATAAAGAGCTCGTAATTAGAAGTCTGTGTCCACGTGTATGTGTGGGTTGGGACACGACAGGGGTTGGCAATAGGTGTTGCTGTGGGCGTTCCACCGCAGCTCCCAGTGATTCTGATGCTGCCCCACTGTTTACAAGGGAGGTGTAAATAGGAGGCAGCAACAGAATTAAGACCAGTATCAACCTGGTTTTGACCCTGGCACAACGAGGAGAAATGTTTAATTTCTCCTAGTTTTTTCTGTTTATTTGTGCTGCATTTTGCAGCTCACATGAAAACCGCAAAAGGCCAATGATTGTTTATGTACAAGAAACTCCCCCCTCCCTGCACCTAAACAATATTTTTTTTTAAATAAAGTTTTGTAACTTCTGTGTGTGCTACATTAAGCAGCCCACCTAGAAGTTACAAAACCGCATTTAAAGATTGTTTATGGTGCAGGAAGGCCCTCCTTCCTGCACATAAACAATCTTCCCTTGAACGCACACACCCTTGCACTATGGTGCCTGCATTGGTTGCAGGCTACTAAGTTTAGCACCAGCACAGGGGGAAACGCAGGGCTGCGCCATATCCTTGTGAATATGGTGCAGCCCTGCGTTTCTGAAGTGGCGGGTGAGGTGTTAAGCCAGGAAGGCTAACACCTCACTCCACCACTTCCCTTGTACATACGCCCCTGAATTTGTAGGTTTTTATGCTGATAGGTCATCGAGTGATGAGTGTCATGTCAGTGCAGTGACTGACTTCAACTCAGTACCACTTCAGTCACCAGCGAACACGTGTTAACACTAATAAATTCTGGGAAACATGCATTTTAAGGAACTTCTGCTTAGAGGGGTACATTTGACCTTTGACCAGAGTTAAACCACAAGTGTTAGACCTGGCACCTTGGCATGGTCTCCCTTCCATTTTTTGCTGTTGCCTCACATGTTTTTTGCTGGTTATCCAGGTTTTGGGCACTGTGCCACTGCTGTCCAGTGCCACAGTGCAAGTGCTCCCTATGATAAATTGATGTATGGCTTAGTGATTCCATGATTGGTTGGTTTGATTTACTCGTCAGACCCTAGTACAGTGCACTGAGTGTGCCCAGGGCTTGTAAACCCAATACTGCTGGTGGGCTTGCAGCACTGGTTGTGCCAACCCACAGATGCAGCCTGTAAAAGTGTGTCTCAGGTCTGCCATACCAGAATCTGTGTGCAGTCTAGTACTGCCATGTTGACTGGGCAAGTGCACCCACTTGCCAGTCCCTAAACCTTCCCTTTTCTGCATATTAGTCACCCCTATGGTAGGCTCAAGGGCAGGGTGCATTGTTGGTAAAAGGTAGGTCATGCCCTGGTGTGTGTGGCATGAGCTAATAGTGAATTACAGCCATTTACATTTTTCACTATTGCAAGGTTACCTGTTCCCCATAGGCCAGAATGGGCAGTTTGATTATTACATCATATAATCCTAACTGACTCGGGGAACTAGGTAGAAATTCAAGTTTGGTATGCCTGAACTTAGAATGATAAAATAAATCTTTTAGTGAAGTTGGTTTTAACATTCTGTGTTTGAAAATGCCACTTTTAGAAAGGTAAAAGCCTCTCTGCCTTCAGAGAACAAAGAGAAAATGAGGATTAAAGGGGGGACCCCGATCCCAGAACTTTAGATCACTTTTGGGAAACAAGAAGAAACCTATGCTGAGGAGAAGACCCAGAGACACTGACGAGAAACTAACCCTAAGTGTGAGGGATTGGCCTGCAGTGGTTGCCTGACTGCCAAAGAGAGGAGAAAGGACTAAGAGATACTTCACAAGTTGAATGAAAGTAGCACAAAGGGCTTGAGATAGAGCTTGCCTCCTGCTGCAGTCTCAGGGACAACAGACTTCACCCACCAGCTCCCCAAGAGTTATTTGGAAGTGCTTGCAGTTGTGTTGGGCTTTCTGAGGGACTATGTGTCGCAAGGAGCTGGAAGCACGACTCCCGAAGAAGCGTGTCGCCACTGCTGTCTCTTCGCAACGCAGAAGAGCCTCGCATCGCCGGAGAAGAGGATCGACGTTGCACCAGACACCGCCGCATCATCGGAGAAGCGCGTCGCTGGGAAAGTGTGTCGCTGTCGCATAGTTGCCGAAGCGCCTCGCATCGCTGGAGAAGAGGATCGACTTCGCATCAGATGCCGCCGCATCACTGGGAAGCGTGTTGCAGGACCGGTCGCTGCTCAGAAGAATTGTTCAGTTGCCGCACGGCCGCCGGGCGTGTCGTATCAAGAAGAAGACTCCATTTTTGCTCATTGCACCAGATCTTCATCGCATCATGGTGCTGCTGGTCGCATCGCCACGGAAGCGCAGTAAGAAACCGCGCATCACCTTCTCATGCCGAGAAGAACCGACGCATCCCCTACGCATCAGTTGGAACCCGATGCATCACCGTTCTTGCGTGTAAGGAACCGATGCATCACCTTCCCTGCAAAACTTTTGTTTTGTATAACGGTACGCATCCAAAGGTACATTGAACTCAGTGTCGCATTTTACACCTTAAGAGAACCAAGCTAATTCTACCATTTTTGAAGTACAGTATTGTGGATTTTTTTCGTTTGTGGTCTTGTGTTAAGTCTATATAAAAATACTTCTTTTTATACTACAACTTGTGTGGTGTCCATCTGTAGTGTTGTCACTGGGTTCCTGTATGTGTTCACAAATGCTTTACTCACTGCCTCTGAGAAGCCTGTCTGCTCATGCCAAGCCAATTTTAGGAATGTACCCCCTTACCCTGACTAGACGCAAGGGTCCTTATTTGGTCAAAGGTACCTAACGCTGCCAACTAGAGACCCCCCCAAATATAACAGATTTCTCAGAAACAGTAGAATCACAACAATAAGTATTTGCAGTGTTGAGGCTGAAAGAGCAACAACTGCCTCATACATCTGTAATCCTGGCTTCAGCCTGGTGAATCGACATCCAAGATAGCCACTTTTTTAAAAAATAACGTCTTTGTTTTGGTTAAGAAGCAAAGCGGTTTTATATTTCTTTGTCTTCATTATTATGAATATGCAGAAGGGCCCTCTGTTCCCCCTAGGCTTCTCAGCAGTGAAAGTTCAGCAGTATAGAACGAGGAGAGATGGGTAGGTTTTTAATGGCGTGTCTGTCAGGACGAAAGCGGCATCCTGTTGTTTCTCTAGTTTTAAACTCGTCTTACTTTATTCCTGGTGTGATTTAGTGGAATTGGAGGCTAGAGTTCATACTCTACTGTCCAGTGGGCAGCAGGAGGTAAGGAGTGCGGTTGTATGCTCGCATTACAGCTTGAGATGGATGTACACATTCTAAAAGGAGGGCAGAGCAAGTTGAGGAGGAAGTTTGTGTCCGTGTCAACACTGATTCAGCTCATGAAAAATGAGATTCTGATTACAGCACTCCTAATAGTCACAGATATTTCAGTCTGGGCTTAAATATTGAGCCCACAGCAAAAAAACTCTGTCATAAAGAGTAGAATTAAGAACAGAACAAGTATTATAGTGGGGGTCTAAATAGTCCTCTTTAAATTTCTTCAATGTTTTCTTTATTTATATTCAAATTTCATAAAAAGATTCATAAAAAGATTCTCTCAGCACGTAAATCGCCAACACGTGTTTCGTCCCACACAGAGACTTCATCAAGGCATAAATATGGTAGAATGATATCTATTGGTTCGCCAGGGTATTGGAAGCAAACTGCAGTCTATATGAGGCGGAGCACCATTATACAATTGAATGGTGAGCATAGACCTGCATACAGAGCATCAAAGGTAGTTCAAGGTATATCAAAGGCCGCAACTTCTAACAAATACGAAGACGAGACTTAACAAGTGAAAAACGGGCTCGTTAGTCGGAATCCCATGTTACTAAGAGGTCCGAGTTGTAAAGAAACGACCACCTGCTACTTAGAGTGTGTTCACTTTCGCAACCATGATAAGTTTATTTCCGCAAAACGACGGTCGCGCTTCCTGAGCAATCAGTAGCCCACAACAGCTCATGACGAAACAGAAGTGCATGTGTCAGGTGGTGACATATGTACGTCTGTGTCACTTATCATGCACTCGGACTTAGCGTTTATTCATTGTATTTTAAGCATTTATAGAGCGCCACTTGATCGGGTGAAGCATACGGGTGCTTTGCACGTAACCAATCAATTTAAACAAGAGAACATCAAGACAGGGAAGAATTAACTTAAATCAAATAAATAACCTAGAAAATATACGGATCTCTCTTTGGTTCTATGCAGAGTCGAGGATAGGTGTAGTAATGCACGCGCATTGTAAACACTGTGCACCATTACGGAGTCTTCACTTTTAGGCGAGAATGTTGAACTAGAAAATAAACATTCCGATTGCAGGAAAAACGCACATACATGCCAGTCAGAAAACCAGTTCAAGCTGAAGGATTGTAATTGTCCATACTTAATCACAAACTGCCACTAGGTGGCCCTATTTGATCATTTAAGCTAGGCTATATATTTTTATTTTACTGAAAAAACAAACACGCATACCTACTTTACTTGCCACAATATATTATCGGATCACGTTTCTGGGAAACAAAGGGGCATATTACCAACAACTAGCGATAATTTTTGTCTCTAACTTGTGTAGAGACAAAAATTATCGCCGCACATCGCGAATTTTTATCGCAGATAAACCTTGCTATTAACAAGGTTTATCGCAAATGCGATAAAAAACGGCCGAAATGCATGAATATCGCTGAAAAGTCCGCGATATTCATGCATTATCGAGCAAATGCTCTTAGCCATGTTATCCACCTCCCATTGGATAACATGGCTAAGAACTGCTCAGGGCAGGTGTTAGCTTTTGGAGATATTCCCGCTTAGCGCGAATATCTCCAAAGGTTGGTAATAGGAGATAGCGATGTTAGCAACTGTTTTCAGTCTCTAACATCTTGGCACGCCCACTTTGCATGTCATTAGTGATAAATATCACTGACATGCAAAGTGGGGCCCAAGATGGTCGCTATCTCCTACTAGCTGTCGCTAACTGGTGTTAGCAGCAGCTAGGTAATAGGGAGATAATTTTATCTCCGCTTTCTTGGCTTTTAAAGCCAAAAAAGCGGAGATAAACCCCCTTGATAATATGCCCCAAAGTTTGTTTGATAACAGCTCCCAGAGCGCAAACCTGATGGAGAGGCATTGCCAAAGGGACACTGTGAATTCTGATGATGACAGAGTGGAAGGGCAGTGCTTGAAATGGAAAAATAGAAGAGCGGGTACTCTTAACAAAGTGCCTGCTTATTTCTGCGAAGTGCCGGTACTCTCCAATTAAAAGTGTTACGTTTTTCTTGAGAAGTGCAGGTACTCTCCTTCTCAAAATAAAAAAGGGCCGGTACTCTGTACCGGATAGTACCGACCATTTAAAGCTTTGTGGAAAGAAACATTCCACTCTTGTGCAGTTTGAGGTTAAGTGCGCGATCATTGTGAACCCAAGTGCCATGAGGGCTAACAAGCGGCCAGCCAATGCATTTTGGGAACTACTGAAGTGGGTGGGTGCCTGCTTGTGCTCCGGGTCACCAGTGGAGTACACACCATGACAAATGCACTCAAGAGGGTTCCTGCTTGTGCCCCGCGGGCACTAGGTAGTGTGAGCTTCGTCCACAGCGCAGGGGAAGGAATAAAAGGCACTTGGAGGATCGCCACCGAGTTAACAGCACACTGAGCCCACGGTTCTTGGGCAGCGCTGTAACTTTTAAAACAAGGGAGTAGCTCTTGTAGTGACAACAGGGGTGCTGATACGCTTGAAAGAAGTTCCAGAAAAGTTGCTTTAAACAGTACTTGGGCCATAGGAAACTGATAAGAGAAGCACACCAGAAAGTACAAGAATCATCCAACAGAATGCTGCATCCAATAGAAACTGTGGAAAAGTAAGTAGAAAGCACAAGAATCAATCAGAAGCAAGGCTGAGGATGTAGAGCGTATGAGACTGAATTTACTAGCAATAGTATAAAAGGTAGTCCCAGTCTATTTCTGAAAGCAAGGATGGCAGGTAATGTTATTAATTGTATTAGCAGATAGTTCCAACTGCTTGGTGTGGCACCTGTAAGCATTTACATCCGTGCTTCTGTTGACCATCATTTTGGTGTTACACCTAGCATGAGTTTATGCTCTCAAGCCACCAGATATCATCATTAGATCCGCTACCTAGGCCAATCTTCCTAGGTGTAGTGATTTAAAGTTTATCTGGGCTTCCACCAGTAGCCTAAGTTGCAGCGAAATGGTGAGTGTTTGATTTTATTGCTTTGGTTTTTCGTCTTTATTCAGTCATTAAGAACTTTGTAATAGTAAAACATATTAAAACACTATTAGAGCAGAGTAAACAAAAGTGGAGTTGATAGTAGTGTAACAGCCAAATGCCCTAAGATATGGGACTGTAGAAAGTAAGAAACAAATGACTTATTATACTTTATATTTTCCTGCCCACATACCCAATCATCCTTCCGGCCTTTTCTTGTCATGAGCCATTTCTTTTATTACTGAGTAATGACCTTGGAGGTTAGAATAGAGCATCTGATACTAGAGGTGAGAGGATAATGAAAGAAAAGAACAAACAAGTTAGGAAACAGGGGAGAACATGCTATTGAGAGATGGCCTTTGTCCATCGCTAATTGTTGTGGCAGCATTCAATGTCTTTTTCTGGGGCAGCAATTTGATTTAATTCAGCTGGTTGTGTGTTTTGAGCTCCTGCTAGGTTCTTCAAATGTGGTTCTTTAGCAGCCAGTTTAACACTTCTGGGGGCATATTACCAACAAGTAGCGATATTTATCGCTAAATAGGCTTAGCGACGATTTTTTTATCGCTGCCTATCGCTGGATATGTTAGCGGAGAAAACATGCTATTGGCAACGTTTTTCTCCATTGTGATAGAATATCCAGCGATAGCGGCGAAATGCGTGAATATCGCTGAAAATGCAGCGATATTCACGCATTAGCGGTGAAATGCTCTTAGCCATGTTATCCACCTCCCATTGGATAACATGGCTAAGAACTGGTCTGGGCAGGTGTTAGTATTTGGAGATATTCGCGCTTACCGTGAATATTTCCAACGCTACGCCTACCTTGCTAATAGGCGTTAGCGACTGCTTTCAGTCGCTAACTGGTTGGGTACCCCCACTTCGCATGTCATTAACAATAAACATCACTGAGATGCAAAGCGGGCCCCAAACCGCTCGCTGTCACTAACATCAGTTAGCGACAGCTTGCTAATAGGGCGATAGAATTATTGCCGCTTAGCGTCCAAAAACAGCCCCTAAATCGGCGATAACTGCCTATCGCCCCCTTGGTAATATGCCCCCTGGTCTTTTGCACTGATTTGGGGAAAGCTACAACTATTTACAGGGTTTCTGGGAAATAGTCTCTCAGGAGAAGAGAATATTTGGGTGAGGACTGCTGTCAGGAGTTGTTCATGGAAGATCTTTCAGCTCTTAAGATACACACAAAGAAAATGAGCTATGTTTTCAATAGACTTTTTCTTTTGCAATAACATTGAGCTGGAAGGTCTGGTTCCATCTAGGACTTAGTTCATGAGAGTCGAACAGGTTAGATATAGCCATGGCAAAGTTTCTGCAATTGTCTGTATCTTGTAGAGTTGAGAGGTATAGTTGCTGTTGAGGTTTCAAAACATCAAATACTTTTGACCAATTCCACACTGCTGTGTCATTCCTAGTAAGTTGTACCTTGTTATTTGCATTTTTTGGCTGAGAAATAGTGGGAGTTAATTTTAACACGCATAATTTGGAAACTAGAGTGTGCTTTTTTGAAATTAAGTGCAGTGCTACTTTGAAAACCAACACTTCGGATGTTTTTATATATAGATCGGATAAAAGTAACTAACACTTATCAGATTAAATTAAATAAATTTGCAATGGTGACCTCCCTTAATCCGCATTCTGTGCCCCAGCCCCTTTTCCTTATGCCCCAACTCCTTAACCATACTTCCTTACTCTATGCCCCATGCCCTCAACGCTTACACCATACTCTTAAACATATACCTTACCCATTTTAACGCTGTACCCAATCTGCTTAAACTTTAATGATATACTCCAACACCCTTAACACCTAATTTGTACCCCTTAACCTCATGCCTGGTACACCTAACCCCATTCCCCAAATTGTTAACCAATACATCCCTAACACTAAACCTTGTACCACAGACCTATCTCTTAATCGACTGCCTAACCCTGTACTGTTTTTTTTTAACAAATATCTTTGTTTAACTGCTTGACAACCTGGGACTCAAACAGCTCGTCACGGTCCCCACCCACACCGCCGGACACATGCTAGACCCTACCCTATCCACCAGCGCAAACATCCCCTTCAGCAACACCACCGAACTCCACTGGACCGACCACCACTGCGACCACTACACCTTCAAGAAACCCACCACACACCACCACCCGCAACGGATCCCCCACCGCAGCTGTAACAAAATCACCGAAGACGAGCTCATCACCACCCTCGCCCGTAACCCACCAACTGACACCGCCATAGCCGCCTGCAACCTCAGGCAATAGATCGACGACTGCGCCAACACTCTTGCCCGGTCAAGAAACCCTCAAACAGATGTACAGACAGAAAGACCAGCTGGTTCACCACCGACCTCCAGGAGTCCAAGTGGAATTGCCAAAGACTCACGAAGAAGTGGCACCACAAACAGGCACGGGACAACCACGCTGCCCTCGAGGACGCCAGTCGCAAGCACCACTGACCCATTCAAGCCACCAAAAGGACCTCCTTCCAGGAACGCATCGACAACAACGCACACATCAGCAAAGAGCTCTTCAACATCATGAAAGAACTCCCCAACCCCAGCTCCAGCACCAACGACATCCCATTGTCTCAAGACCTCTGCGACTCACTAGCCACCTTCTTTCACCGCAAGATCGCAGACATCCATGACAGCTTCCACACCCAGACCCTACCAACAGCCGCTAACACCGCAGATTCACCACCCCCCGGACTCACCAAACTTGTGGTCTCCTGGACCCATGTCAACAATGATGATACCATCCTACCCCTGGCCTCCCCACATCTTCAACAAATCTAACTGCATCATAGCACCCCCAACTCCGGAAGATCATCAACAGCTCCTTCGAGACCACCACCTTCCCGGAAAGCTGGAAGCACGCCGAGATCAACGCACTACTCAAGAAACCCACAGCAGACCCAAAGGACCTCAAGAATTTCCAGGCCATCTCCCTGCTCCCGATCCCGGCGAAAGTCATCGGAAAGATAGTCAACAGGACTGACCCACTTCCTCAAAGAGAACAACATCCTGGACCCGTCCAAATCAGGATTCCGCAGCAATCATAGAACCGAAACTGTCCTCATCGCTGCCACTGAGGACATCGAAACCGCAGCTCTCATCCTCCTGGACCTCTCGGCCGCCTTCAACACCGCCTGCAACCCCACCCTTTGTACACGCCTCCACGATGCAGGAATCAGCGACAAGGCCCTGGACTGGATTACATCCTTCCTCACCGACAGAACCCAGAAGGTCTGCCTCCCCCCATTCCGCTCTGAAGCCACCAAGATCATCTGCGGCGTGCCCAAATGATCATACCTCAGCCCTACCCTTTTCAACGTCTACATGGCTCCACTCGCCAACATCGTCCGCTCGCACAACCACAAAATAGTCTCCTACGCCAACGACACCCAGCTGATCCTCTCACTCACCAAGGACCCTGGCACCGCCAAAACGAACCTCCACGAAGGACTCAAGGCTGTCACCGAGTGGATGGAGAACAGTTGCCTGAAACTGAACTCAGACAAGACCGAGGTCCTCATCCTCGGCTCCTCCCCCTCCGCCTGGGACAACTCCTAGACTCGTCACTCTCAATGACACAACAAGTCAACGCCGTCTCCTCCTCCTGCTTCAACACGCTCCGCATGCTTCGCAAGATCTACAGATGGATCTCCACCGGAACCAGAAACACGGTCACCCACTCCCTAGTCAGTAGCAGGCTGGACTACGGCAACTCCCTCTTATGCTGAAACCACAGGCAAACTCCAGAAAAGACTTCAATGCATACAGAACGCCTCCGCACGCCTCGTCCTTGGCATCCCCCACCACACCCATATCACTGCCCACCTGAAAGACCTGCACTGGCTCCCAGTCAACAATAGGATCACCTTCAAACTCCTCACCTCGCTCACTAAGCACTCCACAATGCCGGACCAGCATACCTCAACAAGCATCACACCTTCTACGCCCCGAATCGCCAGCTTCGCTCCGATAACCTCGCCACCGCCCCACACTTACAGAGAACCACCACCGGCAGATCCGTTTCCTACCTCACTGCTAAGACTTGGAACACCCTCCCCACCCATCTGCATGCCTTCTTGCACAAAGACAATCCTGCCAACAATGCAGACACCCTTGTACCATGATGGAAGGGTGCCTGCGTTCGCACTAGGCACCAAATTGTGCGGCGGCAGAAAGGACAGGAATGCACCATATCTTGTACTTTTGAATTGGCATAGGGCAGCACAGCAAAAATACTTGTAGAGCTGCCCTACACCATTTCATTGGAAATGAGACCCATAGATTTTAGTAAAAACCAGACACTATGTAATGCAATGTTTTTTACATGACTGTCCCTTCAACACATTCTCAGGGATAGTAAGTGCTATGTAAATACAATAACTATTAAAAGCAAGCACTTCACAGCTCAGTAAACTCTGTGCACTACCACTCAAAAAGTGATTTGATCAATTAACTGTAGCAGAACTCTCCTGTCCAGAGAAATCAAAGCCAGGCAGACAGCAACAAATAATTCACACAAAAAGTAACCTGATGGTTTCTTAAGTTAAAAAGTGAACATGAGTGTGTGTTGAAAAGCTTAGATAGAGGGCATTTGCTTTTTAAAGATGAAAACCCTCAGTCATCCATAGGGTGACATGCTTCATCATTGGGTTCCCTCTTGCACACAGTGCCCGCAAGGTGCACAGTGTGAGCTACAACTCTCCCTCAGGAGAGGCGCGTGAGGTGTTTTTCACTCCAATGTAATACATGAGTGAGGGGCAGAGTGTAAATAATGTCAAAAAAGTGTAATAAAACCACCTCATATGAGGAATATAACTTTATTGAATATCCCCAATGGATGGAGTTAAAACCCAGTGTAACTATAGGGATAAGGGTGTTCCCTATCAGACTAGGTCAACATGTTTCTGCTAGGTGATAAATATTTGTGGCATTCTTCAGGACCAATGTCTTGTCACTCTGCTAAAATTTGTGAAAAACAAAAGACCATACTTAATTTTTATATGGGTGTCTTCTGGACCAACTTCAGTATGGTCTGTTTTCTGTAAACACACAACACTTTCTTGTATTATTCTCATAAACACACCTTTCTGCGAGTGCGCTGCTGGCCTGAAAGAAATGCAAATGTGCACAATTACCTTTATAGAGTTACTGGCTGTGCACATTTGCATTTCTTTCAGGCCAGCAACACACTGGTAGAAAGGCATTGTTAGCTGTCTGTCTGGCTTCGATTTCCCAGCACAGGAGAGTCCCTGAATAACACCCCAGAGAAAGCATGTTAACTACCAGAAGCAACCATCTGGGTAGTTTTCTTCAGCAAATGAAGAGCGAGGGCCCCTTCCCATGCCTCCAGGTCCCCCCTGGGGTTCGTGCCCCACAGATTGAATACCTCTGCCTTATTGGGATATTAAAAAAGTTTAGACCATTTCAATATTCAATTAATCATTATCGGCCTGAATAAAATCCTGTCTAAATGTTTTCAAAATCTTATCAAACTTTAGCAAAGAGGAGGGACCCCTTACTTTAACCAAAGCGAGCTCTTATTCATATATCTGATATATAAGGGAGCACCATTTTGAATCTTTAGACACATTCTCTGAGATCCATGCCCTAGCAATGCAAAGTCAGACAGATAACAGCATAATTGATTTCCGAGATCCCCCCTCGCGTTCATACTTCACACCCATAGTTTTCTCCTCAATTAATAATTGTAGGGGAATGCCCAGGGTTCGTAACATACAGTTCATCACCCCTCCCCAGAATTATTGTAAACGGGGGCAAAGTGCAAACATGTGCAGGACATCAGCAGCATAAAGATTACACTTAGAACATCTTGTTCTATCTGTAAGGACAGTTGCTCCCCATTTTAAGATTACATCTTGGGTATAGTATAAAAACACAGTGTGCGCCACTGTTGTAGTTTAAGATTAACAGAGTGTATGGAGTAGTCAAGAAGATCTAAAGCCATCTGAATTTCTCCATTCAATACCTCACACGAAAGGAGTCTGCTCCATTTTGATGCTAATAATGGAATGTCTTCTATAGCGAACTGCAGAAATGCTTGATACATGGTACTTATAGTAGGTTTAATCCCAGGCTTAAAATAGCATGAAGAAAGCTCTGATCTGTCGATGTCCGTTGCATGTTCACTGCTGGTCCGCATATAATCCCTCAATTGAAGGTATTTAAAGAAAGAATGACGGGGAAGTCCAAAGGCATCTTGTTAGTCCGAAAAGGACCTAAATCCATTAGGATCAAATAATGGACTCATTGTTATAATGCCACAATCTAACCAGACTCTACAGGTTGGATCTCGAGAAATAAGGGAAAACATAGAGTTGTCCCATATGAGGGTATCTTTGTTAATAAAATCAATAGACTATTTCTTACAAATCCCCTTCCAAATAAAAATAATATCCAAGTATTTTGAAACGCACCGTTTTGTAGTAGTTGGGAACATCTAGTCGATAACAGAAAAGCCCTGATTCTGCTCCAAGAGCCAGCTGGTAGCAGAATGATGTTGGATCTGTCTCCCCTAAATCAGAAGACCGCGCAAGTATCCAGTAAAAGCACCCCAAAAGTGCAGCTTAAAATCCGGTAGTGAGAGCCCTCCTTTCTTATAGGGAGATTTTAAAAATTGGGTAGCTGACCTTGCTCGCCTGTAACCCCAGATAAAACTACCAATAGTACCTTCCAGGCATCTAAAAAAAGAATTCAAGACCCTCAGCGGAATTGCCCTAAACAAACAGAGAAATTTGAGGAGTATTTTCATTTTAATATTATTTACTCGTCCAATAATGAGGAGTTCTAACTAAAAGATCGTAGAGCACAACCTAATACCTAAATAAACTGCTGCGGTAATGACCCCTAGAATTGGAGCATCAGGAGTGACATTGAGAAGAACCTGAGTTTCAGATATTTTCAGTTTCTAGCCTGAAAATTCACCAAAAAGACGTGCTTCGAGAGTAATCGGAGTGAATGCTGTTGCTGGGTTAGAAGAGAAAATTCCCACATCGTCGGCATATGCGTTTAATTTCGGTTGTTGATCACCAAGAGCCCATGGTTGAATATCTGTATTCCTAGGTAGGGACTGTAAATCTGGCTCTATTTAAAGAGCAAAAAGGAGGAGGGGGGGGGAGTGGACACCTCTGTCTGGTCCTGGGATAGATCTGAAAGAATCCAGAGTAGCTCCAAACATGTGCCAACTAAGGGCATTGGATCTTGTTAAATGCCTGAATCAGATTAATAAAAATCTACCCCTATACCAAAGGCAGACAGCGTGGCCCATAAGCAGTCCCAAACACAGCCGAATGCCTTCTCAGCATTCAGTAATATTGCATTTCTCAGCAATGTCAAATGCAGCAAATTCAGTATTGATAGGCGCGGTGGTATCTCTGCCTGGGACAAATCTGTGTTGCTGTGGGAATACGGAGGCTGAAATTACTGGAGCAAGACGGCAAGCCATAATGTTAGCAAACCAATTAGCATCTGTATTAATCAATGGAATGAGCCTATATGATCCCAAATCATAGACCGGTTTAGCAGTTTAAAAAAAAGACCACAATATTAGTTGTGTTCAAACTTTCTGGAACAGCCCATCCTGCCTGATTGAATTGGGTAACAAAAGTAAGTTCCATGCTCAATATCTCTCTGAATGTCTTATAAAACTTCGTAGGCAGCGAGTCTTTCCCTGCCGCCTTACCCGAGGGTAGGGCCAATAATGCAACCTCAATTTCCAGCCTTAAGCTATCTGTCTGAAGGTCTTCTGCCTGGTCCTCCGTAAGACACAGTAGGTGGCACTGTTGAATATATTCTACACATTTATATTGATCAAACTCTTGCGACTGGCTGTAAAGCTTTCTATAAAGTTTGAGAGAATTGATCCAAGATGTGTGGTATTAGTGTAAAGCTTGCCATCTACTCCCTCAATGGCCTGAATTTTACCCTGGTTTGGTTCTGTAATTCGATATGCTAATACTTCACCGACCCTTCCCCATATTTTTATTGAAGCCTCTATATTTTACAAACCAGGCAGCTATCTGCTCCTTCAATCTGCGTCCAGCACGGTATCGCATCTCTAAGAGTTGAGTAAATAATTTGCGTTCATCTGTAGCACTCTGAGTAATTGTAAGTGCATGAATTAGTTCAAGCTGACGAATCCATTATAAGGACTGACTGTACTATTGAGAGCCATAATGTTAAGATATCACAGAAGGACTGGCTAACTTGTGGTCTGTTGAATGCTAGATCCCTCCCTAAACATGCAGAAGAAATTAACCTACTGCTTGACACAGGGGGGTTTGATGTGCTGTTCATTACAGAAACGTGGACTACAGGGGACTCTGTCTCTGACCTTGATAGGGCGTGTCCGGATGGTTTCAAAGGGTTCCATAAACCCAGAGTTGGGAAAAAAAGGACGGGGGAGGGGGTTAGGCATTATCCATAAAGGTAGTTGGGTCTTCACTACCTTCCCCTTAGATGAAGTAGAAGGGATTGAATTGTTAGGATTCCAGCTAAAGGCTCAAAAGGAAAACTTGCCTACAGGGATTCTCTATTATAGGCCACCTACTACCGCAAGTTCCTCTCTTCCCTCCTTCTTAGACAAATTACCAACATAAGGCTTACGCATAATAACTTTTTTTTTTAGAAGATCATAATTTTTGGGAAGAAGGAGGCCTATCTGCAGCTTATAAGGTGCTGCTCAGTACCTGCAAAACTATGGCCTTCAACAATAGGTCCATGGCCTTACACACATGGCTGGCCATACTCTGGACCTCATTTTCTCCCCAGATTATCTCATTTCTGTAGGGGAAACTACCCCCCTCTGCTGGACCGACCCCTCACTGATTACTTTCTACCTGCAGGTGGGTAAGAACGGCTTCCCGGGTAAATCAGCTGTCTACTCAGTAGAAAGCAGAGCATGGCATAAACGTTCTAATATTAAATCCAAACCTTCTCGCCAGTAGACTCTATAGAAGTGAACTATCAGATTTGAAAGAGATCTTAAAAACCCCAGACGAAGCTATACCCCTGACCACCACAAAAACCCAAAAGAGGGTGTCAGCACCTTGGTACGATCTTATTCTAAAAAAAGCCAAACTAAAGTGTAGACAGCTGGAGAGGAAATGGAGGCGCCACAATTTTAAGGAAGAGAAGTTCAGTCTAAAAGCTGCACTAAATGAATATAAAAATAAGTTAAGAAAAGCAAAAACGAACTATTACTGAGAGTTGATCACCGCAGCCCCTAATAAAGCATATCTGTCGGCATATTTTGAAAACAAGATCAAAACTATTTTAGCTGGGATTGAAAATCTACGGCATTGAAACACGTCATCTCATACACTAATAGTTCTACTCCTTTTGAGCTGCCTCTCCCTTCAGATTCGACTTCCACAACATTGTCTAGGCTGGGTCCTATTTCTGTTGAGGTTTTTAAACTTTGTGTAGGTTCATGAAATCAGGGTCTTCATTAGACCCCTTTCCAACAAAACAATAGCGAAGATGAGCTGGCAGGTTGTCCTACAACTTTGTAACCACTCCATTGAAACTGAGAATGTGCCTGACTTCTGGAAAAAAGCCATAGTTAAGCTATTACGGAAAAAATCCTCTCTGATTCTTCAGATCTAACTAATTTTAGTCCTATTTCTCTTCTTCCCTTTCCAATAAAAATTTTAAAGCGCTAAGTTCAATACTCACAATATTTAAAGAACTATGCATGGCTTGAGGAAGAACAATTGGGATTCCGTCCTGGTCATGGAACTGAGACTGCTCTGATTTGCACTACCGATGAAATATGGAGGATAACAGACAATCGGTTGTACTGGTCCTCCTAGATTTGTCAGCTGCGTTTGACACAGTGAACCACCACACTCTCCTGTCCAGGCTAACGGCAGTGGGTGTGGGAGGCCCGATTTTAAACTGGCTAAAATCCTATCTGTTAGGCCGTTGTCAAGTAGACTTTCCCCCTCCTTTTTTATCAATATTAGAATGACAACAAACGGAGTCCCCCAGGGCTCTTCACGTAGCCCTATTTTATTTAATATTTATATCACACCTCTCATCTCTCTTATCAAGTACCATAGGATCAAGCTGATTACTTATGCAGATGTTACTCTGCTAACTCGGTCATTGAATAAAGATCAAGAGGACACTCAATGCAACTTTCAGGGATGTGTCCTCGACATCTTTGATTGGATGAATACAAACTCACTCAAGATGAATGAAAGCAAAATTGAGATCCTCTGTTGCTCGTCTAATAAAATCCCGGTATCTCTATCCCCTAATTTCTGGCCTCTGCCCACGGAATTGCCTCTGGGCAACCCAGTGGCAGTATGAAACAAAGGTGTGATTATAGATGGTCAGTCCATGAAAAACAAGTGAACACTTACCGGGATTTGTATCGCACTGATCTTGGCCATCAGGAAGCTATATCCTCTGCTAGACCTGCCAGCCAGATCACTGATCTCTAGAGGTGTAATACTAAGTAGGCTGGACCACTGCAATTCCCTTTTACTAGGAGCCACCAACTATTTATTAAAGAAGCTAGAGCGTATTTAGATACTTACAGCAAAGTTAACATTGAACAGACCTAGACACCGTTGTGCCACATAGGCTTTGAATGAGCTCTACTGGTTGTGCATTAGACAGGTAATTATTTTTTAAATCTGTATTGTTCATAAGGCACTATACAACAAAGGACCAAAACTCCTACAAGCTAAACTAATAAAATATACTCCCGGCAGATACCTACGATCAACCACAGGCAATTATGTCCAGGAACCCAGATTTCAAAAAGTTCGACAAGGAGGATGTGCTTTTATCGTGAATGCAGCTCAGATATGGGACTACCAGCTCCATTAAGATCTCACTCCGACTTATTAAAATTCAGAAGATCACTGAAAACCTGATTGTTCTCTCATTAATAACTTGTTTCAGCTTCAGATTTTCATCCTACACAGTGGTAATAACCAGGATACCACGTTGGTCACATTGCGCTTTATAAGTAATACATATCATACAATCGTTTGGTGTAGAGTAAGCTTCTTCGGCTGTGGCTTTAGTTTGCTTAACAAAATATTGTAGTGTTATACCACTGGCATATGTTTTAATTGTGTCCCATATTATTGTAGGCAAAGCCAATCCACTAATAGTAACAAATTCCCTAAGTAAACCTGAGATAAAATGTAAGTATTAACTATTACTTGATAGATGGGGAGGTAAACCTAGGACTATTGGGCCTGTCATAGTTCAAATCAAGTGAAAAATGAAAATAAATCTGATTAGGATCTGAAACTATCCTTGGGCATACAGACATTTCCATATTTTCTAACCACATACGTTTAATAAAACCAGGTCTATCCTAGAATATTGCTTATGAGGATGGGAATAATATGGATATCCAGGGTCTGTTGGGCATAAAGTCCACCAAGTATCGAAGATGTCATAACTTAATCAGGTCATTAGGAAGGTCCTAGTTCTAGGATTGCAAAGAGTAGCCCTGCGATTGGTAGAGTCAATACAGTAGTTCAATACATAGTTAAACTCACCCATTAGAATCAATTCTCCAAACCCAGCTCAATAACTCAAAGGAAAGCGTTTCAAATATTTCGGGGGCATCAGTGCTTTGTCCATAGAAAACCCAGAGTACAAATTCAAATGAATGTAAAACTAGCTGCACCAATACCCATCTCCCCCTAGAGTCCGCCGCACTCTTTAAAAACTGGCCCTGAAATGTTTTAGAAGACAGAACCGCCATCCCCTGAATTGCTTTAGTGTGGGACTTACGGGCAACTATGTTACAACCTAACTGATTAAGTAGGGCCCTATCTTTGTACACCAAATGAGTCTCCGTTACAGCCACCAAACGGGATTTTTACTATCCAATCTCCTCCGCTTAGACCATGCATTAATCCCTGAAACATTCCAACACATACAATGAATCGTAGCCATCTAAACAATATACACACATCTGGATTCCCCTATCTTGGTATTTCAATATAAACGTTGCATATCCGTTGAGAAACATTATACATCCAGTATGAACTCACTCAACTACGAACCTATTTCCCCTCACCCTCTGCACGTGAGCCAGATTGCCTGCATGAGGCCATCAGCAATGGCAATCTTAGTGTCGCCGCCCACAGCAGCCACCAAACCATAAACCCCCGTGCCCTAGGGAAGGAATCACCACACTCTGGAGCAGTTGATGGAAACAGCCCAAGAAAGAGCCTCCCAGCCCATCCACCCGGGAACCCCACCCACCATCCAGCCGCTAAGAAGAGAAAGCCCCAAAAATAATTTGAGAAAAATGGCACAGCCCAGAAGAAAGAAAGAACAGCAGAATGCAAACTATTCCCCTTACCGTCCTTTCCCCTTATAATCCATCAGAATCCGTGGTGCCAGAAAAGGGGGGCGGGAAAGAGGAAAAAAATTGCAGTCGTAAATATGCCTTTCACAGAGCTGTATCATCAGGAATGGGAAACACCACACTTTCGGCTCCCGTCAACTGCAGAGCAGCCGGGAAAATGAATGAGCGTTCAGCGTTCTAATGCTTAGCTTGCTGCAGAGAATCAGTGGCCGCGCAACAGCTTTGAGGCAACCCTGAACGGAGTGGAGCAGTGGAATCAACCCACCAGCTTCCTTACGATCGGTGTGTAATCGTCTTAATGAACTTTGAGGCCAAATGGCAGATTTGTACAGAGCACAGCTACTCCAAGGAGTGTTCCAGCACTGACAGGCAGGACCCAGGTACGCATCCACCATCGAATAGCTTACTGCTCCACAGAAAAGCGCAAAGTTTTACGGTTTGTTCAGACTGAGCTCAGAAGACAGCAGGTGCAGTTTGCAAGGGAGTTCATTCCAAGTTTTAGATGTATGGAAGGATAAAGATCTCCCGCCCCTTTGAACACGCTGGAAGCTCGGATTGCCAGAAGTGAAGAAGAGGAAGAAGGCAGTGCTCTGGAGGAAATATAATGGACACATCTTTGCCAAGTCCCCAGGGCTGGATAGATGGAATTCCCTGTGAACCAAAGCTAAAGCTTTTAAACAAGAAGTTTCCTGACGAGCAGGCAAAGCAGAGCGTTGAATGCAGCTGCTGTAAAAGAATATCTAGGATGACATGGAAGTAGCCTGGCTGCTGCATTTTGTACCACTTGCAGGCAATGCACCAGAGCTTCCTCTGCTCCAAAATACAAGGTATTCGCATAATCCAGATGTGTGGTGATCGAAGCATGGATCACCACTCTTCTCGCCTCCAAAGCCAGGAGGGGGGAGGAATTTCTTGATAGCGCAGAGCAACGCAAAGCATTGACCTACACCGCAGAGATCTGCAACCTCATACAGAGGGTGTTATCCAACTTCACCCTGAGGTTTCTAACCACCAGAGATGGAGGCAGCGCAACTGGCAACACAGAGGGCCAAATGTCTTCCCACCGGTTGGACACGTGACCCAAATGGAATAAATTATTTCCCTGCATTGCATGCAAGTTGGCTAATCATCCAATCGAAAACCGCACCCATACAGTCTGTAAAAGATGCTGCAATAGAGGCGCCTGATCCCTCGAAGGCAAAGAGCAACAAAGTGCTGGCATATGAAATTATTTTACACCCAATCGGCTTGAATACAGAAGCCATGGGGAACAAGAAAACATCCAAGAATCAGGCTAAGTGAAGAGCCCCACGGGACACCTTGGTTAAATGCCTTGACCTGCAAGGAAAAAGGAGCAAGCCAGACTGATTGGCCTCTGAAGGCCAAGAATGACTTGCCGTATCAAACAGGACCTCTTTCTAGAGAGAAAAGGGTGCGGGGGACAAGCAGTATGATCGGGAGATCCAAAAGCCCGTGCTCCTATATAAATTCAAAAATTTAACAAGGCGTTAAAGTTCCTGAAGGGAGAGAGGGAAGCACAAACTCTCAAAAGGTGGATAGTGCCTGTTAGACCTGGCATCATTGGCTTGAGTCTCTCCTCCATTTTTTCTGTTTGCCTCTACGGTGTTACGATGTTTTGCTGGTATATGCTTTGGGCGCCGTGTCACTGCTGATCAGTGCCATAGCGCAAGTGCTCCCTCTGTTAAAATGATGTATCTATTGTATCCATGTTTGGCTTATTTGGTTTACTGTCAGTCCCTAGTCTAGTGCACCAGGAGTGCCAGGGCTTGTAGATACAAATGCCGCTCGTGGGCTTGCAGCACGTGTTGTGCCACCCACAGGAGCGGCCTTGTAAACGAATGTCTACGGGTCGGTCATTGCGAGACCCACGTGCAGTCCTGCACTGTCACGTCGGCTGCGCAGGTATACCTACCTGCCAGCCCCTCCAACCTTCCCTTGGCTTCATGTTAGTCACCCCTATGGTAGGCCCATGGGCAGGGTGCATTGTAAGTGTAAGGTAGGACAAGCCTGACCAAGTTGGCATGTCCTGATAGTGAAGTGCCGCCATCCTAGGGCTTCACTATTGCGAGGTAGCCTGCTCTCCGTTGGATAGAATGGGCCGCCGGGATTATTAACGCTATAATCCTAGCTGGCCCGGGGAGCATGGTGCAATGTCGAGTTTGGTATCCCTGAACTCGGGGTTTAATTACGCATCCGTTGGTGTGGATGGTCTTTGGACTCTGGGTTCGAAAATAGCACTTTTAGAAAGTGTCTATTTTCTTGTCTAACCATATCTGGTCTCTGCTGGTCTTGCGTGTGTGTGACAGGAGCTGGGTGACTCCAAGAGGTCTGGATGAGTCAGTGTGGGATGAGTGGGACATTACGTTGAGAGTAGGGGGAGAGTAGTTGTTGATAGCCTGCCTTGCCTGATACAATGCTGGCTCCACCTCCTGCCGAGCGACTGATGGCTCTGTACCTGCCATGGACGATCCTAGCCCCACCTCCTGCCAGGAGGGCGATAGCTCTGCTCCTGCCAGTGTCAATGCTGGCTCCACCTCCTGCGGGGCGTCTGAGGACCCGGCCCGGCTCAATGAATAGGCCAGGTGCTACTGCCTAGCTCCACCCACCACAGACCCAGGATGTTGGGAAACCCCCGGCATAGACAAAGGGATCAAAGACGAAAAGGGGTATAAGAGGAGGACCCCTGAACTAGGAAATCAGATCACTTCTGACAAGGAACCCTGTAACCAAGGACAAGAAGCCTGTTGATCTAAAGGACTGCCTACCCCTTCTGCCAGTGTGCTGTTGTTGGGGGAATCCTGCAGTGCTTCTTTATTTTTGCCAAGGAACCAGGAGAGAGGAACTGTGTGTGTACTCTCACGCTTGCTTAGAAAATCTCCAAGGACTGGAAGAGTGCCAGTCTCCTGCCGAAGTCACAGGGCTAAAGGACTTCACCTGCTACAAAGTGCTATCCGCTGGAAGTGTGAATCCAGCATCTCCGAAAGAACCAGCAACCACGACGATCGGACGCTGGGCCCAACCGACGCCAGCAGCAACGCCAGTGAGTAGGAGTACGGCTCTAACTCCAGAGGACCTCGTGTCTGCCCCGCTGCTGATCGCATCAACCGTGTGCCCTTCGACGCCGTGAGCGCTGCTCACTCTGGGCAACTGCATCATCGACAACGCCTGCTGAGGCCTGATCGACACCGGAGACGCGACGCCGGATTGCTCGACGCCGCTGATCATCGTGTGCTTCATTTTCCTAAGGTACTGTGTTGTTGGGGGTCCGTGTGACTCCAGGCCCGACGCAGCGCTCCTCGCGGTCGACGCCGAACCTGTGGATTATCTCTGCCCAGCGTTGCGTAGCTCCCGAGTGAGTTACCCTGTTGCTAAAGAACTGTGTTTCCAAGAAGAAGATTTGCTTGATATAAAAGACTCTTGTGCTAAAGAAGAAACTACCTTTGAACTATCCTTTTTCCTTCCCGAACGTATTTATTCCGATTGTGTACAGTTTTGCCGTTATTTTGGTCTTGTGCTAAGCCTTATATAAAAATACTTATTTTTATAATACTACGGTGTCGTGTCCATTTGTAGTGTATTCACTGTATTACTGTATGTGGTCATAATTGCTTAACACACAGCCTCTGAGATAAGCCTGTTCTGCTCTGCCAAGCTACCAAGGGGGTGAGCAGGGGTTATCGAAGGGTGTGATCCCCTTGCCCTGACTAGAAAAGGAGTGTCCCTATTTGTCAGAAGTGCATACCTCTGCCAACTAGAGACAGCCAGTTCTAACATTGGATGCAGCGGTGAGGATTTGGACCTTGCATTTATGACCCATGTACAGTGATTAGTGTGCGCTACATAGTGAAAGCAGACCATAACGCAGTCACAATCTGATTCGGAAGGATCCTATTTTTGTTCTCCGCTTTCCTGAAACTTGATTTTCTGAACACTGCCAGTTTAACCATGAGTGACAACGGAGTCACTGCCCCTGCTATCGTTGTTGTGGAGGAGTTCGAGAGGAGTAAGCTAAAGAAATACAAGAAAGATGAGCTGAAACACTTTTGCAACCAGTTTGAAGTTCCTACCACCGGCCTCTCGAGAAAAGATGATTTTTATAAAGCATTGCAGGCCCGGTGGGAGTCCAGAAATCCCTCTGATGTGGTGGTGGTACCCACAGAGGAAGGGGATGAGGAGGTGCCAGTGAATGGACCTGTGGCCTCTCCCGGAAGCAGTGTTTCCTCCAAAGGTCTTTCCCCTGAAGAAAGAGAAGAAAGGGCGAAAGAGTGAGCTTACAACATGGAGATGGCAAGGCTAAAGATAAATGGGCAGTTGGAATTAGAAAATGGGAGAGGTAGAAGGGAAGCTGATTTAGAGATCAAAAAGTTGGAGTTTGAACGAGAGAAGTTAGCTTTGGAGCGTGAAGCCAGGTTGAGGGAACTGGATATCCAAGCTAAAAAGTTAGAATTGAATCCCTCTGGTGGCAGCATTCCATCCGAGCCTGCAGAAAGTAAGTTTTACTTCCCGAAAGATGTGATCAAAGATTACAATAAGAATGAAGATATTGGTCAATGGTTTAAAGCATATGAGTTAGCATTGTTGGCCCACCAAGTCCCTGAGAAGAATTGGGGAGCGGGGTTGTGGGGTCGCTTTGTGAATGAGGGAAGAGATACCTTGTTAGACATGCCTGTTGCAGATAGGATGTCGTATGCTCATATGAAAGATGCTTTAATGTTGCGATATGGCTTAACCCCCTAGCAGTACAGACAAGCTTTTAGAGAATGTAAGAAGTTGCCTGGTACGACGTGGGTTGAATATGTGTCTTATTTTTGCAGAGCCATGGATGGTTGGGTAAAGGGCAGCAAAGTGGAAAGTTATGAAGCTCTCTATGATTTGTTTGCGTGGGAGCACTTGTCTAATAACTGTTTTCCAGAGCTGCGCCAGCACCTGATTGATAGCAAGATATCTAACCCTAGAAAACTTGCTGAGGAGGCGGACCGCTGGGTCAGTACCAGGGTCCACAAGGGTCCAGGGGGAGACTCAGCCAAAGGTGGGCAGGGTCCCCAGCAGAAGAGTGGGGGGGACAAGGGTAAACAGAAGGAGTCTCAGAAAGGGCCCCAAAGTAATCCCCAAGGGAACCAAGGGAAGGGTTCCCAGCCTCCCCCTGAGAAGAAGTCAGGGGCCCCGACGGGTAAACCTGTTCATAGGGGCCCCCTAACCTGCTACGGTTGTGGGCAGGTGGGACACCGGTTTTATGACCCCCAGTGTCCCAAGAAGGATTCGAATGCACCGCCGCGTGCACCCCCTCGTCAGTTGGCAAGTGTAGCCTTGGGAGGGGAGGAGATGGTTGTCCATGGTGGGAGGGGTCCCGCAGAAATGCCCCTGGTCTCGCTAGGAGACATGCAAATGGTCCCTCCACCCCCTCTGCCTAGTAACACTAGTAAATATAGGCAGTGGGTGACCATTAATGGCCAGAGAGTGGAAGCTCTCAGAGACACCGGAGCGAGTGTGACAGCTGTCAAGTGTCACTTGGTGTCCAGAGAGCAGGTGGTTCCCCACGCATTCTACCCCGTGATAGCTGCCGATAACTCCCAGAAAGAGTGTGAGGTGGCTCAGGTTTCCTTTGAATGGGGGGGAGTTTCAGGTACTCTTCAAGTTGCTGTGAGGCCCGCCATGCCTGTCGACTGTCTCCTGGGCAATGATTTGGAAGACTCCCCTTGGGCTAAGGTGGAGAGAGCGGCGCACTTGAAAATGTTGGGTGTGCCAGAGTGGGTGTGTGCAACCACTCGATCCATGACAGCGAGTAAGGGTGTTGATGGGGTCCCGGAGCCTGAAAGTACGGCCCAGGACCCAGCTGTGAAGAGAAGAGGCAGGAGGCGCGGGAAACCGGCCCCCGTTGTTCCCGTGGTCCAGAAGGAGGTAAACCCTGAGGGGGATGCCCTGGAGCCCACCGGGGAACAAATTGCCGAACTGGGAGATCTGCCCGAGCTGACCCACTGGCAGCAGGATGGTGGTCCCTCCAGGGAGGAATTCTGTGCGGAACAGAAAGAGTGCCCTTCTCTTGTGGGCATGAGGCAGCAGGCCTCAGCCCAATCCTCAGGTGATCAGTCAGGGTCACATTTTGTGTACTGGGAGAACGACCTCCTGTATAGCGAGCCTAAGGCTGCTGAGCCTGGGTCAGCCCGTGTGCTGGTGGTACCCCAGCGCTTCAGAGCCTTCCTACTGGGTTTGGCTCATGACGTACCGTTAGCTGGACATCTGGGGCAGGACAAGACCTATGACAGGCTTGTCACCCATTTTTATTGGCCTCAGATGCGTAGGGATGTAGACATCCATTGCAAGACTTGTCGCACTTGCCAGGCAAGTGGGAAAAGCGGAAGGAAGCAGAAGGCTCCCCTCCAACCTTTTCCGGTGGTCAGCACCCCCTTTGACCGGGTGGGTATTGACATTGTTGGGCCCCTGGACCCCAAGACAGCCCTGGGCAACAGGTTCATCCTGGTCTTGGTGGACCATGCCACAAGGTACCCGGAAGCCATCCCTCTCAGGACAGTGACGGCCCCCGTGGTGGGACGGGCACTGATGGGTGTTTTCTCCCGGATGGGGTTCCCCAGAGAGGTGGTGTCCGACCGAGGCACCAACTTCATTTCGAACTATATGAAGTCTCTGTGGAAGGAGTGTGGGGTAACCTACAAGTTCACCACTCCTTACCACCCTCAAGGAAACGGGCTGGTTGAGAGATTCAACCGGACCCTGAAAGGCATGATTATGGGTCTTGAAGAACCAATGAGGCGGAAATGGGACGTCCTCTTGCCATGCCTGTTTGCTTACCGTGAGGTGCCGCAGAAGGCTCTAGGGTTCAGCCCCTTTGAGCTCTTATACGGTCACCCGGTAAGAGGACCTTTGAGTTTGGTCAAGGAAGGCTGGGAGCAATCTCCCAGGAAACCTCCCCAGGATGTATACAGCTACATGCTGGCCTTTCGGAACCAGACTCGGCGCTTCAGAGAACTTGCTCAGGCAAATCTGGAGGCCAGCCAGGAGGAGATGAAGCGATGGTACGACCGGAATGCCACTCTGGTAGAGCTTCAGCCTGGTCAGGAAGTGTGGGTCATGTCCCCTGTGGAACCTTGTGCGCTCAAGGACAGGTGGACTGGACCGTTTAAGGTTGTGGAGAAGAAGAGCGATGTCACCTACCTGGTGGACTTGAAATCTCCCAGGAACCCCTTGCGGGTCCTACATGTCAACCGTTTGAAGCCCCACTTAGAAAGGTCCGAAGTGGGCATGCTCCTAGCTACAGATGATGGAACGGAGGAGGAGAGTGAGCCTCTTCCTGACCTCCTGTATGCTAAAGAGCAAGACGGGTCAGTGGATGGTGTGGTCCTCTCTGACACACTGACCCTTGAGCAGAAACAGGATTGTCGCCACCTGTTGGGACAATTCCCGGATCTGTTTTCCTTGGTTCCGGGTGTCACGCATTGGTGTGTCCATGACGTTGACACCGGAGACAGCCCTCCTGTGAAGCACAAGGCTTACAGGGTGACTGACAAGGTCCGAGCGTACATTAAGGAGGAGGTCTCCAAAATGTTTGCATTGGGGGTGATTGAGTCCTCTAGCAGTCCTTGGGCCAGCCCAGTGGTCTTGGTCCCGAAGGCTGCAGCGCCTGGTGCTTCACCAGAACTCCAGTTCTGCGTGGACTACCGAGGGCTCAATTCAGTCACGAAGACTGACGCGCACCCCATCCCCAGAGCTGATGAGCTCATCGATCGGTTGGGGGCTGCCCGGTACCTTAGTACGTTTGACTTGACGTCTGGGTACTGGCAGATCGCCTTGACTGATGGGGCAAAAGAGAGGTCAGCATTCTCCACACCAGATGGGCTATACCAGTTCCGGGTGATGCCCTTTGGGATGAAGAATGCCCCGCCACCTTCCAGAGGTTGGTCAACCAGGTCTTGGCTGGACTGGAGGAATTCAGCGCCGCCTACCTGGACGACATCGCAGTGTTCAGCGCCAGCTGGGAGGAACACTTGCGCCACCTCCAGGAAGTGTTGTTGGCCCTGCGCGGAGCAGGCCTCACAATCAAGGCCAGTAAGTGCCAGATTGGGCAGGGTTCTGTGGTGTACTTGGGGCACCAAGTAGGGAGTGGTAAGGTGGCCCCCCTGCAACCCAAGATTGATACCATCCTGGCTTGGGCACCGCCCAAAACCCAAACACAGGTGAGAGCCTTCTTAGGACTCACGGGTTATTACAGGAGGTTTGTCAAGGATTACGGTAACATTGTGCACCCCTTGACTTCGCTGACTTTCAGGAAGCAGCCACGAAACGTGATCTGGACTGATGCCTGTCAAACGGCCTTTGACACCCTGAAAACTGCAATGTGCACAGCACCTATACTCCAAGCACCCGACTTTTCGAAAGAATTCATTGTTCAGACGGACGCTTCAGAGCATGGCGTGGGGGCTGTTCTAGCTCAGGTGAACGAAGAGGGCCGAGACTTGCCTGTAGCCTTCATCAGTAGGAGGTTACTTCCCAGGGAAACGAGGTGGAGTGCGATAGAGAGAGAAGCCTTTGCTGTGGTCTGGGCGCTGAAGAAGCTAAGACCCTACCTGTTTGGGACTCACTTCCGGGTTCAGACAGACCACAGGCCCCTCAGATGGTTAATGCAGATGAGGGGTGAGAATCCAAAACTGTTGAGGTGGTCCATTGCTCTACAGGGGATGGACTTTACGGTGGAACACCGCCCTGGTACAGATCACGCCAATGCTGATGGTCTGTCCAGATTTTTCCGCCTTAGTGATGAGGACTCCCTAGGTTAAGGGTAGTTCTCCCCACATTTCAGCTGGAGGGGACACGTGTTAGACCTGGCATCATTGGCTTGAGTCTCTCCTCCATTTTTTCTGTTTGCCTCTACGGTGTTACGATGTTTTGCTGGTATATGCTTTGGGCGCCGTGTCACTGCTGATCAGTGCCATAGCGCAAGTGCTCCCTCTGTTAAAATGATGTATCTATTGTATCCATGTTTGGCTTATTTGGTTTACTGTCAGTCCCTAGTCTAGTGCACCAGGAGTGCCAGGGCTTGTAGATACAAATGCCGCTCGTGGGCTTGCAGCACGTGTTGTGCCACCCACAGGAGCGGCCTTGTAAACGAATGTCTACGGGTCGGTCATTGCGAGACCCACGTGCAGTCCTGCACTGTCACGTCGGCTGCGCAGGTATACCTACCTGCCAGCCCCTCCAACCTTCCCTTGGCTTCATGTTAGTCACCCCTATGGTAGGCCCATGGGCAGGGTGCATTGTAAGTGTAAGGTAGGACAAGCCTGACCAAGTTGGCATGTCCTGATAGTGAAGTGCCGCCATCCTAGGGCTTCACTATTGCGAGGTAGCCTGCTCTCCGTTGGATAGAATGGGCCGCCGGGATTATTAACGCTATAATCCTAGCTGGCCCGGGGAGCATGGTGCAATGTCGAGTTTGGTATCCCTGAACTCGGGGTTTAATTACGCATCCGTTGGTGTGGATGGTCTTTGGACTCTGGGTTCGAAAATAGCACTTTTAGAAAGTGTCTATTTTCTTGTCTAACCATATCTGGTCTCTGCTGGTCTTGCGTGTGTGTGACAGGAGCTGGGTGGCTCCAAGAGGTCTGGATGAGTCAGTGTGGGATGAGTGGGACATTACGTTGAGAGTAGGGGGAGAGTAGTTGTTGATAGCCTGCCTTGCCTGATACAATGCTGGCTCCACCTCCTGCCGAGCGACTGATGGCTCTGTACCTGCCATGGACGATCCTAGCCCCACCTCCTGCCAGGAGGGCGATAGCTCTGCTCCTGCCAGTGTCAATGCTGGCTCCACCTCCTGCGGGGCGTCTGAGGACCCGGCCCGGCTCAATGAATAGGCCAGGTGCTACTGCCTAGCTCCACCCACCACAGACCCAGGATGTTGGGAAACCCCCGGCATAGACAAAGGGATCAAAGACGAAAAGGGGTATAAGAGGAGGACCCCTGAACTAGGAAATCAGATCACTTCTGACAAGGAACCCTGTAACCAAGGACAAGAAGCCTGTTGATCTAAAGGACTGCCTACCCCTTCTGCCAGTGTGCTGTTGTTGGGGGAATCCTGCAGTGCTTCTTTATTTTTGCCAAGGAACCAGGAGAGAGGAACTGTGTGTGTACTCTCACGCTTGCTAAGAAAATCTCCAAGGACTGGAAGAGTGCCAGTCTCCTGCCGAAGTCACAGGGCTAAAGGACTTCACCTGCTACAAAGTGCTATCCGCTGGAAGTGTGAATCCAGCATCTCCGAAAGAACCAGCAACCACGACGATCGGACGCTGGGCCCAACCGACGCCAGCAGCAACGCCAGTGAGTAGGAGTACGGCTCTAACTCCAGAGGACCTCGTGTCTGCCCCGCTGCTGATCGCATCAACCGTGTGCCCTTCGACGCCGTGAGCGCTGCTCACTCTGGGCAACTGCATCATCGACAACGCCTGCTGAGCCCTGATCGACACCGGAGACGCGACGCCGGATTGCTCGACGCCGCTGATCATCGTGTGCTTCATTTTCCTAAGGTACTGTGTTGTTGGGGGTCCGTGTGACTCCAGGCCCGACGCAGCGCTCCTCGCAGTCGACGCCGAACCTGTGGATTATCTCTGCCCAGCGTTGCGTAGCTCCCGAGTGAGTTACCCTGTTGCTAAAGAACTGTGTTTCCAAGAAGAAGATTTGCTTGATATAAAAGACTCTTGTGCTAAAGAAGAAACTACCTTTGAACTATCCTTTTTCCTTCCCGAACGTATTTATTCCGATTGTGTACAGTTTTGCCGTTATTTTGGTCTTGTGCTAAGCCTTATATAAAAATACTTATTTTTATAATACTACGGTGTCGTGTCCATTTGTAGTGTATTCACTGTATTACTGTATGTGGTCATAATTGCTTAACACACAGCCTCTGAGATAAGCCTGTTCTGCTCTGCCAAGCTACCAAGGGGGTGAGCAGGGGTTATCGAAGGGTGTGATCCCCTTGCCCTGACTAGAAAAGGAGTGTCCCTATTTGTCAGAAGTGCATACCTCTGCCAACTAGAGACAGCCGGTTCTAACAGTGCCTAGGTCAGAATACTGGATAGGGACAGTCAGCAGGACTGTTAATGTTGCCCTCAAACATCCCCTAGAGGATGCCAAGCTTCCTCTAGGGGATGCATAGGGCAATAGGGGGAAGCATAGGGAGATTCTCCTCGTTGGGCTGGCCCTGCAATACCCTACGGGTCCCCCGAAGGGTCCTTTGGCGGAGATATTTTTAGAGGCTGCCATATGATGGGTGATGTGAAGTGGTAGGGTGTGAAATAAAGTATTAAAACTGGTAAGGAAGATCCTGCACAGTACTTTGAGGGGATTGCCCTTCCAGAGAGAAAAACCTATGGCAGGTGAGTGCTACCTCAGGGATAGAAAGGGTTTTTAAACTAGATAGGGGAGTCTCCTACTGTCTGGACCAAACTATGGTAATTCCTTCACAAATGTGTTGCCATGTTTCGAGACTACTGGTCATAGGGATCTATGGCACTTCATCAGGACAAAAAAAACATAGTAGACAAACTACCCCACACTGAGTTGGTGCTACCTTTTGTGTGTGTCCCAGTTCCAATCTGTAGGAAGGAAAAAAAAGTGAAAAAGAAAAAATCATGGTAAACAGTGAACTACCAGTGATGTCCCCAAGTCCTGGACCCACCGAGTGGTACCCCAACAGTGTAGAATGAAATAAGGGTGTACAGAAAGCAGGTAAAATGCATACTTGGATCAACAAGCATTTGCAATGCAATAGGTCTCGCATTAGGAAAGTTTGAGCTATTGGTATTTTAAATGACAAATGTTTAATTTTTGTGTTGGTTTTGAAAATAGCTAAAATAGCTTTGTCATTTACAATGTCAATAGTTTTAATTTTCGCAAACGTGACACCTATAGCATTTTTAATGCAATGTGTTGTAATTACATGACTTAGATGTATTAATATTACAAATAACAATGGCTTTTATTTTTTTTAATGTTGAATACTTAAATAAAAGTTATTGTAATTTATAATGGCAATAAACGTTTGTAAATAACTTTTAAGAAGATAATGTTCAGTGCATTTTATTGTGATGAAAATCTAAGAACAGAAGTGAAATATTAACATCTTTTTGTGACATTTGTAATAAAGCTTGAAACATTGAGAGAACATATTAGAACCAGTTGTTGAATGGTTGCACAGGGTGATGCTGTGGCGTCTGGCGGCGCTGTGGCAGCGAGCAATGCTGTGGCGGCGAGTGGTGCTGTGGCGTCGAGTGATGCTGTGGCGTCGAGTGATGCTGTGGCGTCGAGTGATGCTGAGTGGTGCTGTGGCGTTCAGTGGTGTCACAGATTCGCAAACACATCACGCAGATGCAGAAGTAGTTTGACCAACAGGACACAAGAGTCACAAAAACACCACAATTAAAAGGAAAACAGACAAAGCACCCTACCAGTAGAAAAAAAAGCATTGGCAAAATCTGGTGTTGGCTGCCAGACTTCTGATTTTTTTCAATGCTTGTTTGTTTCTTTTGGTGGGGAATGCTACTGGGCCCTCATGAATTTAAAAGAAAGCATTTTTTCTAAAAATGGGGAGAAGAGGATAAGCACTAAAAGAAAAGGGTGAAAAGTAGCCGGCAGAGGAAAGGCAACGCTGGGAGGGGGTTGGGCAACCATGGCAGCATCCCGATTTACGAGCGATAGAGGGTACGCGGAGGCAATATCCTTGTTTTTTTTTACTAGTTGGGAAACTGCATCCATACTCTTGGATGAAAGTGTATTTAAAAATAAATTGTGCGCTATCTATCCCCGTTGAAAGGCATATCGGCTCGCCCTGCCTTCAATAAAATATGAAAAATTAATTCTACCCTATGAAGACGAATGATGTAAAAATCAGCTGCTGGCTGAAACTCCACTGCACAATCCTCATGCAGAAGAGCAAAACACAGCATTGTTATAATCTCCGGTAAAGAAGTTTGCTACAAAGGACGGACCAGATAGGTGTTCAGGTTGCCCCTGCACGTAGAGCAATAAACTTGAACTGTGGAAAATGAACGTTAATGATCAGCACGGCAGCCGTGAGATGGGTGCAGCGATGAGAGAAATGAATGCCTGTAATGGGGGGGGGGGGGGAGTTAGTTACTGACAAGCGCGACAACTGAGATGGGAGTCGCGCTGAGAAAAATAAATGCTTGCTTGAAATGTGGGAAAATTAATGTTACTGACTGCGCGGCGGCCGTGCACGGAGCGAAATAAATGCCTGTAATGTGAAACAAGCATTGGCAAGGTAAAAAAGTTAAGCAGGAACCTGCTGAAATATTAAGCATGGGGCCCGTGTTCATATTGAAAGCATAGCACGTGATGAGGAGCAGTACGGAAATGAGGAGCAAGCTGCAATGTTGGGTAACTTTTTTTAACCAGAAACACGAAACTGGCATTGTGCAGAGGTGGGCGGGGGAGAGCATTCCTTTGAAGTCTGAAGCTTTCGCTGCAGCGGGTCGGATGCGTGCGACAAATGGTGGTTTGTGAGGTGGGGGGGGGGTGCGGAAGGGATTCCTTGGGAGCAAAGGCTACGTGAGTGAGGCGAAGCGCCACGCTCCAATAGATCACATTCATTGGGAGGAATACGCTTGTTCAAGAGGTACGAGCTATTAATCCCTGCGGGATATAATAGTAGAGACCTAAACACATACAAGACACTGGTGAGTACCGTTGTGAGATGCCCCAAATGTGAGCTGTCAGTGATGTCTGTAGGAGACATCACTTACCTTGGCACCCACGGTCAACAAATAGTTCACTCCTTGGTATCGGGGATATGTATCTGAGGCAAGAACTAGTAAATGTAAATAGTCTTAAGGAATCAAGAGTATGTCATGACTAACGTCGGTGTTGGTCTTTCAGATTGCATGTATCACTTGGTGTGTGGCTCAAAGCAGGTTGATGTCACAGGAGATCATGCCCCATATGACAGATTTAAATGGTCACAAGAGAAATCATGGCTATGCCGGTACTAGCCTGGACGTTTAATAGGTTACATGGATACGCAGGAATACATGGCACACAAGCAGATCCAAGTCAATGATCATCATGCTCCATAAGAGCGCTATGTGGGGGAAATGACCATCTTCATCATGACTGGCGACTGACATCGTAGACAGACAATACAAACAAGTTTTTAAAAGTTTCAAGCCTCGTGTATCTGCAGGATTATCTAGCACACCAGCAGACAACTGCCATAGAACATCATGCCCCCATTAGAGCGCTGTATGGAGGAAATGACCATCTTTATCATGACTGGTGACTATCATAAACACATAAGATACAAAAACATATGTATAACATGTAAATGTGCCCCTAGGGTGCGTGGCTTGGGCGCCGATGGCGATGGTCGCCTGAGAGCTCGGCTCCGGGACTGAGCCCGGATTTATCCTGTAAATCGGAGGCTGCGGGGCACCCCAGACCCCGCATTCGGCTGAGCGGACCGACGGAGACCTGCCGGGGCCCTTGGTGCGGCTCGGACGAGGGTTGCTCCGGAGTGCAACCGAAGTTTGCGGAGTCGCGGAGTGCGACCCAACATGGCGCCCGGACTTCTTTGTCCCCCTGGTCGGTCCCACTGACTTGGAGGAGCGTCGCGAGCGGCGACTTGCGCCCGACTTCGCCATCCCCGACTGCTTTGTGCACTGGCTGTCTATTGGATCGGATTTCTCACGACGAGTTTACACTCGGTTGGGTGGCCGGGCGGATGCCCACGTTATAGGAGACCCCGGGAGCGGACGCCCTGTGATCCGGGCGGTGGCCCGTCTCGCGACTCCGCACCTAGCTACGTCTTCCCGGCCAGCCCACTTCCATGGGAGGCGCGACACCTTGGCGCTGCACATCGTCCAGTGGAGTTGGAGACCCTCACCCTGGATCTCTAGCGGGTGAGCAGGCCTGCCTGGCACGGCGACGGTTGTCTCCGCCCCCTCATCGGTGCCCTCGGACGCCGTGGCGATGGCGTGAGTCGAAGCGGAGAAGTCTCCACAGGCCCTGGAGACGGAGGTCTCCTGTACTCGATCTGAGGACCAGTAGCCGGGAGGGTCGTGGTCGACACCTGCGCCCGGAGACGCCTACTCCGGGACCTTCACGGAGTGCCCCCGGCGACATGGGGAAACCTAGAGGAGCCAAGGGGCCCACCCCGACCGTCTCGGACTCGGAAGCCCAGGACAAAGAGGAGCTTGGGGACCTAAAGAGTTCTGATGGCGCGTCGATGCAACGGCAGTTCGACCGCGTCCTAGAGGCGATAACGACCACGAGATCGGCCCTCCAACAAGACATTGCCCAGGTGGCGACGAGCCTAGGTCTCCTCAGAGCGGACCATGGCAAACTTTCGGACCGGGTCAAAGAAGTGGAGAGCTCGGTGAAAACCTTGGAGCCGGCGCAGCGAACCCTGGCTGCGACGATGAAGGATGCCCTGTCCCGAATTGCGTCCCTGGAGCAGAGGGCAGAGGATGCGGAAGGCCGCAACAGGCGGAACATTCGTGTCGTGGGCCTCCCGGAAAAAATCGAAGATGGCGACATGGTGACATACTTGGAGGCCTGGCTCCGTGACACGGTGGCCCCGGAGGGGCTATCCTCCTTCTACACTCTGGAGCGTGCCCACAGAGTCCCGGCGCGGCCGCCGCAACAGGGACGCCCCCCGAGGCCAGTGGTGGCGCGATTATTGCACTTTAGGGACAGGGATTTAATCCTCAATGCCGCCAGGCGTAATGGTCCATTCAAAGTAGCGAACAGTCAGGTGAACATCTTTCCGGATTACACCTACGAGACTCAACGCAAGCGTTTCTCCTTCCTGGCGGTCAAGCGCGAGCTCAGGAGCGAGGGCATCCAGTACTCGCTTCTCTACCCTGCAAGGCTCTGCATCATAGTCGACGACAAAACTCAGTTCTTCGACACCCCGGAGGATGTCTGTGCCTGGCTCGAGCTCTATAGGGCAGGGAAAGATGGTTTCGGCTCCTCGTCCCAACAGGCAGATGAGCCGGAACAGAGGCGGCGATCCAGGAGGATCAGGAATCGCCGCGGCCGCACGGGAGGGCCCTCCACTGCAGAGACGTCGTCGGAGCGGAGGGGAGTGCTGGAAGTGTTGTCGGAGTTGTCGGGTGCACGGGACGAAGCCATCGAGGAGGAGGAAAACCTGGGTGAAGAGGTGGCACCATCGGACTCTGAGGACTCAGTGACTGATAGTGCCCATACACCGGTGATCACACCGAAATCGGTGGAGGACCTTTTGGACGGACAAGGGTAACGGGGTGTGCTGCCTTATTTTGGGTGGCGGCCCGGCAGGGGGGAGGCGGTTGCCGTCCATAAGCTGCTGACAACGAGGGGGGGGAGGGGGTGCCCCTGTTTCTGCCCCGGGAGAGGTTGTCGACACTGTTTAGGGCTTGCAATGGTCCTGGTGGCCTAAGCGTCGAGGGCCCACTGCCTCCGCCCGGCCCGCACCTGGCCCTTAAGGCCTTCCCACGGTGGCGACCGTGGGATTAGTTGGGGTTCTTGGGTTGATGGAAGGCGAGGTTTGGATGGGATCTAGATGGTATAGTTTGGGTCCTGTTCTGGGGTGGGTGGGTGAGGGTTTGGTTCGTTCTTGGGTGGTTTGGTTTTGGTTGGGGGAAATGGCCGCCATCAGTGCTGGGAGGAATGATGTCTTTTTTTGTGGGGACCCGAATGGGGAGATTGTGCGAGAACGTTATGGGACAATGGCTGATGTTGCTAATTTGAAATGTGTCACTTGGAACGTAAGGGGGCTTCATACTATGTCCAGGCGCCACAAGGTCCACGCTTATTTAGTGCGTAGGGGAGTGCAAATGGCGCTGCTGCAGGAAACTCATCTGAACAAGGCGGAAGGGGCGGCGCTACAGCGTAGATGGCGGGGGCAGGTCTTTTCCATCTCGTACTCCGCTTATGCCAGAGGGGCGCTAATATGGATCAGGGCGGGGGTCCCCTTCCAGGTCACGAGAACAGTGGTAGATCCGGAGGGGCGATACGTGGCTATCTCGGAAACACTGGGAGGGAGGGACTTGAACGTTTGCTGTGTGTATGCTCCTAACATGGACCAGACTGCCTTCCTTTCCAGGTTATCGGGCTCGTTGGCCCACTTCTTCTCCGGGCCCCTTCTGCTTGGCGGAGACTTCAATTCCGTAGTGGACGTAGACATTGATCGCTCGCATCCACCGCTTCCCGATTCTCCGGTTCGTCGCACAGCTAAGGGTCGTCAGGATTGGCAGACTCGCTGGGGTTTGACGGACATCTGGAGAGCGCATCACCCCGCAGCTCGGGATTATTCATATTTCTCGAGCCTTCATGAGTTACATGTCAGACTAGATGGCTTTCTAGGGTCGCCCGAATTGGTCTCGGCGGCGGTCCGATCCGAGTACTTATCCAGGACCATATCGGACCATAACCCCCTCCTGCTGGACCTTCACTGGTTCCCCGGGAGGCCGGCGGTGCCCACCTGGAAGCTGCAACCCGAGACCCTTGAGGACAGTGTTTTCAGGGCGGACCTGGGGGACAAGGTGGTGGAATTTTTTGCGTCCAACGGCGGCACCGCGAGTACCAGAGCGTTAGAGTGGGATGCTTTTAAGGTAGTGGTGAGGGGTTACTGTATCTCTAAGAAGGTGGGCATGAGGCGTGTTATCCTAGCTGACTTAGATGCAGCGGATCGGAAACTCCGCGAGCTTGAACTTCGGCGCCCCGGGCACCCGGAATTGCAAGTACCAACGGCGGAGGCGAGGGAAAAGGTGGCGGCAGAGGTCGAACGGCTCCGCTGTTTTGACTATAAGGCCTACACGGTCCGATCCATCGCAGAGGGGGACAGATCGAGCGCGTTGTTAGCGTGGTTGGCGAACCCTACGCACCAATCCCAATCGACGACAAGTATGCGACAGGCGGACGGCACCGAGGTACACACCCAACCGGAGATTCTTAGCTGCTTCCGGCATTATTATGAATGTTTATACCGTAGTCGCTCCGCACGAGACCCTGACCGACTTGAGGATTATTTACGTCCACTGGAGCTCCGCACGGTGGAGCAGGAAGTGGCGAAAGCCCTGGGTTCCGACATTGAGCTGGGGGAGATCCGTGGGGCCATCAAACGGATGGCGAGAAACAAGACCCCGGGCCTAGATGGCCTGCCGGTGGAGTTTTATGCAGCTTACGCTGACCTCCTGGCCCCTCGACTATTGGTGGTCTACAGGGAGGCGAAGAGGCTGGGGCGACTCCCGAGCTCGATGTGTGAGGCGTTGGTGGTTCCTCTCCTTAAGCCAGGCCGCGACTCGTCCGACCCGGGGTCTTACCGTCCCCTATCGATGCTGACGGTGGACTATAAAATACTGAGCAGCATCTTGGCCTCGAGGCTGCTGGGACACATGAGTTCCCTGGTGCATGTGGACCAAGCTGGTTTCATCCCACGACGGAACACGACTATGAATATCCGCAGGTTGTTCCGTTTGCTAGGGGAACCATTCGTGGATGCCCCGTCCCCGGTCGTCCTGTCGGTGGACTTAGAGAAGGCTTTTGATAGCCTGGAGTGGGACTACCTCTGCACGGTACTGCGGAGATTCGGCCTCGGGGAGGGCTTTGTCAGGTGGACTACGGTTCTATATGCCTCCGTGTCGGCCAGGGTCCGGGCGGGACCGCTGATCTCCTCGCGGTATCCGGTAGAACGAGGCACGCGGCAGGGGTGTTCTGTCCCCACTTCTCTTTGCGCTGGCGGTGGAGCCACTCGCGCTGCACCTTCGATCGGGAGCCCATTATACGGGCTTGTGGACGCCGGCGGGCCCGCATTATGTTTCACTATATGCGGACGACCTGTTGCTCTTCCTGGAGGACCCGATCGACGCTTTACGTGGAGCGGCGGGGGCGCTTACAGAGTTCGGGGAGGTCTCGGGTCTCCGTGTGAATTGGCCCAAGACCTGTCTTTTTCCGGTACGCAGGGGCACTCCTGCCCCTGCCCTAAGTAGGGAGATTAGGTGGGAACCCGACTGCTTTAAGTACCTCGGGGTATTTGTTTATCACGACCAACCTGACCTAGATGGGAACATTGCCCGCAGCATTCGGGCACTCCGAGGCTGCATGGCCTTTTGGGCCACGCTGCCGCTTTCGGGATGGATCGCCCTGCTTAAAATGGTGGCGCTTCCCCGGCTATTGTACTATTTCCGGACACTACCGATCTGGGTCCCACCGGCCACGTTTCGACTGTTACGCTCCATGGTGGTCGGATTCCTCTGGGGATCGGGCCGCCGGCGGGTGGCCCTCAAGACCCTGATGAGACCGAAAGACGAGAGGGGGCTCGCGGTGCCGGACTTTGAAAAGTATTATCTGGCGGCGCAGCTCCAGACCTTCACCCAGGAGGTCGCCAGGGAATTCCGGGGCCCGGAAGACGGGAGGGGAACAGGCATGTTCTATCCTTTATAGCGCTGCGACAGCGATTGGCCCTTCGGGACTTGTCGGTGGAGGAGCGGACTATCCGCCTGTGTTGGAACCGGGCCCACGCCCGGGGCCAACTGAGGATCCCGTACGCGCCTGAAATACCGTTGGGGATGTTGACGGCCCTCCCCCACGGAGGGGATTGGTCACGCTTGGCGGCCTGGGAGGATGCCGGTTTACAGCTGGTTGGGGATCTGTACGAGGACGGAGCGCTCTTGTCCTTTCAAGATCTTATTGACCGCTTCGAGATCCCCCGTGGTGACTTTCTGCTACACTCGGCCATTATGAGAGCGATCCAGGCACACTGGAAAAACGGGCAGGAGGAACCCCCCTTATCTCAGGTGTGCCAGTACGTGATGATGTCGGCGGGCACGGTGAAGGCGGTCACTTGCCTCTACGGCAGGTTGATTAACGAAGGGTTAGCTCCTCTCACCACTCTCAGAAACCGTTGGGAGGAGGACATTGGTAGGGAGATCCCGGAGACGACTTGGTCCCAGCTGGTGAGACGAGCCTGGAAGGGCACACGCAACGCCCGTTTTCAGTTGGTACACTATTACGTTCTCCATAGAGCGTACCTGACCCCGGTGAAGATCAGGCGATATTTTGCCACGAATTCGGCGGCATGCCCTAGGTGTCCGGCTCCGGAAGCGGACCTCCTACATATGTATGGGCCTGTCCAGGTCTGTCATCTTACTGGAGGGACGTAGAGACGACCCTGGAGGAGGTGACGGGGAGAGCCTTATCATTCGATGCGGTGGGGCTCCTGCACTGGTTCCCCCATACCCCCAGAAATAAAATTTCTAGTAAATTTATCGACCTGGGGCTCCTCCTGGCTAAGCGAGAGGTGACCAGGAACTGGAAGGCACGGGTTGGTCCAACAGGCAGCAGATGGCACAGTGAGCTTTTGAAATGGGCGGCGGCGGAGAGCGCGCTGAGATATCAACTAGCTTGGAGGCAGCGTAATGAGAAGGCGCAGAAGGCCGCGTTGGAATGGGAAATGTTGGTTCAGGCCCTCAGGGATTATTGCACCCCCAGCGACTCTGAAAGTGAAGAAGCGACTCGCCCCGAGTCCCGGTAAACGTTTGTACTGATGGTCCTATTGCTTTCCCCGTGGGTCCCAAGGCAGATCCTATATAGGTGACTCCCTGGCGCTGGTGGTAGGGTGGGGTGGGGTTTCTTTGCTTAGTAGTTCTTTGTGGGTGGGGGTTTTCTTTTCTTTTGGGTTTATAGGCTTGTTTAGAAAAGCAGATGACGGACAGTGTATCATCCGGACCAGCTCAAGCATCCTACTGATCCCCCTCTGTATTTCGCCGCCCGACCCCAGGGTTGTGGGCCGGATGGCTGTGTTCGGGATTGAAGGTGGGGGGCCAATGGGTCTTATACTGTTGTTACTGCCTATGATACAAAGCTGGTCGATACTGTAACGAGTTACTAATTCCTGCAATAAAAATATATTTAAAAAAAAAAAAAAATGTAAATGTGCCCCTGAATACTCATGCCTCAAAGTGCTCATGGTAGCTGACAGACAGTTGATGAACAATTTCTTGTGGCAAAGATATAAGAAAGTCCCTTGGCACTGTGGCGTCATTCATTGTAGTGCTGCGATTATCAAAAAACGGGTCAAAGAGCTGGGTTGTGGCGCTTACCTAAGTTAAACAAAATGATGGCAGTCAAGTGGCACATTAGAGCATGCCATCTGTAAAACGTAGTAGGTATCACTGCTGGAAAGTTACATGGCAAAGCAGGAATAGAAAAGACTGCTCATCGGGAATGTGTAAGTACTTGCAGCTTGGGTGTGCGGACTGTGTCAGCATCTACCAGTCTCCACTACCCTGGAAGAATGATTCTGAAGGGGACCATAGCTTGTGATGACTGGTTCCAGTGTTGGGACACTAGAGCGCTAAAGTCATTGAGACGGTACCACGCATGACCAGCAGCCACCTTGGAGTGGCAGGGAATCAAAAAATAGATGCAAAGATACATTTTATGGGAACTGAGAGGCTCAGTTGTACATGTGGGGGATGTGCAATGAGTCACCGCCGAGCCCAAATACCCAGGTGAACCCCTTGCAAAACAAGGTTGTATTGTGATAGGTAATTTAGATGACTCCATACGTTTTGGGCCCTTGCAGTGAGGTACCACTTTTAATCTGGATACCGGGGGGGAAACGTTGGGTGGTAGGAAATGTGTGGATCCATGCAGATTCCTGTACTTTCCCACACAAATTTGAGAACTGACGGCCACATGCATCAACCTATTTAGGAAGTGCAAACGGTGCGAATCGGTAAATTCGGCTGTTTGCGATTCCTAAATAGGTTTTTGGGATGCATCAAACATTTTTGGAAAAATCGCTATTTTTAGCGAATTCCAAAAATGTGATTGCTTTTAAGGAATTGCAAATTTGAGATTCCTTAAAAGCAATGCATGATTACTTTTAAAATTGCGAATTAGCAATTAGGGGGTGCAAATTACCACGAGGGTGAACCTCGTGGTAATTTGTGAAGATGTATTAAAATGCTCAAAATTGCATTTTACAACACTGTCATGTTACAGACACATGTCCTTAGGACATGTGACACATGCACTTCAAAATACATTTCAGGGGTGCAGGGGGGGTCCTTTGGACCCTCCTGGACCCATGGAATGCATTAACATTTTGCGAATCGCTAATTGAAATTCGCAAAATGTCAATGCCTTCCCATTGATTCCTATGGGCCTTTTGGCACATAGGAATCAATGGGAATTGCGAAATCGCAAATTAGAATTCGCATAATATTTGCGATTCAGTAAAAATTACGATTTTTACTGAATCGCAATTACGCGATTTAAATCATGCATCCCATTTTGCAATTCCTTATTTGCGATTCCCTAAAAATCGCAAATAAGGAATCGCAAAACCGGACTTTGATGCATGTGGGCGGTAAATTTTTTCATCCATGTTTGGAGGAAATTCTGGGTAGGGAAAAATTGGGAGATCCACAAAAGCCATAATGCGCTGACTCCACCGATTTCAAGTTTTCAGAAAGGAGCGTTTTATCGTTTTTAAAGAGGACCGCCAAGCCTAGGGTCAAAAACCCAGGTGACCCCCCTAGCAAAACTAGGTTGTTTAGTGATAGGTAATTTTGAAGTCTCCACAAAACGTTTTGGGCCCTTGCTTGTCCCAGGTACTGGACCCATCCACAAGAAAAAATGCACCATTTTTATCAGGAGACTTAGGATAACAGATGTGTAGAGCAACAGTTATTACCTATTAACTTTTGATGCATTTCTGCCCTACAAAAGAGGGACTTTAAAAAATAAGTTACTTTGGAAAAGGTCATATAACTATAATGCTAGTATGGGTACTCAATTTTGGAAATATGCAAATAGCTAGTTTCTAAACTATTTTGTTCCAATTTCAGAAATACATAGGTGCCTCATCCTGATTTTCCCCAAATGGATTGCTATATACCCAGTACGTAATAAAAAGCCATTGCAAGACGCTGCTCAGTAATTGGCTCTGGGTTAGTCTGGTTTTTGGTGAACCTACAAGTCCTATATATCCCACAACCAGAAAGGTTAGCAGATGTAACCGTATATTGCTTTTAAACAGCTGTCACTTCGAATTTACAGGTGAAAACGTTGCCACAAATGACCACTCATTTTTAATTTCCTATTTTTAATTGTTTTCTATAGAAACATTTAAGGATCTACACAAATGACCCCTTGCTGAACTCAGAATCTGGTCTACTTTTCTAAAATGTATTATTGCTTCCATACCCATTTCTGCCATTACCTGGAAGGTTAAAAGCACAAGAAACACCAAAAATAGATTAAAAACTGTACAAAAAAAGTGTTGCTTTTCTGACAAAGGTCTGTCAGTCCCTGAAATCTGGGGAAATTGCCATTTCAGCCCAACAAACCCATCGTTGATACATAATGCAGGGGAAAAACTAGACTCATTAGCATCACATTTTCCCCAAAAATAAATTTGCTGTATTTTGGTTAATTCATGGGTCTTTTCCAGGGGAATCCACAAACTATGGATACCTTTCGAATCCCCATGATGACTGAAGTAAAGGACGCAAATTTGGCGTGGATACCACATGGTCAAAGTTACAGGAGCCTAATCGTGAACTTCCCTAAATAGCCATTAAAAGGCTCAGCGCAGGGGGGAAAAGGCCTAGTAGCAAAGGGGTTAAAGTCAATAAAGCCGGTTAACAAGAGTTGTTTAACCTTCAGTAGCTCACAATGATTTTCAAAGATCAGAAGTAGCTCACTACAGAAAAGGTTAGACCGATGATCTAGCTTTTGATATTGGGTGACTGAGTTTTCGCAAAATCAATAAACAGCAGTTACATTTTCTGTGACTGTTTGGGTCTCTGTAATACATTAAGGCTCTTAGAGTATGAAGAGTGCTATCTGGTAGTGTCTGGGTGAGGGGGAAAAAAGATTGGTACCTCATTTGTTCAAAAAAGGTTTAGGAAAGGCCACCTAGAAAGGAAATCCGGGCCCGTTCTATGAACAACCCTATACTCATTAATGCATATAAAAAGGCTCTTGCAAAATAAGGGCTTGTAGTTCATGTATGCGCTTTGGTAAAAAGATGGCAAGAAGGAATGCCACTCACCAAGAAACTGCAAAGGACAAGAATACAATAGCTCGATTGAGGGGGTGGGAGGAAGACCCATGAGTGTTCAGTACTACATTGAGTTTCCAGAGACGAATATGAGGGCACTAGGTGGAATTGCTCTATTATGGCGTTCATTGAAGGCTTTAATAACATAATCTAAAAAGAATGCAATGTTGCAAAATGTAGTCCTAAGGAAGTATAGGCTAGCCCTTTTTTCTGTGGGTGAAGAAAATCAATGTATGGACTGCTGGGTTAAGGATGGATTAGATTCTTATAGTTAAGTGACAAACCTTTTCCAGTTCGCCACATAGCAGGCCCTAATAGGTCTGCGCCCTTCCTTCAGGATGTCCATACATTCTTGGGGGGCATGGGTACCCAAATTCCAAGACTTCAGTTGCTAGAAAGATTTGCCTGGATGACGGATTTCGCCCTGTTCCTTAGAAGGTCCAGCTTGTTTGAGAGCCTCTTATGGGGGGTTACACATATCAAAGAGTGGTTCCAAATCCAACCACTATATGGCAGAATGCTAAGAAAATTAATTCAGAAAATATTCACGCTGCAAAACCAAAGTGGTCTGGCCCACGTGGCTATCCAGACGAAGGAGAGGAATGTTTGGGTAGCTTCCTTACCATGTATGGAAGGAGCAGAGGAGAAATAAAAGCGAATACCTGACAAGTTAACCCATAGTGCATTGCCCATGGACAGCGGGCACAAAGCTGGAGGGGGAAGTTTTGTAATTTTGCATTTTCCAATGTGGCATGCAAGTATTTGTGAAAAGGCCCATCTTTAGGAGTAGGACGTGTGGCTAGTCACTCGTGAACGTGTGGATCTATCCAGTCAAGCAGGTCCTCCAAATCACTGCAAGCTGCACCAGTAGGAGGCGTATCTAATGTTAAAAGGCCCAATGCAAAATCTCTACCAATGCAGACAGCTGCAGTGATAAAGTGCCATTATTCCAAAGTCTCACTGTTCAGACTAACAGGGGACAATTTGGCTGAAAAAAGGCAGCAGATATTGGGAAAGCTAGTATGTTCAGCCTGGGACAGCATTGATGACTGAACCTAGAAAGGGTTGAATCTATAGGGACTTGGTAGAGTTTAATTCTAGTCTAAAGTGGGACATAGGTAGGGAGTGCTGCTTGCACTTGTCCTTGATCAGCCAATTGTCTCAATGGGGATAGGGGAAGATGAGTGTGCCCTAAACATCACTCACGGACAGGTGTGTTGCATTTAAAAAGTTGGAGTACTTTTAAGCTGCACGTCCTGGCAGTGAAAAACAGTCCAGAATCTCACCCATAGAACAATGCATGCCAATGAACCAGAGCCATGGGCAGCATTGTTCTATGGGTGAGAAGCATCGACTACAGCACTCCTCCCCTACCGTGTTGATGCTCAAGGGGTCCAATTAGGAAACCTATAATATTGTCAAAATTAAGAATTTGGATATTTGCTCTATTAAAAATTACCAAGTAGGTATCAAACAAATGCCTTAAAGGTATTTCAATCCAAAAACACCCAATAGGCTAACAGCACTAGGCATTAGTCCGAGTGATAACAGATCATTGTATTTGGTCCTGAAGGAGCTTAGGGGTAAGGCTTCGAAACATATCGACCAGCGAGGAAGCTGGAGTTCCTCCTTTCCCAGTTTTTTTTTTTTTTTTTTTTTTTTTTAATCAGAACCAGCTACAGGGATCATTTAAGTTCAGTTTCTCCAAAAAGCCAGTTTTTTTTGTTAAACTCCCTCATTCCTGACCCTTCACACCACTACAGTTCACTTCTCTCCAAAGAGCTCGTGTATTCTACTGTAGGAAGCCCTGCCCCGCAGTGAGGCAGGTAGAACCAGATGAAGCATCCCACCAAGGGACCTTAGTGTTGAGGGTTATTCAAGAACTATTGCATTCCCATGCTAGTAAGCAAATGGTTCACTTGGGTTTAGTCACTTTTTGGAAGGTTAGCACTTTATTTTGTAACTGGAGTGGACTCTGGTTTTTCATAGATAGAAGATCCTCTGACCCCACTATGCAGATCGCTTCTGAACCTGTGGATTTATCAGGACTTCTGATGCAAGGACTGCCCAGCAGTTCTGCTTGCAAGGACAGCTGTGTTTCCAGAGGAAGGACTGGACTTGCACCTTGAACCACTAGTGGATTCAAGGGATCCAAAACCTTGGACACCAGCATCAGGATGCCTACTGCGAGTCCCAATGCCCCCGCCCTCCCCTCCATCACGGTCTACCAGATCTTGCGACTGTCCTGTCAGACCAGAAAACCAGTTGGCGCTGCGCTTTTAATGCCTTAATTTGACTTCAAACCTTTAAAATAAATCTCCAGTTTTACTAGTTTGATTTTTGATTTGGTGGTTCATTTATATTGCAAGCAGGGGTATTCACATCATAATCCTCCCACAGATACTCTGCAGATATATGGGGTGTCTTCTAATCCGAGGGGTAGTGACAGGAACTAACTACCTCAGTGAGATTCTGGAAACTCTGGTGGAGTGTATGAAGGGGGTGATGCTGGCATCACAACCGTGTAGGTAATGGAGAAGGTATCTGAGGAGGGATAGTTGCATCCTTGACAGTCTTGGCCTGTGATCGAGCAAGATAGTATGTTATTTAAAACTTGCTGTGTTAAAAGTTATGTTGGTAGCTCCCCGTGGTCTTAGGTCTTTAAACCTCAATTAGCCCTTAGTGAGACATGCACAAAATGTAATGCACTGTGGAGTTATGCAGAGGCTTCAGCAGCAGTTTGAGGGCAAACCAAATACTGAAAACAAGTTTAGAAGGAAAGATGTCAGGCCAACTCATTAAACAAATTGATAAATAGTCTTGTTTTTTTCTTAAGTGTACTATTATATACTAAGGTTATATGCAATCTTCGCTTGGCAGGCAAAAGGATTTGATAAAATGCTGTGTAAAAGTGTGTTAACATTCATTAGGATCTGCTGAATGTGAGGACACTAAGAAACTGATATTTTACAGCGCTCTGACACCACTATAATACATTTAGCTATTCGTGTCTAAATTTAAATATAGCTAGGTAATGGCAACGAATAGCTTGCATATTTCCTCATACAGCACATTTTGCCTCTTCCAGAAAACTTGGGCTAATGTGGCACACAATTCTAGTGAGAAGTTTAAAGCCTGAGAAGCCACATGGCTTTTAAAAAAAGCACCTAAACTTGGCTCTTCACCTTATAAAATACAGGTCCTTCGAGGTGACTGGAGGAGTGCGCTTATCTGTTTTAACAGTCTAGCGCCTCGGTGCCTTTGGGTATGTGTGTGCATCTAAGTTAACTTCATTTCAAAGGGAAATTAATTTCACTCTAACCCTTTAAGTATAACAGCTTGCATACATTTTTAGAACTGCACAGAATTCTCAAAATCGAATAAAAAACACAACACTAAATATTGTTAAGTTATTTTATTGCACAGAGAACAAAGACGGAACTTAGAACTGGATAACTTGGCCCTGAAATGAAAAAAGTGTTAAAGGTTAGTCTGTGACATTAATCCATTCTGCATTTGTACAACACATCTAACTCGCTACTTGCGCTATATAGGACATCACATTAGAAAGCAATAATGACGTTAGAAATTATTCCCATTTAACTGCAGGTATCTGCAATACTGTAAGGTGCTTCAATAGACCAACACTCAAGTTGCCAAGATTGTGAGTTCAAGCACCAGGCCACGTGGGACTAAGCACTGTTATGACCGCCTAAATCCGATCTTTTGGCTTGGCCATATTTGCGAGGAGTTTCCCCTCAAACCCCACAATCCGATCTTTTGGCTTGGCCATATTTGCGAGGAGTTTCCCCTCAAACCCAGATATCTGGTTTCCCAGAAGTTAGAGCACATAGGGAAATAAGGGGCCTTAAGCCATAGCCCCCCAGTTAAATCAGCCTACTTAAGACTGCTGGCGCTGGGATACTTACGGGTGACTACGCGCTCTATAAAATTAAATAATAATAATAACTGCTAACAACTGTGGGAGAAGCTCAAGCAGTCTTGCTTCCCATGACAGTCTCCCTCCTTGACGCCCAAGGTAGACTATCCATAGCATACAGTGCGGGAAACAAAATTATTTAAGTGCCCGAGGTGGGTTAATCTCTTGATTTAGAAACGCCCAGTCATGTTCCAATCTCTGCGTATCAGTCCTAGTCTCTGGTGTATTGCCCCAACACTACATCAGATTTAGGTTTGAATAAAGCACCACCCAAAAAGTTCAAACCACCACCATATCATTGAGAAGTTATTCGCCCTGTGACTGTCTATAAGGAGTTACTGGTTACCTTCACCCCTTTTTGACCAATCTGGACACTATTGTTTTAACATTACAAAGTGTTGAGGCAGTGATATTTACACAACGCTTTGTCTTGCACACCTAAAAGAAACTAGGCAAGATGCTCAACCATTGTGTACATTATCTATTTCTTAATCTCCATTTGTATATACACGTTGCACTGATTTTTCTGCTCAGCGTACATTATAGGTGCAATCATAACATTACTCAAAAACTGCAACACTATTTTAGACAAACTCATGATTCATAAACCAGAGTTGTCAGTCTGCCCAGTCCCAAACGTGTTCCATCACAGATTACTTTCTCTGGAACCATCAAAAGTCATCTTTAAAGAACCAAACAATACCCCACACTACATAATGGGATGTAGAAATAACACTAATAGTTAGTGCCCGTTACATTTATGGATCGTATGCACGTGGAACACTTCTAAAAACATGCCAACAAGAACTTCGCACTATGCAGACCCTTTACACATACCTTTCTCTTCTTGTCTCCGCCCAATTCAAAGTGTTTACACCTTTTGATGGCCAGCATCCTCTTGGACCTGCAGTTCGACTCAACGCACTCCAATCTCAATACAATCTTTTTCGTGGTCTTAGCCTAAAAAATATATAAAAGTGCTGCTTAGTCTAATGTTAATATATGATACATTCCGAAATAAGAAGTTGTGGGCGAGCGCTGCAAGGGAAGCTGCAAACAGGGAGGAGATCGCCCTGGGAGGTCCTGCCACACTAACCTGGTGCCGTGAGGGGAACGGCGGGAGTCACACTAGCGCCAACATCCTGACCGCCGCGAGGGCAAGGGACTACATCCCCAGGTGCCCCGGCAGTCAGGTGACGTCAGCGGAGCGCCCGGAGGCGCGGGCAAAAGCCAGGGGAACCTCTCGCACCGCGAGTCAAGGGCGGGACCATCTAAGGCCAGAAGAGGACGGGACGGGCCACCCCCCCTGGTCGTGCAGCCAAAAGAGGTAAAAGAACGTGTGTTGCGATATTCCTAGTCCCAGCAGGTCTACTGCTACTTATACCATGTCTTTTAAGGGGGCCCGAAAAATTCCTACTTTGACAAGGGACACGGCTAAGGGGACGATGGTCCAATATCTACTCAAGACAACACCACCTACTGTCCAACAACCCGTAAGAACAGAGCGAAAACGACTGTCCACTGACTGTTCCAATAGTGATTCCACCCCCCCACAGTCAGTCGCTGCGTTACAAAATCTATCACTCCTGGAGGAACTCAACAGCATATGCAAATCCACGTACGTTGCCGTTGAGTCTACATCAGAGCATATTAATGCATCCTACTGCTCTACAGTCTTCACAAGTCCCCAGTTCAGAACATTATCCAACACAGAAATCTCCTGGGTACTCCCCCCTGTCCACCTGCTATAGGTAATACGAACCCCAATATGCCCCTCCTGGACCTTTCTGGGAAACGAAAACAACCTGTGGAGATTCATACAGGCTGCCACGCAAAGCAGCAAAAACTGTCCTTATCCCCAACTTTAGCAACCCTGTTGGCCCAGCTACAAACTATGATTAACTCTGCGATACAACCTCTGATAGAAAAAATAAACAACTTTGGGGAAAGGATCGTGGCAATAGAGGAAATGACCAAGACAAACTCGTTACTCCTAAAAAGTATTGCAGGCCCAAATCATTTACAGCCCCTTTGCGACTCCGTAGTGCCTTTAACAACTCCCCAAAGTAACATTAATCAATCCCGACAGGCAATCCCAGGTATGTCAACTCCACCGACCCAGAAAGTGCAGGCCAAACTAATAACAGCAAATAGTTGCTCTTTCGAGACGAAGCCGATCAAAGTAACTATACCACCCAAAGGGTCATTTCCGAATACAGGGAACATGCCACGAAAATCAAATCACATCCATCTACCACCAGAGGCAGCCCTGTTTGTGTGTCCTTTCTGGTGTGCCTGAGCTTACCAATGGAAAATCTGAAAGTCAACAGGCGTTAAGTAACAAGGCACTGTTCTGGTTAACAAAGAATAGACCCCTGCTCCCCACATCGACGGCAGAATACAATGTGTTAGAAGGGTGGGATGGTTGGGTCCGCTTCGAAAACAGATCTGGCGATCTGGTGCTGATAAAGTTTAGAAATAGCAATGTTGTCCCATACCTACAGACTTGGAAACCACAGTTAGGAGATGGACCTATATACACCTGGGGACTACCTGACTTCTATCCCAGAGAATCACGCCACCCCTATACAAGAGCAAGGAAGAGAGTAACTGTTGGTTGGGCTGAACCAGCTCCGGGGTGAGGGGTATTAACATCCAGACTCTGACTTGACCTGATATATTATTTATTCTAGTACTTGACCTTTTTTAAAGATCTTATGCCATAATGTAATTATTGTGATATGAAACGAAATGTAATGGTGCATATATATTGTAATGTGCTTTTATGATTTTATATCTAAAATCGAATAAAGCTTAATAATAATAATAAGAAGTTGTGTTAGATATTACAAAGATCGACGCATTTCAGTGGGCATAGTCTTGCAACTAAAACCGTTACCAAGTCATTTCTTCCTGGCACATTGCCACTTTCAACAGGTAAACTAAAGTGGTTTTGTTATTATGAAGTACCAACTTGCTTTTAAATACTGCCTGCAGGCTGTAAAGACCCTGCCGAAAGACATTATTTAGTTAGAGCAGCGAGGTTAGACTACAAACAGGCACTTCAAAATAGGAAGAATGAGCTTAAAAACCTTGCGTGGGAGGCATTAAGGCCAGTGCCCTCCGGGACAATATTTCTTTCTGTAGAGAAGTTAGTGCCCCGTTCTTTGTAGAGAGAAAGACTGATTCTTTGGAGGTAGCCATAGCTGAGGACGTGTGGGTCAGTTATTTCACGGCATTGTATAAAAATGATGAACCATGGTTGTTAAATTCCCTTGAGATACTATCACACACCGCTACTTCCCCACAGTCCGAAGCATCATCACACACCATAGATACATTTCCTTTGAACATAGCCTTTTCCTCACCAGAAGTTGAGCAGGCCATTCGAGAGAGTGCCAATTCCAAAGCCCCAGGCCCAGATGGCATCCAAATCGATTTATTTAAAGAAAACACGTATCTCTGGGCCCCGCTTCTCATAAATGCCTTTAGTCAAACCGGCTTTCCTGCCACATGGCAAGAAGCCATTGTAATTCCCATTTTTAAACAAGCATTGGAAATGCAATAGGTCTCGCATTAGAAAAGTTGGAACTATTGGTCTTGTAAATGACAAATATTTTATTTATTTCTTGGTTTTGAAAATTGATAAATTGATAGCTTTGTCATTTACAATGCCAATAGTTATAACTTTCGCGAATGTGACACCTATAGCATTTGGAATGCAACATGTTTTGTATTTACGTGACTTAGATGGCAGCTCTGGTCGTTAGGCCACATCTCTAGAGAGCAGGGTAGGATTTTTTAAAAAGTGTCCATTTGCTGCAAACAGTGGCGATGAAGTGATACCTTTGCTCGGAGTGCGCACCCCCTTTCAGCAGGTGTTGGCAGATGCAACTTCAGCAAGGACAAGTTTTAAAGAGCAAAGGAGCCTGGCCATGCAGGTCTGCAGAGTGAGACGTGACGTCACAGGGGGCGGTGCAAACATGTGTGTGAGGGAGAGAGTCAGATGGGGAAAACCTGAGGTGCTGCGTGGCATGCACAGATGACGACAGTCAAAGTCTGCACCAACCGGGATATATGCTGCCACACAGGAGGAGCTCAACTACATTACTATCGTGTAATCCAAAGTTCTTCACATAAAACATATTTATTCAACATTTCTTATTCAGTGGAGAGCCCTGAACAAAGTACAAACATTGGAAAGATGAATGTTTAGGACGACATGCTAGGATTCTGCCTAGATCCCGGCAGGTCATACACAGATGAAACTGAGCGCTTGTTTATCTCTTGAAATGGTGAAGCTGAAAGACGTCACTCTGCGCACAGAGATAAAACAAATAATTATCCCCACTCTTTTCTGCACGAGCTTGTTTCAAAAGAAGCTGAACAGTTTCATCTGCAGGTTTATTGTGCTACTGAGCCAAGCTGCAATCTGAGAGCTTCTTTTGAAACCTGCTCATGGAATTTGGAGCGGCACCTCATTTACTTCCTCTGGTGTGATTAAATCTTGTGTCGAACTGCAGATAGTGCCAGTAAGTAGCCCCATGTGATATGTTTCACATATCATGCACAATACTTTTATGAGAGGGCAGGCTGTGTTTGAATACGTCCACACACTAAACTACTCCTTGTTGAAAACTGATTGAGGTGGGCGGCCAGGGCGACTAGCAGATGCGTTCTGACTTTTTAGCGATCTTAAAAACGCTGCGGCGCTGGGCTTTGTGCACCTTTGTTAACACGATGAAGGTCGGACGCACGGGGCGAGACGGGATTTGTCTCTAAACCAGGAAGGTGGTCGTTTCGCACCAGGCTGTTAACAGAGGTCAAGTGACAGGGGTGCGCGGGTGGGGAGTTTATCAGACGACCTCCGAGCAGAGGCTAAGAGAGGAGAGGAGCTCGTGACCGGGCTCGTGTTATAAGGTCCCGACACAGAGGCTGTGGTAGCGGCTACATGCGAGCCTCAGCTGGTGAAACTCTGCTTTGTGCCACCACTGACCTCTGCCCCGTCCGAAACCCTCCGAGGACATAAATGGATTCATTAGCAGGGTAACGGAGTAGGGAAACTCTCCAAGCATGTACCCTTTCTCTGTTCTGGGCCCTCACACGCACGCATGTAGAGTAATGCAGGATTCGACAAACAGGCTTTGCGCACCATCCTTCCCATTACAAATAAGGCGGTGTAAAATGAAATCATCAATAGGTCTTGAAAGTCCGCAAGTCTAAAAAGCAGCACAAAAGAATAAACACACAGCCCGAAAGAATGACATCCATACTCTGGTCGAAGTTTGGCTGGCGGGGTCATTACTTGTTCTGTTTGCAAAATCCCAAACAACTCTGAACTGGTTGGTGCATGTGTTTTAGAAAGTGCACTAGGTTGTCCTTCAGTAGCGCGATGCTGCACCAGTAACAGATTTACGTGAAATCTATAGTTTACCCATTAGGATTTTTTTAAAACACAGTGATCACCCGGCAGGATAGCCACCGCACTGAGGTAGCACAGCAGAGACTTGGCGCCCGGCTATTTTATATAAAACCAGGCCCTGCTTCTAGTTAATACATTGAAGTAAAAATAAAGTATTGCAACACGCTAATATATATTTTTTTAAACTGCACACTTTTTCTCTCAAATAACTCTTCTTTTGTGGTAGATGACGCTGATATTGTCTACATAGGCATGAAAAAAGGCATGAAAATTCATATTCTAAATTGTTTTCAATTACAATGTCACCTCACATGTCAATGAATGGTTGTGTAAACTGCGTTTGTGCTCGGAGGGTGGGAGGAGGGCTCCTATCGCAAGGAGGGAGGGAGAAAGCCAGAAATATAGAGGCAGCGATGGAAAGGAAAGATAAGGCGGCCGTAATATAAATGCCGTCCAAAACATGAAGTAAGGCGTCCGCTTCACAGACGCCGTGCTATTAGTCGAGCAAAGGGAAAGCAACAAAAATAATTAATAAATAAATGGACATTGGGAAAAGGCACGCTGAAGGGCGAGGGAGGCGAGGGAGGGAGGAGAAATGCGAGAAACGTGTGAAGCCTTTGAAGCTTCACTTCAAAGGCTTGTTGGCACAGCGCACGCTGGGGGATGACTGTGGGAGGGAGGTTGGTGTCTGTGCACGCGCTTTTAATGGCAATGCGCATTGAGCGAGCTTTCACGGGCACTTCATGGAATCGCCCGATCTAGGTAAGCTCTGTATAAGCCACTTTATATCGAGCTCCCGCTCTCAATGCCCATGGGCATTGAGATAGGTCGCTCGACCTAAAAAGGCGACAGGCAGGACCCTAAATGTTATAGGCCAATCTCCCTGCTCAACTCCTTGATGAAAGTAGCAGGGAGAGTTTTACTTACCAAATTACAATCCTGGCCCAAATCTGAAGGGGTTCTTTTCAAATTCCAATACGGGTTCATGAGTGGGCTGGGCACAGTCGAGCAGGGACTCAACCTGGCACTAATAACTAGCAAATATATGGTGGTCAAAAAAGGGAATTTATACATGACGTTTGTCGATTTAAGCTCTGCTTTTGATTGCTTGAATCACAAAGTGTTATGGACAACCCTAACTAAGATGGGGATAGACCCACCTGTGCTGAATTTTATTAAGGAACTTTACAGAGGTGCAGGAGCAACGGTCCGCTATGGCAAAAATGGAGAACGCACTAAGAAGTTCCCCATAGAAAAGGGCGTTCGACAGATGCATCCTCGCACTGTTTCTTTTTAATTTGTACATTAACGAAGTGGCAGACTTTTTGATTAATTTGAAAGTTGACCATCCTAAAATAAACGGCTTGTCGGTACCAATACTACTATACGCCGACGACGCTGTAATGTCACGAACCCAGGTGGGCCTTCAAAAGGCCTTAACCGGCTTCTCAACTTAAATGGGTTCTAGAGGTTTGAAGATAAACGTGGGAAAAACTTTCACCATGTGTTGCACCTAAAAAAAACCTCCAAAACAGACTGCAAAACCTTCGTTAATCAGGCAAAGATAGGCTTGACCAAAACATTTTCATACCTAGGTATCACTTAATAATAGAGGAACCTGGACCAGTCATTGCCACACGCAATCTGGCCTTCTCCCGCACCATTGGCGCAGTAAAACAATTTGCCAAAAGATTGGGCAGAAAACCTATAGACACCCTGCTTAAGATCTATGCAGCTAAATGTGTCTCCTGCGACCTATGGGGCATAGCAGATTGCACACAAATTCAATTAGCAGAAAACGCCTTATTTTAGGTATTTGTTAGCTGTCCCGAGATCAATCTCTACAACCATATGTCACAAAGAATTAGACCGAGTTCATATCACAGATCTTATTAAGAACTCCTGTCATGCTGTGGCACAAGATATGGTCCTCAGAGGATACAGCTTTTAGCATGGATGCGATCCAAGACTGCATGAATCAATCGGCGGCTAGGAAGTTTATTTGGCTCCACTATGTTAACATTTTTTTAATTCTATCGCCCACCCAGAACTTTATGCAACCCCCAGCTCATGTGAATTAATGCCGAAAAAAGCTTTAAAGGAAATGTGCCTTGAGCTGTTAGAAGACAGGCGGTGGTATCTGGATGGAAGTAAGTCTACGATCATCTCTCATCGTCGCATTCTACATGGCCCCGGCATACATCCATACCTGGCCCCGGAAATTGCTAGTTACCCGAGAATGCTACTAACAAGGATGAGAACGGATTGTTTTTATAGGCTGATAACATTTCCCATCCAAAATGACTGGTCTGCCACATGAACAAAATATCCATGCGATGACGTATCTACGCAGTCAAATATCCATAGCATCTTTTTTTGTAAATTCTATGAATGGGGCAGAAAGGAGGTATCTGTTACCCCTTTTAAAGATGTGGGGACTGAGACAATGCAAACCAGCTCTAATCAAATTATATAGGTTACAGGATGAACTTACTGTGGATGCAGCTGCTAAATTTCTAAAATACGTAGTAAGATGCAGAGGTACAATGGCATAATGTTTGTATGATTGTATTGGATTGTACCATACTTCACTCAATAGCACATATTAGCCAGGATTCCTCCAATGCCTTCTAACACGGTTTTTAATGTCTTAACTTTTTAACGTTTTTCTTGTAAAATAATGAATCAAATTGTACTACTGCTTTCGTGGATGAAATTTTCTTTTTAAATTAATTTTTATGTGCTTTTATGGTTTAACAAACACCGAATAAAGTTATCTTTGACTTGACTGCCGGTAGTATGCTTCTGATGCAGACATAACAGCTTGTTTTTCGGCTCAATGTCAAGACGGCAAGGTAAACTAGGGCTGGGCATCTGGCTATTATTGAGTGCTATGCCAATCAATGATTAAGAGGCCCAACAATGCAATGCTTAAAAAGGACTAACGCCATAAACAAACTACTACCGCGTGCAATAACTAACGATTTGATGGAGAGCTCACACTATGTCTTTAGATAAAGTTGCATGCCATTTATTACACTAAAAAAAACTGCCTCCGTGCTCTCTGATTTAATCAGGTGTGCAATATCAACCCAATTACTCAGCCACCCTTGATTAGGGCACTGGTAAGAACAACCCAGAAAATGTTTACACATCACGGCAACAGGCTTGCAACAAACCACGGCTAGAGCCAAACAATGCATTGATATAAGGACGTGGGCCACAGTGGATCCCTACTAGAGCATACAGGGTGACATTACTAGGCAAGCTACTTTTAGAAACCAGTCTCACCTTTTTACGGAAAATGGGCTTCGTTTGACCACCATAACCGCTCTGCTTACGATCGTATCGTCTCTTTCCTACAGAAAAAAGGCATGTTAATAAGCAACCAAACAAATCTTGAAGACCGTAGAGATCTACAAAGTTTACATCACTATGAAGATAAGTTAGGGCTTACCCTGGGCATAGAGTGAATCCTTTCCCTTCTTGTACTGAGTTACTTTGTGGGGCTGATGCTTCCCGCACTTCTTGCAGTAAGTCCTGCGAGTTTTCGGGACGTTCACCTACCAAGAACAAAATAAGTCAATTCGTACATATATACGCACATAAAGGAAACATGCATTAAAACAGAACTAGTAGAGGGAGCCTACAAGAACAGCATTTCATGGATTCTAATGTGAGAGTCTCGTCGGGAATTAAACTACGACAATGTTAAAGAGTGTAGGGGTAAATAGTCCATAACACTTGTTTACCACTAACAGGTTTCGCAAAACCCTTTTCAACCACAGGGTAGGTGATTTAATTCCAAGAGTCAAGACCAAAGGCATAACATTCCACTAATTCATGAACCATACAGCGAACTAGCAGTTGTCAAACCAGACTGACTGTCTACTCCAATCGATAAAACATGAATGAGATTTTACATTAATGTATATTGAAAGCTCCCAAAGGAAATGCCCAATATGAATGGCAACAGAACGCGACTTTATTATGTAGGAACATTTTAGGTGAAGTAATGAAAATTAACTCCGCAGAATCAGAATTGTCAATTAAAAGCACCAAAAGACCCCTCATAATGATGGACTTTATACAAATTGAGCATAACCAGGCAATTAGAGCCGCGAACAAAGCAGTTTTAAAAGTTGGCGGCATGCCCCTCAGCTCTGTTGTCAATTACCAAGTGCTCAAACCCGCAATATTCACACTCCAGCCTAGACGGCACAATTACAGTGCGACTTAACATAAAGGTGAATGACGAAATACTCTCGTGAAAAATTCCGGTCTGCAACACACTAAAACGGTAAACTCGAAACATGCAGGAGTAAAACAGTCAAAACTCTGTTTTACTCAATTTGTCGTGAGCTTCAAAAGACGATAATTCCGAAACTGCCGCCAGGGCCTTAGTTAATTTTTTCCGGTTGCCCATGAAGAGCACGCTAGGGGTTTCGGTTATAGTTCTGTTGATAACGGAGAAACAAGGATCCGCCACTTAAGTGCGGAGAAAGCATCTATTACTTCCAAGTCAAACGACAGATGAAGACGCACAGTCCCCACAATATCTACAGCAAAAAAGAGCAGGGGCTGTAAAGAACATGTTGTGGGGCTTTCGTGCGGAATGCACCCGCTACAGAGGAGGGATGGCCGCGGATATTTCACACTGGATTAGCGCGATCCCAAAAACCCTCACCATCTTGCCAGCATCAGCGGGCCGAAGAGGACGAGACTACCCCGGAAGTGGTTGTATATATCCGTTCGAAACGTGACCCGGAAGAAGAAACAAGTTAGAGAAAATCATCGCAAGAACAGGAAGTAAGAGTGAATGAATGACACCGCCATAAAGAACGCTAGACCACACGGTGTCACTGTGGACGGTACGATTTGCCCCCAATTCTCACAAACCGACTATTTTTTTGTTAACACTAATGGTACGCCTCCAACAATCAAATGCGACTTCGGGAGCTCGTTAGGAAAGGGAAATAAAATATGTATACAACAATTTATACATAGACACGTCTTACACGAAGTAAAGTGTAAATTCTATTTTATTGTGGTATTACACAATCTTAGCATAGCTATTAGTCAGAATGTTCCGCTGCAACATGGTCGCTCTTTTAGGAATGTTTCAGACAGCCTCCCCCCCACCCCCTTAAAAAAATGGCGACAATGGTTCCGCCTACAAACATCAACTTGGCGGCCATATTGAATGTAGTACTTGAAAATATTCCAGAAGTGTGCACATGCAGCTAGTTATGTTATTTAATGGCATATTGACAATGATTATGCACATTCAAGTATGTAAGGCTTTTTCATACCATGGAAACGTTACACTTGCAGTGTGGTACCATGCCGCACGCCATGTGAGTGATCCAGAGCTCCCAAGAGACCCAGTTGCGTGAGTGAGTAGCTCATCTGCACCCAATATAAAACAAGCACTGGCAAAGCCAAACGGTCTGGCGCTGGCCACCAGCTTTCTGGTTATTATAGTTTTATTTTGTAATGGTGTTTGCCAAAAATTATTGTTTTGGAATATGCTGTGCTCTCTTCAATCTAAAAGAAATTTTTGCTACAGGTAAAAACTGTGTTTATTGTCTCAAGGCCCCACTCCACCTCCCCACCTCTCAAAATACAGTAGTGCTCCCTGGCTGTGAGGGGAACTACTTTGTGTGTGAATATGTTCCATGTGAAAGGTGTAGTGCGCCACCTTTAGTAAGTGTATGCTACACCAACCGGCCACTATGTGGTAACCTCGAACCGGATGTGCAGCACTGAACTCAGGGCCCAGCGCAGCTGGCCCCAGCAGGCCACCATCACTGGGAGTGCCAGCTATTCCCAATGGGATCGCATATTGCGACAGCCTCATTAAAATTCATGAAGCATGCAATTTGCGACCCCATTGGGAATGGCAAACAGTGTCTGAGACTCTGTTGTACATTTATTTATCTATTTATTATATTATTTATGGAGTTTCATATAGCGCTGACCTGACCCGGGGGAATCGGAGCGTTTTACAACAGTGTTTCATAATAGTTACATAGTTTAGCAGCCTTAAAAGCATAACGTTTGGCAGTCCAAGAGGGCAGAGGCTTCTTGAGGCATAGGTTTCTTGAGGTAGTGGTTGAGTCCTGAGGTAGCCTCGTTGGATGCTTTATTGAGGTAGTCCGAGGTATTGAGGCAGCTTAATTGTTTGCACATTTGCCTTGAAGTGGGCTGAGGTGGATCTGAGTGATGTAGAGTCAGAGAGCATCAGCATCAATGATATCGTGCCGGCGGCAGCTATCCATTCGGGAGGGAACGGTTGAGGAGGAGGGCTTTTAGGTATTTTTTAAATTTTGTGAAGGACGGGATAGTTCTGATATCTGTTGGGGTGGAGTTCCAGATTTTTGGTGCGTTTCCAGCAAATGACCTTGTGGCGGTTTTGTGTTTGCGTGTTCTCAAGGGGATGAGAAGGAGGGTGTTCGAGCTCCTGAGGTTTCTTGTCTACCCGGCCTTCTTGAGTTTGGCGGCCAGGTAATCCGGTTTTCCAGTGTGAAGGGCTTTGTGCGTGAGGCAGGCCGTTCTGAAGTTAGCTCACTTTTCGACTGGAAGCCATTGTAGTTCTTTTAGTGCTGGAGAAATGTGGACGTATTTTCTGATTCCGGTGACCCTTCTGGCTGCTGCATTGAGGGTTGTTTTGAGGGGGGCCAGGTGGGGTTTTGTGGTGCTGGTTAAGGTTGCGTTGCCATAGTCGAGTCTGGATAGCACCAGTGATTGGGTGGCTTGTTTGAGGTCTTTAGTAGGGATACATAGTTTAATTTGTAGAGAAGCTTTAGGTTGAGGAAGGCAGTCTTTGCAGAGTTTTTGATGTGTTTGGTCTTGTCCAGTTTAGGGTGATTCCTAGGGATTTTACGGAGTTAGCCAGGGTGATATTGCCGTTTTGAGCATCCATAGCTTTAAGCCATTCTGCGATTTGTGGGTTCTCTTCTTTGTTGGAGATGAGGAGGATCTCCTTTTTGTCTTGGTTGAGTTTAAGGGGATTTAGGGTGAGCTAGTGTTGAAGTTCTTTTAGAGTGTTTAGTCTGAGGATGTCGTCTGGGGAGGAAGTTTCCAGATAGATCTGGGTGTCATTGCATTTAGGTGGAAGCGTATATTCGCCTTTTTTTGAGTATGGTGGTGAGGGGTTCCATGTATATGTTGAACAGTTGTGGTGAGAGCACTGAGCCTTTGGGCACACCTCTGCTGACGGGGTGGAGGTCAGAGGTGACTTTTTTTATTTTTATCCTTTGCGAGCGGTTCTGGAGGAAGGAGGTGAACCAGCGGAGGACCTTCTCATCGGCATCTACCCTTTCTTGTAGGGCCTTGATGAGAAGTTGGTGATCTACCGTGTCAAAAGCTGCTGATAGGTCGAGGAGAATGAGAAGGCAGCAGTGATCGGAGTCCAGTGACTTGTGGATGTCATCTATGATATTGAGGATCGCCGTCTCAGTGCTGTAACCTTTTTTGAATCCCGATTGGTCAGGGTCAAGAAGGTTGATGTTGTCCATATGTTGAGTCAGTTGTAAAAGGACACATTTCTCTAGGATTTTGGATAGGAGGGGGGAGATTGGAGACGGGTCTGAAATTGTTCAGGTCCATGTAATCAAGGCCTGTTTTTTTTAGTAGTTGCGTTACTTGTCCGACTTTAAGGCATTCAGGTATGATGTCGTATCTCAGGGAGCTGTTGATGATTCTGCACCAGAGCAAGGCTATGGAGAGTTTGAGTTTTTTGCTCAATCGAGTGGGTATAGGGTCCAGGATGTGAGAAGCGGGTTTGGAGGTGCAGATTAGCTTGATAATCTCGACTTCCATGATGGGATTGAAGGACTTCCATGTATTTGTGTGGTGTAGGCATGTGCTTTCTATTGGAGCTGGGGATAGGCTTTCGCAGGCATGGTTGGTGTTGGTGTCTAGCGAGTGTTCAATCTTGGAGATTTTTTCTTCGAAGAAGGTGGCGAAGTTTTCGCACAGTTCCTTGGAGGCCTCGATGGGGAGTACAGAGAGCAGGTGGTTTGCTGCTTAATGATTTTAAATAGTTCATTTGGCCTGTTTTTTGCATTGTTCAGGGCAGAGCAGAAGAAGTTGTTTCTTTCGATGCGGATGTGTTTTTTGTGTTTTCTCTGAGCTGCTTTGAGTTGTTCTAGGATGCTTGTGGAGGGGTTGTTTCTCCAGACTCTTTCTATCACTCTAAGTTGTCTCCTTTCGATGTTGATGTCTGTATTGAACCAGGATCTGGATGGGATGTTCCAGTTTTTTTTTAGTTTCAGCTGGGCTATCTGGTCTAGAATGGATCTCAGGGATGTGTTGTAGTAGTTAGTGAGTTCTGTCATGGATAGATCATCCGAGGAGGCATTGAGGAGGGAGTTGACTTTTTCCTCCAGGTGAGTCATGTTGATCTGAGTGAGATTTCTGGTCCATTTGGGCTGTTCTTGGGTGGGGGGTTGTATAGTGGCTGGCTGTGTGAGGTGGAAGAGGATTAAGTGGTGGTCGGACCAATCAACAGGGAGGGTGTAGTTTATCATCACCGCATCACGGTTGGCTATGATGGCATCTAGGTTGCACCTTTTTGTGAGTTGTTTCTGTGCAGTGTTGTGTGAGGTTGTTGTTGCATAGTAACTCACTCAGGTTTTGGATTACCGGGTTGTTATCTTCGTTCCAGTGTAAGTTTAGGTCACCCAGATTAAGGTTATTCGCGTCTCATAGTGAGCAGTGGGCAATCAGGTCAGACAGGTGTTCGGTGAAAATGGTGGAGTTGCCTGGGGGGTGGTAAATAAGGTGGCAGGTAAGTGGTTTTTTGTTGCAAGTGTTGATGTTGACAGTTAGGCACTCAAAGGTGCTGTAGTTGGAGGAGGTGGTTTCCGTCACAGAAATATTGTCCCTGTGGATGATTGCTAAGCCTCCTCCTCTTTGGTCTTTTCTGTCTTTGTTTGTTATTGTAAAGCCTGGGGGGACAAGAGTGTCAAGGAGTGGAAGGGAGGAATCATTAAGCCAGGTTTCGGTAATGAATGCTATGTCTATGTCGTGCGTGAGGATGGATTCTGCTAGTTAAGTGGCATGTTTGGTGTCTGATCTGCAGTTTATGTTCATGCAGTTAGTAGGGGTCGTCTCTGTTTTGGGTTTCTTCAATAGGGGGACCGTGGGGATGTTAGTGCGGGTGGTCGGTGGCCTAGGTGAGTTTGGCGGGGCTTGGTCTCTTCCTAGTCCGGTGATCACTTGAATTTTGGATTGGAGGGTTACAACAATAGGATTGTCGTACGAGGAGGTGAGATCCGTCGCATCACTCTCAGACATGGTGTCCCTGGTTCTTGTCGGTCTCCGTGTCAGATTGGGGAGGGGGTTAGCTATCCGTCTCTGGGGAGGGACAGTGGACAGCTAGGCTGTACCTGGGTGGTATAGAGGTGGGTGTGATGTGGTTGCTGGGGCGCTGCTAGGTTGTCTAGGATTTCACTAAGTCCCCGGATTATAGTTGTTATCTGGGTTTCCAGCATGGAGAGTCGCTGCCCAGTCTCTAATTCGTTGAGGTAACGGGACTGAACCTGTGTGGGTGTGTTGGGTCTAGGGGGGGAGAGTCCCAATGTGTTGGGCAGCTTAGTGGTGGCTGTATTGTCCGTTTTGGGTCTGGGGAGAGAGTATCTTAGGGGGGTAGGTAGCCTAGAATTGGTTGTGTTATCCGTGTGGGGTCTGGGCGTAGGCAAGAGTGCAGGGTGGCGGGGGTCTTGTTGGGGTGTGGGGATTATATTGTCTGTGGGTTCGGGGGGATGGGTGTTCAGGATGTTCGGAGTGAGTTGGAGTGAGTGGCGGTCGCGTGGAGGGTGGGGGTGAGAGCCGACAAGGGACCGCTGGGGATGAGAGCCAGTGGAGGGCATAAGGGGGGTCCTGTTCTCTATGGGGTGGTGAGGGGGATGTCATGTGGTGAGGGGTCTTGTTCGGGTGTCGTTGCTTTGTTACCTGTGGGTGTGGGGAGGTGGGTGCTCAAGTTGTTTGCATTGGGTTGCGGTGGGTGGGGGGGCAGGTAGTGGGTGGGGGTGAGAGCCGGCAAGTGACGGGTGGGAGTGAGAGCCGAGGGTGGGAAGTAGTGGGGTCCTATTATTCCTAGGGTGGTGAGAGAGATGTTGTTTGGCGGGGGAATGTGGGGTTGCTAGGTAATTTTTGAGCGGCGGGTGGCGGTGAGAGCTGATGGGGGGTAGAGGGTTCCTGTTCTCTCTGGGTGAGGCATGGTGGGTGTCGTGGTGAGGCATGCGGGGTAGCTAGGGAGTGCCGGAGATGTGGGTGTCAGGTGGGGGGAGGGCCGGATCGGGGTAGTGGAGGGAAAATGTTCTTTCTGGGGGTGGTGGGGGGGATGCAGCGTGGTGAGGGGTGTGTGCTGTTGTTAGTGAGTTCCGAAGCGGAAGCTGAGTTCAGACGGCTGGTCCGGTTCCTCGATGGGGGGGAGGGGAGGAATAGGGGCGGGAGGGGAAGGGGGGCATGATAGGGTGTATTCCGGAGAGTGGGGAAGAGGGTGTCAAAGGACTCTAGATTGTCGCTGTTGGCTTGTATCAGGACGGTGCAGTTGGAATAGATGGTCACTGTGGTATTACCAGTACACCTTGATCAGTCGCTTCGGGCGCTATACAAATATACTACATTTACATTTATCGGTACGGGAGTGCTATGGTTAGTTTGCACCTGTGTGAGGTGTTGGTGTACACCGGGGTCCCCGCGGCGCGTTTGGCACTCCACCTGCCGGGACTAGTTGACTCGGATCAGGCGGGGTTTATTCCCGGTAGGCAGACGATCGACAATACCAAACGGGTGGTCCATATACTGGAGAAGGCCTCCCGAAAGTTAAGTTTAGTAGAGATAGTGGACAACGTATCGGCTAATGGAACCCCTGATCTAAATACAGTAGAGGGGGCACCCTTGACCGATTCTGTGCCGGAGAAAATCGTAGAAACTTGTAAAATACTAAGTTGGAACGTAGCGGGTCTCAATTCGAAACGTAACGATAAAGAGTGGTCAAGTTTTGTTGTAAAACACAATATCATCGCCTTCCAGGAAACCTGGGATACAGCTACTAATCTGTGGTGGGATGGGTTCTCTAGCTTCACTAAGGCAGCTATTCCTAGCCGCACTGGCAGAGCCAAGGGGGGTCTGCTAATGTTATTCTCTCTAGAATTGAAGGGCTCCCTAAAAGAGATTAGCATAGACTCGAACAACATCCTCATAGTGGAGAGAGAGATCAACCCCACTAGGAGGATTTTATACATACATTTTTATAATTCAGGGAATAGGGACAATAATGGTAGCAATATTGCCACCTTAGACGTTACACTAAGGTTAGGCAGCCAGAACACACAGCTGGATACAGAGTATATTTTATTAGGAGATTTTAATATTCATCCCTGCATGTTAGCATGCAGTTCTAACTACAAGGAAAGTGGCGATGGCCTCGAGGGACCTCACTTCGAACACACCACAGAAGGAGAGGAGTTAGAAGATCTTCTGGCAAATTTTAATTTGTATGAACCAGAGGGTGGACTAAGAATAGCTACATTTACTGGCACCAACCCAGGAACCATAATAGATTACATCTTCACCACGCAAGGTATCCTAAATCAGGTGATCTCCTATTGTACGTCCCATCTCACCATAGCAATCACAACCCTGTCCTACTTGAAGTGGCTTGGGGAGATTATATGGGGCTAATCCCGGGAAAAGTGAGATTGGAGCATACTCTACGTACTACTGATCAGGGCAGGAGAGTAAAGTGGGCCAAGGTGGTCCCAGAAAACTTCTATGCGGAGGTTTTTCCCAAAATTAAGGAGCAGGTCGAGGTGTGCCAGAACCCTTGTGCCCCGGGCTGTGAAACCATAGGGGCCTTTGAGTCGATTTGTGGCCAGGTGGCGTCGGATCTCTTGGCGAAACCATTTAAAGGAGTACTGAATAAGAAGCGCTGGTTTGACACCATATGCTCCAACGCTCATAGGTCCCTGATGGTAGCCTTGAAAACAGTACCAAGGGTAAAGGGTGAGATTGCCAGACTAAGGAAAATTTACAAGTCAGCTATTAAAACAAGAAAAGATAGCATCAAACGGGAAGCGTGGGAAAATCTCCTCTCTACGGCAGTCCTGAAGGACAGTCGGAAATTTTGGGAGATTAATAAACAACCATTCTTTTCCGACCAAAGTAATGAGGCCATGGACTGTGTCATCTCAGACGACAAGTGGTTGTCCCACATTAAAAATGTATATGGGGATAATGATCAGGCAACCCAAGATACCTCGCTGACCATCTTAGACGCCACTCCAATACATTTCCTGAGCACAGAAGTGGAGAAAGCTATCTTGGCCACAACCAAGCATAAGGCCCCGGGCCCCGATGGGGTGCCAGACAACTTTTTCTTACATTCCCCAAAGCTGTGGGCAGAGGTATTGGCCAATGTTTTTACTGCCGTTAATAGCAACCCCACACCATCCTCATGGGATATCTCAACCATCGTCCCCATCTTTAAAAAGGTCCAGCGGGACGATCCTGGGTGTTATAGGCCCATATCCCTCTTGGACTCATCAGTGAAGATCTTAGGGAGAGTCCTTCTGTCCAGGTTAAGGGACAATGTGGAAAGTTGTGGTGGGTTGTCAGAGATCCAGTATGGGTTTAGAGAAAGGAAAGGCACAATTGAACAATGCTCTAACCTGCACCTGCTCATATCCAAGTATACGGTGGCCAAGGAGGGGTCCTTATTTCTAGCATTTATGGACCTCTCCTCGGCCTTCGACTTGGTGAACAGGGCCAAGTTATGGACGGCCTTGCTGAGGATGGGGATCGACGAGGCATTGGTAAGGTTCATGGCTTCCCTACACCAGGAGCTTTTTGCGGCTGTACGGGTCACAAACGAGGGTAGGTGCACGGCCCTTTTCAAATCCCTGAAGGGGGTAAGGCAGGGCTGTATCTTGGCCCCCTTGCTCTTTACCATTTACATTAACGGCTTGGGTGCATATTTGGAGAAGGAGGAAGTAGACGTTCCGCGTGCAGGAGCAGTTAAGATCCCAGCGCTCCTGTACGCGGACGATGCTGTGCTAATCGCGCGCACGGGCGTCGGCCTTCAACGCCTCTTGAATGCCTTCGGCACATTCCTGGAACAGCTTGACCTAAAAATAAATGCTAGCAAGTCACATTCCATGGTGGTGGGACGAGAAAGCCTCAAAAGGAGATCAAAAACCTTCACATGTAGAGGAGATATGGTGTCTAGAGTCCCCACGTTCCCCTACTTGGGAGTCCTCTTCGACCAGAGAGGAACCTGGGGTCCTCAAGTAAGGGCCAAGAGGTTGGCGGTTATTAGATCATCGCCTGCCCTTATGGGCTTTGCGGGCAGGTTGGGGGCTAGACCAATGGAAGCGCTGTTAAAAATCTACAAGAGCAAATCGGTCACCCTTGCCTCATATGGTTCTCCTCTCTGGGGCTATGTAAATGCGGAATCGATCCAGAGAGCGGAGAATAGATTTATACGAACACTTCTCTCTGTGCCGCAGTCAACACCAACCTATTCTATACACATGGAGGTGGGCCTAGATTTTCTAACTGATGGGCTGAATATGGCTCCCCTAATCTTTTGGTTAAAGACGTGGCTCAACGAAGACCTTCCGCTGAACCATCAGATCATGTCCGACGTCCTGTCCCTAGATCACTTCAAAAAGATTCCCTGGCTGGCCTATCTGTTGAAGGCATTTTCTGGGACGCTCAAGGGCAGCCATGCGCTCTATAAATCCAATTCCATTCCATTCTGATCTGGGGCGACCAGAGCTTTTTACCTCCCCCCAAGACATTAAGGCCCAAGATATTGATCAGGTTAAAAAGCACTTTATGGGGAGGGCACGAGCATCCCGTGAGGAAAGGGAGTTAGTGAAACCATCAGTTAGGGGCCATTATCTACTTGTCAATTCATTTTCGCTAGCTCCTTATCTTGGTTTTGTCACAATCCCATTTCATAGGTTTCTTTTAATTAAGTTTAGGTTTAATTTGTTACATTTTTATTTAGGCACTTTTAAAACATGGGAAAAACCGGACCTAGCTCCACCCTGCAGCTGTGATCATTTCTCACCCCAAGATACTATGCATTTTGTTATGTTTTGCGGGTTTTATTTAGAGCCAAGGAAAAAATATTTGGTACCAGTTTTGAAGGAGGCGGGCTTCACACAAGTGAGACCGGCCTTGCTCTTTTTACAATCATTGGCTAACCCACGCATTACCTTTTGTATAGCTAACTTTTTGGTAGCTGCAGCTAGGATGAAAAAACATACCCATTAGAACTATTGTTATTCCCTTTTCTTTTAACTATCGTATGCCTTCATTTGCTTTTGTAATCGATTTTACTGTTATATTTTAATATGTATGAAATGTAACTGTTTTTATCGTCATATTTTAATAAGTATGAAATGTTCCTAAAAATTCCCGCATGAAATGTTTTTTAATTTCTTTGTATGACTTTTAACTAAGTCGAATAAAGATAATTGGACTTGGCCTCCTGAATCCCCGGAGAACATATGCTGCTCTCCATTGACGCAGAGAAAGCATTTGACCGGGTGCACTGGCCATACCTGGAGAAGGTGCTGTGTAAGCTAGGTGTGGGGGAGAGGTTTCAACACCTGATATTCAACTGCTATAGATTCCCGTCCGCAGTGGTGAGAGTGAATGGTTGCAGCTCCCGAAAGTTCATGATAGAGAGAGGCACCAGACAAGGGTGCCCGCTATCACCGCTCCTCTTCGCCCTCTATAGGGAGCCATTTGCTCAGAGAATTCGTCAGAACCCTGAAGTGACAGGCATCCGAATGGGGGAGTTTGTTCACACCCTTAGTCTCTATGCGGACAATGTGATTTTAACACTTGATGATCCTAGAAAGTCGCTCCCTGCCTGCATCGCCGAGTTGGAAAGCTTCGCCACGGTGGCGGGCTTTAAAGTGAACTTGGAGAAGTCGGCGGCCCTTGATATCTCGTTATCTGCCACCACGAGAACCGAACTACAGAGGCTCTTCCCCATGAGCTGGTCCAGTGATCTAGAGCCCGATGTAGGTAGCCCTTTACTGATCGGAATCGGACGAAAATACCGATTTTCGGCCGTTTCCGATCGGTAAAGGGCTATCGAGATGTAGGGGCACATTTTCGGTAATTTTACCGAATCGTTATCATTACCGAATCGGTAAATTTACCGAATCGGTAATATTTACCGAATCGGTAATGATAACGATTCGGTAAAATTACCGAAAATGCAATGTAGGTAGCCAATGTTCTATCAGCACATGGCTTACAGAATCGGTATTTTACCATGGAATACAAATCCATGGTAAAATACCGATTCCTGTGTACATGCACATCTGTGCATGTACACATGTGCCATGTGACAGGCAGACGTGCCCTTAGGGCATGTCTGTGTGCCACATTGCACACATGCCCGTTTTGGGGGTGCTAGAGGGTGTCAAAGTGACACCCCCTGCACCCTTGCCAAATTCGGTATTTACCGATTAGGTAAATACCGATTCGGTATTTGACTTTAATCCTATGGGCTTCAAAGGCCCATAGGATTCAATAGCAAATACCGATTCGGTATTTACCGAATCGGTAAATACCGAATTTGTAAGGAATCGGTAACGATTCCAGATGTTGGGACCTACATCCCATTTACCGATTTTGAAATACCGAATCGGTAAAATTCGGTATTTCAAATTCGGTAAATGGGATTTACCTACATTGGGCCCTTAGAGCCCTATCTGGGCATCCTCCTGGCGCCCTCTATTCCTGCCATGGTGACGGCCAATTACACGGCCTTAGGCAAGAAAATCAAGGAAGAATTAACCCGCTGGGACAAAGGAATGCTATCGCTGCTGGGCAGAATAGCTGCGGTGAAAATGACCCTCCTACCGCAAGTCCTGTATCTCTTCCGGGCCCTCCCGCTTCAACCCCCTAAGGGGTGGATTAGACAGGCCCAGGCGGATATCGCATGCTTTGTATGGCAAGGCCACAAACCCAGGCTCAAAAGAACCTTGTCCACGCTGTCACCTGAGTCCGGTGGACTCGGCATACCGGACCTGAACAAATATTTTCAAGCGGCGCAACTAGGATATCTAGTGGAGTGGAGCAGGTGGGAATCTGACAAACATTGGTTATTTCAAGATCAAGCGGTGGCGGGTCGGACGCTGCAGGAGTTGCCCTTCTTGCGAAGACCCCACCGCCCCCCCCCCCCAACCTTTATGCGTCCTTCGTCACGCGGGTTCCACTGCAAGTGTGGGATGCTGTGAACAGCAAACATGAACTCACCACCTTTCCATCTCCGTTCACACCGATAGTAGAGAACCCAGACTTTGGCCCCGGCATGGAACCCGGAGCCTTTGCGCTCTGGCGAGCGGCTCGGTGCTCTGCACTGTTTCACATGTATGGCCCGGAGGGCGCCATACCCTTCCAGGACCTTCAACGAGAATTCGACCTGCCTGAGACGGAGCGCATGAGATATATGCAGGTGCGTCACTGGGCACTCCAACCGCGGTGCGCGACCTGGCAGACCGGAAACTCACGCCTTATGAGCGATGGCTGGTGACGCGTTCCTCAGACGCCAAGCTCATCTCAGATCTATATAAGCTCCTGCAGCCCCCTCCATCCCACATCCACAATCCCAGACGGGAGCGCTGGGAACGGGAACTTGGAAGACCGCTGAGCCACACTGACTGGGATCACATCTCCTACCGGGCACGACACTCCGCTTATCACACTGGGCTCACTGAAACGTTCACAAAACTCTCCACCTACTGGTATTATACTCCCGCAAGATTGCACGAAATGAATCATAACATTCCACAGACTTGTTGGCGAGACTGTGGACAGATTGGAACACTTACTCATGTCCTATGGGAATGCCCTTTATTGAGTCCCTATTGGGAGGAGGTGTTGGAGGAGATAGACCGATGCTTTGAAATTGAATTGCCACGCTTCCCTGCCTATGTTCTGCTAGGTCTGCCCAACGGCCTGATGTATCCCCTGAAATCTATGAAAGGCAGACAGATAGCGATCGCACTGGGCTCGGCAGTCCAGAACATACTCATTCACTGGCGTACTACCACGCTTCCCACTGCTGTTGGCTGGTTGCACAGGTTGTGGCATGTCCTGGGAATGGAAAAGATGTCCCTTATGGCGGCAGGAGAGGTGGACACGTTTGAGGAGTTGTGGTTGCCATTCCATACATTGTTACAATCAGAATTCAGGGAGATTACCTGTCCCAGATACCTCAGACTGCTACGACTAACATCCCCGGCAGCCCCGTCCACATGAAATATTCCGGAAGAAAGTAGGAGCGGAGGGAGTGGACATACCGCAAAGTTGGAGAAGTGAGGCGTCCTTAGCACAGTACGGAGGGTGGGAGGTGGCGTTTGGTAATGGGAGGGGAGGGGGGGAGTTGGGTAAGAGGGAGTTGGTTTTTGGAATTGTCTCACCTGCATGTGCGCCTGACATACAGACCTGAGAACTGCTGGTCCTATCGCACTGTATTTGCAGGCCGCACCCCTATAGCGAATTATTTGCACTATCCCAATCGAGACAATTGTAGTTGTTGGTTTGTATAGTTTCTCCTTTTTCAATGATGCAATAAAATACTTTAAACCTAAAAATGGCAATTCTCCCAAAATGTATGTACATTTTCAATACCATACTGTAGCGGGGGTGAAGGGGGAGAATGAGGGGCACGGAGACTGGAGCGTGGTATATAGGGCTTTATTTTTATAAAGGTTTTCTTTCTCCTCTGGGAAGTTCTTTCTCTCGCCAGAATCGCAGGGTTGACTCCTCTGCTTCCTGACTTGGGATGTGGGGTCCTGCTTTCTTGGTCTGTGTCCAGGTCGTCATCGGTTGCTCCACCGAAGTTCATGCGGGACCGTAAAGAAATGAAAAGGAGGACTAACGTTAGGACAAAGGAACTAATGCGTGTTTCCCATTAGGAAATACCCGGTGAGGTTCCGTGAAAATTGTAAGTGGTGTTTTCGACTCGTACGAATATGGTCGAGTCTAGTATCTATGAACCGCAAATGACGAGTTTAGTAGGTGTGCGCAGTTTCGCTGTGCTAACTTAAACCGTTCGTTTGTTATGTGGGTTTCTCATCTGTACCCACGGGTTCCATCTTAGATACGGCATCCATTTTGTCTCTTGCCCTCAAGTAGCCAGCGAACGGATGCTGTCCGCTTCGCGACCCTGGGACTCCCAAGATATTTGCGGAAGACACATGTTCTTTGAAAGTGTCTTTATGACAAGGGGGTTGCTGCTGTAAGGCAGATGACGCCGCTCGAGGCTCATCTTACAGTACGGGCTTATTGTCTCAGCCGTGCATCTCATTAGGCACGTCCCTTTGATGCCTGTAGCTCGTGCTTCTTGATACCTCCCCTTTTTACACCCTTTCCGATCTCCCTACTGTCTCCGTCTTCCTCTGCACCTGTCTTCGTTCCTATTTCGATCTACTTTACTGCTGATTGGAATTTGCTAATGGTGGGAAGATGGGTTTTTACAGTTGGGAACCGCCAAATGTTTCCGCACTTATGTTCCGGACCTTGTGTGTTTCAAAATGACCAAAGCGACCCCTCTGAGAGCGACTTGTGGGAACCAGGTTGTAAACTATTGTGTATCATGTTATCCTATGGGTAAAAACTGTATAAAAGGAGCGATCCACAAATACAATTTGAAGCAGTCTCCCCGAACTACATTCGATGTACTTCCTGTGACTTCTGTGTTCCCTGCAGTAAATAAACCTTGACTCTTTGACGCCGAAGGAAGTGTCCCGTGTCTCTGTGACTTGTACGCCGGAGCAGGTTACCCACGAAGGTTTCAGGTGTTGTGCCCTGGCACCGCTGGGTCCAAAGGAACCCAGTCCTTCAGTTGGCGCCCAAGGTGGGGCCTCATCAGTGGTACCGGTCCAAGCCCGACGATCGTGAGGAACTTCGTGTGAAATCTCCGAGGGAAGGTGCACCCCGCTTCATCGATCCTGTTGTCGAAATAAGTGGCCCGAAGACTTTTCCCGCGAAGCTTCCCGCCTCCTAACGGCTGCGACGGACTGCTGCCCTGACTGTAGACCTGTTTTGGCGCCTGGCGTAGACCTTGGTATAGCGAGACGATTGACGGGCCTTCCTGAGGACGCCATTGATCTTTGAGTTAAGTATTTGTGGGTCGCTCCCAGAGTTCTTTGTTGTAAACACTTTAGCGAGTGTTTTTGTTGTAGACACTTTAGCAGGTGTCTTTGTTGTACACGCTGTGTGAGTGTTTTTGTCGGTGACACTTTGCTAGCGTACTTTGTTGTTGTTGTATTTGTTTGACGACTGCAGCCGCCAAAAACCGAGGGTTTTGTTCTTTGCTGGGACTTGGTAAATCCCGAAATCCCGTAACCCTTGAAGTTTGTGAAACTCGGCTAGTGTGCAAGATGCCTGGTCGTAGTACTTTGTTCAGTTGCTTTAGACCTTGTGGTGCGGATTCCCTGCTGGAGGACTCGTGTCCGATACCTCCGGTTGGAACTCCTATTTATGATTTGTATAGCAAACATGGGCTAGGCCCGATTGCTTTTAACGATTATTGGATAAAATATACAAAGAAAGACGGCGATCTTCGTTGGCCACCTCACGGTAGCTTCGAAGCGTCGATCTTAGATAATTTGGAAATAAAGTTGTTCGAACGCAAATCTAGGCCGGCCATGTTTGATGCCTTTCGGTTGTGGCGCAAAGAAGCCCGACAGAAAGAAATCAGACAAAATAAACGCAGTGAGCGAGATAATGTTGCTACTATAGTGAAGAAAGCTGAGCAGTTTCAGCGTGATAAGGAGGATAAGGATAAGGAAGTGTTTGAGAGGCTACAGCGTATGTCCATAGACAAATGCTATCCTGCTTTGCCTACGGAGTCGGATAAGAAGGAAGAGGCAGTTGAGGATTCTTTAATGTCCTATCTTATGAAGTCGCCACCTCCGTACGTACAGGGTATCGCAGCTCCTGTGGTCCCTGCCGTACCTGTTCTTCCACCTGTTATTCCTCCACCTGTTCCTCAACCTGCACCCGCTCTTCCGACTGTTCCTGCTCCTTTGCCTGGTTCTATTCCTACTGCTCCTCCGCTTCCACATACTCCTGTTCCCGCTACTACTCCTGTGTTGTTAACCCCTGTTGTTGCTAATGTCTCTACTCCTTCTCTTGTTAGTCCTGTGTCTTATTCTTCTCCCTCTACTCGTAATCGTAATTCTCCCCTTGCGACAAACTTCTTCCAGTCGCTCGGACCTGTTTTTGGCTCTGCTGGTTCTGATGGTCCTCAGAGACGTAGCCAGCTTCCTGGTAATAGAGAACGTGTTGCGCTATACAATATGGCGATGGGTTGGATGATAAACCCTGTTAGAAATCCACCACGTGTTGTCCTCGAAACGTTTGATCAATTCAACATACCTACTCAGAGGTATGTGTTTGATGAAATGTGCAAGTTCTTACATGATCAGATAGTGGCCGTTGCGCCTGACGAGGTGCTGTCCGCCCTGTCCGAACTTCGGCTTCAGTTCGCAAGTGGACTGATAGTCGACACTAATGTCCGACGTGCTATTGAGCGGTTGCTATCTCTTCGTCCCGCTCCTATTCCTCATGCATTGTTCGTTGAGGACATTGAGAAAGGAGATGGGTCTGGCCAATATCCTATGCGTGAAGTTCCGCCAGTTTGGATACCCGCTGATAATACTAATGTTAATGCTCCAGTGGCGGCACATTTCCAGAGAGTGTGGATACACCTCCCTTGGAAACGATCGGAAGTGCTTCAGGTGAAACAAACTTTGCCTGATCCTCGCAAAAATCCTGCGGGGTATTACAAAGAATTATCGCAGCTTGTGGATGCTACGATAATGAATCTGGCCGATATCGACATGTTGTTTGGTAATATCGTACCGCAACCGGTATGGGCCAAGATTCGTCACCAAGATCATGCGAATGAATTAGGTGGTGATTGGGCTGCCATTACAGCGGCAGACGCGGGACAAGTGGCTGCTACTAAACCCGATCAGTTGATTGAACTTCTTCCCCAGCGAATCATTACATTAATGAAAACGCTTATGCCAGCTATGAGGGTAAATTGGGACAAGTTGTCAGCCTGTAAGCAAAAGAAAGATGAGAGTGTCTCGGACTTCTTTACGAGGTTCGAGGAAACATTCGTTGATCATAGTGGACAGGATATGGGTACTGAGGGTGGACAGAGGTTGTTTGTAGATAAATTCGTGTCGAACTTATTGCCCGACTTGAGCCATAAATTGAAAAATTCAGAAAGTGCGTGGGCTGTTTCTACCTCAGCTCAGATATTGGCTACGGCACAATATTACGAAAATAGAGAAAAAGAGGAAAATGACCGTGCTGATAAAAAAACGAAAGAACTAAAAACTAAAGTGTTGTTACAACAAGCATATCCGCCGCGTTCTAATCAGACTGCGCCTCAACAGAATAGATCACAGTCGCAATCGAATCGATCGCAGCCGCGTAATGATTCCTCTTTCCAAAGATCTTCGTTAGGGTACAATCAATGTGCTTATTGTAGACAGGAGGGACACATTAAATTTAATTGTCCTGCTTTGAATGACCGTACTAGTGGTACTTCGTCTAGAGGAGGTCGTGGTGGTTCACAGAACGCATCACGTGGTAGAGGTCGTGGTGCTCAGAACGACCGCTCTGACCATTCATCAAATTCTAATAACTGTTTCGATCAACGTGGATCATCGCAAGGACGATCTGCGCAGTATAATGTAGACGATTATTACGTCGATCAGGGAACTGACGATAGTAATTACTAGGACAGCCAAAGACAAGGAGAGGGAGTGGTATCAGTTCCGGTTGATCAGAGAGGGCCTTACGTCGCAGTTGCTACATCGGGCGTCGTTGAGCCTTTTCTGTTGGACACTGGTGCAGCGAAAAGTTCTATCATGCATTCGAAACTCCCTGGCGCACCTTTGTCTGGCTTAACAAATGTTTCCGTTGGATTCTCTGGCGCCCCCGTTAGCAATCCAGTTTCGTGCCCTTTGCCCCTTAAAATTGGGCCTTGTGAGCTCGAAGCTCCATTGATTTTGACCACTGGTTGTGGCGAAAATCTTTTGGGTCTGGATTTGCTTAAACGCTTGTATGCAACTTTGTATTGTTCTCCTGCGGGTGTAAAGCTTACGTTAGGAGAGAGAGTAGTCTCTCCCATGTACTTGTCTCTCGATAAGCTTCCACCGGAATTGGATTCTCTTCCTGCGTCTTTGTGGGCGACGGGTCCGAATGATGTGGGCCTACTTGATATCTCCCCTTATGTTGTTCAGTTGAAATCTAATGTGCGTTTGCCACGTATTCCCCAATACCGTATCTCCCTTGATGGTGAACGAGCTTTGTTAGCGATCATCTATGATTTGATCGAGAAAGATGTCATTGAAGAAACTCGGGGAAACGTGTGCAATAGTCCTGTACTGCCCATTCTTAAACGCACTGATCCTACCAAACCGCCTGTTTATCGTGTTGTTATCGATTTACGGGAGGTAAATAAAATTGTGGTTCCTCAATTCCCTGTTGTGCCTGACATCACGGCGCTATTGACTCTGATTCCAGCTACTGCTTCATGGTTTTCGGTGATTGATTTGAAAAATGCATTTTTCAGCATCCCGATTGCCGAAGAGAGTAGGGACCTTTTCGGTTTCTCTCTTGGTGGACGTAGCTTCCGGTTCAAACGCGCTCCTCAGGGCTACTGTGAAAGTCCATCGATTTACAGTCAGGCTTTGAAGGGTCAACTAGATGCGTTTAGGTTGCCGGTTGGTGCGGCTTTAATCCAATACGTCGATGACTTATTGGTGGCTGCTGATACTCAAGACATCTGCAAAATTACTACAGTGTCGTTGCTGCAACATCTCTGTGAGTTAAATCACAAGGTGTCACCTTCTAAACTCCAATATTGTTGTCAAGAAGTAACCTACCTAGGTCACTTATTGTCAAAGGAGGGAAGGAGATTGACCCCAGAGAGAATTGCAGCGATTGCGCGCATGGCTGTGCCACAAACCCAAAGAGATGTGCGTGCCTTTCTAGGTATCACGTCGTACTGCAGGCAGTGGATTCCTAATTTTTCATTGCTAGCGAAACCATTGGTGGCTCTTACGTGCAAGGATGTTTCGACTCCTTTACCATGGACGGAAGAATGCCAGAAAAGTTTTTCTGAATTACGTGATTCATTGTGTTCGGCTCCTGTGTTAGGTACCCCTGATTACAGTAAGCCGTTCACGTTATATGTTCACGAGAGGGAAGGTTGTGCGTTGAGTGTTTTAACGCAACCTTTTGGTGGTAAGCAGCGTCCATGTGCATATTTTTCCTCGACCTTAGACCCAGTAGCTAGAGCATTACCGAGCTGTTTGAGAGCAACTGCGGCAGCTGCGGTCTCCATCCGACAATCAGCAGGATTGGTCATGGATAATATGCTTACGGTGATGGTTCCGCATGCAGTCGATACTCTTTTGAATCGTACGAAAACTCAGCACTTGACGAGTGCGAGGTTATCTGGGTACGAATTGACGCTTTTGGCAAGCCACATTCAGATAAAACGTTGTAATGTCCTAAATCCGGCAACTTTGTTACCAATTAGTGCAGAGTCAGATGAAGTAGCAGAACATGACTGTTACTTGCGGACAGAAGAGGAAACAAAAGGTCGTGTGGACCTTAAAAACACCCCATTGGAAGACCCGGATGGCACCCTGTATGTGGATGGGTCATGTTTTAAGTTGCCAAATGGTGATGTGACTACTGCTTATGCTGTGGTGACATTGAATACTGTTGTTGAGACTGCGAGATTGAATCAGAATTCTGCCCAAGCTGCAGAGCTGATTGCTCTCACTAGAGCATGTGTATTAGCAAAAGGTAAACGTGTGAATGTGTACACCGATAGTCAGTATGCTTTCGGTGTAGCGCATAGTTTTGGACGGTTGTGGAGAGAGCGTGGTTTCTTGACGTCGCATGGCACGAAAATACAGCATGGCCAGCTTGTGAACGATCTTTTGGATGCATTGACTTTGCCTGCTCAAATTGCAATTGTTAAGTGTAGTGCGCATCGTAAAGTGACGGATGATGTTGGTCGTGGTAATGCGTTTGCAGATGAGATTGCTAAGGAGACTGCTCGGAACCTTAGCACTCGAATGTATGTGACGAGTTCGGTTAGGTGGCCTACAGAATCAAGTATGTGTGAAAATACTATAGAGAGTGTGAAAGCAATTCAGAATGAGGCCACCGACACTGAAAAGATGAAGTGGAAAGAAAGTACGGGAAGGTTGGATGTGAGTGGTTGCTGGATTGATTTGTCGGATCAGAAAAGATGGATGTTGCCTGATGCGTATGTACTGGCCGTTGTGCAAATGGCACATGGGTTAGCACATATTAGCGCGAAAGGTATTTGCAAGTTGCTGGCTGATGTGTGGAAGAATGATGGAATTACTAAGTGTGCAGAACGTTTGGTGAAGAATTGTATGGTGTGTATAATGTACAATCCTGGCAAAGGAACCCCAACTCCTCCTGGCAGTTTTGCTCCTCCCTCGTATCCCTTTGAGGTGATCCAATTGGACTTCATCCATATGGAGCGATGCAATAACCTGAAATACGTTTTGGTTGTGGTTTGCGCATTCTCCCGATGGATTGAGGCCTATCCCCTCAAAGACAATACTGCTTTGTCCACTGCGAAAATCCTACTGAAGGAATACTTTCCTCGGTATGGAATGCCTAGAGTCGTGTGGTCGGATAACGGAAGTGAGTTTGTTGGAAGTGTGATGAAGAGTGTGTGTAAGGGCCTTGGAATCAATCAGAAATTCCATAGCGCCAATCATCCCCAGTCAGCTGGATTGGTTGAAGGGTACAATGGCACCCTTAAACTAAAATTAGCAAAGATTCAAGCTACGACTGGACTTTCGTGGCCTGATGCTTTGCCTCTAGCATTACTGTCAACTAGGGCGACTGTACACTCCCGAATAGGACTTAGTCCCTATGAAATAGTGTTCGGCCGTCCTGCGAATGTGTGGGGGGTTCCTAGGCCAGGAATATTCTCTGATCTTGAGTTTCCGATGTTGATCGATTACTTACATGACTTGACTGCTAAACTGAGGTTAATTCATCAACAGGTGTACGACGCCTTGCCGACGCAGACCGAGGGTCCAGGCCACCAGCTCCAGCCCGGGAACTGGGTGGTTACTCGTAACTTCTCACGAAAAAACAATCTGGACCCCCGATTCACCGGACCTTACCAGGTGCTCCTGGCCACGAGGACTGCCGTTCGTCTTGAGGGGCGGAAAAATTGGGTACATGCTACCCACTGTAAGCGAGTCCCTATTCCTTTGCTGGCAGACCCGTGGATAAGGAAAGGCATTGCGTCAACAGAAACTGAAACATTGCCGGCGTTTGTACCTTTTAGCGACGCACAGCTTGTTGGAGAACCCTCAGCGCAGCAGAAAGCCACTGTTGAACATTTGTCAGAAAAAGACTCAAGACCAGATCAACGAACTGATCAGCAGGACGCTGTCTCTTCAACAGATCCTTTGTTCGACGAGCAGACACGTCCAGGGAAACATCGATATTCTTTGCGATCTCACACTAAGGACAAATAAAATTTTCTTGCTTTGCTGAAATTGATAACTGCAATATCCTCGTTTCCCATAATCAAATTTTGAACATTCAGACCATTGAAAATTGTTTTGTATATATATATATATATATATCAAGCTTCTTCTGTATATATTTTTTTCCTTCCACAGCTGAGAGATATTGTGCTAAATAAATACATATTGTGTATTGAGGGCCGTAGGGCCGCGCGCGTACTTCCTTCTGGACAGTAGGTCTTGACGCTAGGTTAACGACCGTCGGTTCCTAGGAACTCCTGGGGATTGACTATTGCTGCACAGAACGAAGTGCGTCAAGAAACGTTGCGGACGGTCGTAGGGAATGGCATTTTCGAAGCTGAATGATTTGGAAGGAGCTCAGGCGTATAGAGTCAAGCTGCAGAAACTTAGTCGTACGAAATGTTTTGTATCCCAATTGTTTGTTTTGTTTTTGACTGCTTCTGCATTTTTGGCGGGTGGGGTGTATCACACTATGTCTTACTTTTTCCTTGTTACTCCTACTCCTACTCCTTACCCTAACCTTACTTCTACTGCTTCTCCTCATTCCTTTCACATGTTACCAGAACACGAACAGGCTAGACGTGTAGAATTCCGCAATAATTCCTTTATCCAGCTCCTCCATCAGCATCAGTTAGTGGTTAACACTACTAATTGTTGGGTGTGTGGGTTGATGCCACATACTACGGGTAAGGGAATTCCATATCTGGTGTTACCGTATAGTTCCCAAGGGTCAGCTCGAGCATTCCAAACAATGTTTCGAAGCGCACTGGGTTTCCACCCCACGCAAGAACAACGTTCCCCCAACTTTGGTCCTACCTCGTATCAGAGGCTGCTATCGATGGCTATAGAGGATATGGAAGATGAGATCCATGATCCTTTTCTTATCCCTAAAGAAGAGGTACAAGCTTATAGGGTCCTAAGTAGAGGGGAATATAGTATGTTCACTAATGAAAAGCAGCTTAAAAGCTCGTCTCCAATATGGGTCGTACCCCACACTGGTAATCTCTGTCTTGTGGGTCGTGGCTCGCAAGCCTCACTTGGAGCAAGTGCTTGCACTGAAAGTTACGTCCTGCCAATGTCCCCGTCCCCTGTGTTTCTGGCTGCCAAGGGTACATACTTTATCTGTCATGATCGTGCATACACATGGTTGCCCGCAGACTTCATGGGCTCATGTTTCGTTGCAAATCTGTTGCCTCCGACGTTTACTGTAGATGCCGATTATCATAAGACTAGAGTTGTACGAGGCGTACTTAGCGAAGAGGATACTGCCGGTCAAGAGGCAGGAGACTTTTTCAAGGGTTTCCTCCCGTTTTGGGGACCTATGGTTAATAGTAGGAACCTGAGACATTTGACTCGAGTGGTAGAATCGACAGCTAATATTACTGCCAGTGCCCTTGGTAATATCACCACAGAACTTCAGGCGGAGAGACTTATGACATTACAAAACCGTATGGTTTTAGATGTTGTCTTAGCAGATCGCGGTGGGGTATGTAAAGTGATCCATTCGAGCTGTTGCATTTTCATTCCAGATAATGCTCCTACTGTCTATCAAGCCATCTCGAAGTTGCATAAGATCTCCGAATCCATACACGTGGATGTAGGGGATTGGACGCTACTTGGTTGGTTTTGGGGTCTGATGTCGACTTGGGGTTGGAAGATTCTGACGATCATCGGGGTTGTGGTAGTGTTCCTGTTCACGTGTTGCCTTTGCGTGCAGTGTGGTCCTGCCTTATGTGGCCTCTGTGCTACAACGTGTATGAGACAACCATCTGTTACCAAGGGGACTCGATCGGACAGAGCTATGCTACAACGACATCTTGATGGTCTGATGAGTATCGAATATGATTCCGACTAGTGCTTGCCTACATGAGGGCAAAAGGAGCGTCTGAGGTTCCGTGAAAATTGTAAGTGGTGTTTTCGACTCGTACGAATATGGTCGAGTCTAGTATCTATGAACCGCAAATGACGAGTTTAGTAGGTGTGCGCAGTTTCGCTGTGCTAACTTAAACCGTTCGTTTGTTATGTGGGTTTCTCATCTGTACCCACGGGTTCCATCTTAGATACGGCATCCATTTTGTCTCTTGCCCTCAAGTAGCCAGCGAACGGATGCTGTCCGCTTCGCGACCCTGGGACTCCCAAGATATTTGCGGAAGACACATGTTCTTTGAAAGTGTCTTTATGACAAGGGGGTTGCTGCTGTAAGGCAGATGACGCCGCTCGAGGCTCATCTTACAGTACGGGCTTATTGTCTCAGCCGTGCATCTCATTAGGCACGTCCCTTTGATGCCTGTAGCTCGTGCTTCTTGATACCTCCCCTTTTTACACCCTTTCCGATCTCCCTACTGTCTCCGTCTTCCTCTGCACCTGTCTTCGTTCCTATTTCGATCTACTTTACTGCTGATTGGAATTTGCTAATGGTGGGAAGATGGGTTTTTACAGTTGGGAACCGCCAAATGTTTCCGCACTTATGTTCCGGACCTTGTGTGTTTCAAAATGACCAAAGCGACCCCTCTGAGAGCGACTTGTGGGAACCAGGTTGTAAACTATTGTGTATCATGTTATCCTATGGGTAAAAACTGTATAAAAGGAGCGATCCACAAATACAATTTGAAGCAGTCTCCCCGAACTACATTCGATGTACTTCCTGTGACTTCTGTGTTCCCTGCAGTAAATAAACCTTGACTCTTTGACGCCGAAGGAAGTGTCCCGTGTCTCTGTGACTTGTACGCCGGAGCAGGTTACCCACGAAGGTTTCAGGTGTTGTGCCCTGGCACCGCTGGGTCCAAAGGAACCCAGTCCTTCACCGGGGGTGCAGGGATCACCGTGATGCATGCCACGTTCTTTCTAGTGTGCAGGGTGCCGGTATAATTATGCTAGCAAAACGTTCTGTATAGCGGTTCCGACTACACGTTGTCTGCCCGCCTCCCAAACCAGTCAGTAACGCGCTGCCATACCTGGTGTAGCCACACTCCCTGGTGAGTGTGGCTGGGCGGCTCGCGTTGACGTTGGCCTCCTGGCTTTCCTCCTGGTGCGATCTCGGGCTGGGTTCTCTCTACGTCGTCCTCCTCGGTGCCGAGTGCACCGCCTTCCGCGTTCGCGTCTTCCGAGTTCGTTCTCTCGTCCGTCCGCTTCCACCCAAGGTGTTCTTCTCTCTCCGACCGGCATTCGGTGACGTCACACGCCAACTTTTCTGCTTCCTCCCTTTTCACCAATCCTGCGGTGAATACGTCAGACTGGGGTGGGGCCTCCTCCATCACAGACTCCCAGTTAAAGTTGTGCTTCCGAATTGTCCTGGTGTGGGGAACAAGAGGGAGGGTCATCTAGGTCAGAGGCCCACCAGTCTAATATATGAGTTCCTTCCAGTGGAGGTACGCTCTCCCCGCTACACACCTCCCCCTCTGGTTTCTCCCGATCAGGGTGAACGCTAGCACGGGAAAGATAGTCAGTATTTCCGTGGTCACGTCCCTTTCTGTGTCTTACCTCAAAGTAGAAGGTTTGTAGGAACAGAAACCATCTAAGGACACGGGGGTTTACTGTTTTGTGCCTATGCATCCACTGTAGTGGATGCATAGAAGAAGGATGTAAGAAGGATAAATTGGCGGCCCTCTAGATAATATCTGAGTTTCTCTATTGCCCACCTTATGGCTAATCCTTCTCGTTCTACGGTAGGGTATTTCGTCTCTCGGGGGTGTAGTTTTCTGCTAATGAATAGTATTGGATGTTCCACCTCATCTGGCCCTATCTGGGACAACACTGCGCCAATCCCTGTGTTTGAGGCATCTGTGGCTAAATAGAAAGTTTTAGTGAAGTCGGATGCTATGAGAATTGGACTGGTGGTAATTGCTCTCTTTAAGTTTTCAAATGCTTGTTTTGCTGTATCAGTGGGTTTCTGTATTTGTTGGGGCCAAGTTTCCTTTTTTAGCAAGTCTGTCAGGGGAGATGCAGCTTCTGCAAAGCTTGGTATAAACCGGCGGTAATATCCTATCAGCCCTAGGAAAGCTCTTATGTCTTTCTTGTTAGTAGGGAAGGGAGTTTTCAATATGGCTTTCACTTTCTCCTCCTGGGGAGCTATTACCCCGTTTCCTAGCATAAACCCCAAGTACTTTACTGTGGAGTATGCGGGCCTCGATTTTTTTGCATTGATGTGTAACCCGGCTGACTCCAGAGCTTTGAGTACTGTTTGGAAGTGTTTCAAGTGCTCCGGCCAGGGTTTGCTGAATATCACAATATCATCCGAATACACAGAGCAAAACGCTTTATGGGGATGTAAAACATCATTCATCAAACGTTGGAACGTGGCCGGGGCTCCATGAAGCCCAAAAGTTAGCACATTAAATTCAAACAGGCCCTCATCTGTAACAAAAGCTGTTTTACATCTGTCTTCATCTCGTAACGGCACCTGCCAATAACCTTTGGTTAGGTCCTGAGTGGTTATGTAGCGGGCTTCCCCAATTCTCTCCACTAATTCATCCACTCGAGGAATAGGGTAGGCATGAAAGGAGGATATTGCATTTAGAGCTCGAAAGTCAATGCAAAACCGGATTGAGCCGTCTGGTTTTGGGATCATCACTATAGGAGAAGACCAACTGCTCCTAGATGGTCGTATAACTCCAAGACGTAGCATTTCTTGTACTTCTCTTTTTACATCCTGTCGCCTTGCCTCAGGTATTCTATAGGGTCTTATTCTAATCTGTTTTCCTAGTACAGTCTCTATTTTATGTTCAATCCTGTTGGTGAGCCCAGGAATGTCTGAAAAGCTGGTCTCAAAGGGTTTTAACATGGACATCAAATCATCTTTCATGTTTTGTGACAGTTCGTTATTTATCGGTAACTGCTCCAAAGTCGTGGGACAGGGAGCTGTGGGTATGCCAAATTGATCATTTTTAGGAATGGGGCCTAACCACTTTTTCAGGAGGATTATATGGAAACATTGTTTCCTGGTTGGAGACACTTGTACTCTGTAGGTGGTGTTGCCTATTACTTCAGTGACTGGATACGGACCCATCCATTCGCTTTGAAATTTATGGGTGGAAGAGGGCAAAAGTACTAAGGCCCAGTCTCCTACTGCGAACAGCCTCCACTTCTTGCCTTTATCATACTGCACTTTTTGTCTCTGTTGACTCCTTTCTAGATTGGAGTATGCTAGGTCCCTTAGTTTCCCTATCTTACTTTTCAATTGTTGCGTGTATTCCAAGAGGGATTTAGTGGCGTTCACCTCTTCTTTTTCCCAGGCCTCTCTCTTGATTTCCAGTAGCGACCTCGGCTGTCTCCCATATAATAGCTCAAAAACCGAGTATCCTGTGCTACTTTGGACCTGGGCTCTTAGAACATACAGAACCAAAGGCAAAAGGAGGTCCCATTCCTTGTGCTCAACTGATAACATCCTTCTTAAGGTGGCTTTCAGAGTACGGTTGTATCTGATGTACACCCAACATTTTACAGATTTTTTTTATATAAGTCTAGACACAAAAGGGGTCCCCTAGTCTTTTAATATCTCTTTGGGGAACCCGACTCTTGAGAAGAGTTCCAGAAACTTTTCCTCAAAGACTTTTCACGTAGGCGCCCGCAGGGCAAAGGCCTCTGGAAACCTAGTCGTATAATCGAATATCACTAAAGCGTATGTGTTCCCTTTTGCTGTTTTGGGCAAAGGTCCTATTAGATCCATACCCACCCTCTCGAATGGGTTACTGATTACTGGTAAAGGTTGTAGGGGAACAGCTGCGGTTTTGTACAGGTTCTTTTTTTGGCACACATCACATGTCCGGCAGTAGTCAGTGGCCTCTTTATATATACCTGGCCAGTAGAACCACTTGAGAATATTTTGTAAGGTCTTTTCTGAACCCATATGCCCAGCAGTCAGGTGAGAGTGGGCATAAAAAAGAACCTGTTCTCTAAATGACTGAGGTACCAATAACTGTTTTGGTTCTCCCGGTTTCCCTTCTCTGTATAATAAATCATGGTCAATAAGGAACCTAGGATACGGTGTATCTGACCTGTTGGCAGTGCTGTGGGCCATCTCCCAAGCGTTAAAGAGGGTGGAGTCATTGGCTTGGGCGAACTTAAAGTTTCTGTCCAGTACCCACGGCTCTGAAGTGGTTAGGGCTGCCTTGGGACTTCCGCTATCTTCCTTCCTAATTTCTGCCTCGAATAAAGCTAAGAAATCTGGGTTGTCTACCCCAATAATGAGGTCTTCTGGTAGTGACTCTATCACTCCTACTCTGACAGTGCAGGGAGATCTTCCTTCAGGATCGGACCCATCCATTCACTTTGAAATTTATGGGTGGAAGAGGGCAAAAGTACTAAGGCCCAGTCTCCTACTGCGAACTGCCTCCACTTCTTGCCTTTATCATACTGCACTTTTTGTCTCTGTTGACTCCTTTCTAGATTGGAGTATGCTAGGTCCCTTAGTTTCCCTATCTTACTTTTCAATTGTTGCGTGTATTCCAAGAGGGATTTAGTGGCGTTCACCTCTTCTTTTTCCCAGGCCTCTCTCTTGATTTCCAGTAGCGACCTCGGCTGTCTCCCATATAATAGCTCAAAAACCGAGTATCCTGTGCTACTTTGGACCTGGGCTCTTAGAACATACAGAACCAAAGGCAAAAGGAGGTCCCATTCCTTGTGCTCAACTGATAACATCCTTCTTAAGGTGGCTTTCAGAGTACGGTTGTATCTGATGTACACCCAACATTTTACAGACTTCTTTTATAAGTCTAGACACAAAAGGGGTCCCCTAGTCTTTTAATATCTCTTTGGGGAGCCCGACTCTTGAGAAGAGTTCCAGAAACTTTTCCGCAATGACTTTTCACGTAGGCGCCCGCAGGGCAAAGGCCTCTGGAAACCTAGTCGTATAATCGAATATCACTAAAGCGTATGTGTTCCCTTTTGCTGTTTTGGGCAAAGGTCCTATTAGATCCATACCCACCCTCTCGAATGGGTTACTGATTACTGGTAAAGGTTGTAGGGGAACAGCCGCGGTTTTGTACAGGTTCTTTTTTTGGCACACATCACATGTCCGGCAGGAGTCAGTGGCCTCTTTATATATACCTGGCCAGTAGAACCACTTGAGAATATTTTGTAAGGTCTTTTCTGAACCCATATGCCCAGCAGTCAGGTGAGAGTGGGCATAAAAAAGAACCTGTTCTCTAAATGACTGAGGTACCAATAACTGTTTTGGTTCTCCCGGTTTCCCTTCTCTGTATAATAAATCATTGTCAATAAGGAACCTAGGATACCGTGTATCCGACCTGTTGGCAGTGCTGTGGGCCATCTCCCAAGCGTTAAAGAGGGTGGAGTCATTGGCTTGGGCGAACTTAAAGTTTCTGTCCAGTACCCACGGCTCTGAAGTGGTTAGGGCTGCCTTGGGACTTCCGCTACCTTCCTTCCTAATTTCTGCCTCGAATAAAGCTAAGAAATCTGGGTTGTCTACCCCAATAATGAGGTCTTCTGGTAGTGACTCTATCACTCCTACTCTGACAGTGCAGGGAGATCTTCCTTCAGGATGTATGAGTATGTCTGCTATGGGGTAGGGTTTTACGTCCCTGTGAACACACCGTATGTTAAGTGCGGAGAAAGCATCTGTTACTTCCAAGTCAAACGACAGATGAAGACGCACAGTCCCCACAATATCTACAGCAAAAAAGAGCAGGGGCTGTAAAGAACATGTTGTGGGGCTTTCGTGCGGAATGCACCCGCTACCGAGGAGGGATGGACGCGGATATTTCACACTGGATTAGCGGGATCCCAAAAACCCTCACCATCTTGCCAGCATCAGCGGGCCGAAGAGGACGAGACTACCCCGGAAGTGGTTGTATATATCCGTTCGAAACGTGACCCGGAAGAAGAAACAAGTTAGAAGAAAATCATCGCAAGAACAGGAAGTGAGAGTGAATGAATGACAACTTCATAAAGAACGCTAGACCACACAGTGTCACTGTGGACGGTACGATTTACCCCCAATTCTCACAAACCGACTATTTTTTTGTTAACACTAATGGTACGCCTCCAACAATCAAATGCGACTTCGGGAGCTCGTTAGGAAAGGGAAATAAAATATGTATACAACAATTTATACATAGACACGTCTTACACGAAGTAAAGTGTAAATACTATTTTATTGTGGTATTACACAATCTTAGCATAGCTATTAGTCAGAATGTTCCGCTGCAACATGGTCGCTCTTTTAGGAATGTTTCAGACAGCCTCCCCCCTCCGCCCCCCCCCCCCCAAAAAAAATGGCGACAATGGTTCCGCCTACAAACATCAACTTGGCGGCCATATTGAATGTAGTACTTGAAAATATTCCAAAAGTGTGCACATGCAGCTAGTTATGTTATTTAATGGCATATTGACAATGATTATGCACATTCAAGTTTGTATGGCTTTTTCATACCATGGAAACGTTACACTTCCAGTGTGGTACCATGCCGCACGCCATGTGAGTGATCCAGAGCTCGCAAGAGACCCAGTTGCGTGAGTGAGTAGCTCATCTGCACCCAATATAAAACAAGCACTGGCAAAGCCAAACGGTCTGGCGCTGGCCACCAACCTTCTGGTTATTATAGTTTTATTTTGTAATGGTGTTTGCAAAAAATTATTGTTTTGGAATATGCTGTGCTCTCTTCAATCTAAAAGAAATTTTTGCTACAGGTAAAAACTGTGTTTTTTGTCTCAAGGCCCCCCTCCACCTCCCCACCTCTCAAAATACAGTAGTGCTCCCTGGCTGTGAGGGGAACTACTTTGTGTGTGAATATGTTCCATGTGAAAGGTGTAGTGCGCCACCTTTAGTAAGTGTATGCTACACCAACCGAACACTATGTGGTAACCTCGAACCGGATGTGCAGCACTGAACTCTCAGGGCCCGGCGCAGCTGGCCCCAGCAGGCCACCATCACTGGGAGTGCCAGCTATTCCCAATGGGATCGCATATTGCGACAGCCTCATTAATATTCATGAAGCATGCAATTTGCGACCCCATTGGGAATGGCAAACAGTGTCTGAGACTCTGTTGTACATTTATTTATCTATTTATTATGTTATTTATGGAGTTTCATATAGCGCTGACCCGACCCGGGGGAATCGGAGCGTTTTACAACAGTGTTTCATAATAGTTACATAGTTTAGCAGCCTTAAAAGCATAACGTTTGGCAGTCCAAGAGGGCAGAGGCTTCTTGAGGCATAGGTTTCTTGAGGTAGTGGTTGAGTCCTGAGGTAGCCTCGTTGGATGCTTTATTGAGGTAGTCCGAGGTATTGAGGCAGCTTAATTGTTTGCACATTTGCCTTGAAGCGGGCTGAGGTGGATCTGAGTGATGTAGAGTCAGAGAGCATCAGCATCAATGGTATCGTGCCGGCGGCAGCTATCCATTCGGGAGGGAACGGTTGAGGAGGAGGGCTTTTAGGTATTTTTTAAATTTTGTGAAGGACGGGATAGTTCTGATATCTGTTGGGGTGGAGTTCCAGATTTTTGGTGCGTTTCCAGCAAATGACCTTGTGGCGGTTTTGTGTTTGCGTGTTCTCAAGGGCATGAGAAGGAGGGTGTTCGAGCTCCTGAGGTTTCTTGTCTACCCGGCCTTCTTGAGTTTGGCGGCCAGGTAATCCGGTTTTCCAATGTGAAGGGCTTTGTGCGTGAGGCAGGCCGTTCTGAAGTTAGCTCACTTTTCGACTGGAAGCCATTGTAGTTCTTTTAGTGCTGGAGAAATGTGGACGTATTTTCTGATTCCGGTGACCCTTCTGGCTGCTGCATTGAGGGTTGTTTTGAGGGGGGCCAGGTGGGGTTTCGTGGTGCTGGTTAAGGTTGCGTTGCCATAGTCGAGTCTGGATAGCACCAGTGATTGGGTGGCTTGTTTGAGGTCTTTAGTAGGGATACATAGTTTAATTTGTAGAGAAGCTTTAGGTTGAGGAAGGCAGTCTTTGCAGAGTTTTTGATGTGTTTGGTCTTGTCCAGTTTAGGGTCTAGGGTGATTCCTAGGGATTTTACGGAGTTAGCCAGGGTGTTATTGCCGTTTTGAGCATCCATAGCTTTAAGCCATTCTGCGATTTGTGGGTTCTCTTCTTTGTTGGAGATGAGGAGGATCTCCTTTTTGTCTTGGTTGAGTTTAAGGGGATTTAGGGTGAGCTAGTGTTGAAGTTCTTTTAGAGTGTTTAGTCTGAGGATGTCGTCTGGGGAGGAAGTTTCCAGATAGATCTGGGTGTCATTGCATTTAGGTGGAAGCATATATTCGCCTTTTTGAGTATGGTGGTGAGGGGTTCCATGTATATGTTGAACAGTTGTGGTGAGAGAACTGAGCCTTTGGGCACACCTCTGCTGACGGGGTGGAGGTCAGAGGTGACTTTTTTTATTTTTATCCTTTGCGAGCGATTCTGGAGGAAGGAGGTGAACCAGCGGAGGACCTTCTCATCGGCACCTACCCTTTCTTGTAGGGCCTTGATAAGAAGTTGGTGATCTACCGTGTCAAAAGCTGCTGATAGGTCGAGGAGAATGAGAAGGCAGCAGTGATCGGAGTCCAGTGACTTATGGATGTCATCTGTGATATTGAGGATCGCCGTCTCAGTGCTGTAACCTTTTTTTAATCCCGATTGGTCGGGGTCAAGAAGGTTGATGTTGTCCATATGTTGAGTCAGTTGTAAAAGGACACATTTCTCTAGGATTTTGGATAGGAGGGGGGAGATTGGAGACGGGTCTGAAATTGTTCAGGTCCATGTAATCAAGGCCTGTTTTTTTTTGTAGTTGCGTTACTTGTCCGACTTTAAGGCATTCAGGTATGATGTCGGATCTCAGGGAGCTGTTGATGATTCTGCACCAGAGCAAGGCTATGGAGAGTTTGAGTTTTTTGCTCAATCGAGTGGGTATAGGGTCCAGGATGTGAGAAGCGGGTTTGGAGGTGCAGATTAGCTTGATAATCTCGGCTTCCATGATGGGATTGAAGGACTTCTATGTATTTGTGTGGTGTAGGCATGTGCTTTCTATTGGAGCTGGGGATAGGCTTTCGCAGGCATGGTTGGTGTTGGTGTCTAGCGAGTGTTCAATCTTGGGGATTTTTTCTTCGAAGAAGGTGGCGAAGTTTTCGCACAGTTCCTTGGAGGCCTGGATGGGGAGTACAGAGAGCAGGTGGTTTGCTGCTTAATGATTTTAAATAGTTCATTTGGCCTGTTTTTTGCATTGTTCAGGGCAGAGCAGAAGAAGTTGTTTTTTTCGATGCGGATGTGTTTTTTGTGTTTTCTCTGAGCTGCTTTGAGTTGTTCTAGGATGCTTGTGGAGGGGTTGTTTCTCCGGAGTCTTTCTATCACTCTAAGTTGTCTCCTTTCGATGTTGATGTCTGTATTGAACCAGGATCTGGATGGGATGTTCCAGTTTTTTTTTAGTTTCAGCTGGGCTATCTGGTCTAGAATGTATCTCAGGGATGTGTTGTAGTAGTTAGTGAGTTCTGTCATGGATAGATCATCCGAGGAGGCATTGAGGAGGGAGTTGACTTTTTCCTCCAGGTGAGTCATGTTGATCTGAGTGAGATTTCTGGTCCATTTGGGCTGTTCTTGGGTGGGGGGTTGTATAGTGGCTGGCTGTGTGAGGTGGAAGAGGATTAAGTGGTGGTCGGACCAATCAACAGGGAGGGTGTAGTTTATCATCACCGCATCACGGTTGGCTATGATGGCATCTAGGTTGCACCTTTTTGTGAGTTGTTTCTGTGCAGTGTTGTGTGAGGTTGTTGTTGCATAGTAACTCACTCAGGTTTTGGATTACCGGGTTGTTATCTTCGTTCCAGTGTAAGTTGAGGTCACCCAGAATAAGGTTATTCGCGTCTCATAGTGAGCAGTGGGCAATCAGGTCAGACAGGTGTTCGGTGAAAATGGTGGAGTTGCCTGGGGGGTGGTAAATAAGGTGGCAGGTAAGGGGGTTTTTGTTGCAAGTGTTGATGTTGACAGTTAGGCACTCAAAGGTGCTGTAGTTGGAGGAGGTGGTTTCCGTCACAGAAATATTGTCCCTGTGGATGATTGCTAAGCCTCCTCCTCTTTGGTCTTTTCTGTCTTTGTTTGTTATTGTAAAGCCTGGGGGGACAAGAGTGTCAAGGAGTGGAAGGGAGGAATCATTAAGCCAGGTTTCGGTAATGAATGCTATGTCTATGTCGTGCGTGAGGATGGATTCTGCTAGTTAAGTGGCATGTTTGGTGTCTGATCTGCAGTTTATGTTCATGCAGTTAGTAGGGGTCGTCTCTGTTTTGGGTTTCTTCAATAGGGGGACCGTGGGGATGTTAGTGCGGGTGGTCGGTGGCCTAGGTGAGTTTGGCGGGGCTTGGTCTCTTCCTAGTCCGGTGATCACTTGAATTTTGGATTGGAGGGTTACAACAAAAGGATTGTCGTACGAGGAGGTGAGATCCGTCGCATCACTCTCAGACATGGTGTCCCTGGTTCTTGTCGGTCTCCGTGTCAGATTGGGGAGGGGGTTAGCTATCCGTCTCTGGGGAGGGACAGTGGACGGCTAGGCTGTACCTGGGTGGTATAGAGGTGGGTGTGATGTGGTTGCTGGGGCGCTGCTAGGTTGTCTAGGATTTCACTAAGTCCCCGGATTATAGTTGTTATCTGGGTTTCCTGCATGGAGAGTCGCTGCCCAGTCTCTAATTCGTTGAGGTAACGGGACTGAACCTGTGTGGGTGTGTTGGGTCTAGGGGGGGAGAGTCCCAATGTGTTGGGCAGCTTAGTGGTGGCTGTATTGTCCGTTTCGGGTCTGGGGAGAGAGTATCTTAGGGGGGTAGGTAGCCTAGAATTGGTTGTGTTATCCGTGTGGGGTCTGGGCGTAGGCAAGAGTGCAGGGTGGCGGGGGTCTTGTTGGGGTGTGGGGATTATATTGTCTGTGGGTTCGGGGGGATGGGTGTTCAGGATGTTCGGAGTGAGTTGGAGTGAGTGGCGGTCGCGTGGAGGGTGGGGGTGAGAGCCGACAAGGGACCGCTGGGGATGAGAGCCAGTGGAGGGCATAAGGGGGGTCCTGTTCTCTATGGGGTGGTGAGGGGGATGTCATGTGGTGAGGGGTCTTGTTCGGGTGTCGTTGCTTTGTTACCTGTGGGTGTGGGGAGGTGGGTGCTCAAGTTGTTTGCATTGGGTTGCGGTGGGTGGGGGGCAGGTAGTGGGTGGGGGTGAGAGCCGGCAAGTGGCGGGTGGGAGTGAGAGCCGAGGGTGGGAAGTAGTGGGGTCCTATTATTCCTAGGGTTGTGAGAGAGATGTTGTTTGGCGGGGGAATGTGGGGTTGCTAGGTAATTTTTGAGCGGCGGGTGGCGGTGAGAGCTGATGGGGGGTAGAGGGTTCCTGTTCTCTCTGGGTGAGGCGTGGTGGGTGTTGTGGGGAGGCATGCGGGGTAGCTAGGGAGTGCCGGAGATGTGGGTGTCAGGTGGGGGGAGGGCCGGACCGGGGTAGTGGAGGGAAAATGTTCTTTCTGGGGGTGGTGGGGGGGATGCAGCGTGGTGAGGGGTGTGTGCTGTTGTTAGTGAGTTCCGAAGCGGAAGCTGAGTTCAGACGGCTGGTCCGGTTCCTCGATGGGGGGGAGGGGAGGAATAGGGGCGGGAGGGGAAGGGGGGCATGAGAGGGTGTATTCCGGAGAGTGGGGAAGAGGGTGTCAAAGGACTCTAGATTGTCGCTGTTGGCTTGTATCAGGATGGTGCAGTTGGAATAGATGGTCACTGTGGTATTACCAGTACGCCTTGATCGGTCGCTTTAGACGCTATACAAATATACTACATTTACATTTACATTTATCGGTAAGGGAGTGATATTGTTAGTTTGCACCTGTGTGAGGTGTTGGTGGTTTTTGTAATGCTGAGCTGCGATCTGAAAATGGATTTCCATTCGCCTCTCAGTGTGGAAGATAGTGTCTGTTTTTACCTTTCCTTTTGAGTGGCAGTGGTAGGTGTCTGCGAAAATTGACTCGGGTGCTGTTTGATCAGTTTCTGTTTAAAGTTCTTCTTTGCTTTGGATGAGAGGTCAGGTGGGAAGCTGATCACGAAGGAGTTCGGGCCATGCGGAATTACGTGGTTCGTAGAGGAGGGGGTGGTGTGGGCTGTTGTGTCGGAAGGCATTGTGTGTGGATGGGGCGGGCTCCGTACTGGAGGGCGGGAGATTGTGTCCGGCGGGTCTTCGGAAAGTAGTAGGAGAGAGAAGGAGAGATTCAAGTTTGGAGAGATTCAGGAGGTTACTAGGGCTAGTAGAAGAGGGTAAACTCAGGGGTGCCGTGGATTGGGATACTGACGGTGTGGATTGCGGGCTCGCCTCAGTCGAGAGTTAGTGGAGCGAAGACTGTCCAAAGCTATCAAACCTAATTTATTTACATCATCTTCTCATAGAGGTCACTTTGGCTGACATTAGAATCACAGTATAATAAAGCCAGGAACACTGGAATTATGTGGCATGAGAGAAATAGATTCTGCTGCAGGGTTGAGTAATAATTGTGCCAAGAAAAGGCACATTATGCTGCAAAACGCTGCATATTTTGTAATCGAATTACTTCTTTATTTTGACTTTTTTAAACTAGTTAACAATGTATGTGTATTCGCTACACCTCATCAGTAATTAACACCAAAATATACCAATAAGCAACACAAAGGTGATCTGTTTGGCTTTGCTAAGGGCCTTTTACTGTGCTGCAACACATGTCACTAAATTTTTTGTGAATAAACAATGATTTGGATGGCGGCACACTCCTAGTAAGAAGTTCAGCAAGGGTCAGCTTAAATCCAATTGTATTTTTCTTTGGGTGCCGAGGAAAGAGTCCCTCCTGGCCAAGGTGAGGACTCAAAGTTTCAACAAGAGAGCTGGGGGAGTGCAGGAACCACCTCCACTACTTCCGAAGGCACTCCGAATGGAGAAATTCTCCTAAAGCCAATAGTTTAAATGTAACCAAGGTAGTGAATGGAAATACAAAGTTCATCAGTAAGTCAATCTCTGATGTATTTATTTGGGAAGTCACGTATTATAATCATAGTAACTTCGTGAACAAGACGTATTCAATTTCAAGAAAAGAAATATCCAATCATGTTGATATAGTCCCTATGCATTTCGGGACAAAGGCCCTTCGTCAGGGGACGGTTCACAATCTGAAAGGGAAAGTGAGGAGGTTCAGGGAGAGGAAGCGTCTCCACATTGTAAGTACATTTAGACGAAAAACAAGCATAAACGCAGAGTTGAAAAAAGTTAAAATAGCGTCAATAAAAAAGACTACATGCTAGGAAAAACCAAGATCTGGGCGAATAAAATTTGAAAGAAGGGTAGAACAGAACCTCAAAATGCCCAAGGGTGTTGCGTGCATGCTAAACCAAGGGTGAGTACAAATAGACCGAGATATACACAAAACGGACTAAATGTGAAACAAAACTAAAAACGAGTCAAAGATTAGTTGGAAGTCGCATGGGTTATTGACGGTGTGGTTTTTATGACGCTGCATACAGATGGTTGCGTGGTAGGCTCTGGTGAAGGTAAATTACGAGCCGGGTGAAACATACCGTGAATCCCGGTGGTAAACATGGACGTGCACATATCGATCACCCAAAGCGCGTGTTACCCAAAAAAAACAACACGTTTGGTGCTTACCGAATACTTCAAGTGTACGAAATGCTTATCGACCCTGTACGGCAAGTGAAAAGAATCCGCGGGTGAATGCGGAAGTAAATAGTGATGACATGTGAAAGAACGGTGAAAACAGACAACAGACTCGGTGTGAAAGGACCGGCGAGTGAACCAACCGAAACCTAATTCATACACGTAAAAGTACAAAAAAGCATATGATGAATGAAGAAGAATACACTAGTAATAACAAACAACTAAATTTTTTGTAACATTTGAAACGTTTGAGCTAGAAACAAAAAGATTATGAGGCAAATGCAGAACTTTTATTGTCACGACAGCACAGTCACATAATTCCAGTGGCCCTGGATTAAACACACACAAAATACAGAGGACTGTAAATTAGAATTTAAGCTCGCAGGTTGGACTTCTGTCATGTAGAGGGATATGTTGAATGACAGGGCTAAACACTCGCACAAGGTGAATGGCTGCGAGCACAATAGAGGGTATGATTATCATCACAACACTATGAATTACATTTTTTTCCCTGCAATGAAGGCGGCAGCATTCTGCAGTTACAGCACAATGAATATAAATCAGGAATGACTCAGCATCATATACATTTTAATGGCAAACTATCGACTACTGGTTCTCATCAATACAGCTCAGCCAATCGTATATTTCGACTCTCCTAGCCTTCTGGAAAGGTGCCCCCTTTTCTAGATGAAACACATTGACCTCCTCTAAAAGAGTTACACAAATATGAATAAATAAAATCAATTTTTAGAGCAAACACCACAAACTGAATTCCTTTACAGATACTTTGTTGTCATTACCTAACTTATGTTACAAGTTATCCACCGCTGAAGGATGAAAGTCTGAATCAACTACCTGTTCCAATGTGCGATCTGCAGGTTACCACGCAGATCTTTGCAGCAGGCGCGTTAACCCGCCGACGTAACCTGCAGGCAAATTTGATTGACCACCTGAATTGCTATTGGTATTAGAACCTACGTAGTTTTACAATCAATCAATCAATCAATCAATCAATCAATCAATCAAAACACTTGTAAAGCACGCTACATACCCGTTCGGGTCTCAAGGCGCTGGGGGGAGAAGAGGGGAGTGGAGACTGCTACTGATCGAAAAGCCAGGTCTTGAGAAGTCTTCTGAAGGCCAGCAGGTCCTGGGTCTGTCGTAGGCCGGTAGGGAGAGTGTTCCAGGTCTTGGCGGCGAGGTGGGAGAAGGATCTGCCGCCGGCGGTGGTTTTCCGGATGCATGGAACTGTGGCGAGGGCGAGGTTGGCGGAGCGGAGCCTGCGGGTGGGGGTGTAGAAGCTGAGTCGGCCGTTGAGGTATGCTGGTCCTGTGCTGTGTAGGGCTTTGTGTGCGTGGATGAGGAGTTTGAAGGTGATCCTCTTGTTGACGGGGAGCCAATGCACGGATGAGGGTGGTCTCAGTGCTGTGGTTGCTGCGGAAGCCGGACTGGGATGGGTCCAGGATGTTGTTGTCTTCGAGTGAGCGGGTCAGCTGTCTCTTGACGATCTTCTCCGTGACTTATACCGGAAACGGGAGCAGGGAGATTGGCCGGAAGTTCTTGGGGTCCGCCTTGGGTTTCTTCAGTAGGGCATTGATCTCGGCGTGCTTCCAGCTCTCCGGGAAGGTTGCTGTCTCGAAGGAAATGTTGATTGTTTTCCGGAGATGGGATGCGATGGCTGTGCTGGCTTTGTTGAACACGTGGTGAGGGCATGGGTCAGATGGGGAACCGGAGTGGATGGAGTTCATGGTCTTGATGGTGTCTTCGTTGCTGACGTTGGACTAGGTGGTCAGGCGACTGGTGCGGGTGGTGGTCGCCGGGGTGGGGGTCTCGGCGGTGGACGTGGGGGTTGCAGTGTTGAAGCTGTCGTGGATGTCGGTGATCTTGCGGTGAAAGAAGGTGGCTAGTGAGTCGCACAGGTCTTTTGATGGTGGAATGTCGTTGGTGTTGGAGCTGGGGTTGGAGAGTACTTTCACGATGTTGAAGAGCTCTTTGCTGTTGTGTGCGTTGCTGTCTAGGTGATTCTTGAAGGAGGTCCTCTTGGCGGTCCTGATGAGTTGATGGTGTCTGCGGGTGGCGTTCTTCTGGGCTGTGTAGCTGTCTGGTGTTTGGTCGCGGAGCCAGCTCTACTCCAGCTTCCGACAGGTGCACTTGGAGGTCCGGAGGTCTTCGGTGAACCATGCGGCTTTCTTGTTGGTGTGATTGGTGGCGGAGGTCTTGAGTGGGGCGAGGGTATCGGCGCAGTCACAGTCATTGATCCACTGTTTGAGGTTGATGGTGGCGGTGTCGGGGTCGGTGGGGTCATAATTCTAGCAAAAAGGGGTGACCCTGTGTCCCTCAGAACCTGGGTATATGCGATTAACAAACAAAATGGTTCTGTTGGGTAGTGAAAACAATTCCTTTGGAGGAAGCTGAGGACAGCTCCTAGATGTATAACAAGCAAAACACTCTCTGATATGCAAAGTTTTTATATGTATTAAAAACATGAAAACAGAAACAGTATACAGGAATTACTTCATTCCACTACATTACTAGTAAACACTTTAAATTCGTGAATGGTGACAGTAGTGATTAGGGTGACAAGTGCAAGGTATATGGTGACACTTATATACACAACAAATTATTTACAATAAAACCACATGGGGAAAGGACCGGGAGAGGGAGGAAAACGAGGTATTTTCTGTCGTTTTTTGAGGCCAGTCTTTTTACAAGTAAATATTCCAAGGAAAACCAATTGGTTAATGTCCAGGTTCCTGGAGTTTAGCTTGGCCAAGGTAAGAGCGTCGACGTTTCGACCCTGGTTGCGCCCCAGTTGGTGGCCGCGGCGGGTCTTTATCAAGACAAAGGGGAAAGGAACGGTCAGGAGGTGAGTTATTCCAGAAGGTCGCCCGTTGCGGCTTTCTTGTTGGTGTGATTGGTGGCGGAGGTCTTGAGTGGGGCGAGGGTATCGGCGCAGTCACAGTCATTGATCCACTGTTTGAGGTTGATGGTGGCGGTGTCGGGGTCGGTGGGGTCGGCGAGTGGTTCCAGGGCGAGGGTGGTGGTCAGTTGGTCCTCGGTGATCTTGCTCCAGCAGCGGCGTGGCATCTGTTGGGTGCGGTGGTGCATGGTGGGTTTCCTGAAGGTGAAGTGGATGCATCTGTGGTCTGTCCAGTGGGGTGCGGTGGTGTGGTTGAAGTAGACGTGGGGACTTGCGGAGAAGATGGGGTCCAGTGTGTGTCCAGCAGCGTGGGTGGGTGTAGTCATGAGCTGTTTGAGTCCGAGGTTGGCAAGCTTGTTTGTCAGGGCGGTGGGGTTGGCGTTGTTGTTGTTCTCAAGATAAAAGTTCAAATCCCCGAGGAGGATGTAGTCCGTGGAGGCGAGGGCGTGGGTGCTGATGAGGTCGGCGATGGTGTCGCTGAACTGTGGTCGGGGTCCGGGTGGTCTGTAGACAAGTGTTCCTCTGAGGGTGGTGTTTGGGTCGGTGTGGATCTGAAGGTGCATGTGCTCGGCGGTGGTGAGGGTGTCGTCGGTGTTGGTCGAGACTCGGAGGGTGTTCTTGTGGACTATGGTGATTCCACCTCCCACTCCGTTGGTGCGGTCTCTGCGGGAGATCTTGTCGCCTTCTGGGATGGCTATGGCGATGTCTGGAGCCGAGGTTGTGTTCAGCCAGGTCTCCGTCAGGAAGGCGACGTCAGGCGTGGTTGAGTCTAGGAGGTTCCAGAGTTCGATGGCGTGCTTACGGGCGGAGTAGGTGTTGAGGGGGATGCATCGGAGGGGGTAGGGTTTTCTAGTTGATGGTTTGGCGGGCCAGATGCTGGTGAAGCTGCAGTTCCGGCAGGTGAAGGGCCCTTGGGTGCGATTCAGGGTGGCTCGGTAGCAGGAGTGATCTCGTCCGGGGTTGAGTGCGTGGAGGGTGCTGGAATCGTAGTGCAGTCTGGTGTTGTGGCGGCTTCGGGGTCCAGGGGTTATGGCGCTGGGCGCGGTCCAGGTGCGAAAGGGCACAGACGGGCTTGCCTTTGGCGTGCCTTCGGTGCGTCAGCCGCGCGCCCACTGCGCGTGGCCGCCATAAGAAGGGGTGGTGGGAGGGAGGAGCAGCTGGGAGGGGGGAGAGCCAATGGGGGCGGGGGGGTGGGGCCGCAGGGACACAGCGGCGGGAAGAGGGAACGAGCACAACAACAGGAAGGAAACAAACAAACCTAAGATAAGGCAAGGCAGCAACAGCAATAAAAACAGAGGCAGTACGGTCACAATGCAAGAGATCACAGAAAAAAACTGGGGCACAAATACAGCGGTCACAATACAGTAATGGGGGCACAGAATGTGACCAGCAGCTACATACCTAAGGCCCACTGGCCACCAGGGATGAGGCGCAGGTGGTAACCTGCGGGTGGAGGCGGGCCTCGAACACCCACAGACACGGAGTTAGCAGCGGGAGCGGGGGCACAGGGGCACGGGCGCAGTCAGGTGAAGCTGCGCGACGTGGGGAGCGACCTGCCGAAAGTCTGAATCACCTACCTCAGGGTTCCAACGTGCGATCTGCAGGGTACCACACAGATCTTTGCAGCAGGCGCATTAACCCGCAGATGCAAGCTGCAGGCAAATTTGATTGACCACCTGAATTGTTATTGGGTTTAGAACCTATGTAGTTTTACAGACATAGCTCCTTGTGAAAATGTGTGTTACAGCGGCAGAAGCCATCGCCAGGTAGCAACATCACTCAATAAATGTAAGATGTGCACTTGGAGGTTTATGCGCCTGCAAATAAGCACACTCTGAAAATAAACAAGCAGCAGGCGCTTAATATGCCAAACTATTTCTGTCTTATAGAAGCTATCTAGGACCTTAAAGGACCCTTGCAAGAAGTGAGAAATGTAAAGGCCCCATAATCAAATGCAAGCATTATAGACGAACAGGCACACAGAATTATCAAGCACTATTACGTAATGCGTTTGCACTGGTGATTAAGGTACTGTGGGTAAATCTTATCAATGTCTTTACAGCACCAAATGACATCCGACCTTGAAGAATTTCAAAATATAAAACTTAATGCTTGTTGCCACATGCAAGTCTCTGAAGAAGGTTTTTCTAGAAAATGTAAACTGCTGGCGAAGAAGAGGGCTGAAGAGTGCCCAGTTCACACATATACTTCCTGCTTGAAGTAGTGAGAAAGTCTCCCTTCAACCACCCCTAATCCCCCAGGCGTGTAAATTTACGCTGACGATTTAATGATTTTTATTAAATAGTCCAACTAAATTTCAACAAAGTACTATCAGAAATCAGGAAGCTGCTAGAGGTATGAGGGAGCTTCCCTCTGTTATTCATGGGACACTCCAATATCTTAAAAATGGCAATTCACTCTAAGGGAGGACTTCCAGACACTGAAGCAGGAGGTGGCCGGGGAGGTCCGAGAAATCCGGAGAGAGGTAGACTCCTTGGGGGAAAGAGTGAACACCGTAGAGGAAGCTGGTCACTTTTGAGATGAGGAGATCACACACCTGCAGCAGGAGGTCCTGAGACTCAGGGATCAGCAGATCGACCTCCAGGCCCATGCCGAAGACCTTGAAAACAGGTCTAGACGCAATAACATCCGGGTCCGTGGCGTTCCATCCAGAAAGGAAGGGGAGGATGTGGCCGCCTACCTGAGGGACCTATTTCGCGAAATACTGGGCGAAGCTGGAGAATTCCCTGTCCGCATTGACAGAGCGCATAGGGTGGGCCCACCGTGGCGGGCCTCGGTGCCACCCTTGGACATCCAGGCCTTTCTACCGGACTTTCCTCTGAAGGAGCGGATCATACGGGAAACCCGGCGACAGCACCCCCTACGTTTACGAGGCCATCAAGTGGCACTATATCAAGACTTGTCCACAATCACGCTACAGAAACGCAAAGCCTTCAAAATAGCTACGGACTTTTTAAGAGAACATGACACGCAGTACTCCTGGAGCCATCCCTTTCGGCTTATCTTTCGGTGGAATGGGACTCTGCACCAGCTCCGATCTCTCCAGGACGTGTGCGGGGTGCTGGGAATTACCGCAACAGATGAGGACACTCCAACGCCTCGTCGCAGGCGCAGCACAAGGGACGGATGGCAGTCGACCGGGGGACGGCGGTCCCCACCTCCACCCACGAGACCCGACTCACCCACTGTCCGAGCAGACATGGACAGCGCCATACAGGAGGCATCCAGAACCGCGTCGACTTGTGAAGTGGCCATGACGGCTTGAGCGTACTCCGGAGGGAGATTACAGTAGACTCATCTTCATTGCAGGTGCGAGGGTTCCGGGGATGGGGGCGGCGGGAGGGGAGAGGTTGTGGCTGGACGTCCACTAACATAACTTTCCACAGACTTGTCCGTTGAGGACCGGACTGGGACAATGGAGTTCTTTGAACGTTCGGGTGTGAAGGGGTTGGGTGTGGGAGTTGATTTTGGTTTGGGGTTCAGGGAGTTGCACAGCAGAGGGGGTGGTGGGAAGGAGTTGGGTTTGGGGGGGGAAGCTCTTAGAGCGGGGGGAGGGACAGGGGGACCGTACTGTGCTGTAGTATCATTTGCTTTCACCGCACGCCACTTTCACGTATTGTTGACCATGAGGCTTCCCCTACAAGGCTGAGCCCGCCTTGCTAAGCACTGCCTGTATCCTCCTCATTGATGGCCCTTAAGATTCTAACCTTGAATTTGAAGGGGCTGAATAACCCAGTTAAACGAAAGGCTGTATTGTCCCTACTTGATGATACCCAAGCAGACATTTGTCTCTTACAGGAGACCCACCTCCTAGCCAAAGATTGCCACAGACTGCGAACACCGAAATTCCCCACGCAGTTATTCTCCTCCAACACCTCCAAAACGGCGGGGGTTGCAGTTCTGGTGTCTAGGAAGTTTAAGGGGGAGATTCTACATAAGGTGGCCGAACAGGAAGGGAGGCTCCTAGCTTACAGGGTCAAAGTAGGAGGTCTTGTGTTCACTATAGGCCTGATATATAGCCCCAACGACAGTCAGGAACAGTTTTTGCTCAAGGCCCTGGAGGAGGTGGCGACCACTCCGGATAGACATATTATTCTGGGGGGAGACCTGAATATGGTCTTCGACGCACCCTTAGACAGATCGACACAGAGACGCTTACAGGCAGGGGAATTCTCGCAATTGATCAGGTCCCGCATGGAAGATCTTGATCTACATGATCTGTGGCGACGCCTCCACCCTACGACCCGGGCCTATTTATACTACTCACACGCCCATAAGTCCAACGGGAGGCTGGATCATCTCCTGGTGACGGGCCCAGTCTACGAGCTAGCTACGACCTCTGATGTAGGGGTACTTTCCATATCGGATCATGCCCCGGTGGTGGGCACTTTTCGACTGCCCCCTGTTTCTCCCTCGCGAGGGGTCTGGCATCTCAGGGACGCCCTACTACACAAGCAGTTAGTAGTAAAACGTATATGCGATTCAATAGCTGAATACCAACAACACAACGATAATGATGACACCACTCGCGCGACGCAATGGGCCGCCTTGAAGGCGGTATTCCGCGGCGAGTTCATCGCGGTCTCTTCAGCGGAGAATAAGGAACGTCAGCTAAAACGGGACGCACTTACAAGCAAAGTGAGGGAGTTGGAACAGGTGCACCAAAGAACAGGGGCCCCCAGAGTCTGGAGGCAACTTAAAGCCGCCCGGAAACTTCTGTCCGCGCTAGACATGGATAGAGCAGAATATGCGGTGCTACGCCTGAAACATAAGTACTACACTGGCGGTGATAGGTGTGGCCGGCTCCTTGCGAACAAGCTCCGCATACAACACCAGAAACACCGGGTGAAAGAGCTGTCGGTTCCCGACATGGGAACGGCCACAGAGGATGACCAGATTGTCGACTGCTTCCGTCAATACTGCGCCGATCTCTACGCGGGTGTGCCCCCCTCGGCGCAAGCTGAGGATGACTATCTGGAGTCGGTCGATCTCCCTTCCCTTACCTCGGAACAAGCCCAGCACTTGGAGCGGGAGATTAGGATCGAAGAGGTAATCACGGCTATTTCCCGACTCAAACTTGGGAAGGCCCCGGGACCCGATGGGTATACCCCTCTCTTCTATAAGACATTCTGCCAAGACTTGGCGCCACTGTTGACACGCCTCTTCAATTCGTTCTCGGAGCCCGGGGCTATCCCTCCGGACTTACTCCAAGCGACGGTATCGGTGATCCCCAAGCCGGGCAAAAACCGGACTGAGTGCAGCTCCTACCCACCGATCTCGCTCCTAAACGTGGACCTCAAGCTGTACACCGGGGTCCCCGCGGCGCGTTTGGCACTCCACCTGCCGGGACTAGTTGACTCGGATCAGGCGGGGTTTATTCCCGGTAGGCAGACGATCGACAATACCAAACGGGTGGTCAATATACTGGAGAAGGCCTCCCGAAAGTTAAGTTTAGTAGAGATAGTGGACAACGTATCGGCTAACGGAACCCCTGATCTAAATACAGTAGAGGGGGCACCCTTGACCGATTCTGTGCCGGAGAAAATCGTAGAAACTTGTAAAATACTAAGTTGGAACGTAGCGGGTCTCAATTCCAAACGTAACGATAAAGAGTGGTCAAGTTTTGTTGTAAAACACAATATCATTGCCTTCCAGGAAACCTGGGATACAGCTACTAATCTGTGGTGGGATGGGTTCTCTAGCTTCACTAAGGCAGCTATTCCTAGCCGCACTGGCAGAGCCAAGGGGGGTCTGCTAATGTTATTCTCTCTAGAATTGAAGGGCTCCCTAAAAGAGATTAGCATAGACTCGAACAACATCCTCATAGTGGAGAGAGAGATCAACCCCACTAGGAGGATTTTATACAAACATTTTTATAATTCAGGGAATAGGGACAATAATGGTAGCAATATTGCCACCTTAGACGTTACACTAAGGTTAGGCAGCCAGAACACACAGCTGGATACAGAGTATATTTTATTAGGAGATTTTAATATTCATCCCTGCATGTTAGCATGCAGTTCTAACTACAAGGAAAGTGGCGATGGCCTCGAGGGACCTCACTTCGAACACACCACAGAAGGAGAGGAGTTAGAAGATCTTCTGGCAAATTTTAATTTGTATGAACCAGAGGGTGGACTAAGAATAGCTACATTTACTGGCACCAACCCAGGAACCATAATAGATTAAATCTTCACCACGCAAGGTATCCTAAATCAGGTGATCTCCTATTGTACGTCCCATCTCACCATAGCGATCACAACCCTGTCCTACTTGAAGTGGCTTGGGGAGATTATATGGGGCTAATCCCGGGGAAAGTGAGATTGGAGCATACTCTACGTACTACTGATCAGGGCAGGAGAGTTAAGTGGGCCAAGGTGGTCCCAGAAAACTTCTATGCGGAGGTTTTTCCCAAAATTAAGGAGCAGGTCGAGGTGTGCCAGAACCCTTGTGCCCTGGGCTGTGAAACCATAGGGGCCTTTGAGTCGATTTGTGGCCAGGTGGCGTCGGATCTCTTGGAGAAACCATTTAAAGGAGTACCGAATAAGAAGCACTGGTTTGGCACCATATGCTCCAACGCTCATAGGTCCCTGATGGTAGCCTTGAAAAAAGTACCCTGGGTAAAGGGTGAGATTGCCAGACTGAGGAAAATTTACAAGTCAGCTATTAAAACAAGAAAAGATAGCATCAAACGGGAAGCGTGGGAAAATCTCCTCTCTACGGCAGTCCTGAAGGACAGGCGGAAATTTTGGGAGATTATTAAACAACCATTCTTTTCCGACCAAAGTAATGAGGCCATGGACTGTGTCATCTCAGACGACAAGTGGTTGTCCCACATTAAAAATGTATATGGGGATAATGATCAGGCAACCCAAGATACCTCGCTGACCATCTTAGACGCCACTCCAATACATTTCCTGAGCACAGAAGTGGAGAAAGCTATCTTGGCCACAACCAAGCATAAGGCCCCGGGCCCCGATGGGGTGCCAGACGACTTTTTCTTACATTCCCCAAAGCTGTGGGCAGAGGTATTGGCCAATGTTTTTACTGCCGTTAATAGCAACCCCACACCATCCTCATGGGATATCTCAACCATCGTCCCCATCTTTAAAAAGGGCCAGCGGGACGATCCTGGGTGTTATAGGCCCATATCTCTCTTGGACTCATCAGTGAAGATCTTAGGGAGAGTCCTTCTGTCCAGGTTAAGGGACAATGTGGAAAGTTGTGGTGGGTTGTCAGAGATCCAGTATGGGTTTAGAGAAAGGAAAGGCACAATTGAACAATGCTCTAACCTGCACCTGCTCATATCCAAGTATATGGTGGCCAAGGAGGGGTCCTTATTTCTAGCATTTATGGACCTCTCCTCGGCCTTCGACTTGGTGAACAGGGCCAAGTTATGGACGGCCTTGCTGAGGATGGGGATCGACGAGGCATTGGTAAGGTTCATGGCTTCCCTACACCAGGAGCTTTTTGCGGCTGTACGGGTCACAAACGAGGGTAGGTGCACAGCCCTTTTCAAATCCCTGAAGGGGGTAAGGCAGGGCTGTATCTTGGCCCCCTTGCTCTTTACCATTTACATTAACGGCTTGGTGCATATTTGGAGAAGGAGGAAGTAGACGTTCCGCGTGCAGGAGCAGTTAAGATCCCAGCGCTCCTGTACGTGGACGATGCCGTGCTAATCGCGCGCACCGGCGTCGGCCTTCAACGCCTCTTGAATGCATTCGGCACATTCCTGGAACAGCTTGACCTAAAAATAAATGCTAGCAAGTCACATACCATGGTGGTGGGATGAGAAAGCCTCAAAAGGAGATCAAAAACCTTCACATGTAGAGGAGATATGGTGTCTAGAGTCCCCACGTTCCCCTACTTGGGAGTCCTCTTCGACCAGAGAGGAACCTGGGGTCCTCAAGTAAGCGCGAAGAGGTTGGCGGTTATTAGATCATCGCCTGCCCTTATGGGCTTTGCGGGCAGGTTGGGGGCTAGACCAATGGAAGCGCTGTTAAAAATCTACAAGAGCAAATCGGTCACCCTTGCCTCATATGGTTCTCCTCTCTGGGGCTATGTAAATGCGGAATCGATCCAGAGAGCGGAGAATAGATTTATACGAACACTTCTCTCTGTGCCGCAGTCAACACCAACCTATTCTATACACATGGAGGTGGGCCTAGATTTTCTAACTGATGGGCTGAATATGGCTCCCCTAATCTTTTGGTTAAAGATGTGGCTCAACGAAGACCTTCCGCTGAACCATAAGATCATGTCCGACGTCCTGTCCCTAGATCACTTCAAAAAGGTTCCCTGGCTGGCCTATCTGTTGAAGGCATTTTCTGATCTGGGGCGACCAGAGCTTTTTACCTCCCCCCAAGACATTAAGGCCCAAGATATTGATCAGGTTAAAAAGCACTTTATGGGGAGGGCACGAGCATCCCGTGAGGAAAGGGAGTTAGTGAAACCATCAGTTAGGGGCCATTATCTACTTGTCAATTCATTTTCCCTAGCTCCTTATCTTGGTTTTGTCACAATCCCATTTCATAGGTTTCTTTTAATTAAGTTAAGGTTTAATTTGTCACATTTTTATTTAGGCACTTTTAAAACATGGGAAAAACCGGACCTAGCTCCACCCTGCAGCTGTGATCATTTCTCACCCCAAGATACTATGCATTTTGTTATGTTTTGCAGGTTTTATTTAGAGCCAAGGAAAAAATATTTGGTACCAGTTTTGAAGGAGGCGGGCTTCACACAAGTGAGACCGGCCTTGCTCTTTTTACAATCATTGGCTAACCCACGCATTACCTTTTGTATAGCTAACTTTTTGGAAGCTGCAGCTAGGATGAAAAAACATACCCATTAGAACTATTGTTATTCCCTTTTCTTTTAACTATCGTATGCCTTCATTTGCTTTTGTAATCGATTTTACTGTTATATTTTAATATGTATGAAATGTAACTGTTTTTATCGTCATATTTTAATAAGTATGAAATGTTCCTAAAAATTCCCGCATGAAATGTTTTTTAATTTCTTTGTATGACTTTTAACTAAGTCGAATAAAGATAATTGGACTTGGCCTCCCGAATCCCCGGCGAACGTATGCTGCTCTCCATTGACGCAGAGAAAGCGTTTGACCGGGTGCACTGGCCATACCTGGAGAAGGTGCTGTGTAAGCTAGGTGTGGGGGAGAGGTTTCGACACCTGATATTCAACTGCTATAGATTCCCGTCCACAGTGGTGAGAGTGAATGGTTGCAGCTCCCGAAAGTTCATGATAGAGAGAGGCACCAGACAAGGGTGCCCGCTATCACCGCTCCTCTTCGCCCTCTATATGGAGCCATTTGCTCAGAGAATTCGTCAGAACCCTGAAGTGACAGGCATCCGAATGGGGGAGTTTGTTCACACCCTTAGTCTCTATGCGGACAATGTGATTTTAACACTTGATGATCCTAGAAAGTCGCTCCCTGCCTGCATCGCCGAGTTGGAAAGCTTTGCCACGGTGGCGGGCTTTGAAGTGAACTTGGGGAAGTCGGCGGCCCTTGATATCTCGTTATCTGCCACCACGAGAACCGAACTACAGAGGCTCTTCCCCATGAGCTGGTCCAGGGATCTAGGGCCCGATGTAGGTAGCCCTTTACCGATCGGAATCGGCCGAAAATACTGATTTTCGGCCGTTTCCGATCGGTAAAGGGCTATCGAGATGTAGGGGCACATTTTCGGTAATTTTACCGAATCGTTATCATTACCGAATCGGTAAATTTACCGAATCGGTAATATTTACCGAATCGGTAATGATAACGATTCGGTAAAATTACCGAAAATGCAATGTAGGTAGCCAATGTTCCATCACATGGCTTACAGAATCGGTATTTTACCATGGAATACAAATCCATGGTTTATACCGATTCCTGTGTACAAGCACATCTGTGCATGTACACATGTGCCATGTGACAGGCAGACGTGCCCTTGGGGCATGTCTGTGTGCCACATTGCACACATGCCCGTTTTGGGGGTGCTAGAGGGTGTCAAAGTGACACCCCCTGCACCCTTGCCAAATTCGGTATTTACCGATTCGGTAAATACCGATTCGGTATTTGACTTTAATCCTATGGGCTTCAAAGGCCCATAGGATTCAATAGCAAATACCGATTCGGTATTTACCGAATCGGTAAATACCGAATTTGTAAGGAATCTGTAACGATTCCAGATGTTGGGACCTACATCCCATTTACCGATTTTGAAATACCGAATCGGTAAAATTCGGTATTTCAAATTCGGTAAATGGGATTTACCTACATCGGGCCCTTAGTGCCCTATCTTGCCATCCTCCTGGCGACCTCTATTCCTGCCATGGTGACGGCCAATTACACGGCCTTAGGCAAGAAAATCAAGGAAGAATTAACCCGCTGGGACAAAGGAATGCTATCGCTGCTGGGCAGAATAGCTGCGGTGAAAATTACCCTCCTACCGCAAGTCCTGTATCTCTTCCGGGCCCTCCCGCTTCAACCCCCTAAGGGGTGGATTAGACAGGCCCAGGTGGATATCGCATGCTTTGTATGGCAAGGCCACAAATCCAGGCTCAAAAGAACCTTGTCCACGCTGTCACCTGAGTCCGGTGGACTCGGCATACCGGACCTGAACAAATATTTTCAAGCGGCGCAACTATGATATCTAGTGGAGTGGAGCAGGTGGGAATCTGACAAACATTGATTATTTCAAGATCAAGCGGTGGCGGGTCGGACGCTGCAGGAGTTGCCCTTCTTGTGCAGACCCCACCGCCCCCCCCCCCCAACCTTTATGCGTCCTTCGTCACGCGGGTTCCACTGCAAGTGTGGGATGCTGTGAACAGCAAACATAAACTCACCACCTTTCCATCTCCGTTCACACCGATAGTAGAGAACCCAGACTTTGGCCCCGGCATGGAACCCGGAGCCTTTGCGCTCTGGCGAGTGGCTCGGTGCTCTGCACTGTTTCACATGTATGGCCCGGAGGGCGCCATACCCTTCCAGGACCTTCAACGAGAATTCGACCTGCCTGAGACGGAGCGCATGAGATATATGCAGGTGCGTCACTGGGCACTCCAACCGCAGGTGTGCGACCTGGCAGACCGGAAACTCACGCCTTATGAGCGATGGCTGGTGACGCGTTCCTCAGACGCCAAGCTCATCTCAGATCTATATAAGCTCCTGCAGCCCCCTCCATCCCACATCCACAATCCCGGACGGGAGCGCTGGGAACGGGAACTTGGAAGACCGCTGAGCCACACTGACTGGGATCACATCTCCTACCGGGCACGACACTCCGCTTATCACACTGGGCTCACTGAAACGTTCACAACACTCTCCACCTACTGGTATTATACTCCCGCAAGATTGCACGAAATGAATCATAACATTCCACAGACTTGTTGGCGAGACTGTGGACAGATTGGAACACTTACTCATGTCCTATGGGAATGCCCTTTATTGAGTTCCTATTGGGAGGAGGTGTTGGAGGAGATAGACCGATGCTTTGAAATTAAATTGCCACGCTTCCCTGCCTATGTTCTGCTAGGTCTGCCCAACGGCCTGATGTATCCCCTGAAATCTATGAAAGGCAGACAGATAGCGATCGCACTGGGCTCGGCAGTCCAGAACATACTCATTCACTGGCGTACTACCACGCTTCCCACTGCTGTTGGCTGGTTGCACAGGTTGTGGCATGTCCTGGGAATGGAAAAGATGTCCCTTATGGCGGCAGGAGAGGTGGACACGTTTGAGGAGTTGTGGTTGCCATTCCGTACATTGTTACAATCAGAATTCAGGGAGATTACCTGTCCCAGATACCTCAGACTGCTACGACTAACATCCCCGGCAGCCCCGTCCACATGAAATATTCCGGAAGAAAGTAGGAGCGGAGGGAGTGGACATACCGCAAAGTTGGAGAAGTGAGGCGTCCTTAGCACAGTACGGAGGGTGGGAGGTGGCGTTTGGTAATGGGAGGGGAGGGGGGGAGTTGGGTAAGAGGGAGTTGGTTTTTGGAATTGTCTCACCTGCATGTGCGCCTGACATACAGACCTGAGAACTGCTGGTCCTATCGCACTGTATTTGCAGGCCGCACCCCTATAGCGAATTATTTGCACTATCCCAATCGAGACAATTGTAGTTGTTGGTTTGTATTGTTTCTCCTTTTTCAATGATGCAATAAAATACTTTAAACCTAAAAATGGCAATTCTCCCAAAATGTATGTACATTTTCAATACCATACTGTAGCGGGGGTGAAGGGGGAGAATGAGGGGCACGGAGACTGGAGCGTGGTATATAGGGCTTTATTTTTATAAAGGTTTTCTTTCTCCTCTGGGAAGTTCTTTCTCTCGCCAGAATCGCAGGGTTGACTCCTCTGCTTCCTGACTTGGGATGTGGGGTCCTGCTTTCTTGGTCTGTGTCCTGGTCGTCATCGGTTGCTCCACCGAAGTTCATGCGGGACCATAAAGAAATGAAAAGGAGGACTAACGTTAGGACAAAGGAACTAATGCGTGTTTCCCATTAGGAAATACCCGGGGGTGCAGGGATCACCGTGATGCATGCCACGTTCTTTCTAGTGTGCAGGGTGCCGGTATAATTATGCTAGCAAAACGTTCTGTATAGCGGTTCCGACTACACGTTGTCTGCCCGCCTCCCAAACCAGCCAGTAACGCGCTGCCGTACCTGGTGTAGCCACACTCCCTGGTGAGGGTGGCTGGGCGGCTCGCGTTGAGGTTGGCCTCCTGGCTTTCCTCCTGGTGCGATCTCGGGCTGGGTCCTCTCTACGTCGTCCTCCTCGGTGCCGAGTGCACCGCCTTCCGCGTTCGCGTCTTCTGAGTTCGTTCTCTCGTCCGTCCGCTTCCACCCAAGGTGTTCTTCTCTCTCCGACCGGCATTCGGTGACGTCACACGCCAACTTTTCTGCTTCCTCCCTTTTCACCAATCCTGCGGTGAATACGTCAGACTGGGGTGGGGCCTCCTCCATCACAGACTCCCAGTTAAAGTTGTGCTCCGAATTGTCCTGGTGTGGGGAACAAGAGGGAGGGTCATCTAGGTCAGAGGCCCACCAGTCTAATATATGAGTTCCTTCCAGTGGAGGTACGCTCTCCCCGCTACACACCTCCCCCTCTGGTTTCTCCCGATCAGGGTGAACGCTAGCACGGGAAAGATAGTCAGTATTTCCGTGGTCGCGTCCCTCTCTGTGTCTTACCTCAAAGGAGAAGGTTTGTAGGAACAGAAACCATCTAAGGACACGGGGGTTTACTGTTTTGTGCCTATGCATCCACTGTAGTGGAGCATGATCTGTAAGAAGGATAAATTGGCGGCCCTCTAGATAATATCTGAGTTTCTCTATTGCCCACCTTATGGCTAATCCTTCTCGTTCTACGGTAGGGTATTTCGTCTCTCGGGGGTGTAGTTTTCTGCTAATGAATAGTATTGGATGTTCCACCTCATCTGGCCCTATCTGGGACAACACTGCGCCAATCCCTGTGTTTGAGGCATCTGTGGCTAAATAGAAAGTTTTAGTGAAGTCGGGTGCTATGAGAATTGGACTGGTGGTAATTGCTCTCTTTAAGTTTTCAAATGCTTGTTTTGCTGTATCAGTGGGTTTCTGTATTTGTTGGGGCCAAGTTTCCTTTTTTAGCAAGTCTGTCAGGGGAGATGCAGCTTCTGCAAAGCTTGGTATAAACCGGTGGTAATATCCTATCAGCCCTAGGAAAGCTCTTAGGTCTTTCTTGTTAGTAGGGAAGGGAGTTTTCAATATGGCTTTCACTTTCTCCTCCTGGGGAGCTATTACCCCGTTTCCTAGCATAAACCCCAAGTACTTTACTGTGGAGTATGCGGGCCTCGATTTTTTTGCATTGATGTGTAACCCGGCTGACTCCAGAGCTTGGAGTACTGTTTGGAAGTGTTTCAAGTGCTCCGGCCAGGTTTTGCTGAATATCACAATATCATCTGAATACACAGAGCAAAACGCTTTATGGGGATGTAAAACATCATTCATCAAACGTTGGAACGTGGCCGGGGCTCCATGAAGCCCAAAAGTTAGCACATTAAATTCAAACAGGCCCTCATCTGTAACAAAAACTGTTTTACATCTGTCTTCCTCTCGTAACGGCACCTGCCAATAACCTTTGGTTAGGTCCAGAGTGGTTATGTAGCGGGCTTCCCCAATTCTCTCCACTAATTCATCCACTCGAGGAATAGGGTAGGCATCAAAGGAGGATATTGCATTTAGAGCTCGAAAGTCAATGCAAAACCGGGTTGAGCCGTCTGGTTTTGGGATCATCACTATAGGAGAAGACCAACTGCTCCTAGATGGTCGTATAACTCCAAGACGTAGCATTTCTTGTACTTCTCTTTTTACATCCTGTCGCCTTGCCTCAGGTATTCTATAGGGTCTTATTCTAATCTGTTTTCCTAGTACAGTCTCTATTTTATGTTCAATCCTGTTGGTGAGCCCAGGAATGTCTGAAAAGCTGGTCTCAAAGGGTTTTAACATGGACATCAAATCATCTTTCATGTTTTGTGACAGTTCGTTATTTATCGGTAACTGCTCCAAAGTCGTGGGACAGGGAGCTGTGGGTATGCCAAATTGATCATTTTTAGGAATGGGGCCTAACCACTTTTTCAGGAGGATTATATGGAAACATTGTTTCCTGGTTGGAGACACTTGTACTCTGTAGGTGGTGTTGCCTATTACTTCAGTGACTGGATACGGACCCATCCATTCGCTTTGAAATTTATGGGTGGAAGAGGGCAAAAGTACTAAGGCCCAGTCTCCTACTGCGAACTGCCTCCACTTCTTGCCTTTATCATACTGCACTTTTTGTCTCTGTTGACTCCTTTCTAGATTGGAGTATGCTAGGTCCCTTAGTTTCCCTATCTTACTTTTCAATTGTTGCGTGTATTCCAAGAGGGATTTAGTGGCGTTCACCTCTTCTTTTTCCCAGGCCTCTCTCTTGATTTCCAGTAGCGACCTCGGCTGTCTCCCATATAATAGCTCAAAAACCGAATATCCTGTGCTACTTTGGACCTGGGCTCTTAGAACATACAGAACCAAAGGCAAAAGGAGGTCCCATTCCTTGTGCTCAACTGATAACATCCTTCTTAAGGTGGCTTTCAGAGTACGGTTGTATCTGATGTACACCCAACATTTTACAGACTTCTTTTATAAGTCTAGACACAAAAGGGGTCCCCTAGTCTTTTAATATCTCTTTGGGAACCCGACTCTTGAGAAGAGTTCCAGAAACTTTTCCGCAATGACTTTTCACGTAGGCGCCTGCAGGGCAAAGGCCTCTGGAAACCTAGTCGTATAATCGAATATCACTAAAGCGTATGTGTTCCCTTTTGCTGTTTTGGGCAAAGGTCCTATTAGATCCATACCCACCCTCTCGAATGGGTTACTGATTACTGGTAAAGGTTGTAGGGGAACAGCCGCGGTTTTGTACAGGTTCTTTTTTTGGCACACATCACATGTCCGGCAGTAGTCAGTGGCCTCTTTATATATACCTGGCCAGTAGAACCACTTGAGAATATTTTGTAAGGTCTTTTCTGAACCCATATGCCCAGCAGTCAGGTGAGAGTGGGCATAAAAAAGAACCTGTTCTCTAAATGACTGAGGTACCAATAACTGTTTTGGTTCTCCCGGTTTCCCTTCTCTGTATAATAAATCATTGTCAATAAGGAACCTAGGATACGGTGTATCTGACCTGTTGGCAGTGCTGTGGGCCATCTCCCAAGCGTTAAAGAGGGTGGAGTCATTGGCTTGGGCGAACTTAAAGTTTCTGTCCAATACCCACGGCTCTGAAGTGGTTAGGGCTGCCTTGGGACTTCCGCTACCTTCCTTCCTAATTTCTGCCTCGAATAAAGCTAAGAAATCTGGGTTGTCTACCCCAATAATGAGGTCTTCTGGTAGTGACTCTATCACTCCTACTCTGACAGTGCAGGGAGATCTTCCTTCAGGATGTATGAGTATGTCTGCTATGGGGTAGGTTTTTACGTCCCCGTGAACACACCGTATGTGTACTTTACTATTAGGTAGCAACTGTTCAGGGCTTAGCAGGGATCTTTGTATTACTGACTGACGATACCCTGAGTCTAGTAACGCTCTAATCATCTTGCTGTTAAGCAATACACATACATAGAAAGAGGGTCCCATCTCAGCGGTATACATCACAGTTCGGGGTATATACCCCACTTCCATCGGTTCTTCTGTCTGCTTTCTTTTGGGACATAGGCGAGCAATATGGCCCCACTCCCCACAGTCGAAACATTGTGGTCTTTTCATTATGGGAAACTTAATTTCTTTTTCTTGAGGTCGTAGTTTTATAGGCTCAGGACCCTGCTTAAACTTTTTCTCAGTCTTTTGTCCAGCTGCCTGTTTAGTTTTCTCAGTGTCCCAAGGAAACGTTCGGGGCTGAGCTCTGGAATAATTGGCGGCCATTTCTATGGGTTGTGCTGGTGTTAAACCGGAATGCTGTTTCAGCCACCTTTGCGTTCCATAAGGTAAGGCCTCCATGAACTGCTCTAAATAGATACACTCCATGATCTCTTGTTTGGTCTTGTTTTCTGGTTTTATCCATTTGTCTGCAGCAGCTTTTAAGTGAAAGTATAAAGTCTTAGGGTTTTCCCCAAGGGTTCCTCTCTCTTTCCTAAATCTGACTCTATATGCTTCCGCATCCATCCCTAGGTGATCCAGTATTATCATTTTGATGTTCTGATAGGGTGTTACACCGTTATCGTTGGCTACTTGGTAAGCTGATTGAGCTTCCCCCGTGAGTAAAGGAGCCAGGAAAAATGGGCACTTGTCTTCCGGCCCTGCCCTTGCTGCTCTTTCAAAGTTCGTTAAAAAAGCGTCCGGATCTTCTCCCGGGACATATTTCTGTAGTGCTATTCCCGAGGGATGGGGCACGTGAGGTCTTCTATCCTACACCGCTATGGCCCCTGGCTCTTTCATCGCTTTTTGTAATCCGTCTAACTGTGCTGCCATCGCATTTTTGAACACTTCACAGTCTTTATGGGCCGAAGTCATCTGGCGCTCTACCGCCCACTCCAACTTCTCCTGCCTTTTATTAGATAATGTATTACTTGCTCCATCTCGGTTGCTGAGATAAGGGGAGGTGATCCCACTTCTGACACCAGTTGTAGCGGGGGTGAAGGGGGAGAATGAGGGGCACGGAGACTGGAGCGTGGTATATAGGGCTTTATTTTTATAAAGGTTTTCTTTCTCCTCTGGGAGGTTCTTTCTCTCACCAGAATCGCAGGGTTGACTCATCTGCTTCCTGACTTGGGATGTGGGGTCCTGCTTTCTTGGTCTGTGTCCAGGTCGTCATCGGTTGCTCTACCGAAGTTCATGGGGGACCGTAAAGAAATGAAAAGGAGGACTAACGTTAGGACAAAGGAACTAATGCGTGTTTCCCATTAGGAAATACCCGGGGGTGCAGGGATCACCGTGATGCATGCCACGTACTTTTTTAGTGTGCAGGGTGCCGGTATAATTATGCTAGCAAAACGTTCTGTATAGCGGTTCCGACTACACGTTGTCTGCCCGCCTCCCAAACCAGCCAGTAACGCGCTGCCATACCTGGTGTAGCCACACTCCCTGGTGAGTGTGGCTGGGCGGCTCGCGTTGACGTTGGCCTCCTGGCTTTCCTCCTGGTGCGATCTCGGGCTGGGTCCTCTCTACGTCGTCCTCCTCGGTGCCGAGTGCACCGCCTTACGCGTTCGCGTCTTCTGAGTTCGTTCTCTCGTCCGTCCGCTTCCACCCAAGGTGTTTTTCTCTCTCCGACCGGCATTCGGTGACGTCACACGCCAACTTTTCTGCTTCCTCCCTTTTCACCAATCCTGCGGTGAATACGTCAGACTGGGGTGGGGCCTCCTCCATCACAGACTCCCAGTTAAAGGAGCCGTCTCCGGCGTTGTCATCTGGCCAGATATACCGCCAGTTGTGCTCCGAAATGTCCTGGTGTGGGGAACAAGAGGGAGGGTCATCTAGGTCAGAAGCCCACCAGTCTATTATATAAGTTCCTTCCAGTGGAGGTACGCTCTCCCCGCTACACATACCTCTGGAGTTCAAGAAAGAGTGGTTTAACAAATTGCAAGGGGAGCTGAGCAGTTTCATATGGGCTTCAAAGGGGGTCAGAATTGCTTGGAAAAAGCTTCAGAGGAAAAAGGAGCATGGGGGAATAGCCAGTCTGGATCTATTTGAATATTGTAGAGCATTCAAATTAAAAAAACATAAGAGCGCTTATGAAGACTTTGTCTTGCTTCCTTAAGTTTTGTTGATATTGTTGCAGAAATGAAACTCACATGGTATATATTACTGTAAAACTGCTAAGTACAAGACGCGTGTAATGATTTCAAATGTCAATAGACAGCTTCCACACTATGGTACCAAATCAGGAAAATGTTGAAAAAAACATATTATAGCAACTTTGCCCCAACCTGGGCCTCCCCAGGAACCCCAGGGTGTTAAAAGACAAGTTTGCAACCCTGTTGGAAGAAGAAGGTATAACAAAGTGGGGTCAACTTCTAGAAGGGAATGCTTTAATTGGATGGAATCAACTCTCAGCAATGACTAAGGGCACATTATCAACATTTTAATATTACCAATTAGCAAGCTGGGCTAAGTCCCCATAGGAAGATGGGTCAGGAAATAGCGATTTCAAAAGGAAGATACAAGGAAATGACGTGCTAAACAAGGAGATAGCAAGCTGGCACCAGTCATTTATATCAGCCAGGGAGGAAGACTTCATTCTACCTACAGTGACCTGGGGGAAGGGCCTGCTAACACTGGTTACTCAAGAATTATGGCAAGTATCAATGACTACATGTTGGTATACTATCAAATCCGCCTCTCTCAGAATTTTTCACAATGCTCAGATCCTAATGGAACCAAAAGAGACTGTCTAAAATGAATAAACAGAAGGTGAAAAGCTATCCTTAATGCATGGAAGAAATGGTGGATGACATACACATGTTCTGGCAGTGCCCCCAGCTTCAGTACATCCTTAATGAAGGCAGTTCAGCAGCTATCAATGACAGAAGCCAGGAAATGAGACCATATTCATAGCACAACTGGCTGAGTGGTCCCCAAGATGAGTTGACCTATGAGTAGGAATACCTATTTCAGGTATCATTGACAGATCACTTCAAAAAGCACAGAAGGCTGCAGCCCACATGCACAGTGGATGTAGCTGGCATGGCCATCAAACCACCAGACTAACTCAGAGAGCTCTGAGATTCTTTCTGGTATAAAATGTAAGCCTCCGTCGAAGTTTCTAGCAAAGCACGCCTACTTTTCCCATCAGATTCCGTGTCACCTCGTACCGAGACCACAACAGCAGCTGGCCAGGCGTTTGCTATTACTCCGGCATAGAGTGAGCACATTTATCCAATAAGAACCGGTCCTTTCTAGTTTAGGAAGAGCGAATAACAAGTAGGAATTAAAACATAACCTCTCACCTAAAGAGGCTCAGAAGATGGCGACAGTTTAGAACATGGAGTTACTCGAGCATAAGTCTCTATGCCCGCAAAAGAGCAAAATTAGTATACAAGAAGGCATAAGATCATGCCAAAGCCAGTAGGCAAGCCCTGCCATTAAGCAAGATAAAGTCAGAAACAGAAAGGACATCGACAAGCCCTACTTTATGATCACATATGCCTGAATAACAACAAAATATACTGAGATGGTGGTGGGCAACGGTCATAACCGACCCAATCATTCATGAAAATACATCGGTCACTACATTCAACCCATGACCATTGTCCAACACCATCGAACGCATATCAATTTCAAACTGAGCACAAATCAGCAGTAGAATAATAGGAAACATAATTAACAGACCTTGACATAGTATATGGACGAAACGTAATCAAAAGAGATGGTATACATTGAATACAACAGCAGATGGCGACCAGAAAACAAAGTACTAGAAGTACACCGCCTATGATGGGACGAAGTAAATGTAAATCAGGCAACCACCCAAGAAGCCAATCAAACCACCCTCGATCCAAATTTTGTCGGATTTCCAGAGACATATTATGCAACATGTTAATATGGGACTGGATAGACTTAGAATGGTCAGATAGATTAAAACAGCAAAGACCTTCAAAGTCTGAGCATCCATGATCATGCTTCAACAGTAAGTAATTAATGGGTGGTCTATTCTGCAAAATAGCTCCACATTTACCTTGTGCATCTAATAGAAATTCAGATAAAGCAGTTGAAGTGTGATTGATAGATTTAACTATAAAACAGGCTAATTTACTGATGGGTCTGGAATTGTAATCCGGGAATACCTACAATCGAAGCGGCTAAGCTAATGTATTCAGTCTTGGAGAGCAAATGCAAATTAGATTCACAGTGTTCAGTCAATGGGGGTGCTTGTGTATAGTCCGAGTATGTACGGAAGGGGACAAAGAAAACATCATCCAGATTAGTCTGGATAAAGCACACGGTCCACCGGAAATGTTCGCTGGAATAAAGGACCAAGAAGTATTGCCACATGAAAAGAGCCAGTTGGCAGCGACACATTATAATAGTGGCTAGCGGAAAGAACAATATATTTACAAATCATAGAATTACGAACAGAGGAGCACATGTTGGGTGTACGACTAAGTCTATATTTAACAACAGTGGTCCTATGCATGCATTGTTACGACGTAATGAATATAGACACAATGGAACTATATTTGTTGTAGCGATTTGTCCAGCCGGACAGTGATCACTTAAGAATTTTTACTGATTTTAAAATTTAAGAAAAAGTTATCTTACATTCACGAAGAGTGAGACACAACCTGTGCCTTCACGCTTACAAATTGGCAAAGTAGAGGGATAGAGAGAGGCAAAGAGAAAGGTAGGTTTAGGCAAAGAGTGAGCGATTTCTGAGCAATGAAAAAGTAGCAGAAATTCAGTTACACCATTACTTCCAACTCTTAATAAGTATACATTTGCATATATGGTGTAAGAAGTCGACGACGTTTCGATTCCATAACATTAATACAAGGAATCATCATCAGGACAAAAGTTTTGTGCCTAAAGAAGACAGATGTCATCTTATTGGGTAACCCCTCTCCCTCTGTCTTTGCATCCATCTGGCCACCATGTTTGGGCTCGCCTCCCGTTCCCAAGCCCCAAATAAAAAGCTTGGGGATTTGGTTCGACACAGCCCTGAACTTCTCAGCCCAAGCCACAAAGACCGCAGCCACCTGTTTTGGATTGATGAGGATGCTGCGGAAGGTGCTCCCTCTGCTTCCATTTCAGGCAAGGAGGATCCTGGTCCAGGCTCTTATACTATCTCGCCTGGACTACGGGAACGTCCTCTATATGGGAGCCCCCTCCATGGTCCTCCAGAAGCTCCAAGTCACCCAAAACAGTGCGGCTCGTTTACTCTACAACCTCCCTCGCTGGCAGTCAGCAAGGAATGCCCTAAGGGAACTTCACTGGCTCCCCATAGCGGCTAAAGTACAATTCAAGGCTATGTGTACTCTACACAAAGCCTTCCACCACCTTGGCCCTGCAATTCTACAGCCCTTGGTCACTCCCTATGTTCCGTCACGCTCCCTCCGATCCTGTACCCTCAAGCTGGCCTCCTCCATCAGAGTCAGGAAAGCCCGCTGGGGAGGCCGCTCCTTTTCACACACCGCGGCTAAGTTCTGGAACACTCTTCCTTTATCCCTCAGAGGAACTACCAATCATCTTTCCTTCAGAAAAGCCCTGAAAACTCACCTGTTTGCTAAATCCTGCTGATCTGCCCGAGCCCGCGCTAAGTAAGTTTCCAGTCATAAGCGCTACGAGGCCTCCGGGTAGATAGCGCTATACAAGTGCAGCTTCAATTCAATTCAATTCAATTCAAGTTTGCATAACACAATAGCCTAAAGAAGAGAAGAAAATGGGATATATCAATATAGGAAAGTATTACAACGTGTATTTGTGACACTTGTGAAGTGAGTGAATAAAGTTCCATAAGGGGACTTCCAATGGTAGCACACGTGATGGACCGTTTAAAAATTCCGGCGAGTGATTAGGAGAGTGAGATATCGTGTACGTGAGATGGTGTGCCAGTATGGGTCACTATGAGCTGCGGTTTGTGAATAGCACGTGGTCATGCGTGTGTTTACATGATACGATCGAAATTGGAGATAAAAATGCATCGGCGCGTGTGGTATAGCTTCGGGGGTGGGAGCAGACTCACCAGCAGAATTAGCTGGCGGACGAAAATAGTTAAGGAATAGCTCATCCGTTCTCAAGGTGCTTGCATGCTTGTAATTAGATGAAGCCTAATGGGCGAGAGGAGGGGATTAGGGTAGCAAGTGCTTGTGGCTAATGGAAGCACCGGTCTCTAGGATTATAACTTACCAATTGCCAGTTTACATGTACACCGGCATGTATGAAGCCCGCTTAGAATAACGGACTGTGAGGGTGGATCTAGCGTCAAGATTAAGGCGCAGAGTGATGAGTCTGTGGGGACGTAAACGAGGCGTTAGAGGTGTTCTATGGCGGAAGGGAGCGCAAGGGAATTAGCGAAGGTGTACACTTACCCTCGGGGTAGAGGTTCGGGTGGTCCTAAAGGATATGACCAATGCAGTTCGCTCGATCGCGGTAATGCAACGCCAATAATAGGGCGTGGAGGTTCGAGCCTGTGAAAATATATGCGGAGTGGGTCAGGAATCAATAAAAGGGTCGCATAGTGCAAGAGTGTCCAGCGGAGAGCCTGCACTCACCTACGGCTTCGTAACGATGGGGATACACGATGTGGCACCCAGCAAGCTTCCGATGTAAGCAGAACCCGGAAGATAAGGGACATTTGCGCTAGTTGCCGATTGGTCGGCAAGCGTGCCATAGAAATGAATGAGGGTCTAGTACCGGTGGCCATCATGAGAGGGCTGAATGGTACTGTGAAAATAGAAGAAGGGGGGTTGCGGAATGCGTGGCGGCCATATTGGGACGGTGAATTAAAACATGCACAAGTGCAGGATGTGCAAAAATAGAGGTTGACACATTTAAACAGACACCTGAAATGTCACTAGATTAATCATGCAGTAACAGTACAGCATAAACAAGCTTTTGAACTCAAGATTAGGAAACATTTATAGCAGGCTAGTCCAGTCCTCTTGTAAATCCAGGCCTGAATTAAGACTATCAGTTCTTAATATCCATTTTAGTTCTTCTTTGTTCAGCATTCTGGATAGATCGCCTCCTCTTGTTGGTACTGTGATTTGGCTGATTACAGTCCATTTCAATTCATTCTCCGAGTGTCCTTTTTCCAGAAAATGTTCGACCAAGGGGGCGTTGGCAGTCTTGCATCTGATTCTGCTTCGATGTTGTGATATCCTGAGCTTGATTTTTTGTTTAGTTTGTCCTACATAAATCATGTTAGATGGGCATAGAATTGCATATATCAAATTGCAACTATTGCAGTTGGTAAAGGTTTTCAATACATTTTTAGCATTCTTAAATACAAACTCTTTGCTCTCGATGCAATAGTCCCAAACCACACATGTCCCACATTTAGAGTGACCTCTCAGAGCGGGCAGACCCCAGAGATCGTTTAGAGTTGTGTTTGTCTTTGTAGGGGGCGGAAGTGCCGCTCGCACCAACTGGTCTTTCAAATTTTTGTTGCGTTTGAAAGCAAATATTGGTAATTCAAGAGAGAGGTTACCAGAGTTAATGATGTGCCAGTTCTTTTTAATAGACTTCTTTATTTTGTTGGAGGCTGAAGAGAACGTGGTCATACATACTAGTTTATTAGACTCTTTCTTGGCCTTTGGTTCAAGCAATGTGTCTCTGGGGCAATACCATGCTCTCTTCATGGCATTCCTTACCAATCTTTTAGGGTAGCCTCTGAATTTCAGTTTGTTCGATAGGATGTTGGCCTCCCTAAGGTAATCCTGTTTTTGGAAACAATTTCTCCGCAGCCTTAAAAACTGCGAGCAGGGGAGACTGTCCCTCAGAGCTCGGGGGTGACAGCTATCGTAGCGCAAGAGCGTGTTTCTCTCAATGGGCTTACGGAACAATGAGGTGAATAATAGACCATCATTGTGTTGGATATGACGATCCAGAAATGGAATGTGGGTTTTACTGTGATCTAGGGTAAACGTCAATCCGTTACAGTTATAGTTTAGCCAATGCACAAAAGTTGGGAGCATTTCAACAGAGCCCCCCCATATCATAAAGACGTCATCAATGTAACGTTTCCACATGAGGACGCCCTGATGGAAAGGATTAGTGGCGGGGAGGATGGTGGTGCATTCTAGATAGTCCATATACAGAATGGCCAGGGTGGGAGCAAAAATTGCCCCCATCGAGGTTCCTTTGTTTTGTTGATAGTACTGGTCTTCAAACATGAAATAGTTACGAGTTAGGCATATCTCCAGAAGCTGAAGTATGAAGAGAGTAGGGACTGGGTGCGGCCTTGGACGTTTGGTAAGTATTGCTTCCATCACAAGCAGAGAGTCTCTTTGGGAGATATTAGTGTAAAGTGACTCAACGTCAAGGGGACACAGGGTTTTTGAGTAAGGGTCAAAAGGCAGATTTTCAATAAGATTTATCATATTCATACTATCCCTGACATAGCAGGTAGTGTCTGGTACAAAGTCTTTCAAGAAGAAATTGACGTATTGACCAAGGGGTTCAAAAACCGAACCACACCCAGAAACAATGGGTCGTCCAGGAGGGTTCTCTTGGCGTTTATGAATTTTAGGCAGTGTATAAATCACCGGTGTACGTGGGTGGCTCACATTAAGATAGTTAAATTCATGTTTCGAGATAAATCAGATTTCCATGGCCTCAGATGTTACTTGTTTTATCAGAGTTTGTAGTTCTTTGGTAGGATTGGTGGGGAGTCTACTGTAATGATCCGTGTTCGAGACTTGGCGAAATAGTTCCGCCTTGTAGCTGTCAATGTTTTGCAGAACAATACCACCCCCCCCTGTCTGCTGGTTTGATGATTAATTCACTTTTATCACGTAATGTTCTTAAAAAATTGGCTGAGAATATCAAAGACCTTGAAAAACTGATTGCAGAAAACGACAATATCACTGATGCAAAGAAGTTATTAGAGAAACTTGAGAAAACTATCTCTGAATATCACCGAATTGAACAAAACAAAAAATCTGTGAAAGTCAAAAAGGATATTAAATCTTACACACCTGAAAGAACATACCCTTACCTTCAGAAAGACTTCTATACTAACCGAAACTTCAATCAGAATCCCTATAACCCAAGGCCCTGGGGTAGATATAACCAAAGAAATACAGTGGTAGGATTCACTGATTCTTCAGCTGACTCATCTGATAATTCAGAAGCAGGTGAAGGCCCTAGCACCGCTGCCCGCAATCCCAACCCTCATTTTTTAGGACGGGGAACAGGCAGGGGAGAGGCCCCCAAGAGGGGCAGAGTGAAACAACAGGCTCGTTGGCACAACCCACCTGGGGAACGCCAAACGAGACAGAAATTTTACAAATGGTAGATATCCCCGAAGGCCCTACGATGTCTATCCCTGTATTCAATCTGTCTAACCACGATCTCTCATCACAAGAGATCTCTGTATTAAGCAAAGGACTATCATTTGTCCCCACTTCATACCCTAATTTCCTTGAAATACAGTCTGAGCTTCTAGCCTTTTTTCGGAAAATTAGGCTGAGGGCCTTCTTTGAATCAAATCCTACTACACCTAAGATCACCATTACACCGTTTAGGCCTCCTTCAATTTTCCTACCCACGGCCAATATGATTCCTAAAGAAATTCTTACCTTTGAAAAGGTCATTCTCAAAGAGACCAATATTCTAGCACAAGATCACATGTTCATCCCCTACAACATTTCCTTAGATGAAAGAAAAGCCATTAGATCATTACGTGATAAAAGTGAATTAATCATCAAACCAGCAGACAAGGGGGGTAGTATTGTTCTGCAAAACATTGACAGCTACAAGGCGGAACTATTTCGCCAAGTCTCGAACACGGATCATTACAGTAGACTCCCCACCAATCTCATCAAAGAACTACAAACTCTGATAAAACAAGTAACATCTGAGGCCTTGGAAATCGGATTTATCTCGAAACATGAATTTAACTATCTTAATGTGAGCCACCCACGTACACCGGTGATTTATACACTGCCTAAAATTCATAAACGCCAAGAGAACCCTCCTGGACGACCCATTGTTTCTGGGTGTGGTTCGGTTTTAGAACCCCTTGGTCAATACGTCAATTTCTTCTTGAAAGACTTTGTACCAGACACTACATGCTATGTCAGGGATAGTATGAATATGATAAATCCTTTTGAAAATCTGCCCTTTGACTCTGACTCACAAACCCTGTGTACCCTTGACGTTGAGTCACTTTACACTACTATCCCCCAAAGAGACTCTCTGCTTGTGATGGAAGCAATACTTAACAAACGTCCAAGGCCGCACCCAGTCCCTACGCTCTTCATACTTCAGCTTCTGGAGATATGCCTAACTCGTAACTATTTCATGTTTGAAGACCAGTACTATCAACAAAACAAAGGAACTTCAATGGGGGCAATTTTTGCTCCCACCCTGGCCATTCTGTATATGGACTATCTAGAATGCACCACCATCCTCCCCGCCACTAATCCTTTCCATCAGGGCGTCCTCATGTGGAAACGTTACATTGATGACGTCTTTATGATATGGGGGAGCTCTGTTGAAATGCTCCCAACTTTTGTGCATTGGCTAAACTATAACTGTAACGGATTGACGTTTACCCTAGATCACAGTAAAACCCACATTCCATTTTTGGATCTTCATATCCAACACAATGATGGTCTATTATTCACCTCATTGTTCCGTAAGCCCACTGAGAGAAACACGCTCTTGCGCTACGATAGCTGTCACCCCCGAGCTCTGAGGGACAGTCTCCCCTACTCGCAGTTTTTAAGGCTGCGGAGAAATTGTTTCCAAAAACAGGATTACCTTAGGGAGGCCAACATCCTATCGAACAAACTGAAATTCAGAGGCTACCCTAAACGATTGGTAAGGAATGCCATGAAGAGAGCATGGTATTGCTCCAGAGACACATTGCTTGAACCAAAGGCCAAGAAAGAGTCTAATAAACTAGTATGTGTGACCACGTTCTCTTCAGCCTCCAACAAAATAAAGAAGTCTATTAAAAAGAACTGGCACATCATCAACTCTGGTAACCTCTCTCTTGAATTACCAATATTTGCTTTCAAACGCAACAAAAATTTGAAAGACCAGTTGGTGCTAGCGGCACTTCCGCCACCTACAAAGACAAACACAACTCTAAACGATCTCTGGGGTCTGCCCGCTCTGAGAGGTCACTCTAAATGTGGGACATGTGTGGTTTGTGACTATTGCATCGAGAGCAAAGAGTTTGTATTTAAGAATGCTAAAAATGTATTGAAAACCTTTACCAACTGCAATAGTTGCAATTTGATATATGCAATTCTATGCCCATGTAACATGATTTATGTAGGACAAACTAAACAAAAAATCAAGCTCAGGATATCACAACATCGAAGCAGAATCAGATGCAAGACTGCCAACGCCCCCTTGGTCGAACATTTCCTGGCAAAAAGGACACTCGGAGAATGAATTGAAATGGACTGTAATCAGCCAAATCACAGTACCAACAAGAGGAGGCGATCTATCCAGAATGCTGAACAAAGAAGAACTAAAATGGATATTAAGAACTGATAGTCTTAATTCAGGCCTGAATTTACAAGAGGACTGGACTAGACTGCTATAAATGTTTCCTAATCTTGAGTTCAAAAGCTTGTTTATGCTGTACTGTTACTGCATGATTAATCTAGTGACATTTCAGGTGTCTGTTTAAATGTGTCAACCTCTATTTTTGCACATCCTGCACTTGTGCATGTTTTAATTCACCGTCCCAATATGGCCGCCACGCATTCCGCAACCCCCCTTCTTCTATTTTCACAGTACCATTCAGCCCTCTCATGATGGCCACCGGTACTAGTCCCTCATTCATTTCTATGGCACGCTTGCCGACCAATCGGCAATTAGCGCAAATGTCCCTTATCTTCCGGGTTCTGCTTACATCGGAAGCTTGCTGGGTGCCACATCGTGTATCCCCATCGTTACGAAGCCGTAGGTGAGTGCAGGCTCTCCGCTGGACACTCTTGCACTATGCGACCCTTTTATTGATGCCTGACCCACTCCGCATATATTTTCACAGGCTCGAACCTCCACGCCCTATTATTGGCGTTGCATTACCGCGATCGAGCGAACTGCATTGGTCATATCCTTTAGGACCACCCAAACCTCTACCCCGAGGGTAAGTGTACACCTTCGCTAATTCCCTCGCGCTCCCTTCCGCCATAGAACACCCCTAACGCCTCGTTTACGTCCCCACAGACTCATCACTCTGCGCCTTAATCTTGACGCTGGATCCACCCTCACAGTCCGTTATTCTAAGCGGGCTTCATACATGCCGGTGTACATGTAAACTGGCAATTGGTAAGTTATGCTCCTAGAGACCGGGTGCTTCCATTAGCCACAAGCACTTGCTACCCTAATCCCCTCCTCTCGCCCATTAGGCTTCATCTAATTACAAGCCTGCAAGCACCTTGAGAACGGATGAGCTATTCCTTAACTATTTTCGTCCGCCAGCTAATTCTGCTGGTGAGTCTGCCCCCACCCCGAGGCTATACCACCCGCGCCGATGCATGTTTATCTCCAATTTCGATCGTATCATGTAAACACACGCATGACCACGTGCTATTCACAAACAGGAGCTCATAGTGACCCATACTGGCACACCATCTCACGTACACGATATCTCACTCTCCTAATCACTCGCCGGAATTTTTAAACGGTCCATCACGTGTGCCACCATTGGAAGTCCCCTTATGGAACTTTATTCACTCACTTCACAAGTGTCACGAATACACGTTGTAATACTTTCCTATATTGATATATCCCATTTTCTTCTCTTCTTTAGGCTATTGTGTTATGCAAACTTTAGGCACAAAACTTTTGTCCTGATGATGATTCCTTGTATTAATGTTATGGAATCGAAACGTCGTCGACTTCTTACACCATATATGCAAATGTATACTTATTAAGAGTTGGAAGTAATGGTGTAACTGAATTTCTGCTACTTTTTCATTGCTCAGAAATCGCTCACTCTTTGCCTAAACCTACCTTTCTCTTTGCCTCTCTCTATCCCTCTACTTTGCCAATTTGTAAGCGTGAAGGCACAGGTTGTGTCTCACTCTTCGTGAATGTAAGATAACTTTTTCTTAAATTTTAAAATCAGTAAAAATTCTTAAGTGATCACTGTCCGGCTGGACAAATCGCTACAACAAATATAGTTCCATTGTGTCTATATTCATTACGTCATAACAATGCATGCATAGGACCACTGTTGTTAAATATAGACTATGTTCCCCAAGGTCCTGTGCTGACTCATTGGGTGCCCTTGTTGCTTTTTCGCCAGGGTGTACGACTAAGACATAACATTTGCACATGTGGGGAAAGTGCAGAGGCGTTCTCCAATGTAGCCTGCACACATTTACCTATCAGGTGATGATCACATTTGAAATTATAGCAAATATCACCCTCTGTGACGTTATAGGTTGCAATGGTGAAAGTCAGAGGTGTGTTCAGCTCTGTTTAAACTGTGCAAGAAGCAAAATAATCATATACTGAAAAATCACTTTTCATAGATTCAAAATCGGTATCCGTGACGTTGAAGGAATGCATCAAGATAGCAGATGGGGTAGGAACTGAAACCAAACACGTTGACAGAATGTCAGACACACTCTTCATATTTGCCATGCAGAAGTGAGAGTAGTTAAGTATTTTGCGAGCAATGTTTTACCAAATATTGATATTGTCACTGAAGATCGAGTTCATTCTGCGCTCCCGGATGACCAATCCACTTCAGAATCTCCCCGGCCCCTATTGGCCCCAAACGCACCATGCCGAAAGGAGTCCAGCAACGACACATCCTGCAGCAGCAGTCCACACAATGACCTAAAGAAAAGGAGTCAAAAACAGGCATTATTCATTCTCGAAGGTAACATTTATCAGCTGGGACTGTGTCCCATTTTTTCCTGTCCAGGTTTCATGACCAATATAGTATTGTCATTGCCCGTTGCTATAATTTCGGCCTGTCCAGGGGGTTGATTAGGTGACTGGACCCACACTCTGGTTCCTGGATTTTTATCAGTTGAGCCAAAACCTCCTTCTCCCCGTACAGTTAGGAGTGTTGGGGCAGTCCCTTTCTTCACCACACCACTGAGAACAGGCATAATACCCAATTGGGCAATTCGATCTGCAAGCCGGATTGTCAAATCCGAGTCTCCACTGTTCAGTAAGATGACTTTTAGTTCACCTTGAAAATCAGAATCAATTACACCACCCAACACCTGGATGCCTTTCAGTGCCAGTCCAGAGCGTGGGGCAATCAGACCAAAGTGTCCCACTGGTATTTGGACACCAATTCCAATTTCAAAGAGGACAATGTTTCTTGGTTTTAGCACAAGCTGTTTCAAAGCATGTAAATCCAAACCAGTGGCTCCAGGAGTTGCTCTATGTGGAGCCAAGGCTCCAGGAGTAATTTCCCAGTACATAATGGTAACCATAGCTGTATGGGGTTGAACATTTACAGAAGGGGACAACATTCGCATTAAAGGCGTATCAGAATTAATCAGGGGTCGATTATTCAAAATCTGCAAAGCATCGGTTAGATGATCTCTCCAGTTACGCAATGAACCATCAGACAATTTTCTCAGTCGATCTTTTAAAAGGCCATTCATTCGCTCAATTAAACCTGCAGCCTGTGGGTAATCAGGAATATGAAAAATCCATTCGATATTATGTTGAGCACAGTATTACTGAATCAACCCACCCTTAAAATGTGAGGTATTGTCCGACTGAATTTGCAACGGATTGCCGTAATAAAGCATAAGTAAGTCTAGAGTCTTAAGCGTGTTCATCTGTGTAGCACATTTATAGGGTGAAGCAATCAAATATCCAGAAAAAAGTGTCGACTACAGTACATGCATATTGACAATTTTTACTAATTAGTAAGGGACCTATGTAATCTGTTCGCCAAATCTGCGCAGGTGACTTACCTCGATGTAACTGACATTTCACTATCGGTGGTGCCTCTCGTCGAGAATGCTGACAAATAGGGCAATGTAAGATATCAGTTTTTATCGAATCAATGGGAAGACATATTCCTCTATCTGCTGCCCACCTGCTAGTAATTTTCTCTCCGAAGTGACCCGCTTTTTGGTGTGTCCACCTCGCCAATCCAACCAAGTCAGAATTCTGCATGTCCACCACTGCCTCAGAAATCTTAGATTTTTCATCTGCAATGACGTTAAAGAACCTATCAATAGAGTCAATAGGGGAATGAGCATCAACATGAAAGACCGTGACAGTACTTTGAGGCAGTATATCCCATATTTCTTTCCACAGTTCTTTTCCCCATAATTCTTTTGAATTAATGTGCCAATTATGAGCATACCACCTAGGAAGCCATACTACCAATCCATTAGCAGTCAACCAGGTGTAAATGTGGCAAGTTCCTGGCAGCTCCAGTTTCAAAGCCTGGTAGACAGCATAAAGTTCTGCAAATTGACTACTCTTTCCTTCACCAGTAGTACTCAACAATTTATGTGTGACAGGGTTGTACGAAACTGTTTTCCATTGCCTCTTGGCTCCCATGTACCTCGCTGAACCATCCGTAAACCATACATGCTTTCTATCCTCCACGGAGAGATTGCTGAACGGCTTACCCCAACAGGAGATTACTGCACTATAGGTACAGGGCATTCTTTGTTTACCTCTTCTATTGGCGCCTGCGCCACCCACTCATGTAACATCGCAGTACCCTTAGGACCTACACGAGCCCTTCCATTTGATTACACTGGCTTCCTGTGCATGTCCAATTCTGTGAGTCTTAGGAGAGCTCATGACCCACTGCATGATAGGAATTTCAGGTCTCAAAACAACATCATGCCCTAATGTCAATTGTTCAGTCTCTACCAGAGCTCAATAGCAGGCAAGTAACTGTTTCTCAAAGGGTCAGGCAATTTTTTCGTCCAAAATCAAAAGGCACTTTCGTCTTACGTTGTTTTTCCCAAAAACTCAAATTTGCATATGGACCCTGTACAGTCACATTTAAATCAACATCACCATCTCGCACTGGCCACAGGTCCAAAGCATGTTGAATCGCCTCCTTCGCTCATTCAAACTCAGTCTGCTGCGACTCACCCCACTCAAACACATTCTTTTTGTGCATAACCTTGTACAAAGGAGCCAAAATCTGACTTAAATGGGGAATATGTTGTCTCCAAAATCCAAACAAACCAATGAATCTTTGAGCCTCTTTCCTATTCCGTGGTACTGCAAATTCTTTAATTTTCTGTCTCACCTGTGGAACCACTTCTCGATTCCCCTCATGCCATTGAATACCCAAGAATTTCACACTTCGTGCTGGACCTTGTAATTTGTCAGGATTATTCTCCTATCCTCTGTTTTGTAAGTGGGTTACAATTTGGTCTAACTGGGTTTGGAACTACTCTTGTGTTTCACCTTGAATCATTATGTCATCAATGTAATTACAAATCTGTACTCCTGAGCTTAATGGTATTTCATCCAAGTGCTCCGCCACCAGCTAGCGACAGATTGTCGGACTATGCAAATAGCCTTGTGGCAGACTCCGAAATTTCATTTGTCTGCGATTCCATGAAAAACTGAATTGTTCCTGACATCCAGGATCTATGGGAATGGAAAAGAAAGCATTGGCAATATCAATAGTCGCGTACCAAGTCCCTGGATGTTTCTAAATTCTTTCAATCAAAGTAACAGTATCAGGTACAGCAACAGTCTAAGACAGTGTATGTTTGTTCAATTCGCGGTAATCAACTGTCATGCGCCAAGAATTATCACTTTTGCGCACTGGCCACACGGGGTTATTCCAGGCAGAAGTGATTGGAATTACAACCCCTGCGTCCATCAAGTCTTGAACAGTAGCACTAATTTTATCATGCCCCCAGGAATCCTATACTGTTTCATTGAGATTACCTTAGTCGCTTGAGGCACTATTACAGGAGGGATTTTCAAACGACCTACTATCACAGTATTAGCTGAAATATAATGCTTTGTTCCAAATTGATAGTATCCATCATCCAAATGTAGCGTCATTCCTTTAAAAATGTCAATTCCAATAATGTATTCAGAAAGGGGCACCACTAACACGCTATATTCTCTTTTTGGTATCTTTCCTATTTTTAACTGAAGGTTCGTTTGCACTGCTGGGGTCTCTTTACTGCCTAGCCCTGTGATAGTAAAATACTGTCCTCTAAATTTCTTGGGATTTCCATATATCAAAGTGACCTCCGCTCCTGTATCTACTAGGGCTTGGGCCCGTTGTACATTACGATGCCTCCAAAAAATCTCTATATCTACATAGGGTCTATGAACTCTACAAGCCCAATTCTGTACTGGAGCTTGACCTATTTCCTATCCATTTTTGTTCTTGTCTTGCGCCCAGGACAAGTCAGGGTAAAGACTCTCATATCGTCTAGTGAACACATCTTCCTTGTACACTGTTTCCTCATAATATGAATTTCTCCTGTTTTTACTAGTTTGTGATCTCAGATCAGGGGATTTCTCTCGCTCGTTTCTTATTCTCAGCTCCGGGGATCTACCTCTTTCATTCCTGATTTTACGATCAACACACTCTTCTCCCTCTCTCATTATATGTTCTATATCTTGGAGATTCCTCCTTCTCATTCCAGGTTTTATATTTTGAAAACTATTCCCTTCTCTCTTGGTAAACCTTGTCATTGCTCCCGTCCGAATGTCTCCGCTCGTGATCTTGTTTACTAACTCTTCTGCTCCCTTCTTTCCTATCTAGACCCCTTTTTCGAAACAGGTTCCATGGCCTTAGAGTAGGTTCCCCATCTATTTTCTCTCTTTACTCACCCTATCTTTTATTGGGGCAAAAAACATGTCTTGTCTGGATAACCGATTATTGTCTGTACGGACCACAGGTCTAGATGGTCTCTCTGTCTTCATCCATTCCCCCAGTTCGCCCAATTCGCGAACCGCTTTAATCGCTTGAGACAGTGTTTTCCCTGTCTGATTTATTACCAATGTCATCATCACCTGCTTATAAGCAGGAGGAGCAGTACGAATGATCTTATTTCTCACAGAAGTATTAAGTAGTCCCTCCATTAATCTGTGTGCAGTATCTAGGAAAATAGAGGTTTTCATCACCTCTTCCTTTAATCTCTGTGTCGCGTCTCTCAGCGTATACCATGGTTTCTCATTTCTTGGCCAGTCTGATTCGGTCGGATATTTATGACTACAACCAGCCACAGCCAATTTCAACAGACTGATCTGATCATTATACCCATAGCTTCTAAAATGTTCCTGAATGGTCGGATCTGTACTTATCGTGCAAAATTTCACTGCATCTCCCTGATCTAAAATTACGCCTGCAGCACCCAGGTCATAGATACAAACCATCTATGTAAGTAAATTCTCTCACTAGACCTCTGCCGAAATCTGTCCAAAATATCATTAATTTCCTGTTGTGTAAAATCCTCTAAACTATCCAAAGCTATCCCTTGGGGATCACCCTGCAACTTTCTCCGATGTATCGGCTGCGCATGCACCTCTCTACGCTCTTATGATCTATTCCTATTCTCAGTCTTGATAGGCTCTGTTTTGCTATCCTCCTCCTCACTCGAACCTGAAAACTCCCAAGAATCCCAAATATTTCCATCCCACTTTTCGGGATCCCAGTCAAGCCCTGCCTTTGCAATGACTATGTGTACCTTTCTTTTATTAACTCTCCCTCGTCTGTTTCTGTATTTGTATTTTGCAATGCGCACTGCAGCCCTTTCCGCTACAGTCTGATAAGTCTCCAATTATCTGCCAATGATTTATTTTGACATCACAACAGCGTATTAGCATTCCTTACCTCCATACACTGCTCTTCAAACTCTTTACACTTGCGCTGTAACTTCACACATTTTTCATGCACTAATCTATAAGCATTTAGCAAAACCCATCCTCTTCGTTTTAATATAGGAAGCTCTTCTCCTTTTGTTACCGGCACTTTCTGCAAACATGACACCACCTGAGCCGGTTCAGCTTCGAGCAAACACGCATTCCAGTTTTCACTCAAACCAGCAGAATTGGCCCACTCATGAGCCAGTACTCCATAGGAGTCGATTCCCACCCTGGAATTTCCATCGGGAATTGGAATCCAACCTTTGTTTTCCTAGAAAACATAATATATTTTTCCTCTATAATTCACCTCCTCAATTCTATAAATGTCACGACGCCAAGAGGTAATTTGTTTCCCTTACGCAACTCCACCCTTCGATCCTGTGAGTTAGATGCCAAGATGTAATGACTTGGTTTTTCGTATATTTTGGTGCCTCTGTCAGTCACCAGGCCATTACTTACCACAGCCCTTCTCAGGACTCATAAAAACACCACACTTTAGAATACTTACCTGAGAAAGGAATAAACAGTAACAACAACAAACTAAATATATAAGACCATTGCAAAGGAGCTCGCAAATAACAAGTCACAACACCTCCCCATCCAAGAGGGTACGCAGCAAATCACAACACCTCCCCATCCGAGAGGGTACACAGCAAATCACAACACCTCCCCATCCAAGAGGGTACACAGCAAATCACAACACCTCTCCATCCGAGAGGATACACAGCAAATTACAACACCTCCCCATCCGAGAGGGTACACAGCACATTATAACACCTCGCCATCCGAGAGGGTACACAGCAAATCACAACACCTCCCCATCCGAGAGGGTACGCAGCAAATCACAACACCTCCCCATCCGAGAGGGTACAAAGCAAATCACAACACCTCCCCATCAGAGAGGGTACGCAGCGCATGGATAGAATAATTAGAATTTAGACTTCCCTACTGGGAGCCGATTTCCCTCCCGTATCAACAACTACCCGATGGAGGGGAATTACCCAGCCCTCCGTGAGCACTTGGTAAAAAAGGGGCCCGACCTTCCCTCACAAGGAACATAAACAAACAATATGCTCTGGGGTTTCATTATTACATAATGATAGGATGACAAAAGAAAGAAATAACTAAACATCACAGTAGACATTCTTCACAATAGCAATTACTGATAGATAACTCCTCATTGAAGATGAAGTACTGAGCAATGGCCTCCCTCATGTGGGTGTCATACTCTTCATCCTGTAGGTGCCACACTGAGAGGAGCCACCTAAATGGGTGTCGCCCTGGCCCATATATATATCTCCGAGGCCACTGGGAAGTGATCTGATAGGCCACGGGGTAGAATCTCAGCCAGCGCCACCCTACTAACCATTGCCCGGGGAATAAAAAGATAGCAGAGCCTGTCACCGTGAGAACACCGCCACACATCCAGCCAGTCAAGGCTAGTCACCAGTGAGTTCAATTTCGTGGGTTGTCCCCTCGCCGGGCCACCCTCACCCCCACTCCTATCTCTGGCCAGGTCCATGACATCGTTCCAGTCTCCGCCCACCACTGAGAGCACATCAGGTACATCCGCCCAAAAAGCCAACAACTTCTCCACCAGAGACCACTGCAAGACGGGGGGCATACACGCAGCCCAGAACCAATGGGACCTCCCTAATTTGACCCCGGATAAACAGATAGCATTCCTGTGCGTCGATCCATTGCTGCGCATGAATATATGGGACCCTGCGATGGACCAAAATCGCCCCCCCCCCCCTGGAGCCACTTGTGAACCCCACATGGAAGACCTGTTGGTAACATAGCGCTGTAAGCAGACTGGCTTCGTTCCCATGAGGTGTGTCTCTTGCAACAGAAGAACATCAGACCTAGCCCTCTTTGCCTGGTGTAGTATAGCCCCCCGTTTCATTTTGTCTAGGACCCCTCGCAAGTTCAAACTTATGATACGGAGGGTATCTGGCACCCCCCGATCTCTACCGAGCGCAGTATCCATAGGGGAAGGAACCTGTCAACATCATTGAGAAAGGACTGCGGCGGCGTGTGCATACTAGATTATGAATTCTAAGCGGAAGTGCAACTCGAAACTTTAAACAACTCCTCCCTAACAAAATCCCCACCCCATACCTCAAAAACACTGAAGCATCTGTTGCGGCGGAGCTAGTACCTGAACCCCAACGGGGGACCGAGCACCGCCCCATCCAATGGATCCCCAACTCACAACCCATGTTCCACGGGCTTCACCCCGACCAGTCCTAGGACGGCAGGGACCCAGCCCTCTCTAAGATCCCCCTGAAAAGTATGCATCAAAGTACATGTTTAGCTTAAGAAATCGCTTCTGCACCAACCCAACCCCAAAATCAATGTTCCAAAGTTTGGCGCCCAGGAGTAGGGCCCCCCTAGCGGAAGCCCCGCAGGGCATGAAGCATCTCTGGGAGCGCAACCACCTACCGCCCCTCTGTTGCTGCCCGTTGGGACCCTTCTGGGCCATCTCACTGGAGGAGGAGTCCGATTCCCTGCCGGGTGGCGTATGGGGTCTCACTCGCACTGCCTCATCCGTCCATTGATAGACTTCCCCTGGGGTGTCAAAAACGTGGGTGCGGGGTCAGTAGACCACTCACAGACGAGCAGGATACAAGAGGGCATATGGGAGTTTGAGCTCCCTCAGATGGGCCTTCGCGGCCATGAACGATTGGCATTGTTGCTGCACTAGTCTTGTATAGTCAGGAAAGATTAATATGCGCACATTATCGTAGAGCAAAGGTCTACCCCCCGGCCTGCTTCAGTATAGCATTGCTGTCTAAGTAATTCAGGAGCTTTTCTTTCACTGTCCGTGGTCGGGCCCCCGGCTGTGGGTTCTGCATGAGCGCCCGATGGGCCCGTACCACGACGAAGCATTTTGACATAGCTTCCGGCGGGAGCCAGCTTTCCAACCGCTGCGTGAGGAAGCTTGCCATGTTACCTGCCTCACAGCCCTCCGGAAATCCCACGAAGCGCAGGTTATTGCGCCTGGCGCGCCCTTCAGCGCCCTCCACCCGGAGCACCAGACCTGCCGGGCTCTGGTCGTCACGCCGGTGACTTCTTCCACGAGACCCCTGGACTGCAGGGCTTCAGGCGATCGGGTCCCCCACGCCAGCTCCCACAGGCTCTCAGTCCGCCAGTCCACCGGTGGCCCACAGCGTGCGGGGGCTTCTTGCAGCACACAACCCATAGCGTTGATCGGATATCGCAAAGCGACACCCCGGCTCCACCTTTGCTGTAAGGCCTCGTCCCCTCCGTTGTGCGGTCTCCGCACCCAAGGTGTGTGCGAGCGCCAAGAGCCCCATCAAATGTCCGCTGGGACACCTCAGCAGGTCTCTCAGGATTGTTTGTGTGTCAGGGGGACCAGGATAAATGAAGGATAATAGGCGGGCTGGACGGAGCTCGCACCTGATCACCAATCTGTAGGGAAGAACTCACTGCTCTCTGGTCACAGCTCGCCATCTTATTGTTGGCCTTTCTTTGCTCTTGTGCTGCTTGTTCTTCAAGAGCCAGGGGTCGCCTGTAAGGTACAGCAGGCAAAAAATCTCGCACTGGTCTTCTCATCAGTAGGTCGCTAGGAGCACATCATGTAGCACTTTGGGGTGTTTGTCGATAGGCACATAGGAATTGCTGTAGACTACACTCAGGATTTCCCCCCTGCTCTACTCCTATTCGCAAGGTCTTATTTAGAGTTCTCATGAAACGCTCCTCCTCTCCATTTGCCTGTGGCCAGACTGGAGTTAAGTGGTGATGCCTGATATAAAGCAGGTGAATTTAATCACAAAATTCATGACCTTGGAGAGGAGGACCATTGTCGGTCTTGATATCTTCTGGCAGCCCTAGTAATGTAAATATTTCTCTAGAGCGGGTTGAACACAATTGAATGCCATTGAGTTGACCACCTCTACGGGAGGAAATTTGGAGTAACTATCCATTATGACCAATGTCATCCTGTCATCGGGAAAACTGCCAAAGTCTATGTTGAATGATGTCCATGGCTGGGTACAAGCCTCCTTGGTGATGACGGGGGCGATGGGAGGCCCCCCCTGTTATGATGCATGAATGGCAACTCTGGACTCTATCTTGGACCAGCCGGTCCATGCTAGAGAACCATACCTTGTTTGTTAGCCTTGCTTTCGTTTTGGCAACACCCTAGTGTCCTTGATGCGCAGCTCAACGGCCCTGTCCCATAGCTTACGGGGAATGACAATTTGATGTCGCTGTAGCACAAGTCCTTCCTCGATCTCATTGAGCTCCTCTCAACAGTGCCACATTTGGGTTTGCACCTCTTGATCCTCGGGTATCAAGCCCCTTACTCCATCAAGAAAATTCCTCCACAGATGGCCCTTTAGCACACCTTCACCTTCTGTAAGCACCTATTGGCCTCAGTATGTTCGGCTATTTTGGACAATGAGAGTGCACAGGGACAAGCCTTCTACATTACCATCTTCACAAGTCTTTGCTATTACTGGATGTCTCGATAGGGAACCTGCCGGCTTCTTGACTACTGGACAGTAGGTCACCTCTAAGGAGTACTGCTGTCATTGTACCACCCATCTATCTCTTCTCGGAGGACTCTTGCGGGCTGTTCCTGCAAACAGCGGCACTAGTGGCTTGTGATCAGTCACTACTTGAAACTTTTGCCTACCGAGATGGAGGTGGAAATGTTTGCAGAACCATCGATTGGCTAAAGCCTCTCTTTCAATTTTTGCATAGCGAGTTTCCACATCTTTCAGCCTCCTGCTTGCGTTTGCTATTGGGACCCACCCACCTTCCTTTTTCATCTGTAGTAGTGTAGTGAAGACAGGGCTCTACTTGCATACTTTGTTATGTTAGCATCAGCTTATTAGAAGTTTAAACGCTATTTTGCCACTTTGCAGCTTTTGCACACAGCACTACATGTAACTGTTGTTGTAAGTTAAACTGCTTGATTTTCCCGCATGAGAACAGTCTGTTTTTCACATCGCGACCTTAGTCTGTACATTGCATGCAGAAGCCTTCAAGGTCACCATAACAATGTATGCTGTTATTCAGGTTGATCGACCCATGCTCTAGACACTGGCAGTTAGTCTAAGTCCAATTTAAAGATCCATTTTGCGCTGTTTAAATCAGCCAGGATTTCATTGATGGTCGGTGTTATGTGCTGTTCTTGGCAAATGGCCTTCTTGGGTAGTCTCATATCAATTCAAAGTATTATGGACCATGTCTGTTTGGGTTTTGGGGCAATAACCATTGGCAATACCCATGGTGTCACGTCTGTTACCTTCTCAATTACACCCTTTCTTTCTAGACGGTCCAATTCTTTCTACACTTGTGACCTCAGATGAAACAACACTCACCAGTGAAGCTAGGCAACTACCCTTATAGTGTCATTGATTTGAAGTTTCACTTGCACCCCCTCAGGCACCCGAGCCTTTGAAACAGTTGTGGGAATTCAGGGAGTATATTGTGCACATGAGATTGTCTGCATGAGATTGATGGACTTGCTTGGCAAGAAGCCCCAGTCACAAATCCTCGGCAGTGTGACACCCTAGCAGGGTTACAGTGCTGTCCTAAGTCACATGAAATTTGGTCCTCGTCCTCATGTTACCACTGGACTCCTCCACGTCAATCACCCCTCACAGCGGAATGGGATCTGTGCCTCTGTGCATATATATCCTTGCCTTTATCTGGAGAATCGCCGGTCGTGAGCTCAGCTTCTGGAATTGTTTGGAGTCAATAACATTAACGGAGGCTTCCGTATTAATAAGGGCTGATATCAGCACCCTGTTTATATTGACTTGGCACATAGTTGGAGGCCTTCTTCTCTGTTTGTTGTGCCCAGTGAACGATATGGTGAACAAATCTTCATCTTCATCATCCTCTATCTGGCCCTCTTCGACCCTTCAATGATGGTCTGGGTCCCACTTGCGGTCCTCTAGTGGCAGGTGCTTTATGTTCAGTGCCTTCCTCCCTCTGCCGCTTGCACCCGCTGGGGCATTGGATGCTCAACAGACTTTTTCAAAATAGTTGGACTCACTGAATTTCAGACACACCTTTCCCTGCACCAGGCATCCGCGTGGCAGACCGTCACGCAACTTCCATACAATCTTTCATTTGTTTTGGGTATGGAGTTTCCTCTTGTCTTTGCGGGGTGCCACCTTATGGTCTCTACTTGTTCTTTCTTGACCTTGGCTACTCCGGCTGTTGTGGATGTCTTTGAACTGTGAGACAATGCCAACTCCATTGCTCCAGCCCGGCTGTCCACCAGCTCATGAGATCTTTCTAGTATGAGTATATCTTCCAATGTGATGCCTGGTTGGTGCAATATCAGCTTACAAAGGTTGGAGGATTTACACCGTTGGATTAGTTGCACTCTAAACTCGTCATGTTTGTCAATTCCTAAGCATGAACTTGCTAGTTTGCGCAGTAGCGCAAATAATGTATTGAGTGATTTCTTCACCTTCTAGCTGATGCGCTTGTCGTAGTTTGAATCATTCATAGTCGGGATTCAATTGCAGGCCAAGATGTCTGTTTCGCGCATTTACTGCTGCGTCAAAGTCGTTGGCATCTCCTGTATTAGGTTAAGTTTTCAAATAGGTCATATAGTTCATCACCACCCATGTGGGGCATTAGCGAGCGATTCATGGCACATCCGTCTTTCACGTGGCCCTGAAGAAAAGGTTGAGTCCTCCAACCCAATGACACCACTTCGGGCAGCTGTTGATGGGCACTTTAGTTGGCTGAAGGGCTGGAGTGCCACTACAGGTGCCTGCACGCTCATGTTCTGTGCAGGCGATTCTGGTTCCTCCGCCGCGCACCTCAGTCCTGTGTAGAAATGACTGTTCAACTACTGTGCGGTTATGGTACTGCACTTGCTCCTGAGTTCCGAAGGTACCCGGGGTGTCTTTGGGTCAGCAGGTTTCTTTCACTCTGCTTCGCTGCATGCCTGGTGCAGGCTTGTGCCCACTGTGCTTGAAGTAGTATTAATGCCTCCTTTCTCATTTTAATGTATTTTTCTCTTATTGTTTTAGGTTCAGTTTCGGTTTCACAAGGAAACACACTTTTGTCACTTCAAGTTTTGGTTTTAGTTTCATTTTTCCAACCAATAGTCTCTGCATATGTGGGAAAACATGATACACGCCTCTGATGTCTCTCTCACCAGGGCTGGACTGGGAACACAAAACAGGTCTGGCAATGTATCTGGACTGGCCTCCGGGGGAAGGGTGCTAGTGTGAAGCACTGCTGGTGCTTTTGTTACAAAAAAAAAATGTAAATGCAGTGCTTATATAGCGCACAAATCACCCCCGAAGGGGTCTCAAGGCGCTGTACACATACCGCTGTGGAACCCTTCCTGGCCTTTCCCTGTGAAGTGCCCACTCCTGGGCACCCCCAAGGTGAAGCCAGGCATCCTAGCGCTGTTGGGGCGGCTGTGGAGATTAAGCAAGCTATTGCCCAGAGTTGCAGAGTGGGACCCATGATTAGAATAGGCACCGAGGCGAGAATGATCAGGTCCGGGGAAATTGAGCCCAAGACCCGCCGAGGCGGGAATTGAACCCTGGTCCGGGCCAGACCTCTGCATCAGGGTCTGCCGCTCAAACCATTGCGCCACACTTCTCCACCTTACTGGCCCCCTGTAATAAAAGCGGTCCCCATCTTCCCAGCCCACCAGGAAAACGCCCGCTGCCTGCTAAGGCCAGTCCAGCCATGCACCATTTGCACTGCTTACTGGTGCACAGTGTGAAGCACTGCTGGCACTTTTGTTACAGGGGGCCAATATTGCAGTACTGCTGATGGTGTTATTCTTCAGGTGTTCAAGTAATACTTGAACATGTAAGAGTGCCCTAATATGTTCCTTCTTAATTCTTTACAACTTCTCTAACTTTTATGACTTAGATGTCTTATTTGTGCTTCCACTCAGTAATTATGGGTTGTCTAAAAATGTTGATAGCTGCTCTTCTGTATAACTAGTTCTGATAGGTACGGACATACTTTAACAAATTAGACAACAAAGGTTTCTGAGACAATGCCGCTCACGATGAATACATTTACAGTTTTTCATACAACCACTGCCAATATTAAGGTGACCTATGTCTTGACAACAGAGAAGTCCACACACCTATCCTGGGGTAAATTGTCAATAGTTATAGCCGCAAAGTCACCCAGAATGCCCACACATGTGTCACTGTTGGATGACTGTTATGCTGGAATAGCCACAATGTTGCCAAGAACCCTCACAATATGTTGTGAAGTGCTACTATTATGTAGCAATTCTCACTAAGAATGTCCATAAAAATGCCATGGATGGATCACTGTTATGCAGTGATTACCAGCACTTAGAATTTCACGTATATATCAGACAATATGTCATGGATATACCACTGTTTTCCAGTGATTGCCAGCATGTCACCAGGAATGCTCATAAATATGTCACTGATAGCATGTCACCAATATTGTCCGCAGGATGCCAGTAAAGGGCCCCATGAGACAATGGTAAGATCCACTTCCCCCAACCATACCCTGCTGTTCGACCTGGCATCTTTTGGCGTGTTTCCCATGTTTCTTTGCTTTCTGACCTCCCGGTTTTGACTTTTTGCTGGTTTAGTGCCTCTGTGCACGTTCTCACTGCTGTAAAGTGCAAGTGCTCCTGATATGAAGAGTATTATGTATTGGTGTTCTCATGATTGGCATATTCTCTTTACTAGTATGTCCCTAGGGCAGTGCACTGAGAGAACCAGGACCTGTAAATCAAATGCTACTAGTGGGCCTGCAGCACTGATTGTGCCACCCACAGAAGTAACCCTGTAATAGTATCTCAGACCTGCCACTGCAGAGTCTGCGCGCAGTATGTAACTGTCATGTCGACCTGGCAAGTGCACCCACTCGCCAGGCCCTAATCTTCCCTTTTCCTACATATTGGTCACCCCTAACGAAGGCCCAAGGTACCCCTGTGGGAAGGGTGCTGTGTATGTTAAAGGTAAGATATGTACAGGTGTGTCTGACATGTCCTGATGGTGAATGACATTGCACTTCATTTTTCACTACGGAAAGGCTATCTGTCCCATAGGATAGAATGGGAGTTTTACTTATAACATCCTATAAGCATAACTTCCCATTGGGACAAGATGGGGAAATAGAGTTTAGTATGCTTGCACTCATAATGTAAAAATACATCTTTTAGTAAAGACGATTTTTATGTTCTGTGTTTGAAAATACCACTTTTAGAAAGTAGGTATTTTCTTGCTTAGCCATTTTATGTGCCTCTGCTGGGTTTGTAGCTTGACTGCCTGGCTATGGAGTGACAGGGTCTGGGGATGGGCATTCTCTTCAGACAGCCACTGTGGAGGTGAGGTGTGCCCTGCCTTTCCTGGATGAGTCCCGGCTGGGCTGAATACACCTGGGCTGCATTTAGAGTAGTGGGAGGAGATTTCCTTGCACCTGAATGGGCCTGGTCTGCTTTGGACAATGCTATCTCCACCTCCTGCTGGGATGCTGGGCCTGAGAGGACCAAACTGGTTTAGACTAAGCACAGACACTCTCTGCCTGAGAGAACAAATTAATTTTGAGTATAAATATTGCGATGCAGACCCTAGAACTTTAGAACTTGCTGGAATCAAGGAACCTGCCAAGAAGAAGAGCTGGAAGAATTGCCAGGAGGAGTACCTCCCCTTTACTGTGTTGTTGCTTTGTTGGGTTGGGCAGTGAAAGTACCGGACTAAACTTTCTTTACTTGTGTTGAGTATCTCCAGGGGCTTGAAGTAGAGATTGCCTTCTGTTCCAAAGTCTCAGGAATTGCAAAGACTTCACCAACCTCTGGATTCCACTCTGGAAGTGCTGTTTCAGTCACCACAGAGGTGGAAAAAGCAACCGACTCCATCACCGAGTCCATCACCGGCTCCGTTTCCTGAAGGCACCGCAATGGGCACCCTCCGCATCTCACCGACAACGGCCACCACACCACTTAGCCGCTGCTTGTACCGTGATCTGTGGGCCCGCACTGCCTCGCTTCACTTTGCCGCCCTTGTCTCACCGAGGCTGTTGCTGCATGCTGACCGTGACTTCCGTGACCGCATCGTGGTTTGGGGGCACCGCTCGTAAGTCACACAACGCACTGCCCTGTCCCACACTGCAGTCCAGACTGATCGATGTCATCTTCCTGCAGCTGGCTCTGTTGTCTGCACCATGACCTGTCGGAACTGCATCTCGCACCGCCTTCACTCCGCACCTCAACCCTGGGCTCACCAACGTGTCGGCCGTAACACCTGCACGCTTTCCGTGAGCTGGCTCACGTTGCGCGTTGTCTTATAAAGCTGCAGCTGCATGGCTGCCATGTGCCGTGCTTGCTTTTGGTGGACAGCTAGCATCTGGCGTTCTATACCCAGCCCTGGATCTTGGACATGTTCCCCCCTGCCAGCGCGTGTTGGCACGTTGCGCTGCTGCCTCATCAGTCCGCTGGGCTGATGAGGCAGCTAGTAAACTACTGTTTACCAGTCTGTCGACGCCCCCGACCAGCGCGGTCAGACGGAACTGTTAGATTCTGTTGTTTACAGCACCGTGGTAGATGCGGACGGAGCTACTGACTTCAAAGGACTGTATTTTTAGGGTATTCTTGCGAAGTGCATATTTTTAAAGTATGGTATGTTGGATTTTGTCGTTTTGGTCTTGTTTCGCACATATAAAAACTGTTTGTTTTTTTAAAAACTGGTGTGGTGTCCTTTTGTAGGGTTTTCACTGTATTTCTGTTGGTTATGTGCAAATGCTTTACACACTGCCTATAAGATAAGCCTGACTGCTAGTGCCAATCTACCAAGGGGATGAGCAGGGGTTATTTTAGGAGTGTAACTCCCTTACCCTGACTAGGAAGACGGGTCCCGACTTGGACATAGGCACCCACCTCTGCCAACGAGAGACCCCCATTTCTAACACCTGACTCCAAGAATCACAGATATATATATGTATTAACACTCATGTATGCACAAAACTCTGTTAACTTAATGTAACATGGCATAACGTAACATTATAATGTTATTAAATATTTATATGATAAATAGCATAATATTAATATAATAAATAACATATTGGCTGTCCTTCTCTGGCTCGGTGGGATCAGCTTAGCAGCATAGATAGACAGAGGCAGTCATTTGTCCCAACCAGGCCTCCTCCCCTCTGCCAATAAGCACAGGAGAGAGGAATTGGAGGAGGTCTTTGCCTGAGTGAAGGCTGGTGCTTGCACTACCACTCTCTCAGGCACGTCTGCATTTTGTTTTTACATACACACTGCCTGTTAACAGAGGGTTGGAAATCAGCTGCCCTCCTTTTACATGTAGTATGCATGTGCAAACAAGTCACTAGCAAATCTGATGGCCTTCAGCTTTACTCGTAACTCCCATGAGTGGCGACTGTTAAGTGATGATTGGGGAACACAAGAACAAAATGTTACACAGAATCGATGAGACAATTAAAAACACAAACACCCACAATTTAATTCAGAAACATAGAAACATACCCCCAGATGCATCAAGCCCAGATTCTGCGAATTCTAAATTGCGAAAAATACCTAATTGCAATTTAGAATTCGCAGAATGGGATGCATCAAGAAAAGCGATTAAAAAAAGCGAATCGCAGTCGGCCGCAATTGCCGATTGCGATTTTCGCTAAATCGTAAAAAATTCGCAGAAGCGCCTGTTTCCCATGCTGAAATTGCGATTTCGCAATTACCGAAATCGCAAATTGCGATCTCGCTAATTGCGAGATTGCAAAAACGGGAAGTCGCATTTTGAGCACAATGATGACATCACAACCAGGAAGTAGGCAGTTCCCTCACTCATTCTGAACACAGAGCCTGATAATGGAAGAAGCACAGCACAGAGCTCCACCAGACACACCCTGCAGCACCACAACAGGACACACTCACTAAACCAGAATGTCCCAAGAAGCAGCAGGAAGCAGTGCACCTGGCAGAAAACGCAAAATCAAATTTTCTGAGCAGGAGTTGGAGTTCCTCATCGAGGATGTAAGCAAGGACCATGACAGGCTGTTTGGCAAGGAATCCCGGAAGGTGCCTGAAGCAGACAAGAGGCACATTTGGCAGCGCATCCGGTCCAAGGTGAACTCTGTTGGAGTGACCCAGTGCTCCATTGATGAGCTGAAGAATAGGTGGTACGACCTCAGAGGTCGTGCCAAAGAGCGCATTGCAGAGAGGCTGGGGGAGCAACATGCCACGGGAGGAGACCCCACAGTTGCGCCCAACACTCCACCTGAAGACCTGGTGGAGGACACAATCAACCCTGCAGCCTGCGTGGGGGTCACCCGGCTGGACACCTCCCGACTCACCCAACAATCCCAACTGCGACCCCGTCCCCTAACAATGCCCATGCCTCCAGAGCTAGCTATTTGATAACCCCAGTAAGCAGGCCATGCACATCTGAAATGCCATATTGCATTGTGGGACCTGTAGTGTGACAATAGTTCCCTGATAGCCACACACAGCCAGAACTGTCAAGTGAAACATATCCCTAAAGCTAGTTAGGAAATGCAAGCCTGCATGCATGTTGCAACATCCCATGTGCAAGATACATATCATTAATCATGCACCCATTTACATCACAGGTGCTGCCGAACAACCCAGCACAGACAGCGAGGCACTCCAAATTGAGGAGAACCCTGAGGACACCGAGGGAGAGGGCCATCCTGCCCCACGACCTGACCCATCACAACCACCAGCACCAGTACCACCACCTCCCCATGCGGACAGGGCCACCCCTGCAGCCACCCCATGTGATACCCATGGAAGTAGTACAGGCCACACCACCACCCAGGAGGCAGACAAGGCACACAGCCACTGTGCGTTCGCAGTCCAGCGGGCTAATGAGGCAGCAGCGCAACGTGACAACACGCTCTGGCAGGGGAAACATGTCCAAGATCCAGGGCTGGGTATAGAACGCCGGATGCTAGCTGTCCACCAAAAGCAAGCACGGAACATGGCAGCCATGCAGCTGCAGCTTTATAAGACAGCGCGCAACGTGAGCCAGCTCACGGAAAGCATGCAGGTGCTGACGGCTGCAGTCAGGGAGAACAGCCAAATCATGGTGTCACAGCAGTACATCACCCGCTGCTGCCACCGCCAGCTGCTGACCCGGCTGTCAGCATATATGAGATCAAACCACCTGATTGGTAATGCGACCTCCCAACTTTCACGCCGGTCCCTGGCGATGCAAAATCAGATGGCGCAATGCTGCCAGGACATTGCTAGGGCGTTGGAACAGGTCACAACTGCTGTCCAGAATCAGCAGGCGTGTGGCCATGGCCATGCAAGGGGGGGCATGATGCCAGTGAGGGCACATCAAGTCTCAGCAGCCTGTCCGTGCCAGTGGTAACCGAACGCCGGCGCAGCACCAGGCCCAGTGCAGCATCATGGGACAATACTGGCGAGGAGGATGTGGAGAGGCGACTGGGTGCGTCCGGACGGAGGCGCCAGTGATTGCATGTACTCTAGCAGCAGTGCCATGCTGATATGACAAGCACCCCTGCTTCGCTAGCATGGGGCTGTATGAGGAAATACAGTTTTCACGTATTGTGAAAAAAATATAAAGAAATATTTTTGTGCAAAAAACAATAAGAATTTATTTCAAATGTAAATCCGACTCATGTCATTATTTCATTTGGCATGCATGAGTGCAGTGTGGTGTGAGGGGTATGGGTGCACTAGAAATAGTTCATTGTGATGTTGTTGCGGCGCCTGTGTCCTACTGCAGGATCCTCCCCGCGTGCATGATGCACATGTGCAGGTGGGCGGTTGTCCCCCTCCGACTCACTGCCAGAGATCTCCACAGGTATCCTACGCTTGGAAGCAATATTGTGGAGTATGGCACACACGGCCACAATGCGGCAGCAGACTTCAGGCTGGTATTTGAGGGCCCCACCAGCCTTATGAAGGATGCGGAATTGGCTCTTTAACAGCCCAAATGTCCATTCAATGCAATTTCTAGTGCGAATGTGTGCAGCATTGTAACGCTGTTTCTGTGGTGTGGCAGGGTTAAGGTATGGGGTAAGGAGGTACTCACGGAGGCCGTAGGCGCTGTCACCTGAATGAAAGGAGCAGAGTCAGTGCCTGTTATGTGCAGCTACATGGTCTCGACGTACTGTATGTGGGCATGTGTACTTACCTAGGAGGGGTCCTTCGCCATAGTCACCCCTGGCCAAGCGGGTGTGTATGCCACTGTGCCGGAAGATGAAGCAATCATGCGTGCTCCCCGGGTATTGGGCCACTATGTCAGTGATGATTGTCTTTGCATTGCAGACCATCTGGATGTTCAGTGAGTGGTAGGACTTGCAGTTCCGGTACATGTACTCGGTCTCAGCGGGTGGGCAGATGTGGATGTGGGTACAGTCAATGCATCCAATTACATGGGGAAATTGCGCAATGTTGTAGAAGGCAAGCTTTGTTTCATTTAAGTCCTGTTGGGTGGTTGGAAAGGTTATGTAGTTGTGTATCCCGGCCAGCATGGCGTCCATGAAACACCGTAGGCAGCGTGAATGTGTGCTCTGGGAGATCCCCCCTGCATATGCAACTATCCCCTGGAAGCTTCCGGAGGCCAGGAGGTGCAGGCAGCACAGGACCTGGACATGGGTGGGCACGGCATTGGTCCTCCTTGTTGGGTGGTGCATCAGGGGGTCAAGGTCTCTGATGAGCTTGTGAATCATTGCCCCATTTAGCCTGTATTTGGAGTATATCTCCTCTTCAGTCTGGCCCAGGAGTGTTATCCACAGTTGGAAGATCGCTCCTGAATCCTGTGTTGGTTCCGGGCTGCGCGCTGGAGCCTCAGCCGCCTTGCCACGATGTATAGACCTGGCATTGTGAATGTACTCATGCTACTACTGTGTCTCCTTAAGTGTGTTTGTTTTGCTCCGCCCATTGTTCCTATTTGAATTTCTTTCTTTTTTTTTCCCCAATTGAACTTCATGGTTACCACCTGGTTTGACTTCTCCTTAAATTGCGAATCGCATTTAGCGATTTTGTTTTTTTTCCGCAATTTGCAATGTTTGATGAGTTGCATTTGCGATTTATTTGCGAATTCGCAAATTAATTTGCAGAATTAGTGGAAAATCGCTATTACAGATTCGCTAAGGGGGGTCCACATTCATTCTGCGAATTTATGTTTGCGAATTCGCCAATTGATGGGTTTTTGCTTCATGAATTGCGGAAGATGAAATTGCGATTACAATTGCTGTTTCGCAGCTATTGCGATCGCAATTTCGGTTGATGAATCTATGCCATAGATAGGAAACAGGCATAGACTAACAGACATTGCAGTAGGACAGAGGATACCGTTGAGCTACATGCAAATACAGTACACAGGCATGAGAATAGATGTAGATGCTGGAACAGGTACAGTCCATAGAAGTATTCCCGAACCCAGAAAAAAGTAACAAAATAGAAATGTGGACCACTCACGTATATTCGATTTGGTTTTTCGAAGACTCTCTCCTACTGTATTAATGTAATGCTCCAAATGCCATACTGGTCCCTATAAACCAGGATAGGCTCAACCTTGCTGGAGGGAGCACTTTGAATATTTCTTTTTCATGCTGTGGTTTAAAGATTAAAGAATTTAAAGACAAGTACAAAGCTCAAGGTGAATTATTGTTGAAACAAAAGTTCATAGGTTGAGGTAGGTGCTCCCAGGTGTCGTCCTCTGCCCTATGGACGAGTAGCGTATAGAATATGAAGTGCTGTCAAGGAACTGATAGCATCCCTTAGGGCACACTGTTTGGCGATTCTTGCCTTCACCATTCAAAGAAACATGATTATGTTCGTAGTCAAAAAGTTTTTATTCCATGGTATTCAGTTAGAATAATGTTAATTCACATATTCATTGCAGTAATAATTTCTACTTTTTTTTGCATATTGCTCCAATGCATTTCGGACGGTAGTCCTTCATCGGGGAGCATCTAGAAAAAACGACATAAGAAACCTATGTGGTCTGTGCTAATAAAAATGTGTGACAACAAGTTAAATAAAAGAGCATGTTCAATGCTGTGACCATGTGCTCGGAGTGCTAACAAGTAAAGCGTTGTGAAAAGGTTTAACCAGGCAGTGACTAGGTGCCGATTTAAAAACGGGAACGGAGTGAACGTTTGGTGATATGCGAGTTAGCGTAAACAAAAGGGTCGAGTCATCTCCCCTGGAAGTGCTCAAGATTGGCGTACAGAACTACGATTGGTGCTACGGGTTATGTGCTGCAAGATATAAACATGCCAGTGCTCGCCGGACTTACCGAAGGTTACGGGTGGATACACGCCGGTTAGAAAACTCCGCCGTAGGTTACCGCGATAAACGCGGAAGAGTTTAATTAAAACAGCTGGGTCAGTCACGTGGTGAACATAGAGTGAGACGAAAGACTCATGAATCAAGGTGTACGGTTTAGGTGATGGAAAGTGTATAAGCAATGGAACGTGGCTGGGCTGGCAAATAAACTAGACACCCCTGATTGGAGAGACTTAGTAGAGAGCTATGACATCTGCCTCTTACAAGAAACCTGGGCCAGAGAACATCCTATCCCTCAGGGATTTGCGACCTTTAGTATTGAAGCAAAATGGGGGGGCAAAGGCCGCCCCTCAGGAGGCCTCTCAACCTGGGTGGGGTCCCACCTGGCATGCAGGGCCACATCTATGGAAACCAACTCTTGCGATTTCCAATGTGTCGCCCTGGACTGGCCATGTGGAGGGAAACTGGTAGTGATAAATTTTTATTCAAGGCCAGTTGGGGTTGCTGCAACATCAGGTACAGTGGAAGACCTAGCATACTTCCTCGATACACACAACTTTTCCTCTCCTCTAATTATAGGAGGTGACTTTAACAATCAATTCGAACCACTCCCCGCCTACGTGGAAGGCATATCTGCCGAGGAGGATGAACAGTGGGATATTCCCTCCCTGGCAGATGTAGCCACAAAGACATGTTCCCCTCTTGCCATCCAGATAATGTCCCTCACACTTAGTCACTCTCTTAGGGCATGCAATGGACGGATGGAGGGTGATGTCCCCCCTAAAAACACCTTTAACAGGCTGGGACACGAATCAAGGATTGATTATATAATGATACCTACAAGAGACTGGAAGAGGGTGAAAGACTTTAGAATCATCCCTAGACATGACAGTGATCATAATTTGCTCACACTAAAGTTCGAGACCCCCTACCGTCAGCAAGAGAATGTAGACCCTAATGCACCACCCCAGTCCGACCTAGTGCTAACTAGCAACAGACGTAAAATCAAATGGTCCAAACTGCTGGAGAATCCTTCCAACATTGAAAGACTCTATGCTCTAACCGTACCTGCCCTGGAAGAAGTAGAGTGCTGTCTGAACTCATTGGGGGGCGAATCAGAGTCTAATACCATGAGTAGCCTGGACCCTCAGGTTCACCTGGCTGCACTCGGGAACATCCATTCAGAGTTATGCACCACTCTTGCAGACATACTGAACCCAGTGGCCAGGCTTCGCAAACCCAAAAAGAGAAGAGCGACTTGGTATAACTCCTCCTGCAGACAAGCGAAAACTCTCCTTCTCGAATCACTGAAAGCTCGAGAATCTCCAGCCGAAATTAGGGAGAAACGCCTTTTTTACAAATCTGTCCTCCACACCGCAAAAATAGAATGGGACGAGGAGAATTGGACAAAGATCACTGCCGCCCTCGCCTACCAAGACTCGCGGACATTTTGGCAAATTGTTAGGCATGGCTCGCCCGAACCCCTTGCAGCTGTCGAGGCTTGTATTGCACCTTCGGTCTGGGAGGAACATTTCAAGAACCTATATATCCCACATAACAGCGACAAGGGAAGTAGCAACTATGGTGGAGAGTCCTCTGTCGCTACAAACTGGACAACTGGGATCGAGGGCTTCACTTTAGAAGAAATCACACTGGCAATTTCCTCCCTGTCTGCTGGTAAGGCGCCGGGCCTAGACAGGCTACCAGGAGATCTCTATAAACACGAACCCAGTGTTTGGGCCCCCTACCTAGGGGTACTATTCAATGCTATCCTGAAGGGCCTGCCAATTCCATCCACCTGGCCAGGGGCCGAAATCGTGCCAATTTTCAAAAAGGGTTCGCCCCTGCTCCCTGTAAACTATAGGCCCATAAGCCTAATTGATGTTTCTCAGAAACTCTTTTCGAAACTGTTGCTTAATCGCCTACACGAGTGGATCAAGGACTATAACATCTTGAGTCCCTTCCAGGCAGGTTTCAGGGAAAAGGTCTCCACAGTGGACCAGGTCTTCCGTCTGTCCATGATACACTGGAAAACAGTACTACTAGAGGGTGGCAGCCTCTACACGGTATTTGTGGACCTAAGGGCAGCGTTCGACCTGGTACCAAGGAACAAGTTGTGGGAGGTCCTTGACAATTTGGGGGTCCCTGATGGTCTCCTGAAAATGATAATACGCCTTCACTCTAAGAATTATGCCCAGGTTAGATGTGGCAGGATGGGAGAATTGTCTGCGAAGTTCCCCGTTGGCAGGGGGGTGAGGCAGGGTTGCGTCCTCGCACCAACCCTGTTCTGCCTCTACGTCAATGGGGTAATTGCCCATTTAGCAGGTGTAACCAACTCCGATGCACCGAAACTGGCCTCCGTGAGGGTGCCAGCCATCATGTTCGCAGACGATACACTGCTTCTTTCAAAGTCGGCAAAAGGTATTCAGTGTTCCCTTGATGGCTTTGTGGACTTCTGTGGAACTCATGGGCTAGAAATTAACGCAACAAAGACTAAATTTATGGTCTTCAACCCACCACAGAAATTTCATTTCCGTCCCAGCATCTTACATACCAAACTAGAAAGGGTAAAAACCTTTGAATACCTAGGAATCATTGTGAATGATAAATTTACCTGGAGCTCCCACCTGGAAAAAGCGGCACTGAAACTGACCCAGCATTCGGGAGGTGTAATGAAGCTCATGGCAAATAATAAATCCTCGGTCAGGCCGATCGGCCCCCCACTACAGATCTACAAATCCCAGGCTAAGGGGGCCGCCGTCTATGGATCTGAACTCTGGGGCCACGTAAATACATCCAAACTATCGATGGTGGAAAACAGATTCATTCGTAACCTTGTAGGGTTACCATTGAGCACCCCTCTTGTCCCGCTGAGGATGGACCTTGGCCTACGACCACTCAATGAGGAGCTAGCTCTACGCCCGTTGGCTTTTTGGCGTAGACTATGGTCAACCCCTGAGTTGGATAGCTACAGAGAAGGTTTACGAGAGATCCTAGCCACACCAGGCGCAGGAAAAATCAAATGGCTCGCCCACATTAAGCACGAACTGGTGGCTGCAGGTTTCTCAGGCATGTGGTTCGACCCCCAGATCGAGTGCCAAACCATCTCTAAAAAAGATCTAGCCAGGTCCTATCGAGAATTTAAAATCACACAGACTCTCAACCATCTAGATCCTGGGTCCTTGACAGAGTCCTTTTTTTCCCATAAAGCGAATTACACTATGGAATTGACTCTAGACAAAATTTATCCTAACATACTGAGGAAGTTATATCTTCAGTGGAGGCATGGCTCTCTCCCAATTAAATCTTTTACGGCCAAATGGAACCATGATTCCAGCAGTACATGTCCTGCTTGCAGAACTACCGATGAAAGCGAGCTCCACATTCTTTTCTTTTGTCCTGCCTACCAGGGGATTCGTAGGCACTGGATTCTCCCCATATGTAGGAACTTGGGATTCTACAAATGCTTGCAGGCTTACAGAGTCTTAAAAACTGATATGTCCCACCAAATTGTATTTGCAATGGCTAAATACCTGGGCGCCTTTTGGTTCACCAGAAGGAAATATCTTTAAAAATTGGGGGTTGAATATGGTTCTGTGGTACTACATGTAGTCTTTTTTCCTGCAATGTTTTTATGCTTTTTCTATGTGTTTTATATTCATTGTACAATTCATTTTAACATATGTGTAATGTGACTGTCTTTTATGGTAATATTTTTACCGAAATAAAGGTTTTTCAAGTCAAGACATAAGCAATGAGGCGGAACGGTGGGTGAAGTGTAAAATTGAAAATAAAAAGCTAACACTGACGGGGTGCTAAACAAAATATACAAATATCCGGTCACTTGACTAAATATAAAGTGGTGTAAAAAACGTGAGAAAAACTGTGCATACAAGAATAACAGTAAAATAAGACAATGGTAATCCTAATGTTCGCACAGACAAGTGAAGAACTGCTAGGATGAACAACAAGAAGAGTATACAGAACTAATGGTCCCCCTGCGGGGATGTCAAATGAACCATATTTAAAGATAACATGAGAATTCGATGCGATACGAAATGAAGCACACTATTTCCCTGCTGAAATACGCCGTTTTGGAAGTTGTTGATAAGGTTGAGGGAAGAGACAACAATAAACATTTACTTCAAAGGGAAAATTATTGGATATATAAATTACAGTCGATGAGACCTTTTGGTCTAAATGAACGCATCGAATTCTCATGTTATCTTTAAATATGGTTCATTTGACATCCCCGCAGGGGGACCATTAGTTCTGTATACTCTTCTTGTTGTTCATCCTAGCAGTTCTTTACTTGTCTGTGCAAACATTAGGATTACCATTGTCTTATTTTACTGTTATTCTTGTATGCACAGTTTTTCTCACGTTGTTTTTTACACCACTTTATATTTAGTCAAGTGACCGGATATTTGTATATTTTGTTAGCACCCCGTCAGTGTTAGCTTTTTATTTTCAATTTTACACTTCACTCACCGTTCCGCCTCATTGCTTATACACTTCCCATCACCTAACCCGTACACCTTGATTCGTGAGTCTTTCGTCTCACTCTATGTTCACCACGTGACTGACCCAGCTGTTTTAATTAAACACTTCCGCGTTTATCGCGGTAACCTACGGCGGAGTTTTCTAACCGGCGTGTATCCACCCGTAACCTTCGGTAAGTCCGGCGAGCACTGGCATGTTTATATCTTGCAGCATATAAACCCGTAGCACCAACCGTAGTTCTGTACGCCAATCCTGAGCACTTCCAGGGGAGATGACTCGACCCTTTTGTTTACGCTAACTCGCATATCACCAAACGTTCACTCCGTTCCCGTTTTTAAATCGGCACCTAGTCACTGCCTGGTTAAACCTTTTCACAACGCTTTACTCGTTAGTACTCCTAGCACATGGTCACAGCATTGAACATGCTCTTTTATTTAACTTGTTGTCACACATTTTTATTAGCACAGACCACATAGGTTTCTTATGTCGTTTTTTCTAGATGCGCCCCGATGAAGGACTACTGTCCGAAATGCATTGGAGCAATATGCAAAAAAAAGTAGAAATTATTACTGCAATGAATATGTGGTTTAAAGATTAACATACTTAATGGCAACGCCGGCTTCCAGTGATGTAGCATAGGTCCCCGCAGCCACCGCGGTGTGGGGGGGGGCAAGCTGCAGGGGGCCCCATCAGCACAGTACCCTGGCCTAAGAGCACCTGGCTGAGTCAGGAGAGGGGCCGGGCCCCGCCAAGTACCTTGCAGGGGAACCAGCTTCCCTTTATTTTGGGTGCCCTAGGTATGATTATAAGAATTCTGGATGCTTCATAACAGTGTTGTCCATGCATCCAATATTAGTCTAGAGGTAGGACAGGGCCAGACAACGCAGACAGAGACTGCAGGACGAGGTAAAGCAAAGTCAACAGATACATGGTTACTAGAAAATACTGAGGTAAAAAAGCAGACACCTACATAGGCAGAGAGACACTAACACACTGGTGAAAGGAACAAGAGAAGCACACACTTAGGTTTGTAAACCAGACTGTGAGATCAAAGCACAGGCACAGCATCTGGACGCAGACAGAGGAAGTATCCCTGGGTGGAAATGCAGCACTTCCACCCAGGGATACTTCCTCTGTCTGCCTTCAAGTGCTAGTCCTACCACGAGGGCTCTAATAAACTTCACCGACTTTGCTAGAGTGTCTGCTGTCAAAGGCGGTGCTGCAAATCCCTCGTACGTCTGCTCTGACATTGGACCGTATCCTGGGGCCTTTAATCATGTGAGGTAGGAACAGAGTTACCAGCCCCATCGGCTGGTAGGAGCTGAAAAGCAGCTGAATTCTGAAGCGGAAACCGCAGTGGCCAATGAGAAATCACTGGGGAAATAAGACCCATACTTACAGATTCCTGCAGTCATTCCTCATTTCTTAGATGAATCTCGGGATTGCACATGCAATCCCTTTTAATTACACACCTCTGGAGATAATGGGACCCACTGGTGTATGAAATTAACAAACCCCCATCACCCAAGCAAGTGTACTCCTAATAAAGCCCACCATATCCTGCTCTTAGGCCTTATTTACAAGTGCCCTTGCTAGGCACGCAGGGGCCAGGGAGACTGAGACACCCCTTATCGGTGATTCTAGGGGGGCTTGTGTTTAGCGTGGATTTTTCCAGACAGCTCCTCCTAAGGCCCCTAATATTCATGCCTTTTCAACAGTTGTCTATGACATCGCCGATTTTCTCTATTTAAGGATGTTATATTTCTCAGATTTTTATTATTATTTTGTATAAATATGTTACTCCATAAATACAATTCAGCCTTGTCTAAAAAAAGATATTGTTAAAAAACGAGCAAGTAACAGAAACGTACTGAAAAGTAGTAATGTAAGCTGTACTTAAAAAAATGCTCAACTTAGGGGAGAATCAACGTGACTCTTGATATAAAGTGAGAATAAAGTTCATTTTACATCAGCACTCCGATCCTTCCGTGTGGACCTCATTCCTCTGTCCAGCCACACCCATCTGTTGGCCTTTCCATGCACTGCTCCAGAGCAGGGTTTGAGGGCTCCGAGCAGACAGTTCAACCAGTCATTAATGTGAATAGCCCCACGACACTCGCCATGCTAAGCTCACAGATGGTGACATTAATGTGGCTTTTTAACCAGAAAACGAACGGCTGGGAAAAAAAGATTACACTCCGGAAACGAGAAAGAGGAACTTAGAAAAAGCAAGCCTAGTTCCTTCTGAGAGGGCGGGGGTGTTATCTTCGGGGCCTTCCTTCTTAATATCAGCTTCTAGGGCTGAAATTCTGACAGCCACAAAATAGCGTCTCTTTGTGATAGTAAATTTGGTGTCAAGTGTTGCGGGGTGGCTGATGCACCCAAGAGCGGCGCGGACAGTGCATTGAATCTTCAGGGACAGTGCATTGAAGGTTGAGGGTAAATGGTGAGGAGGTGTCTGTGCTCCACCCTCTCGATCCTCTCTGGTGTGGAGAAGACGTCTGTTGTGAGAGCCACTGCTGCAGAGCACCTGGACCTCCTGGTAGGAGATGGAGTGAAGACCCTGCCGGTTGGCAGTGCCAGACTCCGTCAGAGGAAGTGGCTTCTGCATCCTGTGTCTGGTGTATGGAGAAGTGAGAAGTCGCTGGTGAGTACACTCCTCTAAATCTACCTAGTGGCGCAATCACTTCTGAGATGGGACACAGGCAGGGCTAGCACATAGGACCTGGAGTTAGAGGTGGTCCTACTCTTGCATGCCATGAAGTGGTAAGCTAGATGATGCATGCCAGTTGATGGGTTGCTTCATTTGGGTCTTATTAAACAAGGTGGCAATTTCTGCCAAGGAAGGGGGCATTTCTCCTTCTTACCCACGTATTCTCCCCAAGCTGAAGCAAGCTGGCAGAGTGACAGCATCACCTGGGGTCTGAAGTCAACAGTAAGACAGCAGTGATGTTACAGCTGGTAAGAGCTCTGTGCTGGGCCACTGACCTGCCCAGGCATTGGCACTTAAGTGGATGAGCAGGACCTTAGCAGAGATACACTTTGAGAAAGCTGCTTAATGGCTCATTTTTGTCTGCAGGTCAATGAGTCATGGAACCTCTGTGAGATCACAACAAAGAGCAGAGGGTCAAGGCAGGAAGCGGATCACTTCCTTATCAGTGGCCACTCTCCTATCGAGATTCCATGATCTGTAGAGTCGGTAAACCATTTTGGCTAGTAGTTTCTCTGTTGTGTAACAGGAGACGAGGTACAGGCTTAGGTATTTTTTTCATATTTTCATCCGAATATAATTAATCTATCTTTATAGTGGTCCTATTAATATCTTTCATTATTTGAACACCTATAATTTTGGTTCATGTTCACTAGAAAGATTTCTGATGGTCCACATATTGTTCAAGAAAGTGTGCAGAGTTAATGTATCAGGGATGTTATTATTACTTGTGTGTTCTGGGGAGGTTATAGTGGCATGTGTGGTGCAGTCAGCGTCAAAGAGCACCAACAAAAGCCCCCAGGCCTGATCCCGAATGCAGTAAAGAAAACAAGATGACCCTTCTTAACCACCCTGTTGCAGTATTAGGTTCTACATGTTAAACTGTGTTAGCATTTAGCACTTTGCACGTTGTATACGAGTTATTCAGAGGAGGGACGGGTAAGGGCTTGCCTGGTTGCTATTGAAAAGAAATTCCTGCAAACATATGACGTTGTTTCACTATGTTTCTGTCAGCTTGCTTTAAATGATTCTTCACTAACCAGATGCACCATGTGGCATTGCCTTGACTCAAATCGCAGGCAGTAACACGAAGGTAACAGTCGTAGGAAGAGGTGCTGAGTCAAACCAGCAGAATGTAATACTGCAAACTACTTGTTAGCTCAGATCTCTGCAGCAGCTGCTGAAACACCCTGAACTGGTTTGCCAGTTTGGAGCATCTTAATGGGGAATGGATCCTTTGTGGGGTTTAGAAATGAGGGGCACTTGGGAGTGTAAGCATAGTTTGCAGTTCCTAATGTTGGGCAAGATATATCATTTGATAATTCTGAGTATTACATGGTATTAAGGATTCTAAACTGGCTCTTCGTGCCATATCAGATCTCAGGCTAGATACAGACCAGCCCAACTTCCACAGAGGTCTAGAAACTCACCACAGCCGCTGCATCTATGGCAAAGCCCTCTCCCGCACTCCCTTGCGCCACAACCTAACCATATCCAACTGGTCATTTGCCACTCTGACCTCAGCTATTGGCAGTCTACAGGTTTCAAACGCTCCTCAGCAGGTCCACTTCTCAAGTCTCAACCTCTTCTCAGCATTTGGTGGCCACTGTAATGATCATTGTCAGGCACACATCTGCTGCGACTTGAGATTTTTGTTCAGTCATAGTTTTTCAACCACTTTGCTCTCCTCCCATTAATGTTCTGAGGTGGGATGGCACCAGCTTTCAGTGCAGTACTAAAACCCTCAAATACATTCCTCAGAGAATACCAAAAGGATGGCATCTGATTGGCTGTCCAGCTGCCAAAGTCTGGCTGATACTTGAATGGTGAGAGAGGAGCTTGTCAAACGTTTTGTAGATGGTATTTTAGGGCTCGCCATCAAGCAGGCAAGTCTGCCGCTCACAGTGGGATTCCTTTGTAGGAGCCTGAGGAGAAACATCTGCTTGACCCAAGCAAAGTCTCTGCTGGTCTCCATTGCTAAGAGACGCTCCTCTGATTACAGTCGTCCAGTTGAAAATGACATATAGCAAAAGGAAATGTAGAGCCGGTGCACAGTCAGTGACGTGACAACCAACAGGCATACTATGTATGTAGATGACGTGAATAGGAGGGGACATGGAGGGGTCCTGGAGAAGGAAGTGGGGATCACTATCATCTCCACGGGTTGATGTGGGGCGCTTTAAGATAGTCATGGAATGGGGACAGAGTAGTATGCCCTCCTTATCCTTGGAACCCTCTGATCTCCTAGCCAGTCATTAAAGGTCTAGTAGAACATTCACGCCTCACTAATACAGCTTAGCATGACAACTTCAGACACCGTGTGGCATTGGGTGCTATAGTTTAGTCAGTGAGGAATGCTATATTTTGATCTGTGGGGAATGCTATGGTTTAGTCAGCGAGGAATGCTGAGACTGTGGTAAAACAACACTGAGGTTATCCTATTGACTTGCAACAATATCTGCTCCACAGTATTGACTACCTCTATGTTGTCAAGGTAAGTATATACTTACTATTCTTAGCTCCACATCTACGAACCATGACAATATATAAATTATCGTTAAGGTAAGCAGATGGGGAGTTAAGAAAATTATATCTATTAATACTTATCTACTCATTTAATAAAAGTCGTCTATATGGTAGAGGCGATATTGATAAGTATATATTTTTCACTTACGTGCTCTGACACAGAACTGTAGCTCATTGCAAGAGGATATACATTGTATCCCGCCATAATTGGTAGCATTTTTAATGGTGAGTGTGGTTTTGTTTTGCATGTTTACTCACATTGCCTCTTGCATCAGTCTATGCCTTTGGATAGTTAGTATGAGTCACATTTGGGGGCGTTTTGTTTTTATAAAGGCATAGTATATGGCGCTTTGTATATGCGCATTCTTATTAGTGTGCAGGGGCGTTCCAGGGAGGTCGAAAAAACGTAAATAAGGGAAACAGAACAAAAAATTATACCAATACACATTAAAAAGCCAATCCCATTTTTAAAAAATTAAAACAGTTGTTAAAATGTTTAAAGTACCTAAAACACGGTAACATTAATAGATAAGGGTTCTTACACACAATTCAAAGCTTGTTTATCATGAAGTGCATCATTCTATATAACTATACTTGTTAAAATCTATGGCGAAAGGAATATTAGGACAGACAATTAACACATGATTCAAGCTTGAATTCTGTCACGACAAAAAGTAAATTTACAATTACCGGCCTGATATCTGAAGGGTATTTATATGTACTTTATTTTTGTAGCATTTTGTACGTTTAGAGTGACCGGGGAATGGTCATGAATGTACATTACATGTCACTGAACACCATCTGCCATGAAGAAACAGTTAGACAATAATAAACATGGTTGAAACATTAATGCTCTTTGAAGTGTTTGGAGGTCATAACAAAGAATAAGCACATACAAAGAGGATGTCGTCTGCTTTTGGGATCAGTTAAAATGTTTTTATTGATGATAATGCATTGCTTTTATGATCAGTTGTGCTGCTTGTTAGATTTGGGGTCTCTAGTTGGCACAGGTAGGTACTTGTGACAAAAAGGGACCCTTGCTTCTAGTCAAGGTAAGGGGGTACACTCCTAAAATAACCCCTGCTCCTCCCCCCCCCCCCCCCCCCTTGGTAGCTTGGCACCAGCAGACAGGCTTATTTCAGAGGCAGTGTGTAAAGCATTTGTGAACACATACAGTAATCCAGTGACAACACTATAGATGGACACCACACAGTTTTATATTAAAACAGCCAACAACAGGTCAGAAAAAATAGAGGAGGAAGGCAAAAAGTTCAGGGATGACCCTGCAAAAAAGGGCCAACTCCAACACTGTTCAAAGCAATCTGTCAGAAATATGATTTAACTTCTGGGTTTCAATCCTGGATCGTAGAGAGAAAGTAGTTTTCTGTCATGATGTCTAATGTCAATGACACATAATGTTACGCAGAGGAATAAGGGTCTATTTTTTTGTAAATTCACAAATGACATCCTCATCGTGATAGAAGTTTGACATGTTGAGCCTTTTTGTTGGTTCCAGAATGTTCTATCTTACAGACATATTTTATATTTTTTCAAATGGCATAATTCTGGCAAATACTGGTATGTGACTTAAGTCTGGGATGAGGTGTGCCTCAGCTTCCGGCTATACTTTTTCTTAGCAGATGTTGACTGTCTATACGCTAATAAAACGGCCGCCTGCTGGTATTGCACACTTGTATGATTGACACAATATTTATTGCCAATTCAGTAGATATTTTGTATTTCTAATATGGACAAAGATCAGGCGGCTGTGATAAATTCCACATCAATGTGCAACCAGTTTCAAGATTTACACACTGATGTATAAACCCTAGGTCTATATGTGTATTACTACGTTTTGTAGGTGTGTCATTTTGCGTATTCATGCACACACAAGTTATTTTTAAAAATTGCTCTTTATTGAACGATTTGCATAAAAAGCAAGAAAGAAACTCAAATACATTTCTGGTCAGCGTGTACAGGAAGTCATCTTACTTGACAACAATAGACCGAGATATCAATGCTGGCATTTGTGTGGCCAGAGCAAGCTCATACCGGTGGGGTTTTGGGGCCCACATATCAGGGATGTGCATGTTTCCACGAGGGAGGAGCCCTCTTGTGCACCTGCAAGGCAGTCGAGGATTGTGGCAACGATGGGTGGAGTAGCGGGCGAGGAAGAGGTAGGAACTGGGGCACATGGACGGAGTGTGCCATGAGGAGTCTGCAAGCTCCGTGACAGAAGAGTGGATGTGGGGTATGAGAGTTACGGTGAAAGAGGAACAGACCCAGGCAATGGTGGCTGTAGAGCAGAGCCTGGTTCCAACACCAATAACATTATATCCCAACCTGTGATGTGTGTTGCCTTCCCAGCCTTGTGTTGTGGTTTCCTGACAACATTGCCCTCTGCCTGTGCCCAAAGTTTGAGTTCTAGTTTTCAGGTAAGGATGGGTGGAGCTGCAGCAACCCTTCTTTTTATCGCTAACACCTGCTGTGCAACAGCCACATAGATGAATTCAGACTTGGCATGTCTTTGGAGTATTGATGTGGTGTCTACCATTGACGTGCTTGAGGTAGTCACATATCTCGGGCCAGAAGTGCTTTAATACAGGGCAATGGCAGGTCATATGAAAAAATCTGCAAGTTCAGAGTTGCATCTGGAGCATCTATGAGAGACAGTAATGAATGTCTTGTGCACATGTGTTGGGTCAGATAGGTGCATTTTACATAGTTGTAGCAGCTTTAGAGGCGTGTTTCTCGACATCTTTGGACACACCCCAGGATATTGGACCAGTCATGGTCAGACAGGTTAGTCTGCAAGCCTTGGCTCCAGCAGAGCCAGAGAGCCAGCAATATCGGCCCAAGTCCCCCACATAGTGCCCTGTACACAGTAGTGATCATGTGTGTTTTGGGGCTTCAGGTTAAGAGCGTGTGCAGGACTGGGTTGGTGTCTAGCTCGGCATTGGAGACACACCAGATGTCACTTGTATTGTATGTTTGGGTTATACCCTAAGTCTACACGTTTAAAGTCCCTAACCCTATAACACAAGCACTTAGTTCAATGTTCTATATATGAGGAATGTGGATCTGGTGAACTGCAGACACACACTCTGACCCATGTCACAGGAAAGAGGTGCTTTATGGTCCCTCTGTTATCAGGGACACTGTGGTTATTGGTAACCCCACCTTTTGTGCTTAGAATGTGACCCTCAAGCATCTGTACTAATAATGATACAATGTAAGTTGAAAAACATATATTGCTGTAATCTGTTACTTAGTACATACATTGAGACTCACGGCATATTAAAACATATTGCTATTATCATGGTTACTAGAAATGTGACAATATCAAACACTTCTACCATGTTTCTCAGGAATATGTTTCTTAAATTCTACACCCTACTCGAATAACTGCTCTGTGAGTTTGAAGTAAACTAATTGTGCTTAATGGGAGAATATTTAGATTGTTACCCTGCATACCTGAACACAGCATGCCTCTGTATTTATCAGACTCTCAGCTGGAGCAGCAGTAGGGCAGTTTCCAAATTTGTGCAGGTGCTTTCAGGTGCTGAGCACTGGCACCTATTTCTCAGGGCCGGGTCTATTGAATTTGTCTCCCATGCACTGCCAGCACTGTAAATCCCCAGCCTTGAGCGAGGCTTGTGCAGCTGTACGTTCAGATTTGGTGCATGCTGCTACTGTGCTTGCTTTTGCGCACACCAGTGCCTGGTCTTCCGCGTGGGGTAAGGGCAGGTGTGTTGTGTCATGTGCAATATAAACTGCACGAACGATGAACTGGGAGTAGTCTGCGCTTTCCAGTGTAGCTAAATCTGCAAGTTTAGGTGAGTTGTGTGTGCATTATTTTAATAATGTCATAACTGTTATCCTACAGGTGACAGAATAGTGCTTGGCCGTGGGACACCATCGATAAATTCCTGCACAGTGGCACCCGCAGGAAACTGCCCAGTAGCTGCCTGCCTCAGGAGCCCAGACAAGGCCTTGCAGCGTAATAACAAAATACGGGAAGCAGCTGAGGGTGCTCCAAAAGTGAAAACATTTCTTACTGCCAGTCTGTGTATTAGTACCACGCTCCTACCTGTCCCAGTACCATCTTGTCTCTATCAGACCCGTCCTCTCCCTTCTGCAATGGGTATCGTTGCAGCCACAAGCACCTTGAAGAACACCTCCCATCCCTGCCACTGTGACTGTGCCCCACTGCTACCTCTGACAGTACCCCTCTCTCCACAGTGGCCTTCTCCCACTATCCCAGTGCCCGTCTCTCCACAGTGCCTTTCTCACCTCTATCTCATTGCCCCTCTGCTTACAGTCCCCTTCCCCTCTGTATCACAATGCCCCTCCCTGCAACAACACTCGCTCACTCCTGTTACAGTACCCCTTGACTCCCACCCTCACTCTCAGAGCACCCCTACCCACCATCGCTTTGTATTAAAACATAGACTGGGCCCTGAGGATCCATGTTTTGAGTTTGCATGTGAGACCGCAAAGCCCTTCTCAGTCTTGGCCTCTCAAACCAGGAGGCTTTCCCAATTACCCCCTTACCAGAGAGAGGATACACAGGGAATTTCTCAGCTTTGACCTGGAGAAAAGTAGCATTGATTCAAAATGTGCTATCAGAGGGGCTAGGCTGTGTTGGGTGCTCTGTACCTCCTCCCACCCCCCAAGCCTGATGAGATCTATCGCCCCACACCTTCTATTCATCTCCAAAGACCCACGTCCCGTAAACCCCAGCTGCATACTTACAGCCTTATGTCCCTGTTGAAGAGAGATCAGAGTTTTGTCTAGTTGAAGATTTGACTGCAGCACAGAGGGGTAATGTAGAACATGTACCATGCAGATGACAGAACTATATTATGTGGATAGCTCAGTGGGTTTCTGTTTTTTGTCACAGACGTCCTTTTGTTACACACTGATCATAAATTACAATCCTAATATAGCACAGGCGGCAGACTCAGTTGAATTTTGTGCTTTATTAGTTAAAAAGTATGTGTGGAAGCCTATCTGAATGGAGTTGAATATTTGACTTAATTTGAAAATAGGTTGCAGTGGGATTTTGCGACTTATAGTCTTATCATGTAATAGAACTATTTGTTTGAAGCATGAGAGTTTGGTTCTCCATCAAGGCGAAATCCCAATGATATAACTGACACTTTATTATGTTTTATCAGAAATACCCATTGTGACATAACAAAACATCTTTTTATGGCATAAAACTTAACACAGTTAAAGAATCACTATTGTGTGTCTTGGACAACACTACTGTGCATTGATGAGACAGGCCAAGAATTATACACTCTTGTCACTTCTCAACTTTACATAATTAATGACTATATATTTAATAAAGCAGTATCCGTATCTGCTTTTCTTCCTCCCCTTCACACCTCACACCTTCACTTCTCTCCAATCTTACTTCACTATATCTGCGTTTTCTCTTAATCGCACATTAAATGCTTTTCATTGTTCACCTTTCCATCTTTCCCTTCCACTCTACTCTCACACGCTCCCCACTGTTCGCTTTTCTTCCCTTGCCTTTCTCCTCTTTTCACTTTTCCTTCTCATCAAGTTCCACTCCAATCTTGCAATTCCAATCTCTGCTTTCCACATTTCTCTTCACATTGTCTACTACATCTAGCTTTGCCTTTAGACCTCTCCTCCTAACTCCCTCTCCCTTTTAATTGCACATATGTTTATATCTACCCCAGGAATCTGTGTTCTATCTCAGGGTCATAAATTGAAATCTTGGTGTGGCCACTCAGTCTTTCATCTTTAGATAAAATTAGTGCAATTGAGCTGGATAACAACATTTTTAATTTGGTGTCAAGGCCCCCTCTAGTGAATATGTGCTTCACAAACATACATGATGTGTTTCAGCCTCTATCCCTTCATTTCTTCCTTTCACATTCTTTTCTTATTTCCTCCTTCTTTTATCCATTAATTATTTATTTTCTTACCCCAGTGCTCCTCTTCCTTCCTGAATGTGTTACTGCCTTCTTTAATGTATTCCTTCCTTCATTCTTTTCTTTCTTTTAAACAGCACAGTGCAAGCACATTTTCTTTTGTTTGCAAAGCTGCCTCAAGTCCTCAAATGACCTTTCTTTAATTTGAGTTCACTTTTAAGTTTTTGTCAAAGGCTTCCAATATGTTATATTATGTTATATTGATTTGTATAGCGTACTAATCACCCAGGAGGGTATCCAGGGATTTGGGCAGGTGTGTAGGTGTGAGGTGCCTGAGTTGCTTTTGTGAAGAGCCAGCCCTTCATCTTCTTGCGAAACTCAATAAGGGAGGAGGTGACTCTGATGTGTTGAGACTTGTGGATGTGGGTGGAGCCAATAAAGGGAAGTGGGCGGAGCTCGGGAAGTGGGTGTGGCCTTGTTAAAGTCTGTGAGCACCTGCACTTCATATTTTACAAATTAAGCACTGCAGTAGGGTGGAACAGCTGTTCTCAATGAAAACATGTGTTCTGGCATCAGAGCTCGGCTGCACTTCCCTTCTGTTCCATGCGTTCAAAGTCAATCAACCAAGAGGGACAGCAACCAGCAGTGTGGGATCTGACCTCTTGTGGATACTCCTGTAGCAAAGGCATCATTTTCAAGTTTCTCAGTTTATATAACAAAATGGCCACTTATTAATCTTGCTGATTGTGAGTGAAAAACGAGGCAGAGATGCTGTGGAAAAATCCAGCCGTAACCAGTTTCATAATATGTGTCCCCTCTGTGCACATACCATCTCTATATTTTGTCTGAACCTGGCAACCCTAAGAAGTAGATATTCAGGGCATCTTGGCCAGACTCATGCCTTCAGTCTTCTGTTAGCCAAATGGTTAACAGCAGACTTGGTTGTGCAAACTGAATGTGCCTGTGTGTGTCTTGTGAAATGTGCAGGCGGCTAGATTGAGGCTGATAATGGAAAATAGCTCAGTCAGGCTGTTAGATCTGGGGGTCTCTAGTTGGCTGAGGTAGGCACCTTAGACCAAATAGGGACCCTTGCATCTAGTCAGGGCACAGGGACACACACTGTAGATAAACCCTGCTCCCTCTAGGTAGCTTGGCTCGAGCAGTCAGGCTTATCCCCAAGGCAATGTGTAAGTATTTGCATTCGGTTACAATGACCCCCCAATGTACACCACAAACTGAGACCACACAGGTGAGTTATACATAAATAACTTTTATCTAGTTTTGGCACTGTAAATAAAATCACATAAGCATTGCACGTATTTCTCTTATCCCTCTTCTTCTTGTTTCAGGTAGGCACTTGTTTTAGGAAAGTTTCAAAATAGTCTCTAGTCTCTCAAAAATAGATCGTGATAGAATGACTCAGGTGTAGGAATTCAGCACTCAAAAACGTGCTTCCTAAACTGTACTTGGCCCTAGCAGGAGCACCGCTCCTTCTACTCAGGTCCCCCCCTTCTCAATGGGGAGATCGGGCACTGGTCATTGGTCCCCGTGTCCCACGCTCAATGCGGGACCTTCGGGGGACGATGCGCACGCCCAAGAATACTTCCGAGGCGAACGTAGTCACTTGCAGAGCCCCAGCGCTTCCTCTGCAGCCGGTGTCAATACCGGGTGCTGGGGGCAGGCGATCTCTCTCTCTTTAGGGTTTCAGACTCACCCTCGCAGGTACGATCGTTGTTGCAGGCTTCAGGTGCTGAACGCAGCTTCTCCAATCCGGTCGCGGCGTTTGCAGGCTTCTCGCTGACGTCGAGGAGTTCTCCGGAGTCAGCCACTCACAGAGCGGCTCCAGGGACAGCTTCCGATGACGCGGCGGCACTTCCTCCAATCGATGCGCAGCTCACGAGAACAGCTTACAGCAGCGGCCAATCACAGCGCGTCTTCTCCGACGAGCCTCCAGGCAACAACCAATCAGGTCGCGGCCCCTTCGTGCATCAGCCAAGGTGCCGATCAGTTTGCAAGTTAGTTTCGCGGGCCCTAGGCCGCGGCGGTGAAGTCCGATGGCAAGAATTTACGGCTCCCGGGGTCACAGGTCATGCGACTCCGCACGGAGTGCGATTTAACCCCTTGGGAACATCGACAACAATTCTTCAGCCCCACACGTGCCGAAGAGCACGTCGAACAGTGGTGCAACTTGTAGGGAATCTTCAGCGCGGCGCTCCTAGACACTCAGAGCAGCCAGCGCGCCCCACACTCGATCTCTTCCGATTCTTCAGATCGAACCCACGCTTCCAGGAACACACAGCAAGGCAAGCAGTAGGGCACAGCAGATCTTAGCGAACAAGGCAGTTTCTTCTGGGGCAACCTTTGTAGTCCTGGGTTGCAGACAGGAGGCCAGCTCTTCTCAGGCCCTTGGAGATTCACAGCAAGACACAGCACACAGCAAAAGTCTTTGTAGGTTTCAAGCAGGGTCACAGCACACAGCAAAGTCCCTCTTCTCCTCAGCTCAGTTGGTTAGTAGAACAGGTCAGCCCTTAGAGCACACAGCAAGGCAATCTTCCTTCAGTTCTGCAGTCCTTCTTCCAGCAGAGGTTCCTTCTTGATTGTTGTAGAATCTGATTTTCTGGGGACAGGGGTCCTATACTTATACCCCACAAAGGCTTTGAAGTCCCTAGAAGTCCTTAGAAGTTCCTTGTGCATTGGACCCTGAATCCTTGTCTGATCCCAGATCTGGTTGGAGTGGAGCACTTCGTTATCTGATCTTCCTGGTTCCTTTCAAGGAGAGGGGCAGGGTCGTCAGCCACCCAGCAGGAGGTTGGAGCCAGTGTTGTGGCAGGCAGGCACATCTCTAGCTATTTCCAGGTGCTACCTCCCCCTTCACTTCCAGATGCTAATACCAGCACCCCATCAACGGGCTGACTGATCTAACCCCTTGGGGGCTTCCTGCTCCTGTCACTTCCAAACCAGACAGTCAATCCCCAACCATACCCAGGCACACAGGAGGGTCAGACAGGAGAATAGCGACTTCTCTAAAAGTACTATTCTCCCACTCAGGATTTAAAAACCACCCCTCACAAAAGATGGGTTATTAAATGCTGAGCGCAGGTATATGAAACACTCATGTCTTATCTTGTTCCTATGAGGAGTTAGGCTGACAGCCATTGGCCCCAGCCTCTCCCATGTTATCCTTTGGAGCAAGATAACCTTGCAGCAGTGAGCACATAAAATGGCTGTTGTTCACTACCAGGGCATGGTACCTGCACTAGTACATGCCCTACCTTTTACATACACCGCATCCTGCCCAGGGGGGTACCTTGGGCCTTCCATAGGGATGACTGATGTGCACAAAAAGGGAAGGGTTAGGCCCAGTCAGTGTGGACACTGACCAGGGTGACATGGCAGTCCTAGAGACTGCAGGCAGGCCTGCAAAGGCAGGCCTGAGACACCATTTTAAAGCTACACATGTGGGTGGCGCAATCAGCGCTGCAGAACCACTAGTAGCATCTGACATCACCAACCCTGACACACACAGTGCACATTACTAGGGACTTCCTGGTGATACAGATATGCCAATCAGGTATATCCAATCAAATATGATTATTTACCTTAGGAGGACTTACACTCTGACACTGATTAGCAGTGGCAGAGTGTCCAATACATCTAAACCAGCAAAACGAAATTCAGCATAGCATCACAAATCCAGGTAGCAGAGGCAAACTATAAGGGAAGAACTCACGCCAAAGATGTCAGGTCTAACACAGGCTAACACTAAATCATTTAAAGATGGAATCAGTCTCAGGAATCTATATCACACGATTGCACCCCTGAGCATAGGGTGCGTCAGGCAATGCACTGGTGAAAGTACATACACAAAATTGCCAACTCGCAAAGTCAAACAGCGTATTTGTGAGCACCGGAGCAACATTAGGTGTGAGGAAACAACTACGAAACTCAGCAGACATTTTCGATCTAACAATCATACGACCAATGATATGACTTGGACAGTTATAGAGACAATCACTGGTACAAACAACATTACAAGCAGGTTGTTCGAGAAGGAACAACGGTGGATTTATCGTTTGGGCACAAAGGTGGTCGGATTGAACAATGATATTCCCTGGAACACAGTGTTGAGATAAACTAAAACTCATGTTTCTCCTGGCTATTCTGTGAAAGAACTTCTCTTGTCATCTACCGTCATTTATCCAAATAAACTGGTGGATGACACAGTTAACACCAACTTCAGTCATCGCCTGACATACTGTGTGGTTCTGAGATTGGTTACAGCAAACTGCCTGCTGAGTATTGTTATACCCTTACAATTGTCTGCACAAATCATGCCAGATTCCTTTCGCATCATTGAGAAAATAATACTGATATTTGGTGATACATCACCTTCCCATAAAAAACAGCATGAGTACCCTTTGTACTCCCCTTCTCTCGTTGTGAAATCTGGCAACTTGCGCTGTAGCTTACTCACTTTTGGTATCTAATGCACTATGATCCAAATACGAATTAATGAGGTTTTCTAGATATATTCTGTAAACCATCGGAATTTGTTTGGTTCAGGCCTACTGCTGACAACCTTCACCTTATCCCTCTCCGTGTCGAAGAGATTAGAGTGTAATTTGTTATTTTACCATCCAGACGCGACCTCGCTTGTCGTGTTTACTTTCTGTCCAAGTGAGTTGAGTGGGTCGCCCTGACAACATCCGAATGGAGGCTCTGATTGGACCCCGTTTCCAAGCCTCGTTGCCAACAGGGTCTACGCCTACCAATGGCGTGACCTGTGCGTTCCAAGCCTCCTTCCTGGAACTAACCACGCCCACCCGGAAACGCATTCAGCAGCGTTTACTCGCTTTAAAAGATACCGACCGACCCGGCTCTTTATCGTCGGGGTCCGGTTTTGAGGAGAAGCTAGGTGCTGACACGGGTGGCGAGCGCTGAGGGCGTAAGTTCGCTTCGTCGACTCCACAACTTGTTACCGGAAACTCTGAGCTAAGTAACAATCAATACCAATGACTCCCAAATGTCTGCTTCCTCTTTTCACGCAGGATGTGCCAGGGACGCTCCTACCCCCCTCCCGAGACCCATGGTGCATTTAGCGCCATATTTTAAAGTGAGATGTGAATCTGAGATTATACACTGTTTTTGGGGAGGTCACTGACCTTTGGTCCATTTATCCCTCCTATGGAGAACCATCACAGTGTAATTTTTAACTCCCTCCCCCCACTGTTTTTGTTACTTATCACGTATTAGCACTTTTAGGCACTCCACTTCCCAGTGCTAATGGTATAATCCTCACAGGGTTATATGGATGGTGATAATGTTAGTGTATAGCTATTGACACTAGCTTGCCACAGCGTGGAGCACTTTGGACAGACTATCTGACTCACACTTACCATTGACTTTTGTCTAAATTATGTGTTTGTTTGTGTCTGTCTTTGTTATCTCCCTACAGGTGCAGATAACATCCTAATTAGGATTGTTGGGACTGGGCATTTTACCCTCCCCTTCATTTATCTTTTGCACTTTTTTTCACCAATTTTTCTTTTTTCACTTCCACGTCCTCTGGTCAGGGTGGACGATTAGAGAGTCCATACCGCCGGGGTTACACTAGTCCTGATGAATGCCTAGGTAAATTTAAACCACCTAACAGGCTGAAACATGTTGACTGACTAAAATATCCTGAATCAAACCAATTCATTAATTTTGGCTGTAAATTCAGACACATAGAATTAGTTTTAATTGTGTTATAGGGATCTACCAATATTTTTTTTTTTTTTGAGATACCCTTTAGACACTTTTAATTATATTTCTCACTGCACGCCTTATCACACAACCTGCTGCGCAGTCTTCTGGCGTCGTAGCACACCGAGGAGGCACTCGGCCTCCGAGGTGGGGCCCTATGATGAAGCATGACACTGACTAGGTCGGTGTGTGAGGGCCTTCCTATCCTCCCAAATTGGGTTGACAATTTTGTTATTTACATGGCTCTGTCACTGTGGCTTATGATACACATGTAACCTCTCTTCTGTTGTTATTTACCTAAAACCGGGGACCAAGAGAGTGTTCCTCAATTTCCCTGTCTCTCCCTTTGATTTCTTGTTGAAAGTACATACACCTCACAAAGCTCCAAGAACACAAGAGCCATCCTGGACAGGAATAACTGCACCAGGGTATCAATTGCTGCTTAATGCCAATGTGCCGGGTAGCCAGTGACCCGATCCTGGTTTTAATGAAGAGGCACCAGAGACGAAGGTCTGGCAAATATGCAGTTTACAATGCCTGCGACTAAGGTGCAGATTTTAGCAGTGCTGTATCACACGAAGCAAAGCGGAGACTGGGTGTTTTGTGGAGAAGTCCCCAGAGCATCTCTTAAAATCACTGTTCGATACACACAGGGCCAAAGATATTGTGCTTTAAACAGCTGTCCGAAACCATCCAGGTCATGAGCCACTAGTTGTGCTACTAAATAATATCTTCGTAATCCGGCTCCCCCAGTCTGCCAGCATCTAAGAGAACAAACAACTCATCCAGGGCCATCTGATATTTTCTCTCTGCCCAGATCAAGCCGACGAGTCTGGTATTGAGTTCACGAAATGTTGAGCTGTGTATTAGCAAGTGGACATTAGCGAACAGGTGAAGCAGATGCGGCAGAACCACCATTATAGACAAGGCTATGCTGCCCATTGGAGAGAGTGAAAGTTGCTGCCAAAAGGCAGAAGAGAGGTGCAGAGCCGCCACCAACCTGCCGAGGTTACCCAGGCTGAGGCCTTAGACGTGAACCTCCAAGTACTTAGTGTTGAGTGCGACAGTGCTCTAACTAAAATGTGAGAACTGTGGGTGCCAATTAAAAAATACAAGGTTGAAACCTATAAAAACTTTTAATAAAGGTCAACCCGAATTGAATAAAAACAGTGTAAACGGGCAAACTAGGTTCTATATTAGGAAACCTGTGTCCTTAGTGAAAATAAACGGTCAACATGTTTCTGCTGCTACATATGCAATTTCACTCAGCATTCGTCAGGACCTAGTATAATATGAAAGGCAGGCCTCCGGTGGTGTGCGCGCGCTAAGGCGCACCCTCCCGTGAGGCACTAGATGTGAAAAATAGGAATAACTCACGGTTGATGCCCGTGACAGCTCACTGAATTTCACAGTAGTGAAAAAACATTGCGAGAGGGAGATATTTTCTCCTTAGGTTCTGACGAGGAAACCTTCACGCGGTGTCAGTTGTGAACACAGGCGACTCCCCGCCCGGTACCTACACTCTCGGTTGTCGTCAGCCCGGAGCTGAAAATATGGTAGGTGGGACCTCTGACTCCTTGCCAGCCGGTCTCAATCCAGTTCGATGGCGGTCATTTGCTTGTCCGCCCAACATTCGGATGAAGCCCTATGTCACCAGAACTTGCATTGATTTTTTCCAAAATATGCTAGTAGTTTAGATGGCAAATTGTTTTGTCGATTAAACAATCTGACTGACAGATTCTTAGTTAAACAATATGGTTGCAGGTACAAGGACATCGAGTGATGGATGAGAATTTCGATGAGGGGAACAGAAAGAGAGACTGCAAGTGTGTCAATGACTCAGTGACTTTCCTAGTGCTCCATGATGGAGCGCGGGTCGGATACAGGGACCAGGTTAGGCACACTGAACAAAAATACCTTAAATCCTGGTTTGTGGAGCGTTGCGAGAACCTGTGTTGAGTATGCGTTGTGCAGTGCATTTCCAAGGAGCTGCTGGGCTGCAATGCGAAGTCCTGCTCTATTGATGAGGATGCCGTCGATGAGGTGATTGCAATGCGAGGCCTGCTTCAAGGATGCATCATGCAGCAGCATTTCCGAGGACTCTGTGGGCTGTGATGCGAGGTCTAGCATTGAGAATGCATTGCGCTGCAGCGTTTCCAATGTGGCTGCGATGGGATGTGTTATGCTGCACCGGTTCTGTTCGCAGGATCAAAGCTGGGCTGGTAGAGCACCTTCAGGCCCACTTCCAAGTGTCCAGGACTTGGGTGGCACCATTTGTGGGGTAGGACTATCAGCAGAAAGAGTCCAGGGGCCAGATTTACGACCCTTTTTTGCGTCAGCAAACGGGAGTACCTCCAGTTTGCGGCCGCAAAAAAGGGTAATAGCATGTACAAATGCTATTCTACAAGTTCCTGACTCGCAAAACAGCATTTGCAACTCTCGCTATTAGGAAGGGGAGTCCCTTCCGAATAGAGAGTCAACATGCTATGTACTAGTGTTTTACAACAGCATTTGCGGCCGCGAAACACTTGCAGTTTACCACCTACTTTAAGTAGGTGGTAAACCACTTGCAAAGGGAAAGGGGTCCCTAAAGGACCCCTTCCCCTTTGTGAGTATGTTGGATAGTATATTTTTTCAGAGCAGGCAGTGGAGCCAGAGACCACTGCCTGCCCTTAAAAAAATGAAACTGAAAAGTTAAATTTTTCTTTTTTAAATGCATTCCGTTTTCCATTAAGGAAAACGGGTTGCATTTAAAAAAAAAAAAAAGCTGCTTTATTAAAAAGCAGTCCCAGAAATGGTGGTCTGCTGTGGCCAGCAGGCCACCATCCCTGGGAGGGCTGGCAATCACAATGGGCTCGCAAATTGCAAGAGGCTCATTAATATTAATGAGCCCTGCAATTTACGTCAACCATGGGGAATCGCGAAACATGTAAACACACTGCTGTACATTTAATTAGCGCCTCGCAATGTGTCGCAAATTGAGAGGCGCTAAATGGAAGGATCGTACATTTGGCCCCAGGTGCTGTGTTGAAGGTGATTGGAGCCTTTTCTGTCCCTGAGGCTCTAATTAGGAGGCCAGACAACTTGCCTTGTAGTCATTTGGTGGTCCTGGAATCAAGGTGCAGGTGCAGTCCTTTACTCAGGCTGCAGGGCAGGAGGGAAAAAGAGCAGCAGTCCTTCTTGCAGAGCAGCACAGCAGTCCTCCTGGGTCTTCCAGAGGTCCAGGTTGTACTGAAGAGTTGGGTCTAAGGGTCCAATAGTTACACCTGGTGCCCGCTTTGAAGTAGAAGAAGTTCTGAAGGCACCCCCTCCCCTCCCAGAGGTGCTTGGAATTTCCTGCCTCCCTGCCCTAGCTCCACCTTCCGTGGTCACAAAAGGCAAGTGCCAAGCCCTGTGTGAGTGTGCTCAGGTAGAGGCTTTGTGATGTGCAAGGTAGTAGGTGACATCTTCTCCTCTTTGAGTTAGAGATGGCCCTTCCTGCAAACAGCTATGCTCCTTTGTCTCACTGTTTGGGAGCAATAGACAAAGAGGAACTGATAGCTACACCTAATCATGTCACCCAAGATACAAGCTCCAAGCACCAAATAATTAGGTCAAGAAAATGCAAACTTGCTGAAGGGGCCATTTTCCGAATTGTTACTTAAAATCAGACTTTACCATTAAAGAGGGTTGAAAATTACAAGCCTTTAAACTCTGCATTCTACTTGCTCTCAATTGAAAGTTAACAGTCATTAAACATAGTAGGCAACTCAGTCTTATCATATGGGAGAGGTAGGCCTTGCAGTAGTTAAAAACACATTTTCGAGGTTTCACTGTCAGGACATGTAAATGTTAAAAGTACTTGTCCAACTTTTTAAATATACTGCACCATGCCCTCTGGACTTTTTAGGCCTACTCGCTGTATTATATTATATTATTAGTATTATTGTCAATACATTAAAATAGGACAGTGTAGGCCTGGCAAAATATTTATGTTGTCAGTTTGAAATGGCAGTTTAAAACTGCACACACAGGCTGCAAAGCCACCCTCTTTTGTACCGCTTTGTTCGCCATAAGTTGGCAGGATATGCTTAGGCGTGAGTCCCTTGCTCACTTTGCCACTTGGTTCAAGCAAGCCTGGCTGAAGACGGCTGAAATGCCAGAAACCGGTCCTAGGAAGCTTGTTTCCGGTCCAGGGAAGGCATGGCTTGGCAGTTTGGGCTGGACTGTTCCCATGAGGCACAGGGTCAGACTGATTTGCATATGTCCATGTCTGAACTGGGGTGGCAGAGTGGGCTAAAGAATGGTGATGGATTAAACCCAGATCTGTTGACTGGGTGTGAGTGTTTGATTGGTTCAGATGCGCCGTCCATCACCACCCCCTTTTGTACCGCTTTGTTCGCCATTAGTTGGCTGGGTATGCTCAGACGTGGGTCCCTTGCTCACTTTGCCCCTGGATTCAAGCAAGCCTGGCTGAAGACGGCTGAAAGGCCAGAAACCGGTCCTAGGAAGCTTGTTTCCGGTCCAGGAAAGGCATGGCTTGGCAGTTTGGGCTGGACTGTTCCCATGAGGCACAGGGTCAGACTGATTTGCATATGGCCATGTCTGAACTGGGGTGGCAGAGTGGGCTAAAGAACGGTGATGGATTAAACCCAGATCTATTGACTGGGTGTGTGTGTTTGATTGGTTCCGATGCTTCGTCCATCACAACCCCTTTTTGTACCACACAGGCTGCAATAGCAGCCCTGAGATGTTTAAGAGGGCTACTTAAGTGGGTGGCACAATCAGTGCTGCAGTTGAACTAGTAGCATTTAGTTTACAGGCCATGGGTATATGTAATAGCACTTTACAAGGGACTTACAAGTAAATTATATGTGCTAAATGGGTGTAAGCCAGTTTTACCATATTTAAAGGAGAGAACACAAGCCCTTTAGCACTGGTTAGAAGTGCTAAAGCGCGCAGAATCCTAAAAGCCTTCAAAACGGGCTTAGAGAACAAGAGGATTAAAGATAAAAGCTTAGGGATGACACTGCAAAACGGGCCAAGTCCAACAGGAAGTGAGATAGAAATCATAGCAACATTGTCATATGTCCAGAAATAAGAAATCTGACATTGGAGAATCACGTAAAAAAGTGAGGAAGTTAAAGAGTAATGGAAACTCCATGTACTGAGAATAATTCTACCTTGAGTTCAGCAGCCAATGAACAAATATGAAAAATAGCTTTGAGCTTTAAAGCATATCCTTTGGCAGCAAAACAGACTACTTTGTGGGACATATTCCATGCAACTAAATCATTCCAATTTGAAAGTCTTTCAAAAGAAAAAAAAAACCAGACATGCCATGCCACATGTAATTTAAACAAATCTTAAATAGATAACATTAGTTTATAAAGTGCACATTCACCGCTTAGAACTGAATAACAGTTGTGTATCGATTTCCAATTCTATGATATTCATTGAATAGGCCGCACAAGGATGAAAGGCCGGTCAACCCTGCCACCATGAGTTCAAGCACAGTGGTGGATGCATTAGTCCCCTTAGCCATCAACCCTGCATTGAATAAAAGTCATATAAAACAACACCATGTAAAACTGTGTTGCCTTTGAATATAAGCAGGCCATTTCAAGTATTTGCTGCTTATCTACTAATGATAAATATTTGGACTAAAAACAAAACACTGTTTGTGTCATATTCCTTAGTTTTTGTCCCACCTATTCAAAAGTGCTTTTCCCTTCGGAGAAGAACAATAAAGAAGGTGCAGCCTTGCATTTAACCACCACTTCATGTGAATACTTTTTGTGTCAGGAATGAATGTTTATGAATATTACTGGTCACAATTATTCTAATTAAGGAAATGACTCAATTCATGAGTCTGCAGTTTCACCCATACTCTTCAGATTACACAGATTATCAAGATACAAAGGGGCCAGCATAGCTACTTTCACAATTTCTCTGCTGTTGGACAAGTCAACAAAGAGTTTTAATACAACTGCTTTCACTGATACACCTCTCCCCTGCCTTTGAGCCTCAATCTCCTAAAACGGCCATTAATAATCCAATATGTAATACAGTCGCACACTAAACCAGGTTTTTGAGCAATAGAGAGAAGAGAAACAGAAACAGCTGGGATGTTTAAACACCAAGATGTAACTAGCCATCCAGTGTGCCTCTGATAGGCTGTGTATTGACTGTCTGGCTTTGAAGTGACAGGGGCTGGGGATGTGCAGTGGCTCCAGAGAGTCTGGATGAGTCAGGGCTGGGCTGAATAGACCTGGGCTGCATTTAGAGTTGGAGGAGATTTCCTTTCACCTGAAAGGGCCTGGTCTGCCTTCCATAATGCTGTCTCCACCTCTTGCCAGGAAGCTACACCAGAGAGGACAGAACTGGTTTTGACTGAGCACAGGCCTTCTCTGCCACCAGCGAACAGAGGATTTGCTGTATAAATATTGGGGCCTAGACCCAGAATTTTAGATCATCCCTGGAAATCAAGAGGACCCTTTGCCAGAGAGAAGAACTCGAGAGACTGAGGAGAAGTACTGCCCTTTTGCTGTGTGCTGTGTGGTGTTGGCCTGCAGTTGTTGTTTCTGCCAAGGAAAGGACTTTGTTGTGTACTGTGGCCGCTGCTTGAAGCAGATCTCCAAGCGCCTGTGTATGCTAGCCTCCTGTTCTGAAGTTCCATGACACAAAAACTTCACCCCAACTCTCCTGAACTCTGCTGCTGTGAGTTCTGACCTGCCAAGAGGTGCCTGTGCCATTGTTGGACCTCTGGAGGTTATTGCTGCTGTTTAGGAGCTGGAAGAAAGAAGAAACTCAAAGAACTGCAAAAATTGACGCATCACTCTTCTTGCAGCTGTTTCTTAACGCATCTCCACGGCGTGAGAAGAATTTCCACACACCGCTATGCCACTGCGAAAACCGATGCAGCACCTATTGCCACTGCAAGAATCGATGCATTGAGGGATTGTGGCTGAAGTAAACCGACTCAGTGCTGCTTGACGCCACCACATCAATCACTGACGCATCCCGGATTTCCACTCGTCACCTGTGTTGCAAGTTTTCCCGACACATCACCTACGGACCGGAACCGTCACAAAGAATCGACGAATCACTCCCCATATAGACTGGATTCAACTCAACCCTTCCTCTGGGTGCAACGGGATTGTCGCATTGCCTCCCCAAGGTCTCAGGTTTTGACACATCTCTTTGTTTCCAACTCTGCGGCTGTTGGGCGTGTGAATTTTGACACAACTACAGGTACTTTGTGTAAAAGTCACGCATCCATGGTTTTCTTTGGTACAAGCTCTTGGAACCTTTTGAAAGGTATATTTTTAACTGTGTATATTGAATTTTTGTTGTTTTTGTTTTGCTGAGTTTAGATAAAGATATTTTATTTTTCTAAGCTGGTGTGTCCATTTGTGGTGTTTTCACTGGGTTACTGTAAGTGCTGGTACAAATACTTTACGCATAGCCTTTGGGATAAGCCTGTCTGCACAGGCCAAGCTACCAAAGGGATGAGCAAGGGTTATCTAAAGTGTGTATCCCCCTTACCCTGACTAGAAGCAAGGATCCCTAGTTGGACAAAGGTGCCCACCTCTGCCAACTAGAGACCCCCCATTTCTAACAGATATTCAATGCAAAATCTATTCTCACATGTGATCTTCCAGCTGCTGCGTTTAGCCCTACACATGTTTGAGGCAGTGCATACCACAAACTAGTCATGCTAGTGAATACTGAAAGTTGCTGGGTTACCAAAGCCACATTGTTTGCTAATCGTTTTTTATTGATCTCAAACACTTCCTCATCTGAATCTATAAATGTCTAGTTCTGTGTCTCTATTAGGTTGAGTCTATAATGTTCAAATAAAAGGTCAATTGAGTATGTAGGATATTTTACACTAGGCGTACAACTATCCTCTAAATACAGGGGACCAGTTTAAAAGTATGTGAGAATATTTAAACATTATTTAATGACCTTAAAACATTTCAGGTGCAGTTCTCCTGGAATTCATATTTCTCAATAATATGGTAACTCTGACTTGAAAATGGAACACTGCTAATGATTCTGCCAACAGGATTTATATGTCTGGGCTATTTATGTATCCACATAAAGTGGGCTAGCTTCAATGGCATGTAGAGTTATTTTACGAATACTTTGCTGACCTTAAAAAAACATAATTTCATAATATTCAAGTGCAGTTCTCCAGGAATAAATATTTGTTATGTATGTTGACCCTGAATTGGAAACAGGGTGAACCTAATGAGTCTGCCAACTGGATTTATACATGTGAGCTATTTATATATTGAAGAAAATTTCAATCACAATGAGGAATATTTCCAACAGGCCTGGCGTTATCCTTAGACTTTATTCTTCTTCTTTCATCCAAGGTAAGAAGGACCTATATATTAAATATTATTATTTCTAAATCCTTTAACTTTACTTCGTCTGCAGAGACCACCTGCATTTCAACTGTGAAATTCATTCTAATTCATTTCTTAGACCTGAATTCCATTTTTCCTTCACATCCATCTCGTTCTTCATTTCCTACATCCCCTAGTTCTACACATAGAATGCATTCCACATATAACGATACTCAAGGACAAGGCTCTCATATCTCCTACTTTAGCCCCAAGCCTCAAGTAAACCATACGGAACTGTTTCAGGCACTAGTTGTTCCATGACCCATTATGCTGCATTTCAATTTTGTAAAGTGATATTACTGCTTTTCTTCCAAACTAATGGCACTCTAGAAACAAGACCAAATTTAGGTCTTACTTATCTTTTTTCCAATATGAAATGGCCTGCTTTTTCAGCTACTTCATTTACATTTTTACCAGGGATGTAGTTTTTAATTTCATTCTTCTACTAAAAATGAATAACATATAAACTTTTGGTTACGCTAAATGTACTCCTTGCCTTCCCTTCTGCAGCCAATACTGATGATCTTTTATTTACCTGCTAAAAGTGGTAGAGGGGAGCAACAAAACAATTCAAGATTATACTTACAAATTAGTCATGCTATAAAGGACCACAGCCTCTGAATTTCAGTTTGTTGATTTATTATAAGGCCAAAAATAATTGAATATAAACACACCTCAATATCAGAGTATATTGGTACATGAAAATCAATACAGAGCCAAGTCTACGAATATAATTCATTCGGCATAAAAGGCATAATATGATAAACTCCAAAATCAAAATGCAACACAGAATAGAAGCTGAGTCCAATTCTCTTTCATTCAGAAGTAAACGAAAATATCTTTCCCTACACTGTTCTAAATGAGGGTTCTGCCTATCTCCTTTCCATCATATCCTAAGGGTGTCAGCACGTGTTGACTTCCTAAGAAGTACCCACGTCAAAAATGGGTCAGATAGCTTAAGGCTATGGAGCTCTTTCTAAGATGCTCCTTCTTCTCTGAAAAAGCAGAAGTCTCTTGAATCTATCCCTGCGCATCGACCCCCAATACGTCACATAATAAAACTTCTTATCGCAACATTTTAGTAACTTTCCACAGAAGCCTTAGTATGTTCAGCTCCTCTCCAGTGGCCTTGGCTCCAAGATAGGCCAGACATGAAAGGCGTCCTCCCTTTTCGCCTTCCAGCCTTCTTCAAAGACATTCCGGGTATCTCCTTAATCTAAGACTAACGAGGTCGAATTCCTGCACCTGCAGTAGGATGAGAACATACTATCTTTGAATACAAAAAGGATTCATTTAATAAATTCTTGAGCAACCAAGGAGAATAGAAACTAACAACAAACTGCAATTTGGGCCTACAATGCAGACAACTTGAACTACACACAGTTACATTATATGAGTATAATTTCATCCTGCACATTATACATACAGGAATACTAAACTTTCAAATACATACAAAATCCTACTTAAATGTGCATACTACATTACAAATGCTTATGTGACTTTGAATAAATGCATTTTAATAATCATGAAATACAACAAACAACAAAATATCTGTAAGTGCATTTGAACCATGAGTATAATGCACCCATACAATTGAGAGTGCTGTAAGCGCTCTATCGGTCCCCCTCTTATGACTAGTGCCATAACACCAACATCTACCCACTCACAATTTTCTCCTTGTAGAAAAGACTGACCTAATCAGAATCTGTAGCTTGCCGTCCCTGTCTAAATCTTTCTTACCCTCTAAGGTGCAGATAATGACTGTCCTGCGTCTTTCTAACTGCTGCTCTAGTTTCTTCAAAGAGTTTTCATTATGACATGTGTTTTGCCATTTGTAAGCCTTAATGGCTCCCAATAGTATAATTATACAAATGACAGCTATTATGATAGGTTTCAAGATGTATCCCATTATTCCTTGTCCCAGACTTCCAAACCAGCTCCCAATTTTCCAAAATCCCTTGCCAATTTGTTCCCAAATTCCATCTGCAGCCAAATCACATAAATCTTGATGTATCTCAAAGATGTTACTAATATTTTTTTGTATATCCCGACTATTGTCAGAACTATACGTGCAGCACTGTTGAACTTTCAATCATTTACAGATTTCTCTGGCTTTTTGCTAATAATACATCTAAAGCAAGACAATTTTGAAGGACCATAGCTCTTATCAAAACCATATTCCCATCAACGAGTAGTTAGATTTGTGCTGTATTCACAGAGAGCTTATTGTTGCCAACTTTCTAATTTTCACATCATTCAGAATCGCAGCCACACTAGGTAGGGAAATAACCTTAACAACGTGGTCAAAACATACTTTTACATTGTTGCTTTTACAACACAAGTCGTTACCACGACTTGCACTGGAGGGATCTCTAGACCAAGGAATAGTGTGATTTACTATTCCAACACCTTCCCTACTGTACGTAGGCTGGAGTTGGAATATTAAATCATACTGTTCCTAAATCCATTGCCCTACAGCGCAAGTCGTTGTAATGACTTGCGTAGTAAAAACAGCGATGTAATGTACCGTGATCTAAATGATCACGTTGTAACATCAGACATCCCACTAGGTATCATGGCTCCAAATACATCTTCAACAATTTCTCCAGCACTTGCACCACGTTTCCCTCTGTGAGATCCTTTTACTTCCAAAGGCCATAAATCATCAACATGAAAGATTTTTGGAAACAGTACAGCTAGATAATTGTAGGCAATTTCACATAATGAAATACACACAAAATACACATTTGGCATTATGGTTAATTTATCCAATAGCGCTTTCATTATTGACTCGTCAATTAAGAAATATGTTCACAATCACTCTTACCCACAAATATTTTGTCATAATATGTTGATGGATGTCTAACACACTATTTCCCTTTTTGCTGAAAGTCCAAAGCTATTGGACCAGAACTTCCCTTTGCCTTATGATCTTATTCTTCCTGTGTCCAGGGAATAACCTTGTGCTTTGGATCTGGTCTAAATAAAGTCTGCCTATGCTGATCTTCTATCTGGTCTACAAATTTCTTATCGATGTCAGAGAGCATGCAAGTCAAATTGTGTCTATGAGCATGTGATGTATTTAAAGTAATAGTAGGCACGAAATACGTAGACATCCTCTCTAACTCCTTATAATAATCATATTTGTTCATGTACTTAGGAACTAGAACTTCTGAGAGTACCACATCATAATTTGAGAAATAGTACTCACAATGTGCCTTACTATAAAACATGCTTAACAACAAACTACATGTGATGCCATATGTCAAAGGTAAGTGATGATATCGAATGCCCTCTTCTACTGATGCTGGCATTTGTATACACACGTAGCAATCTTTCGCTTCCATCTTATCAACATACTCATACAACAAACGAGCATATGCATTCAATATGAAATCACCTTTTGACATATTCACATGTAACATCGGACTAGTTTCCTTAATCATATTTCTATCTTTTGCAAAAGTACCCCCTTCTTCATGTGAAACAGGTGGGGTAAGTGTTGCCTGTTCTCCATTCTTTTCATCATTGTGAGACCCAACCAAAGATGTAACAATCACCACAGCTATGACAATAAGCACCACAACAATAAGGGTACCAATTATGCACTTCTGCTTGCGTCCTGATTCTCCAGACTCCATGTTGAACCACTTGTTAGATTTCTTGAAGCGCAAACTAAATCAAAGTCTCTTTTCTTCTTTTCTTTGCTTTATTCTGTTATTTACAATATCTTTTTATTTTCTGTCTTCCATTTGATTATTGCCATTTACAGTCCAACAATACTAAACCTATTGAAGAGATATAGTCAGCCCTAGTCCTTAGATCTTCTTCTATTGAAAGTTCTTACTTTAATTGTTCCTGCACTTGGGCCTAGGTTATCTTCTTTCTAAGGCTAATAAGTTCTTCTTTCACAGTTCAAGCTTCATAGTTTATGATATTAGATCCAAGCATAGTAAAAACAAGCTGGAGGATTTCAGCACGAATCCCTCCCATTTCCTTTGCGGTGTGCTGTTGACCAAAGGTAGGGAAAGCAACCTGGTTTAGGATCAGAAATCGCAAACCGCTCAGCCTTGGTGGATCGGAAACAGTCAGAGTCAAAATTTCGAAAGCATCAACTCCAGGAACTATCAACTGAATATCAATTGTCAGAGTGCTCTCTCTGTGACTCACTGTGCCGGTCCCCAACTTCCGGGATCTCTCCTGTCTCTGCATCTGCAGCCAGGTACGTCCACTTAGGAGATGTGTACTTTTGAGACAGTAACCTTTCTCTTCTGAATCGTCTTAGACCATCCGGTCTTTCTTCTGTTTCACTTTGATCTGATTCAGATGTTTCAGGAATGGGATCAAGATTCTTCTCATATGCAAGCTTTATATTCTTTCTTTCTTTATCGGTTGGCCACCTTGCTGCTGCAGCATCTGCTCTACTCTCTTCCTCTTGATCTGATCTTTCTGTACCAGGCTGTTCACTTTGCTCTGGTTCGAAGTTCACTTCTGCAAGTTCGTCTATTTCAGAATCTGAATTCAACTCTGAAACAGTTTGGTCTATTCTTTCTTGCTTGGTTGATTGTTCAGGCTCGTCAGTAGTTCTCACAATCCGGCCCATTCCCCTTGTTTCTGTGACAGTCTCAATTGCTCTTCTCGGAACAAGAGGAGTTGTTTCCTCAACAGTTTCAAGAACTCTACGAGTATGCGAAGCTTAAGTCCAATTTGGCAATCCTCCACACTTCCCAGCCATACTTGTGACCAAAATCACCTGGTATGGTCCTCGCTACCGAGCAAGCACCCACTCACCAGGGCTAAGATCATGCAGCAGGACTCTCGAGGTGGATGAGGTCGCAGCCTCACACTGGTGGGACACAGAATTAACGACATCAGCCAGTCCCCTACAATAATCCATAACCAAATCATCTGTGATGTTTATTAATGCTGTAGCTGGCACCATAGGCAATCGCATAACTCTTCCTATCAATATCTCGCGGGGAGAGAGCTCTGTCCTCCTGTCAGGAGTACTACGCAAACTCATCAATACCAACGCAGCGCGTTTGGCCATTTCAATGAAGTTGACGAACAAACCTTTGACACCCTCATCTTGATTGTGCCGTTTATCTCCTACACAAGACCAGAAGCCTCCGGCCTGTAGCTACAGTGTAATCTCTGATCAATTTTCAAAGCTGTACACAACAAATTCATGATTTCATTATGGAAATGGAAATCTGTATCCAATGAGGTCGGAAATCCAAAGCGCGGTATTGGTTCCCTTAAGAGCAGTTTCGCCACTGTGAGACTGTTACATCGTCTAGTTGGATACGCCTCAACCCAACGTGAAAAGATACACACCACCACCAAAACATATCTCAGTCTATTGAATTTTGGCATCTCAATAAAATCCAATTGTATCCAGTTGAAAGGATCGCATGATCTTCCAATGTGACTCATTGCAACCACAGTTCTCTTTCCAACGTTCATTTGTTGATACGTACACACCTGTGATACACTGCTTCAGCATGCACACGAAATCGTGGGTTAAGCCACATTTGCCTAAACACTCGCACCATGGCATCTCTTCCAAGATGAACTGCTCCTTGAATCTGTCTTGCCATTGGGCTTAGTAGACAGTTGGGTAGTACTGCTCTGTCATCTGTTGATATCCAAATGCCATCTTCTCTCTTTTCACAACCTGCTCTAACCCATGATGCAGCTTCCTCCTGGGACCTCATCCTGCAGCCGCTTCACCTCATCCCAGGTATCGGCTACAGCTAACATCATGCTGAGCTCGGTGTCTTCTGTGCTCTCACCCACATATTTGCCATTGAAAACACAAGAATGTATAGAACAAAACTAAGCTACTTCATCAGCATTGTTATTTCCCTTAGTAACAAAGTCTTCTCCCTTTCATGAGCTGCACATTTTACTACATCTATCTCTTTAGGTTTCTGCAAAGCCTCTAGCAATTGGTGCAAATATTCTCCATTACGGATAGGGAATCCTGAGGACGTTAAAAATCCCCTCTGTGACCATAACTGTCCAAAGTCATGAACCACTCCAAACCCATATTGGCTGTCCATGTAGATAGTCACTCGCGCTCCATTCGAGATGATACAAGCACGTATCAGAGCAATAATCTCAGCCACCTGAGCAGCATATACTCTTTTTAAATAGGCAACTTCCACCACCCCCCAGATGGTGCACACAGCAAACGCTGCTCTCAGACACCCTTCATTGTCTCTTAAGCGTGATCCATCAACAAAAAAGGATCTAATCAGATTCAGGCAAAGGTTCATCAACAATGTCAGGTCTGGGTTTGGTAGATAACTCAGTAACATCTAGACCGTCATGCTCTTCACAATGCTCTACTTCCTCTTGCAGAAGAGGCTACAACGTGGCAGGAATCAAAGTGGTACAACGTTTCAGAGTAACATTTTCGGAGGCCAATATAACCTGCTCATACCTTGTAAGTCTATTATTCATTAGAAACTGTGTCTTAGTTCTTGTCATTAACAGTTCTACTGTATGTGGCACATAAACAATCAGTGGGTGACCCTTCACTATGCTTTCACATCTCTCAATGCTGACACCAGTTGCAGCAACGGATCTGAGACATTCAACAACGCAAAAGCTATGGGATCTAACGTAGCGGAAAAATAAGCCACTGGTCTACGAGCACCTCCATGTGTCTGTACAAGGACCGCTAACGCACATCCTTCCTTCTCACAGCAGAAGAGCGAAAACTCTTTGTTGTAGTCTGGCATTCCCAGAGCTGGGTGGCGACATAGGCTCTCTCTCAGCTTGTGGAAGGCTCTCAAGCAATCGTAATCCCATGGTACCAGATCACTAATGTCCTTTCTAGTCAACTTCAATAGTGGTTTTGCTTGCAAGGAAAAATTTGGGATCCACTGTCGGCAATAGCCGACCATTCCCAAAAGCATGCAGACTTCTTTCTGTGTTTTCGGGGTTCCTATTTGCAGAATCGCCTCTGTGCGATCTGGTGATACTCTTTACTTTCCTTTCTCAATTCGGTGACTTAGATACTGAACTTTAGTCTGGCAATACTAAAGTTTGTTTGGGGACACTTTGTGTCCATTCTCTGCCAAATGACTCAGCAAAGCCACTGTGTCAATCCTGCAAGCATCTTCAGTCTCTGATGCGACCAAAAGGGCATCGATATATTGAACCGGGACTGAGCTCTGGGGCATCACCAGTCCTTCAAGATTCTTTTTCAAACATTGACTAAAGATAGAGGTGCTTTCTGTATACCCTTGAGGGATACGACACCACATTAACACACAGTCATCCATCCTAAATGCAAAAATAAATTGGCTATCCTCGTGGAGTGGTATGGAAAAAAATGCCTAAATGTAAACCATTCTGCCTCACATGGTATTTGAAACAGTATAACAGCTGGATTCGGTACCACAGGACAACATGGGATCACTTTTCCATTAACCCTGCACAAATCCTGCACTATTCTGTACTTGCCACTAGGCTTCTGTAGTCCCATTTTAGGTGAGTTACAGGGACTTCCTCTTATCTCCTTCAGAATGCCTTGTGCAATCACAGACTCGATTACAGGTCGTATTCCAGCCACAGTTTCTGGAGTCAATTTATACTGCAGCGTTCATGGGAATTCAGCATTTGGTTTGACCTATATCTTAACAGGTTCAACCCCTCCAATCAATCCTATCTCCTCACCTGTGAAATCTCACACTTTCGGAGAAACTGATTCTCTCAAATCATGGGGTAAATCATCTGCCGTGAGTATCACAAACATTTTTGCACACAAGCTCATATTGGCCATTTTAAAATCAGCATTGTCATCATAGGTTTGCAACTCCACCCCCCTCGCAGTGCCTGATAGAGTACAATTTAGCTTACACAAAAGATCTCGTCCCAATAGACAGACTGGGCTTGAATCATACACCACAAATTGGTGTTTGTCTTGGAACGGTCCTATTCTCTCAGGTAACTCATTTGTCAACGGGTTAGTCATTTTCAAATTGGTAACTCCCACCACTTGAATCGATTTTCCTGAAAGGGATACATTTAGTACCACTTCTGTCCTTACTGTGTAGCGCGCAGCTCCAGTGTCTAACAAAAAGGTAACAAGATGTCCATTTACCTCAGCATCTACAAATGGTCCACTGTCATCTACTTCCAGAGCAGCACCCAAAGTGCACTCTCCCTGCACCCCCTGACACTCATGAGGACCTTGAGTTTTATCAAATCTGTCTTGTATCTCAAAATAAGGCATCTGATGATATACCTGATTACTTATGGGCATTCTTGGAGGCTGAGTTATCTGCATTTGTGACTCACATACTTTCCCATACATTGATCTAGGTTTTGTCACAGTGTTTAAACCCTCAGACATCTGTCCCTCTCCCTCATATTGCATTTGATTTGCTGGATTTAACCGACACTCTCGCTTTCAATGCCCAATTATGTGACCCTAATGACAAGCAGTGACCTTCTTTTGATTCGCCACCCAATCTCCTCCCATACCTGCATCCATGCCCCTTCCTCTTCCCTGTCCAAATTGAGGTACCTTCTGTTAATTCATTCCCCTACCGCTTCCTCTTCCTATCGCTCCTCCAACCCCATGCATCCAATCAGACCTTTTGGCATTCCTCAACTGTACCAACATCAATTTATCTTTCATTTTTTTTTGCGATGCCTCTACCTGCTCACTGCAGTTTTTTGCATAACGCAGAATCTCACCCACTGACTTATTCTTCCAGCACATCAAATGATGCTGTACCATCAGGCTAAAATCTGATTTCAATCCTAACACAAACTTCAAGACAAACTGTCCCAAGTCTTTTTACTCAGTGGTGTCCAATCCACTATGTTGTTTAAAAGCCACTAAAAGTCTCTCATAATGGTCATGTACCGACTCCTTAGGATCTTGAGAAGTACGATCAATTTTAAGCCAATCGACAGTCTGAGGAGATACTTTAGATTGTAACCATGTAATCACTTGCTCATATTTCTTCATTACCTCAGGTGAAGGACCATGATTCACCTCAACTTTAGCTGATTCTGTAGTGGGCCAATCAATGGCAACCTTGCATGCCGCCCACAAATCACAGAGACCACTGCATCAAACAGAGTGTTTAAATCAATCCATAACACTTCTAAAATCTTAACAAATCTATCAATCTGTTAATACCAATCTGCAGGTTTTTCCCTCAGCCAAGGAAAATCATTAGTGAATGCCGCCAAATCACCCCTGCTCCATGGTACATGTACATACCCCCCATTTTGTACTTCTCTCAGAGGGTAATTTCCTGCTGCTCCCGTCCCTCCACCCGGAGGTGGAGTTTCTCCTATCACTTTCTTGGCGCTTTTCTTTTTAGACCACCTTTCTCCATGGTTGCATCACTATCACCAGGTGTCTAATTTGTGCCTTTAGTCTTGTTGTTCGCTTTTCTTCTAAGTCTTGATCAGTATAAGTCAATCTACTTCTTCCCTGCATCAACTTTGTCTTGGTTAAGTCCACCTCATACCTTCGTGCCAACTGTACCAATCCTTTGTGAGCTCACTTAGCCTTTTTAGTAACATCCTTAGCTACAAATAGCAACTCGCTTGGGTCATATGTTTCAATTCTTTCCAATGGCAGATTCCCTTCAATCACTTCATCTATTTCCGCTTTTAATCTTACTACATCTATCAATGGTGGCTTCATTGCAACTTGTATAATTCCCATACCTCTTTCACTTCATGATTCTTCCCTGCCACAGCTTTGTGCCCTCCTTGGACCTACACTCTACTCCATTCTCAACTCAGGTCGACTTTCTCTCTCACAACTTTGACTTCTCCAATGGTTACCCTTACATAAATGTTGTGGTTCGAACAGTACTTTAGGTGTTTCTCGTCTCATATCCAATTCCTCTCTCTGTATCATTGACTCCCTCACCGGTGGAACCCACATTCTAATGTCTGACCTAGAATTTGCCAAAGCTCCTGTTCGTCTTCGCTCTGACCCACTGTCCATTCTTGATGGATCAGCCGTAGCTGGCAGTGGAGTACTAGCTTCTACTGGCCTCTGAGCCATCCCTGTTCCACTCATTGTAAGACTCCCTCCAGATATAGTCTCTTCAACTTCTCCTGGTTGCGGTTGATTTCGACTTGCTCTCTCTCTAAGGATATATATTGAAACTACAAGTCCAATAGTAACTGGTACCATAAGAGCTTCTGGCAAGCACATGGTACATGCTGCGTCGTCTGGCTCAGGAGCTGCTTACCCTATTCCTCTGGATCCTCCCAGAATTTTTATTCCCACTGACATTCTCTCTCTTACTCCTGTTGTCTGTTCCTCTGAACCCGTTCATCCCACTCCTAAAGCTTCTTCCGTTTGCTGTGGTTTTCCGTTTCTAACCTGGAATCACAAGGTGGAGGACGTTCTGCTAGCAGTCTTTCTAAAAAGCTATCATCTGTATCACTGTCCTGCTCTGTCTTACTCTTTCCTTCAGACCCTCCTTTTAGCAACCTGAATTGATATTAGCGCTCTTCCTCTATGGTATTTACTCTCCATCTCTTCAATTGTGCATCCCACCTGGCATACTAATATGCCTTCATTGCCTTTTTCCTTCTTCCCTGTGACGCTTCTCTTTTCTTTGCCATTGCTGCCCTCATCCATGCATCTAATGCGTAAAATTATGTTGGTCTAGGCGGAGGTTTCAGAGAAGCCATCACTCCCCTCAGCTGGTACAGCACCTCCATTCATAATGACCCATAACGAGGGAAAGCCAGTTCTCCCTCCTTCTATGTAATTGTATTCCAATTTTGCAGCCACACTTTAGTATGGAGTCCCACATTCCTTACCATATAATGTGCTGGGGTATCCTCTGGTGGAGCTTCTTCTCCAACCTGTGTCGCCACTACACAAATCTGGCAACACCTTCAAACATCTCATCATGAAAATCAATACCTTACAGCCCAAATATAATTTTTTTTATTTCGAACGAACTTCCACCAATCCCAGCGTGGCATTACACAGACCGACCGACCAGCGCGACGCGCACTGACGTCGCTGCTACCTCTTTGCAGCGGCTCACCCTCCTTTACAATTTCACCTCGTACACTTGCTCACACATTCGTACTACAAGTAACTGTATATCCAAAAGCTATTAAACCCTGTAACTGCTTTCTACTACAGTCAACATAACTTACAGTTACATAAAACAAGTAATTGTCCGTCCGCTAAAAGATCGATAGAACACTCTTACAAGAACATTCATCCGCTGGGACCCCCGACCTGCGTTGGTCACTCAATCGCCGTAGTCCACCCCGGTACCTGAGGATTTCTACCGCAACTTACTCCTACTTTCACACAAAGTTCCATGTCACAAGTGAATCGTCGATAGCGCTTCACGACACCCACAGTATTGATCAGACAATTACAAATACATCTATTCCGGGATCTTGGACTTCTCTTGAGTCAGCTCATAAAACTCCCTGATCCACATGTGTCCGGACCAGTAAACTGATTAACCCACACTCACTCAACTTGCATTCTAACTTCGCAAGACATCACATAAATAATTCATCACTGCAATCTAACATGCCACACAGTTTCATACTCACGCTACCACCGTTTCCGCTGCACAATCAGCATCCGCCGACCTCCATCAATCCTCGCATTCGCCGTCGTCTACTCCGTGTCCAGAGCCCAATTTTCTTCAGTTTCTACTTTAATTCCTTCATCTCCCCTCTCTTTTAGAGGCAAACAATCCTCTGCTACCATTTGATTATGCTAAACTTACTCCTCTACTTTCCTTCTGAAACCAATACTGATGGTCTTTTATTTACCTGCTAAAAGTGGTAGAGGGGAGCAAAACATTTCAAGATTATACTTACAAATTAGTCATGCTTTAAAGTTCCACATACTCCGAATTTCAGTTTGTGGATTTATTATAAGGCCAAAAATAATTGAATATAAACGCACTTCAATATCAGACTATATAGGTACATGAAAATCAATACAGAGCCAGGTCTATGAATATAATTTATTCAGCATAGAAGGCATAATATGAATACTCCAAAATCAAAATACAACACAGAATAGAAGCTGAGTCCAATTCTCTTTTCATTGAGAAATGAGCGAAAATATCTTTGCCTACACTGTTCCAAATAAGGGTATCTCCTTTCCATCATATCCCGAAGGTGTCTGCATGTGTTGACTTCCTAAGAAGTACTCACGTCAAAAATGGGTCAGATAGCTTAAGGTTATGGAGCTCGTTCTAAGACGAAAAAGCAGAAGTCTCTTGAATCTGTCCCTGCGCATCATACAAAAAGACAATGTTCAGCCTCCAATACGTCAAATAATAAAACTTCTTATTGCAACATTTTAGTAACTTTCCACAGGAGCCTTAGTTTGTTCAGCTCCTCTCCAGTGGCATTGGCTCCCAGATAAGCCAGACACAAAAGTTGTCCTCCCTTTTCAGCTTCCAGCCTTCTTCAAAGACATTCCGGGTATCTCCTTAATCTAAGAATAACGAGGTCGAATTCCTGCACCTGCAGTAAGATGAGAACTACTATCTTCGAATACAACAAGGATTCATTTAATTCATACTTGAGCAACCAAGTAGAATAGAAAAAACAACAACCTGCAATTTGGGCCTACAATGCAGGCAACTTGAACTACATACAGTTACATTATATGAGTATAACTTCATCCTACACATTATACATACAGGAATACTAAACTTTCTAATACATACAAAATCCTACTTGAATGTGCATACTACATTACAAATGCTTATGTGACTTTGAAGAAATGCATTTTAATAATCATGAAAAACTGCAAACGACAAAATATATTTAAGTGCATTTGAACCATGAGTATAATGCACCCATACAATTTAGAGTGCTGTAAGAGCTCTATCACTGCCAACCTCATTTTTAGCATAGTCTTCACCTTAGGAGGAAGCCGTTAGTATCACCTTACAGCTACACAGATGTTGCACAAACATGCATTATTTCTGTACCACAGAAACACTCCTAATAGGTCACTAAAACATAAGAGAAGTTGATGAAACTGCATACAGTGTTTGTTGGGCAACCACATCTGATCTGTAAGTTATCTCTTCTAAATGTGTTACACGTGGTTGCAAATGGCTACTCCTCCCCCCTACATTGTTTAAAAATAAGCCAGTGATGTGTGATGTAAAGCTAAATATAAATCCATTTTAAGCTCAGCTTCACAGCACAATTACTCTAAATGCAGCAACATCCCTGATTATTATTCCTACAGATATTCATTTATAACCCATGCATGTTTTAGTGTGTAATAAGAAGTATGTTTACATTTAATCAGACCCACGTTCCAGGCACAGATTTAGAAGTGAATATCAAATGCGGATGTTATGACTATGAACCCCGGATGTATTGTTACACTAGGAACAGATAGAAGCAACCTCAATGCTTGTTCCAGAGAGGGCCAAGTTTCTTAGGGGCCGATTCACAAAGGGAGGTACAACTTGTAAAGTTACAAGTGTGGAGTCTCCCCACTTCTGGTGGTGTTTCCACACTCGTGGTGGTAATTCCGCACTCGTGGTGGTGTTTCCAAACTTGTTCGGAGTCTCCACACTGAGCACTGATGGTGAATCAGGTCCATAGCATCTGCAATCTTCAGACAGAATTCTCTTGTGATCCAGAGGTAAGTAAAATTGAGGTGTTATGTTAAGCACGATATGGTTATTTTTAGTTTCCTCATTTGTTCAAATTAGCCACTTCAGACTCCCCTTCTTTAGTCAATATTATCAGTTAACCAGCTTGCCTGAGTTTTGATGTAGTGTAGCTTTTTGATGCCAGCTACACTACATCAAAACTCAGGCTAGCTGGTTAACCAATAACATTCATGCACATTCTAGAGTGGTGCTAAAATAAAAAAACTAGGATAACAGATACTATTAGTTAGAGACTCAGGTCAGAGGAACACAACTGTACACTAAGCAGAGGTCATTCCATATAGTGTCTCCCTAAATTACACTCTGGATGAAGACAGCAACTTACCATTCTCTGTGCCCTAGGGTTCACTCCCAGGGTGCAACAGCTTTTCAACCTCGGGTGAGATCTGTAATGTGTTTCTTCTGAGTGCTTCCTGCTGATGATCGTAAGGAAATTGGATAGTTTCTAGTCTTTAACTGATGCACCCTAAATGTATATCACTTATCAGGGCAGTATTCCCAGAAGAACTCCCCTGATGAGGAAATTGTGAACTGGAAAATTTCCAGTATTCAGCCCACCATATTTTAAGAATGGTCCCCTGGTACCCTTCACTCTTCTGGGTCCTCAGCATGAGTAGGGAATCAAGGCCTTTGGGGTGGCAGCTCAGCACCATATCTCTCCCTCTCCTTTGATACATATGAAAATAGAAAGAGCTCCAGGTTCCATTGCTCTCAAACTTCTCTTCTTCCCAGGATGATAGCATGTAGTGACAGACATTCCTTGGTGAAGGAAGGATTTATAGAATAATGAGGTTGATTACCAACGCTGGAAAGTCCCCACCCCTTGCACTGGTGTTTTGGATTGATCAGGCGATGTGAGGGTAGCACCTGAACTCAGGTGTAAGGATGGGCAGGTGTCCTGTGTCCTTTTCATATACATTGTTTCTCTGCGGTGAGACCTATCCTGGATCTTGTTATCTGACATCAGACCCCTAGATATTTCCCTTACCAACTCCGGCGACTAACCTTGTTGGTGATTGGTTTCGTCTTGCACGAACTGCATCTCTCTCCTCTGGCCTGCTCCTGGTCCTTGCACATACAGACAAAATTTAGAAAGTGTCATCATCCACAGGTCGCAACTTGACAAGCCTAAGCTCAGGGGCAAACTGCATTGCAAACTCTAGCCAAAACCATGCCTACTCTGGGAGAAATGCAAGAAGATTGGTTTTGCAAAAGAGTCTCTCAGAAGTTAATAATCTCCATTGTGTGCCAGGGGCAGACCACTTTAAAAACCCTTCTTCTCCACTGGGCATGATGGGAAGCAGAGCAGTCCTACTGAGCATGCAAGATCTGAGACCTGTACAAACAGCGTGTCCTAACCTACAGTTAGCAAGTTGGCAATTTCAGAAAATGGACCAGCAGTTCTGCACAAAGGCATTTTTAATTCTACCACTCCAACACAAGAGATGACGTTCCCCATATCTTCTCCTACAAATTTCTTGAGTACAACACCCAAGATAAAACTCCAGAGATGCCAGATACTCTGTAAATTAACAAAATGTTGTCAGCGTGCTCCCCTTCTGATATCTACAGAAGCATGCGTTCTACACCCAAAGTACCATGCCTTGGAATTTGTAGGGCAAGATAAATATAGGGGGGATTTGGGAGCGAAGGACGTACAGTGTTGGCTTAGGATGCCAGCATCGCTGTGGTCAGTATCCTGATTACCCGCCTCAATCAAGGAGAGCAGCGTTGCCACTGATGCTGGTGTGATTGATATTTATAGATATGGGTTTTCTGTAGATTTTTCGTTTTTTGAGGAGGATTCCCGTAGTGGCCTCTCTTGACTTTCTTTGTGGACTGATGTTTGGACTCTAGTTTGCAAACATTGTCAGTTGCCCCAAATCAAAGAGGAGATTGTGGTGAATAACCTTGCTACTGGGCCCATCATCACCATGATGCTTGTGCACTGAGATGCTTTGAAGTTTGTGCAAGTAGGTGGTAAGCCACTTGCAAACGGGAAGGGGACCCCAGGGGAAACCTTTTCCTTTGTGACTAGTAGCGAAAATATTTTTTAAGAGCAGACAGCGGTCACATGGACCACTGCCTGCTCTTAAAAGATTAAACACAAACGTTTCATTTTTTAAAAAATGCATCCCATTTTCCTTTAAAGAAAACTGGCTGCATTAAAAAAAGAAACGCTTTACTTTAAAAGCAGTCACAGACATGGTGGTCTGCTGACCCCAACAGGCCACCATCCCTGTAAGTGTTGGCCATTCCCAGTGGGGTTGCAAATTGCGACCTGCCTCATAAATATTAATGAGGTAGGTTGTTTGCGACCCCATTGGGATTTGCACACAGTGTCTGAGACACTGTTGTACATTCCATTTTGCGAGTCGCGAAATGGAAGGGTCGGAAACAAGGCCCATGCTATTTTATGTGCTTGAGCCAATGCCGTGCAGTCCCTAAGTATTTCTTTGCTTACTTGAGACTCTGGTTTTGTGCAGACTGACTGCTATAATAGTAACGGTTTGGTTGGTGTGTCTGTGATATACTTAAGGCCCAACTCCATGTGTAGAATAACTCCGGGGGTAAAGTGTGGAACTGCTATTAACCTTTTCAGAAATGCATTCTCTGCAGGATTTGTGTTGCCCCCAGGTCCCCAGACAGCTGCTTCATAAATTGCGGCAGATACCGTCTTGGCCTTATAGAGGGTTAACATTTCTGATATCGGTTTTTTTCTTAGTTTCCGAATCAGAATATCCCCTCATTATTCCTAGACATATTCACCACACTAACCCTTTTGTGTGCGTCCCAACCCCCATTATTAGAGAACCTAATGCCTAAGTGGCAAAATTGCTTTGTGCTAGCAATCTTATTGCCGTTTAGGAAGAAAGGATATTTTTACCTTTTTTACTTTGACATGACATAGTGAATGTTTTCCCCTGAATAATCTTTAGATCAATGTGTTCCATAAAATCATTAAAAGAATTGATAGGCCGGGGAGCCCAGAGCAGGGAATGCCCATGTGAGGGGGGCAAGATCGCCGCGGTTGGGTTGTGGTGAGCAGTCGCACCAAACCCTCTCTCCCATCTGGACGCAACAACATGAAGTAGCTGGGCGCTATAATGATAGCGCTAGACCCCCCGGATGGCTATTGACTTTGCTCGCATGAAACTCGGATTTGAAACTGGGGAGTGCATTCTATTCATAACTGCACAGACAACTACTAGCCGGCTTAGAGACAGGGTGGCGGCTGAATTCAGCAGACTTACAAGGAAATTGAGAGCATTCACAGGTAGCCTGCTGAAGCAAGTGGAGAACATATCAGTATCAGGAATTAAGGATTGGAGCGACTCGCTGCGCACAAAAATGCCACCAAGATCTGCAAAGGCTGACAACATGAAAGTCAGAGACGGGATTGAGATGAGTAATTCAACCCCTACTGAATCGGAGACACCCGTCGCGCTGAAGACGCAGTTACCGGCGAAGAACCCAGGCGCTATTAAGAAAGTGACTGCGCCTCCTACCAAAAAGAAAATGGACCTAAAAGGGAAACCGCTGGGCGGAGAGGAGAGCGCCACGGCGAAAGGGCGCATCAAAGTAATAGAAAAGCCAGCGATTTTGAAAACAAAAAGTAAAGGAACCCCTCTTAGGCAGCCCACCTTACCGGAATCGTTTACCCGTCCAGCCAACTCAGAGACGGCGGTATTGCCAGTAGGAGTCCCCGGCGATGCAGAATCAGAACCTGGGGTCAGTCAACAGAGCGTCCTCGAGGACGTAGCGGCAGCAGCAACAACGGGAGCTGGGAACGTGATAGACGCCGAGTCAGATGTTACTAAGCAACCGATCTCTGCGAACCTCGAGCAGAACGCCAGCAGGAGCACAGAGGAGAAAGCAGATGGGAATGCGGGACAGAGGGCTGAGATGGGCGCCGAAAGGAAAGGAGAGAAGGAGACTCCACAGAGGATGGTGTGCGAAGAAGGGATTATTGTGGATAAGGAAAGCGGTAAGGGGGAGCCAAGGGGGCAAAGAAATGCAGATATGTTGCAGGCAATCATGCAGGTGGAAGCAGAATTAATGGCTAAATCCCCTAACCCCACATGGGGAAGTTCTGTAAGTTTGGTGACAGAAAAGATAGAAGCCGGTCATTCCAGGGAGAAGGAAGATGTATGCTCATTGGAGGGGGAGCATTTCTTCTCGGTAAATGAGGATTCCGACTCTGTACAACAGGAGGGAGAGATAACAGATGAAGAGGAGGAAGAGGAGGCGGAGAAGGAGGAGGATGAAGATGAAGAGGATTCATGGACAGCCTCTACCTCCTCTGGAACTGGCATAGGCAAAGACTCTACACAAAAAAGGAAACAGATAAGGCGTTGCAGGCACGAAAGATCGCCCACAAGGGGTGCTGAGAGGAAACTGGATTGGGACTATTCGGCAACATCGCAGACATACCAGGAAGAGCAAGAAACAGGCCCAAGACAACATGATGCATTAGGAATGGTGTTCAACATGTTGAAACAAATACAAACTGAAGCGAGGTCTACAAGTCGTAAAACAAGACAGGACTTTAAGAAGATCCAGACGACGCTCCGGAAAACAAACAAATTATATGAAGGCCTGGCGGGGAGAGTTGCTGAGGTGGAGGAAAGAACAGGCAAGATGGAGGATGACTTCCGCAGCTTTAGCGAATTTAAAACCCAACAGGAAAAGAAGGCGGACAATTTCCTCTGGAAGATGGAGGATTTCGAAAATCGCCAAAGACGCAATAATGTTCGCATTTTGGGGGTGGCAGAAGGGCTTGAAGGGCAGGACCCTAGGGGATTTGTGGTCAAACTACTAAAGGGTGCTTTTCCTGAGTCCCAGTGGCAGTGGGAGGCAGAGATACAGAGGGCGCACAGGTTCCCCTTTGTCCAGCGTAAGACATACGGAGCCGAAGGAGGCTCTAAAGCGCCACTCCCCAGAGCAATATTAGTGTATGTTGGAAACTTTCTGCTCCGAGAGGAAATCATTCAGAAAGCCAGACCTGACAGTAAAAGAACTGTGGAGGGTGTTACCTTCTTTACTAGACCAGACTTCTGTCATGTGACAGTTGAGAGGAGGTGGAGGCTCAGGAAAATGATCTCACAGTTTCAGGCCTTAGGATCAGAGGCATATTTGCTATTCCCAGCTAGGCTGAAAGTGGTCACAAAGGGCAGAGTCAGGATGTTTATGTCGGAAGTGAAAGCACAGGAGTTTATTCAGGAGTTGGGAAGTGAGAAAAAATAAGAGATTGATCTCCGTTTTGAAGGCTGAGGATTTTTTCAAATTAACATTTGGGGACACTGGAGAAGATGGGAGAGGGGTGCGACTAACACAACCAGGAAGTGGCCACACATAGGTCATTGCTGACCTATTTGCTTGTAGGGAGGGGGGTAGGGAGGGAAGGACAGGGGAGGGGGAGGAGAGGGGGGGGAGACCAAAAATCATTGGAATTGTATAGTTTGGTTATGTCTTTTAGCACACATTGATCACATATATAGTTTGTTGTCTATATTTTTGAGTAGAGAAGGGAGGAGAAAGATTGGAAAGGGGGAAGGATGTCTAAAGAAACAGCTGGGATACGAAGAAATGTTTTTTTCTACAATGCACAATGTCATGTAAGTTAGTCTCTATAAATGTGTGTGGTTTAAATGATCCAAGGAAAAGGGCGAATGTAGCAGCCTATATTAGAACTTTACAAGTGGATTTAGTATGCTTACAGGAAACGCATATAGAGGAAAAGCAGATATATTTAATGAATCAATTGGGCTTTGATGTACTCGCAGCTAGTAGACAAGGATCTAGGACAAGAGGAGTTGCAATCCTGGGGAGAAGAAGAGATGTGATAGTTAAAAGAAAGAAAGAGGACCAATGGGGGAGATGGGCCATGGCGGAATTAAGTTTTAAAGGTCTCAGGGTAACATTAGTAACCATATATGGTTCTACGGAGGATGATCCGGAGATATGGCAATTTATAGATACAGAATTAGCACAGTGGCCCGAACCAGTAATATGTTGTGGCGATTTTAATCTGCATGACCCTACAAGTTCATTTATGAATACAGGAGCGGTGTACAATGGTAGAAAGAGAAAGGTAAATAGGGCTATTGCCAACATGGTCAACAATAATCTTTTGGTAGATCCTTGGGTGATGCAACATCCACTGTTAGATAGCAGTACTTTTTTTTGGCACCACATCAGGTGTTGGTAAGATTAGACTATTTTTTAGTCTCAAGGTCTTTGGTTTCGGAGACACTGATTGAAAAGCAACCAAGGGTTATTTCCGATCACAGTCCACTAATATTGACAGTGAAGGTTCCGCAATTACAGAGTAAGAGATCAACATGGACTTTTGAGAGGAGTCTTCTTCAAGATGCCGAATATAGGAAGCACATGGAGAGGTGGATTAGGTCCTTCTGGGAGATTAATCATGGTACTGCTTCTATAGGACAAACTTGGGATTGCTTTAAAGCAGGTGTTAGAGGAGAAACATTGTGCTATGTATTGACAAGACGCAAGAAAGAGAGGTTAAAGATTGAAGCTATCCGGCAAAAGTTGAATATAGAAGAAGGAAAATTAGCTGCTGCAGTAGAATCTAAATCCAGCTTGGAACATGTATTACTAACATTGGTAGCATTGAAGGCAGAAGCAGTAGAAAGCTTCTCTAGAAAGCTTGCTGAAAAATACTTGGCTAAAAAAAGAAGAGACCTATGAGTGCAGTGAGAAAGTGGGTCATATCCTTGCGGTTAAAGTTAGACAGCAGAGGAGCAGCTGCAGAGATAAAAGAGATATTGGATCCACTGGGTGTTACTGTTACAGACCCGGATAGGATAAGAGATGTCTTTAGAGTATTCTACGAAAAATTGTATACACGGGAAGACACAGAGGGAATAGTGGAAGTTAGTAATTATCTTAAAGACATTCGCCCCTCATCTGTCTCAAGGGAAGAAGGAGAAATGTTAGAATCTACCCTAGGCCTGGAGGAATTCATCGATGCATTAAGGAGTTTACCATCAGGAAAGGCATCTGGACCTGACCAAATTCCGGTTGAGTTTTATAAAGTATTTCGTGATTGTTTGTTGATTTATATGTTTGAGGTTATATTATATGTACAACAAGGGGGGCAGTCACCGGATTCATGGCGAGGGGCAGATATAATTGTCATTGCTAAAAAAGAAAAGCCCTTAACTCTCCCTGGATCTTACAGACCAATCACACTGACGAATTCAGATGTTAAGGTATATTCAAAGATGTTGGCAAAGAGACTAGCAGGCTGTATTGAACATTTGGTGAGCCCATCACAGCATGGCTTTATACCCGGGAAGGGTACTACACAGCATATTAGGACAGCGATTACTATGATTGATGCGGCAGAGTCCACAGGCGAACCTATTTCAGCACTCTTTTTAGACGCCGAGAAGGCTTTTGATAGGGTCGCCTGGGAATATTTATGGGAAGTTATGAAGTGGTGTGGTATCGGGCCAGGATATATACGGGCCATACAAGCCCTATACAGAGACCCGGTTGCAAAAATTAGAGTAAATGGAGGGCATTCAGATCTAGTACATATACAAAGAGGGACTCGCCAGGGCTGCCCGTCTTCCCCACTGCTTTTCGCCCTATATATATAGCCATTACTTCGCAAACTAGAGGGAAACCCTGATATTCAGCCTATGTCATTAAATGGCTGCACTCTGAAAACTCTCGCCTACGCTGATGACGTGGCTATACTGACTCCGAATCCGGATATAGCCATGGTGGGAGTAGAAGCAGAGGCGCATGACTTTGGGCTGGTCTCAGGGTACAGCCTAAATAAAACAAAAACTCAGATAATCATGAATAGGTTTGCAACAAGTCTGGATAATAGGGTGGTCAATAGCGCAATATATTTAGGGATTGATATATCTGCAAATTTGGAGGAGATAGTCGAGCGTAATATGGAGCCACTGTTAGCGAAGGTAAAAAATGACCTGGAAAGGATAAATAACTTGCACCTTTCTTTGGTCGGATGCACGAATGTGTTGAAAATGATGGTCCTGCCTAAATTTTTGTATTTATTCAGGTCAATACCTTTAATTTTCGAGAACAAATGGTTCAATAGGTTGGAGAGTGTAGCTAACAGATTTATTTGGGCCCAAGGAAAAACTCGTAGGGCTTATAAATTCATCACTTTGCCAAGGGATAGAGGGGGTTGGGGTGCACCAGATTTTAGATCATATTACTTGGCTGCTGCTCTCCAGTATATGCAGGGACTAATAGGAGGAGGTGGGGGGTCATCGAAGACCATTAATATGTCAATCGAAGCTTACACAGTGGTATTAGGCCAAAATACAGAAAATTGTTTCCTGTACTTTACGGACTTGGGCTATCTTAGAAGGCAGACATATAAGACTCCTAGGGCGGCACTTAAAATCTGGAGCTCCTTTTTGAAAAAGACAGGCATGGGAAGATTCAATAGGTATACCAAAGTCTATAAAAATAAATCCTTCCCTGAAGAAATTTTTGCTGATTCAGTAATGGCGGACTGGGAAGACAAAGGGATACATCAAATTGGGGATTTAATAAATTCAGAGGCGATTGTACAATTTGAGGATCTGGTAAATGTATATAAAATAAATAGAAGGGACTTCTTTAAATACCTTCAGATTAGGAGTTTTTTTTAGAAATAAACAAGGGGGGCCGTTGGGTTTTCAACCAAATGAACTGATGGAAGGGATAACTACGGGGGAGGAACACTCCATTAGGACAATATATGCTGCATTGGCAAAAAATAGACCAGATGACCTGGATAAGCATAGGGTTAAATGGGGGGAGAGGATAGAGGCTACTCCTGAATCATTTAACGAATCCCTGGAATTAGGTCGGTCCATGCTCTGTTCTGCCCCCTTGCAATCCCAACATTACAAAACACTATTCTCATTGTATCACACTCCAGCCAGGATTGCGAAATTGGGGGGGTATCGAGGGTATTACCTGCCCCAGATGTAACTCTACTGAGGCAGATATTGTCCACATGTTTGCTACATGTCCTCAGTTATATACATTAATTAAGGATATTGAGCATTTTTTAGTCAACTCACTAAGGATAAAGATAACTCTTACAGTAAGTTTAATTATGTTGGGAGTCGACGCAGGAAACGTTCAAATGGATCCAGGTGATGCAATGTTTTTGTTTATGGTAGCTGCTGTCTTTAGATTAATGTTAGCCAGAGTATGGCTAGATAAGAATCCCCCATCCATGCAAACATGGTTATCAAATCTTATTGCTATGCATAATTTAGAGAAATATATATATGCAAGAAAGGGTAGGGTGGGGAGAGCTTGAGGTATAAAAATATGGGGACCCTTGGAGAAATGGAGAACAGGAATAGGCTGATGTGATTTGTTGATGATTCACGAATTTGTTTTTCAAAATGTTATAATATGATACTTGGATGCTTTGGCTTCCTTCTCGGGAGCTTATTTTGTTTTGATTTAAGATTCCCTTTTATATTGTGAGACGATCAAATGTAAGAGGAAAATTTGTATTCTTTTAAAATGTGTGCTTTTTGAAGTTTAAAATAAAAATATATTAAAAAAAAAAAAAAAAATTGATAGGGTCTGCAGACTTGCTTGGGTTAGGCCCAAGAGAAAAGCTTCATCTGTGTACAACAGATTCGGTACTGATCAGGGTACAACTATGGTGTGTCCTCTCCAATTATCCCAAGGTACAAACAATTCCATTAGTTTATTTTGAAAAAAGGAAAGAAGCTAACACACACCCCTGTCTTGTTTCTCTGCTTATCTTAAAAGATCTGGTTAATTCACCTTGCATTCCATACCATACTCTTGCTTTACATGTAGGCAAATAATGCAATAATTTCTTTAGGGCCCCGAAAGCTATCATGCACTTCCATAATATATTATGGCTTACCATATCAAAGGAACTGCTTTGGTCGATGAAACACATGTTCAAATGGCCTGCTCTTGCCTTTAAATACTTGCCCATTAATAGGTTTGGATTGAGGCACTGTTCCACGGTCCCTTGGCCCCTTCTAAATCCGTACTGTGCCTATGATGGGATGTTATTTTCCTCTGCCCAGTCTAGTTGGACACTCCCTAGAAGTCTAGCTGAATGAAGAGTTGAGTAGTGAAATAGGTCGGTAACATTTTGGATCTTGTTTGGAACCGTTTCTGAAAATGGGAATCATTTGGGATTCAGACCATGTAGGTAGTACTCTACACAACCCAGCTGTGTTGCACACAATAGTAGGCAGGGGGTACAGAGGCCTGGGAGATATTTATGCAAGTCAATGGGGACTCCATCTGCTTTGCCCAATGTAGATTTAGATAAAGCTCTTTGGATCTCTTCCAACATAAAGCTAAACTGGAATTCAGTTATAGCAATTTTGGCCCTTCATCTTGGACTGCGTCTATAGTCTATAGTCTATAGGGGGTGTTAAAATAGAAAGGACGTGATACACCTAGGCATCTGCCGGAGTTGATCTCACAAAACTAGGGGCAGAGTTATCTATTAAGAATGGGGTGTCGAAAGTCGTTCAAAAAAGTATGGTATCTCTCCTTTTGGCAGCCTGTACTAAATGTACCCAGGCTGTCTCTTGGAGATCATTCTTTCTGGCTATAATAGCCACCTTATATCGTATTGTACTATTTAGAATCGCTTCTCGATTTTTTGCATAGTGGGAGTGGCTAAAATGATCTGGATCTTTGTCAGCGGAATCACTTACACTGTGTACCTTATTCAATGCTACAATGCATTTAGGGACATTGAAGTCTCCTGCCCAAATTACAAACACGTCCTTTACCTTATCTGTGAGGAAATTCTCTGCAGCATTATGCAGGTCTTCTACTGCCTTAATCCTTTTACTGTCAAATATGTTATTATAGCTGATTGATTCTATTACCAGATATTATTTCAAATGGTAATTAGTAAAGTTAGGGCTACAGAATTTATGCTATTTATTTTACAATTACCCCTGACTAGGTGGGTTGGAGGTTTTTCCCTTTTCACATAAAATACCTGTTCAGAGTATAACCTGTCTGGCTACACATGATTGTCAATCTTTGAGGAAGGTTTATTCCTAGCAAATTACTTCGGAAACACTAGCAAAGCAATGACGGGAAGAATGAGATAAAGGGAAAACACAGGCACCCTATCAGGGCGTCAACACCCCACATCGACATGGTGTCTCTCCTGATGGTTGCGGTAGGGAAACACTCAGGTATGTAATACCCGGCCCGCAACATGGTCAGAATTACTGAAACATATTTGTCTTCTGTATGACCATTAAGTGTATGCGATCTTGGGAGGGTAGGATACATTGTGTGGTATGAGTGAGTATGTATGTGTTTGTGAGAGGCTAGTATGAATATGCGGTCTATCTATAGGGGTTATATAAAAGATTCTTCATATGAATGAAAATACTTACAAAGATTGCTTCTCTTCGTAAAATATTGAAATGTACAATATTCATGTAAAAAAAGGAAAATGAAAAAAAATATGAATATAATGTATGTCTTTTGACTTTGTTGATACAAACAAAGAAAACATTATTTTTTGAGAGAATAAATTAATGGTTTGATAAAATATCAAATTATTTGTGCATCACGTCTCCTACGTAGTTAGCCCAACCGAGCTGGTTCAGCCTTGAAAAAAGAAATATAGGTCAAGTGGGAGGTTTTGGGATTGATTTTGGTTGCTTGTTCCCCCCTTTTCTCCTGGACCTTCAATTTAAAATTCCGAGGGGGTTCCCTTATCAATGAACAAAACATTTCTCTCACCAAACTATGGTTCTGCTGAATGCTTTCTTATATTTATGTTCGAGAGCTGCTACGAGCCCAGTAGGCTGTAATGACCAGATGTTCTTGAAACACATGATTTTAGGTGCCTGTGACAGTTGCCCATGAAAGCAAAATTCATATGTGTGCTGCTTTCAGATTAAAATGTTTGACATCCTCTAGTGTTGGATCTTTCTGGAAAGTAAATGGATGCAACTCATGCGGTACCATTCAGCATCTGTTGTAGGAGAGTCCAGTAGAATCTTGTTCATCCCAGGTTCAATATCTTGTTAATGTAAGGCATGAATTTGCATGATGCAGAGGCTATGGCACCATCTCGTTGACCCTTTTTGACCTGGGCTGGGGGGCTTTTCAGCTGATTGCAGTGCAGACTCAGGGGCTGATTAGGATGGAGGATTTTCCGCATCCTCCGGGCCGGCGGAATCCACCGCCGGCCCGGAGGATGCGGAAAATCCTCTGCGGACCCACCAAAGACCCACCGCCACATTAGGATGGCTGGTGGGTCCTGGTTTCAGTCCGCCGCTTTTCCGCCGCGGTTGACTTACAACCGCGACGGAAAAGCTGTAACATGGCTGGCGGTGTCTATCAGACACCGCCAGCCATATTAGGATAGAGTAAAAGAGATGTTTTTCCACGGCAGCTTTTCCGCCGCGTAAAAGCATACGTAATTTGAATTCGGGGGCCCGTTGCGGGCCCCCTGGGTGAAAGGGGGGTGGGGGTTGCACATGGGGGGTACCCATGGTACCCCCCTGCATTTGTATGCAGAAATCTCAAGGGACCGCGCGGAGCCTGCCGCTTTCTGCATACAAATGCAATGTATGCATTTTTAACATTGAGGCGGGTGTAGCTTGAAGCTGCACCCGCCGCAATGTTAAAGATAGAGGATGTGACCGCCACCCTGGCGGTCACATCCTAATCTGCACGGAGGGAACGCCGCTGCCCATGCGGACGTTCCCTCCTACTCTGGGGTCGCGGACGGACTCAAGTCCGTCCGCGATCCTAATGAGCCCCTCAGTTTGTCCTTTAGCCTTCTCTTTGACCTTTAGCCTTCTCTTTGAATTCTCTGTGCTGCTCCTGTTAAGTGGTACCCAGGAGCAGCCCTTCCAACCATCTCCAACATGTCTTGTACCGTTCTGCTTCCCACAGTGGATTAGCAGTTGGGCACCAATACATGATGTGCTCATCTTTTGCACACTTGTTGCTGAAAAAGAGCACCTCTGCCTGCTTTGGCAAACTCTTTGTTCTGAAACCCGCCTCATTGCCCTTTGGCTACAGCTAGACTTCTCTGTTGTAGTTTACTGGGCCAGCACACAAAAACCAGAGTAGCAGATGCAAAACACGGATCACCCTCAGCCTACTGTGGAGTTGGCTGTTTGGTGCCCATCCCATAGATTCTGCAGGCTGAAGTTGCAGGTGTGTTGGGGCATCTTGTCCTGCATGAACCAGGGTATGCAAGAAGTAAGCCTCTATGCAGGAGCTCCGCAGTACCTGATTGGCAGGCTGCAGATTGTCCAGAATGCTGCGGCCAGGCTGATCGGTAACATCCCTTACCGTCAATCTATTTCTGCACATCGAAGGCAACTCCACTGGCTCCCTGTGGCCAGCCGCATCCAGTTTAAGGTCCTCACCCTTACCTATCGAGCCGTCAACAACTTTGGTCCTACTTACCTGAAAAATCGGGTCTCGATATCCTGCTCCACCAGATCCTTGAGATCCAATGACCTCCGCCTCCTCATCTCGCCCCGCTTCAGACTTTCCAGAACCGGTGGCAGAGGTTTCGGTGTCATTGCTGCCAGACTTTGGAACTCCCTTCCTCTTGAGCTGAGGTTCTGCCCCTCTGAAACCGTCTTCCGAGCCAAGCTCAAAACCTGGCTCTTCTCCGGACTCTAACTTCCGTGCACCTTCCTTCTCTTCCCGTCTCCACTCAGTAACCCCTGGATTTCAGCGCCGGGACACCCCTTCGGGGGTAGCTGCGCGCTTTACAAACTCCATAAAATAAATAAATAAATAAATAAGCGAAATGTCTCCAATAAAAAATCCTCATGCACCTGTTGGGAAATCGTGGTAGCGGTATATCTTGATTCTCCGCTCTTCATACACGTGTGTGCATAATCAAAGGGTTAATTTTCGGTATGCAGCCTCCACCAGGAGGAGCTTACCCATGGTTAAAAACAGTAGTGACCCAGTGATGTGGACAGTGTTCAGTTTAAAATACGCGTTCTTTGAAAATGTTAAGAATTCAGAACGCGCTAGCAATTAGTGAAATAAAAAATGGCCGACATGTTTCAGCCCCATCTGCCGATATTCAGATTTATGGGCTTTCTTCCGGGTTGCAATCGGCAGCCTCATCCTTTCCCATTGATTAGTTGCATTGAACATAGGAAATTGAAGGATCAGTATTTCCTCCTCCCTCCTTTGATTAGTAGGTTTTGGGGCATCTGTCATGCTCGGAATATTGATTTTTCTTTCCTTGAGCTAGACTCAAACGAGCGCTATTGGTCTCAGGGACATCCTTGGGCTATATGCAGTATGTGATTGAATCCAGCTTTAAAATAAATGGTTAACCCTGGCTTCCTGTGGGCTTATAGATCTTTATTGGAGGACTTATACTCTTGCAACCTCTGCACTTTTGAATACTTGCTGGTCATGTTGCAGATTAGGATCTCCTTTCCTGACTCAATGCTCATGTGAAAACTTACCAGGGTTTTGAGCAGTGACAATGCAATGCTACCTTTACCATGCATAGCTTTACTCCCTTTTTAATTTACTTCTAACCTGCCATTAGCATTATCCACCCTTTAACCCTTAAATTATCCAACCACCCTTTACAACTACCCACCGAGAACCCTAAATGTAACCTGCCTAGATGTGTGCCAGTTTTGTGATTGCTTGGTTGAAACAAAAGCAACATGAACATCAATATTGAGTTAGAAACAGCTACCGGCCCTGGAACTACCTTTCTTACCACTGGTTTCAAAGGTCATGAAGGCAACCAGAGAGAACAGCATGTAAACAAGGATCAAATAGCTATTTCATTTCTGTAGCGTTCACTCATTCCTTTTCCCTAGCCCTCAGATGCATATCAGTGGCTACTAAAAGATTAAAGGACTGATAAGGAGTCAACCATGCGAGACCATCAGGGGTGAAAAGGTGCGTTTTGTCACTTTTTCTAGCCCTGCTATTTTGGTAAATTTACATAAAAAAACAAGCACAGTGGAAGAGAAATATAGTGTATTTTTAAGGAGACGGGGTAAGGATGTAGGCTGATGTAATTTAAGGTACATGCAGGAGTTTAGTTACATAGTCAGAGGTTTGTGACAGGATACACACATACTGAAGTATACAAAAAAATGATGAATGGAATGCTTGATTTTATCCAAGCCATTGGTGATCATACATTGCTTTTTCGCATACCATACCAGCTCATTTTGGACCTAGCCTTATGTAAATCAGCCTTGTTCCTGCTACAGGAGGAACGGTCCAGCCCAAACTGCCAGATCAAGTCCTCCATGAACTGGAACGCAAACAACCCCAGACTGAGTTTTTCCCTGATTGGGGCTTGTCATTTAGATGCCCCTTGGTCTAGAACACAGGACCCACATCTGGGAATACATGTCACACTTAGTGCATCGCACTGAAGTATACAGAAAAGTAATGGATGGAAGGGTATCTGGAATCACAACAGGAAGTCATCAAGCTTGGAAGGAGGCAAGATGGCGTACGTGAGACCGTGAGGAGTAGGTTGTGCTCTACCTAGCTCCTGGCCCCTGTTTGTGGATCATTATGGACTACGAAAGCTCAATCCACTAGTAGCACAGCAATCAGAGCACGCAGAGCTAACAGAATGTACTCGCCGGAGCAGCTGTCACCCTGCCAAGCAGCACTGTGATTAGCGTGTACCCACCGGAGTCACTGGAGTCATCGGGGGTCGGAGTAGTCATCGGTGTTAGAGGTCGGCGGAGCCTGCAGAGGCAGCAGAGTCAGCTGCAGCAGCGGAGTCGGCGAAGTCAGCATTGTGCAGCATTGTGCAGACCGCCGATCAAATTCAAAGCTCCAAGACAAAAGGGACTTTTAGCGACATTGGTGAGCCGCGCAGGGGGGGGGGGGGGGGCGAGTGACGGGCACCAACTCCAGACATCGCATAGCTTCACCCAGCGAGACAGAGTTACCGACCCAGCTACCCAGCTACGGAAAGCGAGGAGGCCCAAGCCGGGTGCAGATGAACAGACGAACAGAGCCGACCGGAGCCGAGGCGAGGAGATTCAAGCTGCTGAGCAAGCTGAGCAAAGCAGTGACAATTGATCGCCGGACTAAGAGGAGGCCGAAGCGGGGGTTTGGAGAGTGCGGAGGTTCTGTCACCTTGGCTGCGAGCAGGCGAGTAAGGGGGCAGAAAAAAAACAAAACACTATAATACACCCTAATATCCAGTGAAAACCAGCTATAACCTCCAAAAACCCTAAGCCATGCCATGTTGTATATTGTGCCAAGTTGACTAAAGTCCTATCTGGGGGTCAGTTGTGTCAGAAACACCAGCTGCAGCTGTAGCATCAGAAGTGGTAGTGGTATTTGAACAGGACTGAAGCTGGACAGAGAGCGAGACGTCAGTGCTGCTATTGGGGGGGTGTGCAGGGTGAAGGAGGGAATAAGGAGGATAGAAGTCCATTGCACATCAAGTTTGCTACAGCCATTGACTCTGCATACCCGTAACACCCACCACCCACCACCCAACACCCTCACCTATCCGCAAAGGCACCAGACGCCAGGCATCCGATAACCAAACACCACCATCTCTGCTTCAGGGGGTTCTACATGCGACCTACGCCTAAAGCTTAAGCTATGCTAAAAGAGAACATTTGTGGAATCTGTGTTGTGACCACCGGGGGGGCTTACTAGAGATCAGCTGCTACATCGATACCTGATATCTGATACTGATACTTGCTGCAAGACACAGTCACGTGAGGGGGGAAAATAAATATATAATGAACTGTTAGAGACTGCTAAAGACTGCCAAAGGCCGCCAAAGGATTGAGCGAGGGTGTACACTGCCGAATTTAATAGCATGCAGCATGCAGCAAGTAGTTGAGTGCTCTGCGGTGTAGGGTGGCTAACAATAGCTCAATAGCTCAATTGATTAACTGCTCAATCTCTCAAGATCTGAATTCTATAACCTAACATTGTACGACAACGTGTCCAAAATCTAAAAGAAAGAGACGGATGCAGGCGGCACCTTTGTCATACACAGCTTGGGCAGCTTGGAAAATACCTCGAGGCTACACTGGAATACTGTCCGCAATTGGGGGTGCTTTGAGCAGGGCACGTAAATCCGCCATTATTCCCAGACTTAGGTGTTCTAAATATTCAGCGGCTGTTGTAACAATTGCTCTTGTTTTTCCGGTGCAACTTAAGCATAAGCACAATAAAAAAAAGGGGGCAGGGGCTCAACCAAGTGTTTAATATGGCAACCGCTGGCACGCTACATGGCGAAGGGTCTATCAGCGGATCTAGATCGAGTAAACAGAATCAACACCACGACCTGAATGCTAAGGATAAAGATTCAACTAGTTTACAGAGGGAAGTAAACATGCAGGAAATTCTGGAGGATGCTGAAATACAAGGCCAGGGAAATATGGTACGGCGGGTCGAGACCAGGGGGGCAAAAAGTAAAGAAGAAAAAGACAAAAACCGGGAAAAAGTAAAGGAAAAAGAGAAAGAGAAAGACCGACCGAAAGACAGGCCGAAAGATAAAGAAAAGGAAAAAGAAAAAGAAAAAGCCAGCGAAAGAGGCAAAGAAAAAGAAAAAGGGAAAAACAAAGACGACGATCAGGAAAATAGTTCGGAGATCCAACAGATGCAGGCCAAATTAGAACTACAGGCAAAAAAAGCAAAGCGATTACAGGCAATCAAAAATTTTAAATCGGCTTCTAAGTCGAGTGGGTTGCCACAGGATTCCCAGCCGCGGATTTCAACAATCTTCTGTCCAGTTTCTAAAGAACCCGTCATTCAGCAGAACCCGGTGGAAATAGATATCAATGAAAGCATTATACCTAAAACTCAGAGGAATCTAAACAATTTGAGCGAGCATCATGGCACTCCAGAGGCGGGTATCAAGAAAGGATCTTCGTGCAACCCAAATAATACTACGAGTGTCAGACTCCCAGATCCTAAAGATAAAACAGAAACCTTTGAAGAGGGTAAACAAGCTGAAGAAGGTGATTCATCAGCTGATCATTGCGCCCCAGATGCAATATTATCGATAAATGCGAGTAGTATAGAGACAAATAGCTTAGCACACACAGAAGATGCAAGAGACTCTAACCTAAATCCTAACCCAAACCCAAACATCTCTAATACAAATAAGCAGGGAACGGACCTTGAATCCGAGCCTGAATCAGTTTCAGAGTCTGAAATCTACGAGACAGGGATGTCAACTTCGAGTGAACCTCAAGGATTACGATACAAAGATATCAACACAGACTCCACTGATCTATCTGATTCCAATTCTAGTCCCAGAAAAAATAATAACTCTCCTAAAGATAATAGCGCTAAGAAAAAACAAGAAAAAAAGAAAAGAAGACAAAGGAGACAAAACAAATTGTTGGACGAAGATACTACTGACCAAGGAAGTAACGTAGACTTATTCTATCGGTCTGATCAAAAACACAGGAACACTACGACCAAGTTGCACTCAAAAGTTAAACCAAAATCAATAGGCGATGACATGGTGGTAAGTGAACCATCCCTGGTAGACGTATTTAATTCAATAAAGAAGTTTCAACTGGATGTTAAATCTGACAACAAGAAACTCCAAGGGGCAATCAGTAAAGTGGGCCAAACATGTTTGGAAATCTCAGATAGAATGGCCTTGGTCGAACAACGTACCGAGAATCTCGAAACCGACGTCCTGGCTCTGCAGAAACAAGGTCAATCACAAGAGGGTATTATTAGTGATCTAATGATGAAGGTAGAGGATCATGAAAACCGGGCTCGCCGCAACAACCTACGCATACTGGGGATCCCGAGGGAGTGGAGGGGAACGATCCAAGGAGTTATATGCTATCCCTGTTCAAAGACTCATTCCCCGAGCTTGCTTCATGGGATTGGGAGAAGGAGATCTAGCGAGCTCACCGCTTTCCCTTTACCATCAACAAACGGTCACAAGGATCAGAGCAATATCCCAGAGCAATACTTGTCAATTTCGGTAACTTTCTTTTACGGGAAGCAATCTTTGACTTGGCAAGACCGACCAGAAAAAGACAATACAAAGGATATGCTTTCTTTAGCAGACCTGATTTTGCCCATGCAACGGTCGAGAGAAGATGGCGACTACGGCAACTCTTTACCCCATTTGAAAAGATCGGTGCGACAGTCTTCTTACTCAATCCAGCAGGAAAAAAAGTCATATTTAACGGCACAACGAGAAGCTTCTCCAGCGAAATCCAAGCGCAATCCTATTTGGAAGAGATCACCGACCACAGCAAAGATAAAGAAAATCTATCCAAAGGGAAGAAACACAATAAATAGAGACCATATGTTAGAAGTCAATGAGCTGAGACATAGGCAGAGAGGGAGAGCTGAGAATCTCCTTTAGAAAGTGGGTTGACAGGTAGTACTATAGTGAAATAATTAAATGCTTATAACTGATAGTTGTTGAACAAAATCACCGACTAGGATCAATCAGCTCTTCAGAAGTTACAGGGGTCAGGGCTAAGAGCCAACTACTTCCGATGGATCTGTGAGATGCCCACAACCTGGGCCCACGGGCAACAGGTAGCCTCATTAGATGGAGGGGGGGAGGTGGGAGGGGGGTGGGTTTTAGCTGTTGTGGGGTAGACGGGGGAGGGGGAAGGGGGCAGCGGTACAGGCAAAATGAAAGGGTGGAATTTATGACTAGGCTTAGAAATAGGATAAGAAGAGCACACCATCTTATGACCAAAAAAGATTTAATTATAGATGTACACAAAATCTATAAAACAAATGGCTAAATTGAGAATACTAACTATGAATATATGTGGGCTCAATGATATTAAAAAGAGGCAAAGATTAGCAATAGGTTTACATTCATTAGGAGCAGAAATAATATGTCTTCAGGAAACACACATCGAGGGGTCACAAAGACATCTGTTTAAAGACCTGAGATATAGAGTTGTCGTCGCCACCACCCAACCAAATAAAACTTGTGGGGTAGCTATTTTAGCGCGAGGTGGGGGGTTGAGTTTTTTAAGATCAGCTTCAGATCCATCTGGTAGATGGGCTATTACAGAGTGTCAATGTACAAGTGGGAAAAAATTTACTGTCTCTTCAATCTATGGCAATGTCACAGACGATCCAACACTGTTACAGTTCCTATCCAACGAATTAGCACACTGGCCCGTTCCCATGATCATGTGCAGGGATATTAACATCAATCTCCCACCAATTTGGCTTTCGGAACAAACATTTAAATATCAAGGCCGGAAACCTAGAACATATAAGGCCTTGGTAGAACTCTGTCATGTTCATGGGCTGGTAGATTGTTGGGAGATGAAAACCCCGCAAAACCATGGGTATACTTTTTTTTCCCACCCCCATCGCAAACTGGCTAGATTGGATTATATGTTCATCTCCAATGTCATTCTCTCCAAATGCTCTATAAATAGGCTGCCTAGGGTTTTTTCTGACCATAATCCTCTACTTATGAGTTTTGATACTGACATTATTAAATCTGATCGCAGTAACTGGACCTTTGAAAGAGCCCTGCTAACCAACGATAAATATTGTACTCATATGGATCAATGGATCCCCGAATTTTTTAGTTTCAACATGGGTAGTGCCTCGCTAGAGGTGGTTTGGGACTCATTAAAGGCAGGGATAAGGGTGTGAACCCTAAGATTTTCTATCCAAAATAACAAAAAAGCCAAACAAAACTTAAAAGATCTAGAGGAGAATCTGGCCAGGAAAGAAGAAAATTTAATTAGACTACTTCAAGGGGGGAACAACATAGAAGAGGCCATTAGAGATGTAGCGATAGCAAAAAATTTAATATCTGAATTACTCACTCGTAAAGCAATCCTCAAAGCTACAGCGAATAGGGAAAAATCTACGAATGGAGCGAACAGGTAGGGCACCAATTAGCTATTAGTGTAAAAGAACAAAATTAAAAAAAATACGATCAAATCAATAAGAGACCCTGTTCTCGGCCTAACTCATGATACACATGAGGCGCTAGGGGGCGCACAGCGAGATGGCTGCCTGAGCAGCAGCTCCGCCGGGCGATCGTCAACTTTGGTGGATTTCGCCGCTTTCGCCCCGGCCACCCGCTGCCCGAGCACTTCAGCAGACGGGGGAAGTGATGTGGCATTAGATGTGGTGAAGAGGGCCCCCCGGCAGACATGAATTGCGAGTTTAATCGTCGGTAAAGGCTGTGGAGCGTCCGAGTGCCTGACAAGATGGCCGACGCTGGGGGACGTATGCACAGCGACGATGGAACAGGCGGACTTCAATCGTCCATCTACGCCAAAAACAGCGTTTCGAAGGTAGGGTCTTGATCCCTGGCCCTTCCGCTGCCGCTGCCCTATCCTTTTCACGTTACGGAGTACCGGGGACCCCCACAATAACACCGAGGCAAATGCCTGACAAGATGGCGGCTGCTCCTGAGAAAGCGTGGGCATAGCCGACCCCTCACCGGACTCGGTGCATATGCCACGACCTTGATGGTCCTCTGGAATAACAGCGGAGGTGATTGCTGTCTGTGACGCACCCAGCGTGGAATGCAGGACTGTTCGCTGGCAAAAGTGGAGGCGCATCCGCGTGCCTAACGGATAAGTAGCGCTGGATGACAGCAGCGTGAACTGAGTGAGGCGGGCAGTCTGCGCTCGTCCATCTGTGCCGACTACTACGCTACGTGGATACGGCCTTGCTCCAGGAACCTGCCGTTGGCGCATCCGCGTGCCTAACGGATAAGTAGCGCTGGATGACAGCAGCGTGAACTGAGTGAGGCGGGCAGTCTGCGCTCGTCCATCTGTGCCGACTACTACGCTACGTGGATACGGCCTTGCTCCAGGAACCTGCCGTTGTCGCTGTTCTGCCCCTTCAGCCTACGAGAGCACAGTGCACCTCCTCATTAGCGCCCAGTTCAGTGGCTGACGGAATAGCGAGGGCCGACTGGCGACCACATACGTATCTGACCCCTCTCGGGTCGGCGCACACGGACCCCGGCCTTGTTGGTCCACCAGAGCGGGAGCGGAGGTTTGCAACCTGTCACGAGTCTGTACCTGCAAGGAGGACATACATACTGCGATGGCTGACTAGCGACATTGCACGCAGCGTGAGAGTGAAGTGCCTACTGCGACCACACACCGCCTGGGGGGTCGGTGAGGCTCGGGAGCTCATCAACACGGTGCACTGCCACACCGTATCGCACATACTGCACTGCTGAGTGGCCACTGGCCGACCGCGTTGAGTGGGACTGCTGGGTGGCGGGGCAGCAGGCGATCGGCCAACTATCCTCACACCCAGGCAAGTGTCAACTTTACCCTTTACGAAGCGCAGTGGGACGATATCTTCAACGGCGGACGTCCCACTTGTGGGGATCACCACGGCGACAGCGACCAGAGTTACGAGGGCATCCGGGCCCACGAGCAGGAAGACAGTATCCCCGAACACCACCATGGGTAAGCCGGACAAGCAACAACAGAAACTGTCATTTGAGGCCAAAAAGACGCAGAAGTCCACTGATGAAGTGGTGGAGGATGGCGATTGGGCAGGGCCTGTGCCCAACAATAACATAGAAAGGATCCTACTGGCGATTCAGTCGAACCTGCAGGACATTAATGGCAAGCTGGATAACCTAACTTGCAGAATGGACGGCATGGCGGCACGACAGGAAAAGCATGGCGAGCGACTGGATGAGGCCGAAACACGCATATCAGCGGTCGAAGATGAGGCGCGAGCCTCCACCTCAAAGTGTGCGGATATGGAACGGCTCCTAGAGGTGATCAGAGCGAAGGAGGAAGATTTGGAGGCGCGCTCGAGACGCAACAACGTACGGATCGCGGGCCTGCCGGAGACCACCAACACAGGACGGATGGAAACCTACGTGGAAACGCTATGTAAGGACTTGTTCGGTGCTGAGGCCTTATCGCCCCTGTTCATCGTGGAGCGTGCACATAGATCACTGGCCCCGAAACCGCCGCCCGGCGCCACACCAAGACCGATTGTGGCGCGAATCCTCAACTACCGCGACAGGGACACGATCCTTCGACTAGCGAGAGAAAAAGGGAAGATCCAGCATCAAGGAAACTCCTTAGAGTTTTATCCTGACCACACGGTTGCGGTCCAGCAGGCCCGGAAAGAATACACCACAGTGAAGGCCAAATTGCGTGATTTGAACATTGTGTATTCAATGATGTATTTGGCGCGCCTAAGGGTGGTATGGAAAGAGAAAGCGATTATACTGACATCACCGAAGGCAGCACCAGAATTTGTCAAGAAGGTGCAACGCGAGATGAGGGACAACTCGCAAAATGACCAGCACCGTGACTCGAACTGAAGGCATGGGGTTGGTTCTTGATCTGCCAGTGGTGAGTTTCTTGTTCTGTCCGAATACATGCGTTTCAGCATGGCCACTGTTGTCCACACTTGGATGGCCCGCATGACACTGATCTCCTGTGTACACGATTGTGGTGTTGGTACAACATAGACTGCATGTTTGGATGGAGAGGGCCTATTGGGGCACAGGGACTACTGTTCGATATTGTGGGGTAATACTGACTTTGGCTTGTAAATGCCCCACGATCCATGCACCCTTATTTGTGCTATACTGGCCAACACTGACAAGCAACACTGGTGCCATTTGGCGGTTACTCTGTGAAGTTCGGTTCATGTATGGTAGGCCGCTGACCCTTGTGTGATGCACTCTGCTTACTATGCACTAGCTTTGCCACGCCGCAATTACAGACTACCTTTGCGGTTTCCGATACAATGTGTGTGGCGATCAGCACATGTGGGGGGCGGTGGGATCTGTTCTTTGCTGATTAAATAATGTAACTACGTTGAGGTCGCACTGTTCCAGGCATGTTGTTCGGCCAGTGACATTGTTGGGGTGTGTTCGGGGGGCGGTGGGGGGGGGGGCGGCGAGTGTTCACCTAAATTGCGTTTCATACAGCTTATTCAGTATCACCCACACCTGTACACCGGGTGGAGAGTTGTGCCCCTGGCGGACCTCTGTGAGGGTATAACCCAGTAAGAGTTTGGTTCTGGGCACTGTAGTTATGGTTGTGAAAGTTACGGATTGGTGCTCTGGATGGGAATGGCTTCGGCAGGTTGGGGTTGCTGGAGTGGGTGGGGTAAGGGGTGGCGGGTTGTTTGGATGTATATTTAGACCGACAGAGTATGAAGTATTTTTTCGTGCTGGTTCCCCGTTAATTCTGGCTACCGCTGTACCAATTAGGACTCCTACGGGTGAGGAGCTGGCAACTCCTATACAGTTGACTGGGGGGATGCTGTCACGCATTATGTCACTCAAATTTGATGGGGTCAAGGGAGTCGGGTAGACGCAGCTTAAACGTTCTCACATGGAACATTAGAGGATTCTCGCAGCCACGTAAAATAAGACAGATCTTCGCCAGCCTGACACGGTGGAACGTGGACATAGCATTCCTACAGGAATCTCACCTGGCACCTCACACACACGCTCAGCTGGGGGCAAGGTGGGCGGAGGAGGTTTACAGGGCCTCATACTCTTCTTACTCTAGAGGGGTGATCATTTTGGTAAAGCGTGGGGTGGGGTTTGAGACTCGCACTGTAGAGCAGGACCCATCTGGTAGATTTTTGCTGGTATCAGGTACATTGAGAGGCCAGAGAGTGACGTTGTTGAATGTGTATGGTCCTAACACGGACGCCCCGGACTTCTTCCGGGAGGTATGGGGGCACTTGCAAAAGCACAACAGCACGCACATATTATGTGGGGGTGATTGGAACATGACTCTACGTGACGGCTTGGACCGATCATCTAACTCCATAGAACAACACAAGCAGTCACGACTACTGGTGGGGCACATGATGACAGACCTGGGTTTGGAGGATCTTTGGAGGTTGAGAAACACTGACGCATCTGGGGCCACGAACATAACGGCTTCACATAACAGCTGGTCCAGGCTGGATTACTGGCTGGGCACCAAAGACCTGGCGCTATGGGTTCGTCACCTGCAGGTGCTCCCCCGCACGCTTTCGGACCACAATCCCGTCCTCTTGCAGTTAGAAATTCCACGATACACACCCCCTCCCTTCCAATGGCGCTTTAACTCGCGGGCACTAAATGACACGGTTTATGCAGACACGATTAAAAAGGCGATAAAGGATTATTTTGACCTTAATGCTCCGTCGACTGACGACCCTTGCGTCCTTTGGGAGGCATTCAAGGCCACGATAAGAGGGGTCTGTATTAGCACCACATCGGGGGTTCTTAAGGATATTAGGGCCCAGATACGCAGATGCGAGCAGCAGATGAGGGACCTGGAATCCCTATATGAGTCCACTCAGGATGTCCTCCACCTAGCTAAACTCCGGGAAGTACACACTGAGCACGCAGACTTTCTCGAATCCGAAATGAAATACCTGAACCGTACGCATGTGGCTAGAGCCTTTGGAGAAGGAGGTAGGCCGGGGGCTTTTTTAGCTCGGAAAATATGTACCGGTCGTGGTCCTACTGCGATACTTAGGGTGAAGACCAAGGAGGGAGAACCACAGACTCATGCTGCAGACATCTTGAAATGCTTTGTTAATTCTTTTGGGTCCCTCTACAAGTCTCAGCCCACTGCCCCCGCTGCTGACACCTATGACTACCTGCACGATATGGCGATCGGTTGGCTGTCGGATGCGCATAGGGAATACTTAGCAAGGCCTATCACGGCGGAGGAGGTAACTGAGATAATAGGCTCACTGCCGAACGGCAAGGCGCCTGGCCCGGATGGGTTTACCTCGGAATTTTACAAACAATACGCAGACGTCCTCGCACCACACTTAGTGGATATGTATGGCACCTCATTTGAAAAGGCGGTGCTCCCCCCCACGCTACGCGAAGCCATGATTATCGCTCTCCTCAAACCATCTAAAGATCCGGAGGAGTGTGACTCGTACCGACCGCTGTCACTAATAAACGTTGATTCAAAAATTCTTGCGAAACTTATAGCCAAGCGACTGTCACCTCTGATGACCAGTTTGGTCCTGCCGGACCAATCTGGCTTCGTGCCCTCCAGATCAACCACGCATAACACTAGAACTCTCTTTGCACTCTCGCACTACCTACAGCCCTCGGTCAAAGCGGTGGCGGTCATGCTCGACGCGGCAAAGGCGTTTGACTCCATTGAATGGAGATATATGATCACCGTCCTAAATAGAATGGGGTTTCCTAAGCGATTTGTGCAGTGGGTCTCCCTGCTTTACACGCAACCACGCGCCAGGGTCAGAATCAATGGATACGTTTCGGACCAATTTGCAATAGAGCGAGGGACGAGGCAAGGTTGCCCGCTCTCACCTCTATTATTCGCGTTAGCACTGGAACCTCTGGCATGTCTGATACGGCAGAACTACAGGGATTCGGCTCTACACTTCATAGCCAGGCCGCTACACATATCATTGTATGCGGACGACATGTTACTGTATGTCCGTGACCCTGAGACTCACTTGAACGCCCTACTCCGGGAATACATCAGATTCGGGGGGCACTCGGGTCTAGCCATAAATTGGTCCAAATCCTCTATAATACCCCTCACTGACACCACCTCCCCCTTTGTAGTGGATTTCCCGCTAGAGTGGCAACAGGACCCGATCAGATACCTAGGGGTCATGTACCATAGAGATCCAGAAGAGGTGCTAAGGGCGAACTACGGTGTGGTGCTCTCGAAACTGGAGGACAGTATCAAGCGCTGGATACATCTGCCCCTCTCACTAGCAGACAGGATAGCGGTCGTTAAAATGAACGTACTGCCCAAACTACTATACCTGTTTAACAACATTCCAATCACACCGCCGCAGGCTATATTCCGTCGAATAAACTCCCTGGTGAGGACCCTGATTTGGGCGGGCAAACAGGCCCGTGTGGATCTGCGGACTCTTACACTTCCACTTGCACGGGGCGGTTTCGGTGTGCCTGATTTCCTCCTATACTACCTATGCGCGCAGGCGCAATACGCGGCGTATTGGTACCATGCGGTTCCATACCTCGCTCATGCAGCTATAGAGGAGAGCGATGCGCATCCTGTTCCCCTCACAGCAATAATCTCACATACCCGCCCCCCGCTACATGCTAGGGATATTAACACGGTGGACACTACGGTTAAAGCTTGGCACAGACTGGGGCAACTGGCACATAAGACCCCACTGTATGCGCCGGCCATGATGCTACACCACCATCAGGAGCTGTCAGTAACTGGGGAGAGCGTCGGAATGTCCCTACTGAACAGAGCTGGTATTGATAGGATGGGGGACGTGTTTCAGGGAGGCGACTTCGTAGGCCTCGACAAACTGGGATATGTTCAGAACCAAACATCCATGTTTCGCTTTACATATTTCAGACTCACTAGGGCCTTGAGGGAACATTACCCAACGTTCCCTTCGGAACCAGAATGCCTTGCACCACTGCAATTATTGATCACAACTAACGATTTATCACACCTGGTGTCTAGACTTTATTCAGCTGCACAATCAGAACTAGCTGGGCACGAGTTGAGGGCAAAGGGGCGGTGGGATGCACTACTCGACACACCATTGTCAGATGAAGAATGGGCTAGCGCCTGTGCCCTGACACAGATACTTACACCCAACGGCAATCTGAGGATAATTCACTTTAAATTCCTTCACCAAATTTATTACACACCGGCGAAACTGCTTAGATTCGGGTTACAGGAGGATGACAGATGTAAACGGTGTAACAGGGAGGGAGCGGACTTTGCGCATTTGGCGTGGGACTGCGCCAAGGTAGAGAGTTACTGGGTGGAGGTTACTACCACATTGTCTGTTATTCTGGAGGAGGAGGTACACTGTACACGCAAAGTCTGCTTGCTGGGAATAGTACCACAATTCAGGGCTTTGAAGCGCAAGTTCTGTGCAGTAGCATTATTGTTGGCTAAGAGACAAGTGGCACAATGCTGGCACAGTCGCAAAGTGCCAAAGGTAAAAACATGGTTGCACGACATGTCCATCTGTCGGGACAAACTACAAACTTATGAAGAGTTATTACCAGCAAAGTCCAGACCAAAAAGCATTTGGGGTTATTTGGAGGAATATCTTGCTTCCCTACAGGATAATGAGGTACTTCGACCATTGGATTGAATGGATTGGACGAATGAATGGGTAACCACAGGGGCATGTGCAGGTGGGCGGCGGGAATTGGGGGGAACTATAACTGCCACTACAACTGACGTGTAGCGCGTGAGGGTTGCACTGTACGGTCTAAGTTGGGGAATGTTGTTCTATTGTTCTTGTTCTAAAATGAGAAAATGTAACACTCATCTCTGTTACCAGCTATTAGCCATACATACGATACACTACAGAGTTCTGCATCATACTGTCGAGGTGTTCATATGAAACAGTCATTTACAATGTTGGTTAATGGTATTAACGTAGCGAGCCGGCCCCAGGGTTGTAGGCTCATGCTGTGTCAACTGCTTTGTGATCAATAAAGGTCTTACGCAAAAAAAAAAAAAAAAAAAAAAAAACCTCATGATACACACGAAATCAGGGATGCCTTTAGGAGATATTATGCAGAGCTTTATTCTGAAATAGATATCAAGCAAGATAAAATCGATGAGTATCTAATTTCGGATATAAGGCCCTGCCTATCCAAAGCTGATGAGGGAATTCTCGCTGAAACTCCAGACTGGATAGAAATTTTACTATCCATACGCAGTCTTCCATCTGGCAAGGCATCAGGTCTAGACGGTATTCCAGTGGAATTTTATGTCAGATTCAGTAGCTCACTCAAAGACATCCTAACCCAGTTGTTTACTCAGGTCTTCATGAATGGACATCCTCCGGCTTCTTGGGCATGTGCAAAAATTATAGTATTCCCCCCTAAAAAATAAAGATCCGACAGAACTAGGCACATACCGTCCTATTACCCTAATTAACAACAACTCTAAAATATATTCCAAACTGTTAGCAAGCAGATTGGCACCTTTAATTCATAAAATTGTATCTGCTAGGCAACACGGGTTCGTCCCTGGAAGATCAACCACAGACCACGTCCAGAGGGTGATAACTCTCTTTGACATTGTCGAGGTAGCAGGAGACCCTATGGGTCTAATTTTGTTAGATGCGGGAAAAGCATTCGATAGGGTCTCCTGGCAATATCTATGGTCGGCCATGGCAAAGAGTGGGATCGGGGATCATTTTATTCAAGCAGTACAGAAAATGTATGTCGCTCCCGAAGCAGTCGTTATGATCAATGGGGTCACCTCGGACATCATCAAAGTGACTAGAGGTACAAGACAAGGGTGTCCTTGTTCTCCCCTACTCTTCGCCATTTACGATCCTTTTATCGCAAAGCTAGAAATGAATCCATCCATACTACCCATTAAGACATCGAATGATGAAACGAAAACTCTAGCCTTCGCAGATGATATTGCGATTGTTACATCAGATCCAATTACAACAGCTAGGCTAATGGAGAAAGAAGCAAAAAGGTTTGGGGAGATTTCGGGATACAAACTAAATCAAACTAAAACCCAGATTGTAATAAATAATAACATCAGCGTGGACGATGCAAGAGTCACTGATAATGCATTATATCTTGGCGTTAATATTACATCCGATCTGAATAATCTAGTGGCTCTGAACCTAGACCCCTTATTGAAACAGACAAATAAAACCTTATCGAGACTCCACAACCTCCATTTAACAATAATCGGAAGATGCAATCTCATTAAAATGGTTTTTCTGCCCACATTTTTGTACTTCTTCCGGACAATCTGTCTTAACTTTGACCCATCACTTTTTAATGAAATAGATAAAATTTTATCTTGCTTCGTTTGTGGCTATGGAAAAACACGAAGAGCCTATAAACATATCATACACTCAAGGGATAGAGGTGGCCTAGTCCTCCCTATTTCAAATTCTATTGGTGGGCTACAACCATCAAATACAGTTGTCTACTGTTAACCCCCAAACAAGACTCAACGCCCATTTGTCCGGTTCCAACTCCACAGGAACTAATCTTGGGTAATAACGCTAATAACCACCTTTGGAAGCTACCTTATGATTGCCATCTAAAAAAAGAACGATTTAAAACACTCAAGGGTATTTACACAGTTTGGAACATGGTTCGGAAACATCTGGCGATCGGCAGGTTTTCATATTATACTCCGATAGAAAACAATACCAATCTTCCTGAATTTTTTTGGGATTCCTGTATGCGGCGATGGGTTAGTTTAGGAATCTCGCAACTCGGCTCATTTTACGATTCCACGGGCTTTTGTTCATTTGAATCGCTAAAAAATAAATACGGGCTGAATTCGCACGATTTTTTAAAGTTTTTACAATCAAGAAATTTTATTCTCAAAAAGGGGGGACTCAATGGTTGCTTTAAGAAAATCCCCACAATTAACACTGTGGTCAGCTCGGCCAGGGTAAAAATTGGAGATATTTATAAAGACCGAATTGCTGTACTACCAGACGATGTGGATAAACATGCAAATAATTGGCAAAATAGGATCGATATTACAGAGGATCTAGCTCGCAAAGCACTTGAACTATCCAGCTCTATCCTAATGTCCACCAAGTTACAAGCTCAGTTCTACAAAATTTTTTCGACCTTTATTATACACCCGAAAACATTTCAAAATGGGGGGAGGGGAAGGGGACTCTCTGCCCCCGATGTAATAGGCCTAAAGCCGATCTGATACATATGCTGGCTACATGTCATACATTAGATAATATTAAACGAGAAATCTCCAACTTCCTATCTGAAATATCCGAAGTCAATATAGAGATCAGCACAGCAGAAATTATGTTAGCGGTGGATAGAGTTACCAGACCTATCGCCATGCAGGGACTCATTTATATTGCTATGGCAGTCTTAAGAATCTGTTTGACTTCCGCATGGCTGGATCAATATCCACCCACATTTCAACAGTGGCGGGCGCTCTTCTTAGCTACATATAATCTTGAAATTGCCATTTATAGCCGGAAAGGTATCAAGAAGAAAATAAAGGGATTAAAAATTTGGGACCCAGTTAGATTATGGCTAGGGAGCCCAGTATAGATCAATAATGTAACCAAGATGTATCAAGTTCGTAAGGAATGTAACAATGTTTTTTTTTTCTTTTTTTTTACTCTTCTTATTCTTCGAAGCCTGTATTTCTCTATTTTTCTTTTTAATTTTTTTAATTTTTAATTGCTATTTTTCAAATTGTTACCTGTACCGGGAGGAGGGGTCCCACGGGGGGGAAGGTGGGTCAACTGTGATGTAAAAAAAAAGATAAAAACCTCAATAAAGACTTGTTGAAAAAAAAAGAAAGGCTTGAATTAATCTAAGCCGCTGGTAATTACTCAAGGGATTATCACTGTCCATTATTTTATTGCACACCATGCCACCTCAGTTCGGTCCCAGCAACATGCGAATCAATCTTGACCCTGCTCTAATAGGAATAGTCTAGCCTGAACTGCCAGGCTAGGTCCTCCATGCAGGGGCGGCTCTAGGCTCATGGTGGCCCTGTGCAGGGAGCGTAGGTAGGGGTCCCTGGAAGAGGGGTCTGGGCGGGGCGGAGCACGGAGGCCAGTGAAGAGGGGGGAGGGGGTCAGGGTGTTTGGAAGTGAAACAGAGCCGGAGGCCGTCAAATCCCTGCCTGGGGCCACCACGCAAATATGTATCCATCTCAGAGGAATAATATATTAAGGATATATATTAGCGAGGTGGCCCCTGGGGTTTGGTGGCCCTGTGCAGGTGCACAGCTTGCACATGCCTAAGGCCGTCCCTGCTCCATGAATTGGCACGAAAGCAATCCAATGCCAGTTTTGCCCTAATTTGGACTCGTCATTCGGTGCCGCTCGATTCCAGGATGCAAAAATAACCAGTTTTGCTGTAGTGTGGGACACATGGAACACAATTGGTCGACAATTGGTCTAGGGATATTTGGGGGATGGGGTTGTTCAGGAAGCTGTCAATGTTTTCTTAAAGGTAAGCTGACAAATTAAGATGAACAACTTGGGTTATTTTAGGACAGACCGACAAGGGCAATCAACCAAGTGGTGCAAACCACCAGAAGTAAAAAGGGAAATGAGTCAAGAGACTCTGAGGAACATACAGTCAATGAGGCGGCACACTGTCAAACTGATAGAACAATTTGAAAGGGGAACTGAGGTTACAAATGCTAGTGACCCGAAGATGGTAGTCTGTAAGTAAGAAGGAGTAAAGTTTGGAGAAAAGAAGGTGAATTCATGTTCTGGCTGTTCAATGGGAAAAGTGCATGAAACAATTAGATAGGTAATGGAATTTTGTTTTGTAAACTTTAGCCTATGCAATTTGAAACAGCTTTTTGCCTTAGATTTGTTGTGATACCTAATCAAAAGTTAACACATGTCATAAAGCCACGAGACAAAAAAATCCAGAGATCAGCATGCCCCACTCTGGTTGCTGTGTCTCCCATCTCTTTCTCCCTTTCCTTCTCTTCTTTGTTTTGCTTTCTTTTAATAACTCTGTTTCTCTGCTCTTTAGTCTAGTTAGTTTCTCTGATCTCATGTGTATGGTGCCCCGAAGAACAATGTTTATCTGCAGTTCTCTTTTACAAATAAACACCAAACAGAATAGCTAAAAAGCAGAACAAATGAAAATGTGCTTTAAAACTGCTCACTTTTCAGTAAAAGTAAAGAGTAAAGTAGAAACACTAGCCATGGCAGCTAAGCGCAGGAGTAATAATGTTGGGACTACTCTGGGAAAAATTACTCCCCTCTAAAAGTTGGAGGTGGTGTCCAACAGCAGACATTTCTTCTACAATCATGCCCATGCTCATGAGACAGAGGGGAACTCAGACTGGAATTGAATGTGCATCAACATATAAACCATACTCATTAGTCATGTGCAAATTCCAAGCACAGCAGCCAAAAAAGCAATCTTTGCAAACCACATGATGTCTCGTTGCCAATGCTTGTTTGTTGCTGGACTTGGCTTTGCCAGTGCTTATAGTATTGCTGTGCTAGCAGTAGCAAAGCCAACGTAGGCGGCATCCAACTTAGAAATGTTATTTTGTATAGTTACAAAATACCATCACGTTATGGTTAGAAGCACCTTGATGGCCATCTTACAACAGTATAAAAGGAAGTAGACAAAATATCATTCCAATATGTGCACCACATTGCATCTAGACACAAAGTGGCAGCCATCTTGGAACCAAATCAGTATTATCTTGTATACTTATGTTATAAAGTTTCAAGATGGATGTCACATTGCATCTACACGCAAAGTGACGGCCAACTTTGAGGTATACCATATCAAATTCCAAGATGGCCCCCCGCCACTATTGGCCTTATCAAAGCCAATAGCAGCAGAAAAGGGCAGTGCGTAGTTGGTGGAAGGTTTGGAAAGACCAGTTTAGGAGGAGAGAGTGAGAGAGGCAGTGAGCCACAGCAGTGTTCAATATTGTTTGCAGAGGGACTGGGATAAAGATATATGGAGGCAGTGAGGGTACCAAAGGATGGCTTTGGAAACTGGGGGAGGAGGGGTGGGAGTGGAGGGGGGTTGAGAAAAGGTTACGTGAGAAAGAGTGAAAGCGAAAAACAGCAGAAAGAGTAACACATCATGCATTCCCGTTGATTGCTAAAACGCAGACAGCACAGAAAAATGCGAATAGAAAAATTGTTTTCAACGTCATCATTGGAATGAAACATACACTCAACCAGTCAAAAGTAGGATGACACCTAAACGCTTCGGAGAAGGTATAGACAAATAAATTATGAAGGCCATTGATTTAGGAGCAGGAAATTGAAATAGAGAAGGCAGCTATCCAGTAATAAGCAAGGGGGAGACTCAAAGCCTACTCAGTGTTGTCTGTGCAAAAGCTGTCTGTAGAGCGACCTCAATACAGACTCACCAAGAGTGTGAAAATTCTAGGTATCCCAGTGCTGCAATGTTTCCAGGTAAACCATCCTTGTAAAATGACAATGCATAAACAGCATGGAAATCCCATGCACACTAGACTTGTGACAATCACAAATTCAGTAGACTTGTGAGAACCCCAAGTACACTATCTGTTTGAAATGTTTGTGCACACTCCCTACCGACAATTTCACAAGCAGCATTCTTAACAAATACATAGAAACCAGCCCGGTGATAAGTCTATGCACACACTATTCTTGAGCAAAACAAATCCATCAAGATGGCAAAAACAAGGCTGAAGACGAGTCTGTGGGATATGTGCACAAGTAATAAAAGGCCGTGTCAATAAAACATACATTAAAACTCCCTATAAGACCCCGGAGTTGCAGTTGTGTAAACAGCTTAACAAAGCGGAGTTTACCAATCATACCCACACAGTTGACGGCGCCGCAATTAAAATTCATGAGGCATAAAATGAAATACCATCAGATGTGCTTGAGCGTCAGATATAAGAGGCTGTGTACCAAGGTGTCTAATATCAGAGGTGGAACAGTCATTCTGTCCTGTTTTGCCGGCATTATGGGGTTTACATTGCTAATTGCGAACGCAAACTATAAGTAGCAGAATGGAGAGATGCACACTAGAACCAGAGCAGTATTCACCCCTGACATGGGATATCAAGTAACCACCCTTTCGAATTACTCTCTTTCCTGTGCTGCCTTCAACATTCCTCAACTCTTAGCTGTTTACAGGTTTCTGAATACAACAACAGAATTTACTTTTTTATATAGCAGACACCGTTTGTTTCTTGGATGGTATGTGATGCTGTGGTGCAGCGCAGCTCCAAAAATTCTTCATAAACCATCACCTTAACCCACGGTGCTGTTCACTATTTTTTCACAACTGGGCCCATAACTTTTACCTTTCATTCACTCACACATTTATTCTGCTCCGAGGATTCAGTGAAGATCCAAAAGGAGAGCCGGGGTGCTATAGCGGAGTGCCTAAACTTAAAATGTATACATTATTTACAACTGCAGTTTTATTTTAATACTATGGTTTTTCTAAAAGAAAGATTTAAAACACCCCACTATTCATTTTCGATGGATCAGCTAGTAAAAGTTAACTAAAGGACAACAAGACCTGCTTAATTCTCCATTTATGTAATTTTTATTTAGAGATTAAATCTCCTAGCATGATCTCTGCGTTTTTTACTTAAAGGAAATAATTCAGTTATGCATTAATAATCCTGAAAGAAAGGTTAAATTCAAAACAAGTATTTATTAGCATGACAGTTTAGGGAAATAAGTTGAAGGTATATTACCCAAATGTAGAGACGCAAACATCAGCACAAAAACAAAATAGTTCCCAAAGAAACACCTCTCTATCTCTCTCGATGTTCCCTTCTCATAAGACTTTGCACCCATTCAAGAGTTAAAGTTCAGAAAAATGTCAAAGTCCCTCCACATAAGAAAAATTGCGCAGACCGACAGCATCTCGGGGTGCAAAGATCAGGTCTAAAAGCAAGCTCTTTTCAAAGTCCCAAATGTCCTCTTTCATACCCTTTTTCACTAACTTTTCTATCTAAATTCGTAACTCGTATGTCCTAAAATGTCTGTGATTGGTCAATTTAGAGTTGGATGAGCATCACCTCATCGCTTTACTGCTCCATTTATGCAAAGTCATCCTTATGACTAGAAAAATAGTGGTGCTATTGTTCACATTTTATCTTCCTTCGAAGTGTCCTTTAAATTGATATTCGGTGTCCCATTCCCACGAGTTAACTTGCTGACTTCAACAAACTTGGTATGTACTCCATGAGGCAGGCCACGCTGTCCTTGACCCATACTGCTCAGGCACAGGCAGCTCGCTCTTCCAGTTGGCGCATGCGTACTTAGACCACCACCTCGGAATTAGAGTCTGCTTCCATTTTGTTTTGCACACACAGGCCTCAATTTAGAAACTATTACAGAAACAAACACAAATTAACGCAAATTTACGAAATAAAACCTTTCTGTTTACCTCCCCCTTCTAATAATATCCCAGTTAGTATTTACCTAGCTTTAAGCAACACATATGTGTGTTTTTACTTACCAATCTTCATGATTTATGCCACAAATAAACAGACAAAAAGCACATTCATGCAATTTTCAATTAGATTACGACAAATGCATACTCTTTATGACACAATATACAACAAATTAGTAAATTATGCTTGGCAATTTCATGCATATGCCACGTGTATTTGTTTTTGTGCATTCTATTCTATGTTTGTTAATTTCTAAACCACACATTTAGTACATATTATTGTTACAAAAAGTTAATTTTACAAGGGGTGTACAAAAATGTTTGTTTCCACCTTGCTCCATCAGCTGTATGTTCATGATACAGGTGCGTAGGATGTTGCCTCCAAAGGCATGAATATTACCTGGGGAAATAAACAAGGTTAACCACATTTTCCAGGATATTGCGTTGTTCAGGATATAAGTGTCCCTTTGCAATAGGTGGTAGCAGGTGCGAACGGGTTGCGTTGTGATGCGGGCATTAGAGTGGCGCAGTCGTTTCATGTGCACTTGATGGATTCTGGCCTCCTGGAAGCCGTAGAGATAGATGGCAGTGCACTTCGTCTGCTCCTGTGTCATGCAGGCGATCACAGGTTTCAGGGACCAAATAAAACCCATAGGGGAATGCAGAAGGATCACAGTTGGTCGGTTGAGTTTGCAGTTTCACGCCACACACCATGCCGCATTGGATATACGCCCTCATCTTCACACCAATCATTATGTCTCAGAGACAGGGAACAAAACAGTCATGCATAATGTAACCCAGCCCACCCTCAACTGGGCACTTTAATAAGCACCCTGTGCTCTATAATAAGCATAGCATCCCCCCAGCACTTCTGTTCTGACTTTGCACATTAGACAAGACAACACGTTAGGTTTTGGGGCTACAGGTGAACTGAGTATTCCATGGTCCCTGTGATCATGAGGCCAGGTAACACTATCCCCATCGTAAGCCTTTTTTACACTTAAAACCAAGGCCGCATAAAACCGTGCACATTAATAAGGCCTGAGTCTTGGTTCTCCAACTAGTGGCAAATAGAGCAATATGTGCCATCCTCAAAGCAGGCCCCTCTTTAGAACCGGCCGTCAGTACTCAAGCACTTTAAATGTGTTGCACTTTTCCCAGGCATCAACCTGGGTCCCTATAACAGAGGCAACCAGACTATCTCTGACCCCAGGACCACATTTTATAGGTAGGTCCTCTAATTCAATACGCAGCTAAAAGATTGTATTTATTAACACTTTTTATTCACCGTGGGGTAAGCCTCAAAACTCACACTTGAGGTAAAGTTAACATTTTAGCCATTGAAAGCACTTACATTTAATGCGCTTTACCTTGGCCCTGGTATTACAATATACACAGGGGGTAAAGCCACCAATTCAGATACTGGACAGAGAGTTTTTTTTCTCTTTCTTTTAACTCTTGTTTTTGACTGCCGTTTTGATGTATGTTTTCTGTCATTTACTTGTCAGCAGCCAACTATACATTGTGCATACCAACACTCTTGGGGCTCTAATGTAATGATGTAATTAATTGTGCAATAAAGAATCTATCTCTCTTTCTATCTGCACCTTATGGCCCATAACATTCCTCCTGCAAGCATTGCCAGAGCTGGGTTACAAAGCGAATTGCAGCACCAGGTGCGTGCCCGCAGTTTTGTGGCATCTTTGGCTGGCACATGTGCAGTGTCGCCTTTCACCACACCTGGGCATACTTTCCTTTGAAGGACACATTTTTTGTCCTGGTTGGTGCCCTTTTTTGCATAAAAAGGTGAGAGCAATAGAGTGCGTTATTCTGGCTATTGCGTTTTTTGTGCTGACTTTTAAGGATCTTCCTGTAGAGCATGTTGTGTATTTTCAGGATTATGAGCAGGCAGTCTGTGAAATGAAGATATCTGTGTTCTTACTTTCACTTTTCTCCATCCTCCCCTCCAAATACATGCAGAAGGTGGTAGAGAGGAGGCAGAGGAGGAAAGAATCAAGAACATTACACTAGAGACTTTGTCTGCCGTTATGAAGCAGAAAAGCAATACTAAGGATTCTGTTAATCAAGGAGGTTTTTATTCAGATTAATCTGGATCAGAGAATAATGATGACCTCTCCCTCCATTGGCAGATCAGAAGGGCACTGTTGCCTGGTTTATTAGGTGATGTTAAGGATAATATGGGGTTTCCAGCTGAGAATGCACTTAGTACATTTCAAGGAACTCTATTGGGACACTCAAAGAAACGCCTAATGTTGAAGTTCAGATACATCTATGTGCCATGGCGCTTATTTTACATGAATGGAAGGATGCTGATAGAATTAATTAATATCCCAAGATGCATGGCAAGGTTGTATCCATTGAGGGGGATTGAAGTCATCTATCCAAGTTGATTCAATGGTGACATATTTGGCTGGGAGAGCATCCACAGCAGAAGAAAATATTTTGAAAGATTGGCAGAGAAAAAAGTAGTTGCTGCTTTGAAGGAGGTGTATTCTGGTTCTAACTTGGCCAGGAATGTTTTCCTCCAGAAGCAACTCTCCTCTTCCACGGTTTTCTTCCATGTATCCAGAACAGAGAGCATGGGGGTGGATCATCACAAGTTCAAATGGATAAAGAGGCAACGTTATGCAGTCCGTCTGGTTCTTTGATTCCGAGGTTACTGTTGAAAATGCAAGAGTGAAAAGCAAAGACGTAATGGTGGTACCCTTCTGGCCGTGTGGCTCATAGTCATACTTCTGAAGACAATGGCTGTTCAGCCTCCATGGGTACTTCCACTTTTCCATCTCTTCTAAAACCTGACATCTGCCTCTTCATTTCTAACTTTCCCTATTGGCGTGGAGGCTGGAAGGTTACATTTATTAAAGAAAGGTCTTGCTAGTCACTCGAGTGAAGCAATTCTGGGAACAAAGAGGCCTTCACTTTTCATATCATATTCCAGACAGTGGGCTACATTTGATTCTTGTTGTTCTTCACATTTGGTGTCCACTATTTCTTGTTCAGTCACATCTGTTCCCCAATTTCCACTAAAAATGATTCATAAGAATCTATCCATTTCTGCACTCAGATAACAATAGTTTGCATTCAAAAAAAATTCTGCTGTTGCCAAATCTCTTCAGGAAACACATGTTTTGATAGCAAGACTCTTTAAGAGATTTGTAATACAAGACCCCTTTCTCATCCTTCTGCTCCTCCTCAGGCTCTACCTCTAGTTTTAAAATCCCTGCAATCTTACTATCAGCTGATTTGAAGTTTTTGCTAATTAAGGTAATGTTTTTATGCTGATCACGTCAGCTTAAAGAATCGGGGAATAGTCTGCTCTTTTGTGTTGTTTTTTGATATTCTGGAATAATGCAGTTGTTCTCCAACCTAATCCTTCATTTCTGGCTAAAGTAAATTAGGTTTCTTTCCTCTCAAGAAATCATTCTACCATCTTTCTTTCCTTCACCTATCGCTGATGAAGAAAGGTTTTAGAAGTTCTTGGATATAAAGCACACATTGTTTATCACAACACAACCAGTGAATGCAGAGAAACTAATGGTTTGTTACCTTTAGTTTGGCTGATAAAGGAAAGAAGGCATATAAAATGACAACAAACTCTTGGATTAAAGAAACTATGTTGTTTGCATACTCAAATCAGGAAAAATGTGTCCCAGAAAATGTTCAAAAACAATCAACTAGAGGAATTTGAGATTCCTGAGCTATATTTTAGGTTGTGTCTTCACATGATGTCTGAGGGCTGGAATTTAGCCCCTGGGCACTTTTCCATTAGTCTTTGGGCCTGAATACGAGTTTGCTGGACAGGGTTACTCGGCCACAAATTTGACGGATATCCAGACCGCCAAATTACAATTCCATTATATCCTTTGGAACTTGTAATAGGGCAGACGATATATCCGTCACATTTGTGACAGAGTATCCCATCCACCAAGCTCGTAGTAGGCTGTATATAATTTACAGTACATTCTCACTGCGGATGCAAGTTTTGGTTCTGGAGTATTGAATTATTTTCTTCTTTAAAGGATTTGTTTGCCTTCTTGACTACTTTACATGATTTTCTGTTTATTGGGTTCACTGTTATGCAATTAAATAGAACTGAGTATTGAATCATATATATGAAACTATTTTTTATATCAGGGGCCTTGTTGGGTTGGTAAAGCTCATGAAGTATTGACTAGGACAAGGATGAGGAACATAGAGCTAATGACCTGATTACCCACTCGTATCTTCATTACTCTTCGTCCAACTTGTCTTCATCCCAGATATTATATGGTGGTTCCACACCTTTGATGACGCTTGGGATTACAGGAATTACTGGGGAATTGCTGTCTGTTTTTATAACACCCAGCTGATGGTGGGTGGGAATATTTTAAGTATTTCTCTTTTGTTTCCTGTTTCCGAGAGGTGGAGAGCAACCTCATGAAGTTATGGCTGGGTCGATGAAAGTTGGACTAAGAGTAATGATTGTCAATAATCATTCAGGCCATTGTTAAATAATGGGTCAAATTGGCATGGTAGGCCTGAGAAAAGGAACAGGCTTAATGAAAGTCAAATATCTGATGTTGATAGTTTATGGCTGGTCTGCACTGCTCATCACAATTAAGTATACTGAGAACTGATTTTAACATTTTAGGACCATGGTTTCAGTTGTACTTCCTCTCTATGCTTTCATATGCTGCTGCTGACTCCACCTGGCCTGTCTATTAGGGGAAACAGAGTGGAATCTCAAGAGCTCTGTGCAAGATTGATGATTTAGGCCCAGATGTGGAAATAGTTAAAATCTCCAAATAAAAAGTTCGAAAATAGCCCAAAATGTATTTCTGTCACTTGAGGGCGTAGGAAAGAATCACAGTTTTTGCCAAACAGTGATCAGGTGACACATTATGCAAAAGCCTCAGCAAGGGCCCACTATACAAAAGTACAGCACCCTTTGATAGGTTCTCATTGACACTGCCGGGCATTGGGAAAGACGTATTTACCCCAGGAAAGCCCCTGCATGCCTCAGCTACTTTGTGTTGAGGTAGTCCACATGCTACTCAAATTAACCCAAAGGACTGTGTTGCCTTACTATATAACCCACACCGCTCAATCCAATCACAATCTCCCAGAAGCACCACCCCTGGCATATAACAAGCCCAGGGCTTGCAATGTACAAATCTTGCAAGTGACAAACTCAGCCACCCCCTTCCTGCCATCAGACAACAAAAAGCACAACATTCTGTTCTAATAAATATGTTTAAAATCTAGAATCACAAACCATTTTTATCTGGTGTAACTACGTGTCCGGGGTAACTAACGGGGTGTTTGATGCAAACATATTTCCCTACAATATTATGAAAGAATATTAGTGGAGGTAGTAATGTGGGACAAGAATATGTGTTCCTATTTGTTTTGTTGCATCTTGTTGTGGTGGTTGTTGGGTTTTTTTTCTCTTGTGTTTTTGTGCTACATTATTTTGTTCTGCTGCGGTTGCTATGTTGTGTTCTCTTTTCCATGCTTTGGTGAGTAATGCCCTATTATGACTTTGTTGTGTTTTTATATTCCTTTGTTATATTATTGTGTGGCGTTCTGTAACTATTTTAGAGATCACAATGAATTATGCTACATTTCCAGACAGAAGTAGCACAATACTTTAAAGTTACTGTAACATGCAAACATTTACCGCTAAGATTGCAAATTGCCACTGCTCAAGCTCTTTAACTATTTAAGTTGCCAGTGATACCAGAACTGTGGGAGTGCAGGTCTTAAAATAACACTTTCAGAGCTCATTTTATGTGATATAGTGCCAGATCACAAAACGTTTTTGACTGGCGTTCACGTCCTTGGTGAGAAGTTAAGGCAGTACTTGTTCAAACACGCTTTATTACTGTATTATGAAACAGGATTCTGGAGGGTGTAATGTGTGACAAGTGCTTCTGGGCATATTTGTTGAGTGGTATTTTGTTGTGGTGGAGAGGTGTTCTGGTGCTTTTTGAGCTGCTTTTGTGCTGCATTATGATTTTGTTGTATTGTGCTGCAATAGTTGTGTTGTACTCCATATGGACTGTTTGTTGTGATGTGGCCTGCTATGTATTTGATGAGTTATTATTATGTTGCTTTGTTTTTATTATTATGTTACGTACGGTTGCTTACTTTAAATATGTCAGTAAATGGGGCTACATTTCCAGACAAAAGCAGCACATTACTTTAGAGTTCCAGTGGCAAGCACTGTCTAAGGTGGCAAAATAGCGCTGTATGGCTCTTCAGCTACTTATGAAACTCTCCAACCCAAAACTGTGGCAAAGACTCAGTTTAAACTTACCTCTCTCAGTGCTCACTTACAGCCTGATTCATGAAAGACCCGTTTTGCGAGTCTTTAATAGCGATTCATAAGGAATCGCTATTACAGGCTTGCAAAACGGGATTCATGTAGGAATCGCAAAAAAAATGCGATTCCTACATATTCCTTATTTGCGATTAGCAAATTGCTAATCGCAAATAAGGAATACTCCCCTTTCATTCCTATGGGCCAAAAGGCCCATAGGAATGAATGGGGAGTGTTCCTTATTCGCGATTAGCAATTAGCTAATCGCAAATAAGATAGCGATTTAAAGGGTGCCAGGGGTGTCCAAAGGACACCCTGTAGCACCCCTTAAATGAAAATGTGTACAGGTGTTGCGCACACACATGTCCAAAGGACATGTGTGTGTGCAACATGCAACTTAGAACAAGCATTGGAAATGCAATAGGTCTCGCATTAGGAAAGTTTGAGCTATTGGTATTGTAAATGACACTTTTTTTATTTATGTGTTGGTTTTGAAAGTAGCAAAATTAATAGCTTTGTCAGTTGCAATGTCAATAGTTTTAACTTTTGCAAATGTGACACCTATAGCATTTGTAATGCAATGTGTGTTGTATTTACGTGACTTAGATGTATTGATATTGCAAATAACAATGGCTTTTAATTTTGTAAATAATTAATACTTAAATAAAAGTTATTTTAATTTATAATGGCAATAGCTTAAACGTTTGTAAATAACTTTTGTGAAGATTATGTTCAGTGTATTTTATTGTGACGAAAATCCAAGAACATTGCATTTGCACCTACACACACACACAGCCACACACATATAGATGTGGTGGTGGTGGATCTGGGGTATGCACCTGTTACAACGCAATTTTTACTCCGCACTACCACTACAACGCAGGCATTACAACGCATACCGTTACAACGCATTGCGCTGGGGGGCGCTCTAGGATAAGAGGTGAGTTTAATTTACTATCCAACACCTTCCCTAGGGTCCACGGGGACTGGAGTTAGAATAGTAAATTATACTTACCACTATCCAGCACCCCAAAGCGCTATGCGTTGTAGCGGTATGCGTTGTAAATACCGCGTTGTAATGGTATGCGGAGTAAAAGTATGCGTTGTAACGACATACATCCGGATCTGGGGAATATGGTGGTGGTGGATGTGGTGGTGGTGGTGATGGTGGATGTGGTGGTGATGGTGGTGGATGTGGGGGTGGATGTGGTGGTGGATGTGGATGTGGTGGAGGTGGTGGATGTGGTGGTGATGTGGTGGATGTGGTGGTGGTGGATGTGGTGGATGTGGTGGTGGTGGATGTGGTGGTTGTGGATGTGGTGAAAGTGGTGGTGGATGTGGTGGTGGAAGTGATGGTGGTGGGTATGGTGGATGTGGTGGTGGTGGATGCGGTGGTGGATGAGGTGGTGGATGAGGTGGTGGATGAGGTGGTGGATGTGGTGGTGGATGTGGTGGTGGATGTGGTGGTGGTGGTGGTGGATGCGGTGGTGGTGGTGGATGTGGTGGTGGTGGATGCGGTGGATGTGGTGGTGGTGGATGCGGTGGAAGTGGTGGGTGCGGTGGAAGTGGTGGATACGGTGGATGTGGTGGATGCAGTGGATGTTGTGGTGGATGTGGTGGTGGATGCGGTGGATGTGGTGGATGTGGTAGTGGTGGATGCGGTGGTGGTGGATGTGGTGGTGGTGGATGTGGTGGTGGTGGATGCGGTGGTGGTGGAAGTGGTGGTGGTGGAAGTGGTGGTGGATGTGGTGGTGGTGGATGTGGCGGTGGTGGATGTGGCGGTGGTGGATGTGGCGGTGGTGGATGTGGTGGTGGTGGTGGTGGATGTGGTGGTGGATGTCATGGTGGATGTGGTGGTGGTGGTGGATGTGATGGTGGATGTGATGGTGGATGTGGTGGTGGATGCGGTGGTGGATGTGGTGGTGGATGCGGTGGTGGATGCGGTAGTGGTGGATGGGGTGGTAGTTGTAGTGGATGTGGTGGTGGATGTAGTGGTGGTGGGTGCGGTGGTGGTGGATTTCATGGTGGATGTGGAGTTGATGGTGGATGTGGTGGTGGTAGTGGTGGTGGAGGTGATGGTGGATGTGGTGGTGGTGGATGTGATGGTGGATGTGGTGGATGTAGTGGTGGATGCGGTGGTGGTGGATGCAGTGGATGTGGTGGTGGATGCGGTGGTGGTGGTGGATGCGGTGGTGGATGGGGTGGTGGATGTGGTGGTGGATGTAGTGGTGGTGGTGGTGGATGCAGTGGTGGTGGTGGATGCGGTGGTGGATGTGGTGGTGGTGGTGGATGTGGCGGTGGTAGATGTGATGGTGGTGGATGTGGTGGATGTGGTGGTGGAGGTGATGGTGGATGTGGTGGTGGTGGTGGATGGGGTGGTGGTTGTGGTGGATGTGGTGGTGGATGTAGTGGTGGTGGGTGTGGTGGTGGTGGTGGATGCGGTGGTGGTGGTGGATGCGGTGGTGGTGGATGTGGCGGTGGATGTCATGGTGGATGTGGAGGTGATGGTGGATGTGGTGGTGGATGCGGTGGTGGTGGATGCGGTGGTGGTGGATGCGGTGGTGGTGGTGGATGCGGTGGTGGATGGGGTGGTGGTTGTGGTGGATGTGGTGGTGGATGTAGTGGTGATGGTGGTGGATGTGGTGATGGAAGTGGTGGTGGATGTGGTGGAAGTGGTGGTGGATGTGGCTCCAGATAAATGATATAGGATTGTATATTGTAGACTGAGGAGAGGAACTCCTCACGGATCTGGAAAAACAGTTCTTCAAGGGAGGTATATGCTATCCACAAAATCACATTCTTCATCTTAATCCTCATTTAACATAAGCAAAAGATGCACTCTAGGGGGCAATTCGGTCAGAATAATCGAGAGGGCCTGCTGAGTAGTCTAAAAGATGCAACAATGCGATTTCATACACCGGTGGTGTGGTTCAGCGGCAACCAATGTAGCCAAGTGGACAAACACAGCATGCAGTTCTCGCAATTACCTTTATGTAATAGTCACCGGATCAGTAGGGATGGTTGGGGGGGGGGGTGAGAATGATCGGGTTGCTTTAACGTGTGGTAGGGTTGGCGGTATCAGTGTAATGCAGGGGGCGGAGCTCCCAAATACCAGAGATAGCACAGCGGGGATTCAAGTGCCCTCCAGGGGCGTTTGAAAGTGTGCAGGTTCAGGCCACACACATGCCACGACCCGAGAGCTTTGAGGTGCAGGTAGAAGGGACCAGTCCAGTGAAGTTTAAATGCGCACGGACAGCACGTGGGGCGTAGGCAGGTCCGGGTACAATTTTGGGGGAGAGGGGTGAATAATAGTAAAATAATGCATACGCGGGGCACATGAAGGCTGGGGTGCAGGGATACCGCTCATGAGGGGCAGTTTCTCGGATGGCCGGATGCTCAGTTTAGGAGTTACGAAGCAGCCAAGGTAATTGGGCTCAGGAGCACAATGTTACAGAAGAAAACAGTAGACAATAGCAGAGACTAAGGGGGAAGGTAGGTGGCCCTTATGCTTGGGCTGCCAATTTTGGATCGGGAGAATAAGGATCGAATCTCAGCGTGGCTCAACATGCTATGATCCTGGGCAAATTATTTAATCTCCCCGTGAGTACCACAAAAATGAATTTGTCCAGGTGTGATGCAACTGGTGCTCATGTATAGGCTCATATACGGTTGAGTCGGGCTACAGCAAAACAAAAAAAGGGTCACATTTCAGGACAGAGGGTCATTATTGCTGTGGGGAGGGGGAGGAGAAATGCGACGCGACATGGCAGGCAGGGGAGGGGGCGGAGCGGGGGTGTGGGAGGAGTGCGGGAACAGACGGCGAGGGAAGGAGAGTAGGAGGAGGAGAGTAGGGGAGCTGTGGGGAGGGGGGAGGAGAAATGCGACGCGACATGGCAGGCAGGGGAGGGAGCGGAGCGGGGGTGTGGGAGGAGTGCGGGAACAGACGGCGAGGGGAGGAGAGTAGGAGGAGGAGAGTAGAGGAGCTGTGGGGAGGGGGTAGGAGAAATGCGACGCAACATGGCAGGCAGGGGAGGGGGCGGAGCGGGGGTGTGGGAGGAGTGTGGGAACAGACGGCGAGGGGAGGAGAGTAGGAGGAGGAGAGTAGGGGAGGCACGGCCTAGCGGCCGTGCAATCAAGAAGTGAGGGGGCGGGAGAGTAGGCAAGGCAGGCGGCTGGGGGCATGTGCACGCGCTTTTAAGCTCAATGCGCATGCGCATTGAGCTTAAAAGTCACGGGCACTGCAAGGAATCGCCACGATTCCTTGCAATGTATTGCTTTTAAGCATCTAGAACCTGAATATGCAACTGTAATGGCCTAAAGTTATTTTTGTTTACTTGCTCATACTTTGGACAAATTACTCCAGTTGGACTAGATATGTTGTCATGCATGCACAGAGACCATGGTGGGGTTACTAAACATGGGTATGTTACAGAGATCAGTATGCTTGGAACCTGCTTATGTGATGAGACGAAAATCAATAAAAATAGGTTTGAAACAAAAGAAAAAAGTAGATGCCCACTGCCTAGTTGTCAATGACAAGTGAAATCAGATAATAGGGAACTGATGCTGGTGTAGGGGGTGCTGCCCAGGCCACTGATGGCTGAACTTTGCACCATTACTGATTTGAAGCCAAGTTACTGCCACACAGATCTGCAATGGAAGCATCACCTATCCGCAGATGTTTTAACAAAGCGATTCTGGGGGTCGCCTCTTTCATGCAGCTCCCAACAAATAAAAGTACAGAGATTCGTGGAAATAATATTTACCCAGGGTCAAACAATTTAGGGGAGTGGGGACTGGAATCCTATTTTCCGGGTTTTATAGACAACCAATTTATCACTAGACCACGTCTCCTACTGTTTATTAAAAAAAAATTTGTATCGGAATTTCTTTCTGAATTTTCTTTATTGGGCAAGTGTTATGCTACACTTAACGATACCCATTCTATTGATTACAGAAATGTAAATCGTGGGCCGGCAGTCGCAGTTCGGATTCAGCTCTGCAGTCAGCTGGTTACATGTCGGTCATTTCAGAAGACAGATACATCTGGGAAACTGCCAATTAGGAATTAAACTGTTTTACACGGACCTCTCAAGCAGGCGCGTTAACCTTCTGAACTATTTAATTAAGAATGGAATCTTACTTACAAGCATTTAATAAAAGATGGTTACACCCGGCACATTGACCAGTTTTGCTATCATACCTGTAAAAGTCCGGCAGCTCCCCAACCCGTTATCAGCCATTAGCTGCCCTTTCCTTTGCTTCACAAACCAAACATGGCCGGAGGCTGATAAAATGCTGAGCAAACATGACCGCAGGCCTGCACAGCAGATACCAAACTCACGTAGGACCTCTGCCGTCACCGCCCCCGCCAAGATCGATGAGTGGGGGGGGCTATTAGTTGAGCTACTTAATGCCCACGTATTCATCACTCGAGGGACAGGCCTAATTTTTTGGGCAACAGTTTACCTGTTCCATCAGCGGGCACCTTTAGCTTGATGATTGTCCTTTTATTATAGATTATAAATTGAATTACCTCATAGCCATTTAAATGAAATATTAGATCCTTATACTACCCAGTTGTGCAAATTTTATCGACCTAGGACAGATGAAAGGCTGAGTCATGGATTCAAACCTATACCCTGCAGATTGTACATAGGTTTATACTGGAGCCGCATAAGCCACCTCAGGGGAAGGCACTGGTGTATAAGTTATCACAGTTGTGGGGAGGGGGGAGGAGAAATGCGACGCGACATGGCAGGCAGGGGAGGGGGCGGAGCTGGGGTGTGGGAGGAGTGCGGTAACAGACGGCGAGGGGAGGAGAGTAGTAGGAGGAGAGTAGGGGAGCTGTGGGGAGGGGGGAGGAGAAATGCGACGCGACATGGCAGCTCCCCAACCCGTTATCAGCCATTAGCTGCCCTTTCCTTTGCTTCACAAACCAAACATGGCCGGAGGCTGATAAAATGCTGAGCAAACATGACCGCAGGCCTGGACAGCAGATACCAAACTCACGTAGGACCTCTGCCGTCACCGCCCCCGCCAAGATCGATGAGTGGGGGGGGCTATTAGTTGAGCTACTTAATGCCCACGTATTCATCACTCGAGGGACAGGCCTATTTTTTTGGGCGACAGTTTACCTGTTCCATCAGCGGGCACCTTTAGCTTGATGATTGTCCTTTTATTATAGATTATAAATTGAATTACCTCATAGCCAATTAAATGAGATATTAGATCCTTATACTACCCAGTTGTGCAAATTTTATCGACCTAGGACAGATGAAAGGCTGAGTCATGGATTCAAACCTATACCCTGCAGATTGTACATAGGTTTATACTGGAGCCGCATAAGCCACCTCAGGGGAAGGCACTGGTGTATAAGTTATCACAGTTGTGGGGAGGGGGGAGGAGAAATGCGACGCGACATGGCAGGCAGGGGAGGGGGCGGAGCGGGGGTGTGGGAGGAGTGCGGGAACAGACGGCGAGGGGAGGAAAGTAGGAGGAGGAGAGTAGGGGAGCTGTGGGGAGGGGGGAGGAGAAATGCGACGCGACATGGCAGGCAGGGGAGGGGGCGGAGCGGGGGTGTGGGAGGAGTGCGGGAACAGACGGCGAGGGGAGGAGAGTAGGAGGAGGAGAGTAGGGGAGGCACGGCCTAGCGGCCGTGCAATCAAGAAGTGAGGGGGCGGGAGAGTAGGCAAGGCAGGCGGCTGGGGGCATGTGCACGCACTTTTAAGCTCAATGCGCATGCGCATTGAGCTTAAAAGTCACGGGCACTGCAAGGAATCGCCACGATTCCTTGCAAGTTGGATAAAGAGTGGATAAGCCCCCATAGTCTCGCTTGCTCGATGCGCATGCGCATTGACAGGCGAGACCTAAAAATGCTGTTAAAAGCATTTTTCTAAGTTTTCGCTATTTACCACGAGGTTTGACCTCGCGGTAAATAGCGGGCCGAAATTGCGAATTCGCAATTTTAAAATGGATGATGAATTGCATTTAAGGAATCTCAAATAGAGATTCCTTAAATATAATTCCTCGCAAATTTGCTAAATCGCTATTAGCGATTTTTGCATTTGGGATGATGAATCCCAAATGCAAAAATCGCACTCGCAAAGGGCCAGATTCTCAGAATCTGGCCCTTTGCGAGCGCAAATATGAATGATGAATCAGGCTGTTAGTGTGATAAGGCACATAGGGCCAGATGTGTTAAGCTTTTTGAGGTCGCAAACTGACTGATTTGAAAAAGCTGACCTTTTTCGTCTGCAAAAAAGCATTTTGATATGCATCAAATCCAAAATATGATTCCGTAGCACGTTACTGAATCGCAGTTTTGATTTGCGATCACATACCAATTCATCATTTACAAGGGGCATCACTTCCAAATAGCGAATCGGATTGGTATGTTTTAATGGTTTCAAAACATTATTAATTTGCCAACTACAGAAGTGTAGTGGTAATGCATTTGCAAATTGGAATGGGTTGCCTGGGTACCCTTACCTCTTCATTAATGTAATAAACAGTTTGTTTAAGAAACCTTTCTTTTTAAATGTATCCCGTTTTCTTTTAAGGGAAAGGGTTGCATTTAAAAAAAAAAGAAAAAATACTGCTTTATTTATATAACTTAAATCCCTCTCCACTTAACAATTTTCTTCACCTCATCTCATCCTCAGTCTTATTTAACCCTCATCTTAACCTCCCCTCTTAACGTCAACATCATCTCACGCCTTCTCACCCCAGTCTCACATCAGGGTTATCTTCAGTTCACCTGGACCTCAATTTTCCGCAAACCTGCCCTACCTAAATCACATCTCACTATTACTTCAGCCTTTGCTTCACTTCACCTCAACCATAATGCACCTCAGTCCAGCTTCACCTCTTCTCAACTCAAGATGAACCTAGTCCCACCCTAATTTTATCTTCACCCCACCACAGGGCTTTAAATGGGCTGGGTCTCACCGGTGCTCAGCACCAGCAGTTTTTTAAAGGGGGTCTCGTAACGGGTCTCTATCAGGCTCTCTTTTGTGCCCTGGCACAGGCGCTCCGTTTTTTTCGGAACTGCAGTAGAGCAGGTACATCGATGTGCGCGTGCACACACTGCTCACTTCACAGTAGTGGAGAAGTTACTGCATGACGTCATGCCAGGTGAGCAATGTAGGGGGAAGGGAAATCATTTAAAGAGAGTCATTTTCTCTCTGTATTTCCCTTCTCGTTTTGAAACTCGGGAGCAGTAACTACATGGCGGTGTCACCAGGGCTTTAAGTGGAAGCTTTTCAATATTATATACAAACCAGAGTTGCTGCTTATTTATCTTATGCAACAAACAGCCATTGACAAACCCAGTAGTTCTGATTTGTTGTAGGTATGATGTTACTTGTTGCATCATATGTCTGGGCGCAATGACAGCAACAGCAAAATACAAGTCGGCGGCACACTATTCTAAACCCAGATTTTTACCTTATGTGTTTTTAAGCCATGGCCTTAATTTCAATGGTCACGCCCCTTTGAGAGACCCCCCAGTTTTTTAGTCCCACTTAAAGTCCTGCCCCACACCACTCGCACCTCAACCTCATCTGACGACAACTCAGTACCTTCCTCACTTCGTCTAAATCTTAACCTCATTTTACCATATTTGCAACCTTAACCCTCCTCTCTCAACCACACGCTCACCTCAACTTAACCACACCACATTTTCACCCCATCCTCCTCTGAAACAAATACCTAAACTCAACCTCACTTTAGGCTTGCCTCATCTCAACCTCAATTTCACTTTTTTTGTAATTTTCTCCGAAGGAGGTCCTTCTTTACATCAGTTTCATAAAACCATTATCCAAATAGTTTTGTATTTTTTGCAAAATCCTTTGGGGCAGATTTATGTTAACTGGCGCATCCCGAGGGATGCGCCAGTTAACATGCGCCACAGTGCGCCACAGCTACGCCACCCATGGTGCGCCGCATTTATAATGCGGCGCACCATGGTGCAAAAACAGCACAGATGCTTGACGCATCTGTGCCGGAAATGTGACGCATTGCTGGAGTTGCGTCGCAAGCGCGACGCAGCTCCAGCAAGGCTCGGGGGTGCCCCATTCAACTAATGCTGCATCAAGACCTACGCCTGTTTCAAGCAGGCGCAGGGTTTTGACGCAGCATTGGCCAGAAAGTGACTGAGTGAAATCTCATAGATTTCACTCAGCCACTTTCAGGAGGCGTTCCTGCGCAGGAACGCCCCCCCTGTGCAGGAACGCCTCCTTATGGCGCAGTGCTTTACAACGTGACGCAGCTCCTAGATGCGTCACGTTGTAAATAGGGCGCATTGTTTGCACCACAGTTGCGTCAAAAAAAGTGACGCAATTGCGGCGCAAAGAGGCGCAACGGCCTCATAAATCTGCCCCTTTATTTGTGTTCCAATCTGAAGTGAAAGTGTGCGCAGAAGGCTCTGTAATTTGGATTTGAACACAAATGAAGGATTTTGCAAAAATACAAAAACTACTTGGACAATGTATCTATATGTTCAAAGAGTTGTAAGAGAAAAATAGAAGGTTAGTGGTTTAATGGCTCTTATGTAAAGGAGCACCTCCTTTGGAGAACATTATCTATTGCTTTACAAGTGGAAACTGTTTTTGGAGGAACAGGCGCCAGCCTCCCTATCACCATAACCCCATTTTTTCACTGAAATACAAATTGTACTTACAAAGTTTGAAATGTTAGGTATATCGAACAAGTCCTATCGCTACATGAACTGAAAATCCTTTCATTTTAGTCAGAAGAGACAATGCGAAATGGAAATGCAAGCGATTTTAAGTCTAACAATATTGCGTTCATATTCCTTAAATCCTTTGTAAATTGTGGCCTGTGTATTCAACAAGCAGAGCCGCACTGGCTTATAGGACAATCAGGCAGTGCCTGGAGGGATGCTAGAACAGATCAGTATTTGGGTCGGTGTTTGGCTGTTGGCGGGCCCTTTTTACATTCTGCTGGGCCGGTTTTTACTGCTAATTTCCCTAATAGTAAAACAACATTGCCTGCAGCAAGCTCAAGTCTATGCAGTTTTCCATATCTCGCAAAGCACTTATACAGCGAGTCTTTGCAAGTACTATTTGCACACATGGGGCACTTTTTTTTAATCTGTATTATTCTTTAATTGGGGCCACTTTTATTTTGTTATATTTTCTGTCCCAGTCCGACTCTGTGGAGGTGGGTCAAAGCGAGTGTCATCAAGCAGCATTGCTAATGAGCAACACATTCATTGCAATTATTTGCAGTCTAATGATAGCACTATTATTTTACACAGTTTACATTTTTCACAGTTTGGAAATGTATGGATCTACTTGCCGTGCACTTATACTCACTTTGTCTAAGATTCCCCAAACTGTTTCCACAGGTGGCTTGGGAAAGGGCTGTGATTTTCCGTGGAGGAGATGAACTCCCTGAAATATGATTCCATATCTGGCGATTATTCAGATTTGCAGGGAACTGAGGTTTACCAAGGTCACATGCAGTAGAAGGCTGAGCAGGTAAAGGAGCCTTGCCATCACGCCTGCTGGGGCTCGTCTGATTACAGAATTTGCAGGATTGCAGTGAATGAAAGATTTTGGTCTCAGCATATGGTGGAGCAACCAGGATTTATGTCCAGAGGCAGGGATGGCTCGAGAACAGGTCCCAGCTCCTAGGCCACATGTTAACCATGCAGTTGGCACCCTTCATTTTTTATATATATCTATCTATATATCTATCTATCCATCTATCTATATGAATATATATATATATATATATATATATATATATATATATATATGTGTGTGTCAATCAATCAATCATGACACTTATAGAGCGCGCTACATACCCGTAGGGTCTCAAGGCGCTGGGGGAGGGGGGGTGCCGCTACTGCTCGAACAGCCAGGTCTTCAGCTTCTTCCTGAAGGAGAGGTGGTCTTGGGTCAGGCGCAGGTCGGTCGGGAGGGAGTTCCAGGTCTTGGCGGCCAGGTAGGAGAAGGACCTTCCTCCTGTAGTCGCTCTTCGGATGCGGTGGTTGGCTGATCGGAGGTGGCGTTTGGGAGCGTAGAAGTTGATCCGGCTGTTGAGGTAGCTCGGGCCTTGGTCGTGTAGGGCTTTGTGTGCGTGGGTGAGGAGGCGGAAGGTGATTCTCTTGTTGACGGGGAGCCAGTGAAGGTCTCTCAGATGTCCGGAGATGTGGCTGGTTCGTGGGATGTCGAGGATGAGTCTGGCTGAGGCGTTCTGGATCCGCTGGAGTCTCTTCTGGAGCTTGGCGGTGGTACCGGCGTAGAGGGCGTTGCCTTAGTCCAATCGGCTAGTGACGAGGGCCTGTGTGTGTGTCAAATCCACAGTGTGCTTCAAAGCAACACGCGCACTCGGTAGTAAAGATGCCTAGGTTTCTTTATTCTCAGACAACGTTACGCGTTTCGACACCAAAGTGTGTCTTGATCAAGACACACTTTGGTGTTGAAACGCGTAACGTTGTCTGAGAATAAAGAAACCTAAGCATCTTTACTACCGAGTGCGCGTGTTGCTTTGAAGCACACTGTGTATTTGACATTAATCTTTTTCGGCTGGGTTCGCCGAACAACGCGCCACCTGACTATGGGAGTGAGGATCCCGGAAGGACCCTTTTGCTTGCAAGTTTGATATATATATATATATATATATATATATATATATATATATATATATATATATATATATATATATATATATATATATATATATATATATATATATATATATATATATATATATATATAAAATGCCTCTAATTTGGCACCCATTTAACTTGGCATCATAGGTGATCTGGTTCGACCTAATACACAAACACAGTACAATGATATTTTGATCAATCGTCAACTCCTAAATGGAATCATAGAGATACTGGATTCCTGATGGCCGGTAACATAGATTGGCCATGTTGGTTTTGCATCAGATTCACAGGGGATCAAATGAACAAGCATAGTCAAATAATTGTGATTGGGCAGAAGGGTTTTACTTAGCACTTTGGCCCTGGATTGTGCATATCTAAGAGGCAGTTGAGGGCCCCAAAGGCTAATACTAAATTATTATAGAAATATCAAGGGTGTAGCAAATGAGCAGCTACCCTGCGTGCCATAGGCCCCACAACGTTGAAGACTTTTTTAAACACCCTACCCACATCCCTGATGGGAAGTTGGATTTCCTCTAAAGATAATAATGCATGACTCATTTCCAAGTATCCGATAACTGTATCTCTCCTTTCGTGCTAAGAACACGTTATTGTATCTTTCATGATATTCAACCACACATCCCTTGAAGAGTTGTGCGGCGAAGGAAAGAGGAATATGAATATATTATTGTTTAAATGAATGAGGCTCACCTTCTTTTGACTTCACGTTTCTTGCTCTTCCTGGTCCCTCCGAACAGCACAGCTGACAACCAGCGAATTACAATTTCTCTCACAAATGAAGAGAGTGATGATTAATTAGATGAACTCACCCGTGGTCATCGGGTGTAGAGATAGTTAGTTTTGCGGTTCCGCAGACAGAGCACTTTGTCTTTGAAGTCAGTTTTCCTCTGGATGGGTCTGCTGTCAATGGGAGATTAGGAGTTGTTTTTAGAAGGCAGGCAGTTTTCCCAGGGCTCTGGAGGTCGCCGTACTGCGGCACGAGAAACTTTTCTTTAGCAGGGTCTTTGAGGGATGCAGACAGGCTGGTGGGGCTGGGGCCAAGTCAGTTGATGTCTTCAGTCTTTACTGCAGCACGGCTCTTCTTTGTCCTCTTCTTCGTAGGTCATCGGTAATCTGAGAATTAAGGTTCAAGGGTGCCCTTAAATACTAGTTTTAGGGGCGTTATAGGGGTCAGAAGATAGTAGCCAAGGGGCTACTTACCTTTAGGGCACCTGCAACCCTTTGTATGTCCACTCCATATGGGGATGGGGCATATCACTAACCCTATTTGCTAAACAATATGGAGGATTCTCGAAGGAGTGAGTCACTACAGCTCAGGGTACCTTAGGGGTGGTCCTGGTGGTGAGGGGACACACCTCTCTTGCGTACTAATTTTCTTACTCTGATCAAAAGGGGAAGGATCACTTGTCCTGCATAACGTCGGGTATGCTGGAACGGTTCTGACTAGTCCCAATAAAAAACCCTCATGCACGTGTTGGTGAGTTTTGCGATGTTAAGCGGTATATCTTGGTTCTCCGCTGTCCCTCACATGTGTCTGCATAATCATAGGGTTTAGTTGTTTATGCAACCTCCATCCAGGAGGTGATACCCTCAGTTAAAAACAGTAGTGAACAGTGATAGTGACTGTGACGTGATAAAGTGAAAAATGGTAAAAATGTCTCTATCATCCAGAACAATTTCTTTTATTAGTTCTGATTTTCGGAGGCAAAGTTTTTATAAAATATTACCGGTGAATAAGAGTGATTATGACTCTTTCACACTACAGTTGTGGTATAGGTCGACATGTTTCAGCCCTAGAATCGCCAAAAGGTCGTGGGGGCTTTCATCAGGACCACAGTGCAAAGTGTGTAGAGACCTCTCACGTCTCTACATGTGAAAGGAAAATTTGATTCTAAAGGAACATGACGTTATGCTGCTCCTAATAAGGTCAATTTTGTACCTATAAAGAAAAAAGACATACTAGACAAGGGGAAGGGTATGGGAAAACATTTAAGACTAGTCTACTGGTTTAAATTATCAGGAACATATATAACGCACAATGGCGTCGCAACTAAAAAATGGCAATACTTCAAACTGACTACCCTCAGCCTAGAGTAGGGTCAACTCTCTCATTGTTAGCGTTTCAACATTATGAATCATCATTAAGTGTATTGGAACTTTGTGATAAGTCTAAGAATTTGAAATGTGCTCCAGATAAGTATCCACTTTGTTGTGCATGTTGCTAATCGATTTTCTCTCAAAAATGTGGAAAATCAATCTATTATGGGATGGCCGAATTGTGCGCTATTATTGTATCTCACACTTAATTTGTTTAGCTTAGCGAGTAATGGTCTCTAAGAAATTCAAGTGTATAGCTTTAACACATATCATTCTCATTCATCTGTGGCACTCGTCAAAGTGCCTTCGTTAATGACTATATAGTACCCCATAGGCATCTGGAAACGTAGCGTATTCAGATCTTAAGAACGATTCCCTTGCACACATCGTTCTCATTCAACTGTCTCATTCACAAACGTACCTTCGTTAATGGCTATATTGTGCCGCTTCACGATCCGGGTGGGTCAGGGAGGCACACTATAACAATGAATAAGGGTTCAGTAGGAGGTCAAAATTGTACAGATACATTACAGTTTTGCCGTGTTCTGCTCTTCGCGCTACCTCTGCCACTCCGTCAGTTGCTTATTCTGACACTGCCAGCACTGATCCCGGGAACAGATTGTTGTTCCGGGAATGCGTATTTGAAGTTGTGAACGGAAGAGAGATGGAAAACAGACTTCTGGGTGTCACGTTTTAGTCTGTTTTTTGATCCATTTTTGATCTATTTCAAAATCGTATGAAATTAATTGCCAATAAAGATAATTTTGAGAGTGTTGTTGATTCTACGCTCGGTATTACCGCATTGATCCTAATAGATTTGCAAAGTTAATGATAGTGGTCTAGGTTAACTTATGCACACAAAATAGATGGAAAACAGACTATTAGTGAAACATGACAATGTTACTGTGGCTGGTCTGATTAATCCAAATGTTCTTAGATGAAGTTAATTATTTACAAGTCAATTGCGCTCGTGTCACCAGTTTGACATTACTTGAATTCGTAGAGGACAGTTCACGTAGAGAACAGTAAGGTACGAACTTGTAGGGTCATAGTTGTTATGTGTATACTGCGGAGGGTCACTTAACAAATTACTGGATCAGTAGTTCATTTCTAGATTCAGCCGCATGGTATTGATTGTGAGCAATTGCAGAGTCATGGTGATTGACATAATTCTGTGGTGCCTTCACAGTTAATTTCAGATCTTATTCTCATGTATTTTGCTTCTTGCTGCTTGTAACCAAGTGTGTTACCATCATCTGTAGATGTTACCCCATGGTATGTTATCATTTAATCCATTCTGGTCGGTGCCAAGTCTGTGTACCTAGCGTTGCTCCTTTTCAAAGAGAATCCTTTCTGCATTATGGTATTTCTTTTGCAATGTTTCCAAAACTATCCACTTCAGATCATTGACAGTATGACCTGCTTCTAAATAGTGGTTGGACATCTTTGTTGTCATTTTTTTGCACTTAACTTTGCTTCGATGTTCACACAAACGTTGTTTGATCTTTCTGCATGTCATTCCTATGTAGCTTTTCTTACATGGGCATGTGATCATATAGATCACATGACTCGTATTGCAGTTCGTGTGGTTAAGAAGTCTCCATTTGAAATCAGGCAGTAATTGTATCTCTTTTGTAGCTTTTGTCAAAGGGCAAACTGAACATGACCCGCATGGGTAAAGGCCAGTTACAGGGCTCATGTCCCATGGTGAATTCGTGATTGCCAATGGTTTCTTGGGAGGGGGTCTTGTGTGAACCAAAATAGCTTTAAGGTTGCGGGTTCTCTTATTTGCAAACCTTGGTTTGGGCCATTGGATGTTGGCTGAAGTTAGGATCCTCCATTTTTTGTTTACAATCTTCTTCAGTTTGTTGCTAGCAGGGCCATATGCTGTTACACAGGTCGTCACATCAGGTTCTGGTTCCCTTAGTGTGGTTTCAAGGAGACCGTCCCTATGTTGATTGCGAGATCTTTTTTTGCATTTATCGATGATTCTTTTAGGGTAGTACATTTCTTCAAGTTTTCCACTCAGATCGTTGGCTTGTTGTTTGTATTCTGTAAGTTTGCTACAGTTTCTTCGTAGCCTCAGAAATTGGCTATAAGGGAGGTTCTCCCTTAATGGTCTGGGGTGAAAGCTCTGAAAAGAAAGTAGTCTGTTTTTTGACGTAGGTTTAGAGAACGTCTTCGTTTGTAAAGTCTGGCCTTCTGTGTAGATAGTGATGTCTAAAATCATTTGTTTGTTGTTGGCTGTATAGGTGAATTTCCCATAGCTCCCTGGTCAGTCTTGGACCTGGCTATCGAGATCACCATCGAATCACCCCTTATTTGGACGTGATCCCTGGACAAGCCTCCCTCCATATCTTTCTTGTTCCTTGCGACAAGTTCGCTCACCCGCATAGCCCCATGGAATGCCAATGCGAAAGCTGCCCGGAACAGAACTGCTTCGAAATGGGAGGAACACGTCTCATCCAGCTTTGCTAAAAGCAGAGACAGTCTGTCCAAGCCAATCGGGCGCCTCGTATCTTGCTTGCGACCCTCGAGGCGCTGCCAGCCGCGAAGGGCTTTCTTAACCAAAAAGGAACCCGTCGGGTCTTTTATGCCATGCACCTGAGCCATGAATGAAATGGCCGCTCTATGCCTACTGGCCGTTGCCGCTGATCGGCCCTCCCTGTGCAGCGCTACCAGGAACCCCAGGAAGGATTCCTCCTGACCCCAGTTCTGACTCCCTGTGGGACCCAAAAATGTGCAATAGGAACGAAACGCTCCTTCGTATGCCTTCCTTGTCCTAGGGGCTAAGCTCGCTGCCACGAGGTCTTGTAATCCGGGGCACCGATTAGCCATAGTGCTTCGGGGAATGGTGCCGCCTCTAGGTCCGCTGTATGTAGATAACCCCTGAATGCCTGCACATGTGAACGAGAGAGTGCATCAGCCGCATGATTCAGTACGCCTGGCACATGTTTCGCCCTGAACTGTACATTCAATCTCATGCAAAGCAGCATAATTTCTTTCAACAATCTCAAGATCCATTTGCAGCGTGCTGCCTGTTGGTTAATGCAGTCGACAACAGTCATATTATCAGACCAAAACACCACTGAGCGGTTCCTGAAGTCGTCAGGCCATGCCATCAGAGCGACCCAAATGGGGAATAACTCCAAGAACCCAATGTTACCTGTGAGACCGTTGGAGTGCCACCACGTCGGCCATGTTTGCGCCGACCATCGATTACCTAAGATGGCGCCAAATCCCACGCTCCCCGCTGAGTCAGTCCATAGACCTAGTTCATCTGAAGACGCTGGCGGGGAGTTCCACACGACTCGACCGTTGAAGTCCGCCAGAAATGCCAACCAAATGCGCATATCCTGGCGAACCTCTGCCGACAGTCTCGTACGGTGGTGACCCTCTTTGAGACCAACCATAGCTTGTGCGATAGAGCGCGAGAAGGGGCGGGCCATAGGCATCACCCTCAAAGCAAAATTAAGCTGACCCACTGTTTGTTGCAACTGGTGCAGGGTCACTTTCTCCCTGCACAGGCATTGCGTCACGGAAGCCCTAAACTTGGCCACCTTTGCCATCGGTAAACGGAAACATCCCTCCACAGAGTCGAGTTCAATTCCCAGAAAATCCAGTGAAGTAGATGGTCCCACCGTCTTACCTGGTGCCAATGGGACTCCAAACTCTCTCATGAGGATGCAGAAGTCGTGCAGCGCCTGCGCACAGTTCGTATCGCCGGCTGCCCCCAGAACAGGAAGTCATCAAGATAGTGCATAACATGCCTATGCCCTGTAGCCTCGGTGAATGCCCACTCTAAAAAACAGCTGAACATTTCAAAATAGGCACAAGAAATGGAGCAACCCATAGGCATGCATTTATCCATGTAATAAAACTCCCTTGAAATGCAAAACCTAGCAAGCGCAGATCCTGCGGGTGCACCGGAAGCAACCGGAACGCCGATTCGATATCTGATTTCGCCATCAGCGCCCCGGGGCCTAGGTGGTTTAACATGGCCACGGCGTCATCGAACGATGCATACCGTACCGAACAAACTTCTGGGTCAATGGCATCGTTCACCGAGGAACCCCTTGGAGCAGAAAGGTTATGTATAAGTCTAAACTCCCCCGGGTCTTTCTTCGGGACAACCCCCAACGGGGAACAGATGAACTCCGCCACCGGCGGGCGATGAAATGGCCCTGCCACTCGCCCTAAACTGACTTCTTTTGCTATTTTCTTCTCTGCCACGCCTGGGTTGTGCTGTACCGATAACTGGTTCTTACAAAAGGAGTCCCCCCGAAAATCCCCCGCCGGGATGTGGAAGCCATGTAAGAATCCCTTCCTCAACACCCCAGCGGATACATGATCAGGGTATTTGTTCAACCAAGGAGTCATAGCCATGAGATCAACGGGTGTAGGCAATCGGTCACAACGGTCTACCTCATTCCTGCTTAGACCCCCCTTTTCCTCCCGTCCCGCTATTTTTTGATCTACATGAACTCTCCGGGTGTGAGGAATTCCCACAGCCGGCACACACATGCTTAAACCGACATGTTCCCTGCGGTCTGTTACAGTTGCCTCGATTGAAGCCCCAACAGACCCCACGTTTGCCGCCATTCCCGCCGGTCTTAGGCTGGTAATCCCCACCGGTGCCCGCTCGAAAGGGCACCGCGGGCTTTTGGCGGACAATTCCTGACCCGCTCCCGCCTGGCGAGGACGTACCTGCCGCCCCTGGCAAGAGCTGCTTGTGCCATGACACCGAGTCCAGACAATCCCAAGTCAAAGTAGCATCATATTCTTTTGCTTTTCGGAATTTCATGTCATAACCTTTCCATTCCTCCCCCTCATACATTGAATAAAAATCCATAATGCGATTTTGGTAGCAAGTCAACTCAGTCATAACCTCAGGTTTACGTTCCCCCATAACTGCAGTGAATATAGAGAAGGCCTTAACCCAGTTCGTTACTGTCTCATCCACCCTAAATTCCGCCATCTTGGCGCGCCAGACGCTCGGGTGCCACAAATCCTTCTGTGTTTTCGCGTATTCCATCTCGCGATGGTCAGTTAACAATGAAAACATGTTGACATACTTGTCCCCCATATTAACTCTTTCGTGGCCATGGGAATGTGCTGTGCAACCTTTTCCCGCCTCGAGGGTATTGAGCCCTCCCCCGCCATTGGCAATGCGAGCTTACCCGGATCGGCCGTTGTTCCTGCCGTCTTCTCCTGACCAACTGCTGGTCCTACCGGTGCCACCTGTGGGGGAACAAGAGGAGCACTCGCCTTTGCGACATCTCTCGACTGCCGCAATTGCTTGATTAGTATTCTGGCCTCTTCGGCCGGGTCTCCAGGGGCCACTGTGCCCCCAGCCTTTTTCTTGAGCCATGCTGCCAACTGGATGGCCAATTCGGGAGGCATTTCCTCATCATCAGCAGGAGTGATCACAACCGGGATCGGCTGACCTATATCTGGGTTTTGTACCGGGTTGTCTGCTGGCATGAGGGGGGCGACTGGGGGTACCTCTGGAACCGGGACCTCCCCCGAAACCGCCCTCTGCTTAACCCGTTTCCCTCTACCCTCGGGGACGACTCCCGACAAGGCCGGGCCTATTACCTTTTTAGGGTGACCCGGGTCGCTTAGTGCGGCCAGTTGCTTCTTTACCTCTGCCAAACTTCGACCGATCGATTGGACTTGTCCGAGTTTTCGGTCCATGCAAGCCATCCGGTTCGACAATAGGCGTAACACCTTATCCGTCTCGGAACCCTTTTCTGCTTTCTTGCCGGCCATGGTTACGAGTATTCCGCCTTTAGTCGATCTACGAGGTCCTGAACCCTTCGAACTCCAGATAACTGAAAGAGAAAAAACAAGATTACAAGTTCTCAAAATTGCTGCTTGTTCCGTCGAGGGCTCACGAGCAACGAGTGGGTGCAGCCTTCCAAGCCGAGGAACAAGAGGACGCTTCTTCGGATTCCCGCTCTATTTATTCTTCTGTGGGAGGGCGTGTACCCTCCTCCTGTACGCCTTCGGGGCGTGGTCTTCTTTGGAGGTGTCTAGGACAACCCCTCTTGGGCGGGAGAAGGCGCGCCCCGGCTACGCCACTTCGGGCATACCAGCCGGGCCACGCCCCCCGCCCAAAATGGTTTCCCGGGGGGATCGAGGCACCCAACCATATGTTCGGGGGGACCGAGTGGTCACCCCTTTCCAATTGACTCCTTCGAGGGTAAATTTCCTCTGATGGCTCGAAACAGGAGGGGCCACCAGTGGAAGGGCATAACACAGCCCACACTATTTAGAGTGGATGATGCAATGCCTTTTTCCTGCCTGTCACCACCAGGAAAAACCTAATAGTGATGGACAAAAAATGAATGGTTCCCACACTCTGGGTGAAATTTCTAGCTGTGAAACCATTAGTTTTCTGCTTTTCTGAAATAAACTCCTGCTTTGGAAGTTTGTTTCTGAAAAACAAAAGAATTATAAAAGTTTGGTTAACGTTATTAAGGTAGCTATATCTTGCATCCGCGCCATGCACAGTGTTGTCATCAATGATGTTATTACAAATGTTGTCAGTGATGTTATCAATCATGTCATAAAACATGTTATGAGCAATGTAATATGTGGGAAAATTAGCAGTGTATGGTGAGGGCATGAGTTATAGTTATTAGCGATAATTATGAAAGGTGAATTTCAGTGGTTTGTTGAGTCTAAAACACCTGTGGAACCCTATTCTTGGGTCAACAAGCCCTCTCAGAGTCTGTAGAGTCTGTAGAGACCCCGAGAACCCCATACGCCTGGGCCAAAAACTTTGATATTTCCAAAACTACACTAAACCACAAAAAGCAGGCTTACTGGAACAAGATCGTTTCCTGCCAAATTTGGTGTAATTCCATTCTGTAGGTTGTGCAATATTGCTTTCCAAAAAAGTCTTTGGAAAATGCATGGAGATGTTCTGTTTTAGGACCCCTTTACCCTGTTTTCTCACCCTCTTTTGACAGATCACCCCAAACTTTTCGGGAAGGAGCTGAGGTGAATGCACTTTTTTGGGCAAAGCTTCATGAAGATCTGTCAAACAGCACCAAAGTTATCAGCAAACTAAAAAGTGCTGGTTTCAGGGATGTTATAGTTAGTTGGAGATTTCACTATAACAAAACCATAGAAATGCGGGCGTTATAGTTAGTAAACCTAACTATAAAATGTGCGCCTGCAATGCACTGCTGATGATGTCACATGTTACATCACTCATGACATGCTCAGTGACATCACTGATGACATCTCAAATGATATCACTGATTACATCACTGATGACATCATCCAGTGAATGTGTGTTTCTGTAAAGTATAAAAATATGTTTTTATATATATATATATGCCAAGTTGTATTGACGTATGAGTGGGTGTATGAGTGTCTGAATGGATGATTTAGAAGGTATGTGACTGGCAGTATAAGTGAGTGATTAAATGTGTCTTACTGAATTCATGGGTTAGAAACTAAACTGTGTGAGTGTCTTGATAAGTCTGTTAGTTGGAGTGTAAGCGGCTGCATGGCTTGGTGAGTAGCTGCATGATTGTCTATATGGGTCATTTATTGGTTATCTGAGTATCTGTATGGGTGCCTGAGTGTCTTTTTGGGTGAGTGGGAGTGTGTGTGACTCTGTGCATAGATATGTGAGTGATTGTTTCACTGGGTGTATAGGTTCGAGAGTGCATATGGAAACAGCTGTATGGGTGGGTCAGTGTGTGTATGGGTGTGCTGGTGAGTGAATGGATGTTTCAGTGGTGCATGTGGGAGTAACTACATGTTTTAAAGCAGTATATGTGAGTGTTGGAGTATATAAATGACTGTATGTGAGAGTGACTGGTTACAAGAGTATCTGTATGGATGAGTGTGTGTTTCTATCAGTGATTGTTTAAGAGAGTAAGTATGTGTTAATATCTGCATAAATACGTGTGGTGGTGTGTGTATGACTGTATAAGCAAGGAAATGGGTGTGTGATAGTTTCTTTGCATGACTGACCAGGTGTATGAGCAACTCTTTGGGTGAGTGGCAGTGTGTGAGTGTTTATACGGGTATATGAGTGGATAAATCAGTGGCTGTATAGAGGAATGACTGTGTGTATGAGTGACTGTATGGGTTAGTGGGTGGATGTGTGTATAGACGTATGAATCACTGAACAGGTATGTACTAACTGCTATTGGTCTGTCTATGGTTTCGATATTGGTGGTCTGTATTTTAGAGAGGGTGTATGAAAGGTTTTATTGGGGTATGAGGAGGTGCATCAGCTGATCGCGTGGATGATGTCATCAGTGATGTCATTTGAGATGTCATCAATGATGTCATCAGTGATGTCACTGAGCATGTCATGAGTGATGTAATATGTGACGTCATCAGCAGTGCAATGCGGGGGCATGAGTTATAGTTAGGTCTACTAACTATAACTGCCGAATTTCTATGGTTTTGTACAAGTGAAATCTCCAACTAACTATAACGTCCCTAAAACCTATGGTTTTTTCAGTGAATTTCTAAGGTTGTTTCAATGCTAATTTCTAATTATAACGTCCCTGAAACCTATGATTTTTTTCTATGAATTTCAAAGGTCTTTTAAATGAAAATTTCTAACTATAACATCCCTGAAACCTATGTTCTTTTCAGTGAATTTCTAAAGTTTTTTAAAAGCTAATTTCTAACTATGCCTACAAAGGTAGGAAATGGGAAGAAAGAGGAAGAAAAACGCAGAATGAAGCAAGACAAATGCAGTAAGAGGCAACAGGAGTCCAGAAAGACAAAGAAAAGTGCAGGAAAAAGAAGAGATGTGCAGAAATAACCAACAGAGGAGCAGAAAGTCCTCCTGTGCCCCCAACTTTTTGCTGATGGGTATTGGTGGTAATTGACTCTGACTACCCAGGCCTAGAGCCAGTGCTATGCTAAAAGACACTTAGAATACAGTGAAAACACCTACATACACTAGGGAACTCTATGCGTTGGGGTACCCCTGTGATTAGTAAGCATGGGCTGAAAATTCGCTCCTCTCGCGAAATTTGCGGATTTTGGGCAATTTCGCGTTCCGCGAATCGCGCGAAATTGCCAAACAATCCGCAATTCGCAAGTTTGCGATTTTTTTTGCTTGTTCGCGCTTCAAAAATACAATCTTGCGTGCGCTGCATTGACTTACCTTGATTCTGAGTTTGCCGAGTTGATTTCCTCCCGCGAACAAGATGGTCGCGCCCAAAAATGACTGCATGGGTAAGTTCGCGGTAGCCGCGCTGAAAAAAAACCCAGCGAACAAGCCAAAATATTACAATTCGCCCATACTTAGTGATTAGCATGACCTCCTCTGTATTTGCCATGAGTTAATGCCTGGGTCATTGGATGAGTGCATGAGTAGTGCCTGGTTGATTAGAGTGCTACAAGGAGAGTGCATGGTGATTTTATAAGTAATTGGGTTTTGGCGCAGTGATTGGATAATCAATGCCTGGGTGATTGGAGGACAGCATAGATAGTACCAGGGAGATTACTCGACTGCATAGGTAGTCCTCAAGGTATTGCAGCAGTGCAAGTGTTAGTGCCTGGGTCATTGCATGAGTATATGGGTATTGAGTGGATAATTAGAGTACTGCAAGGAGAGTGCGTGGTGAACTTATAAGTGCTTGGCTATTGGAGGAGTTTTTGAATTAGTACATGGTAGCAGCTGGGTGACTGGAGGAGTGCACAGGGAGTGACAGTGTGATTGTGGGACTGCATGGGTATTACCTGGGGAATTAAAGCAGCAAATGAGAAGTGTGTAAGTGGGTACAGGACTGTATGGGTAGGGCATATAGGATTGTAACAGTGATCAGTTAGTGCCTGGATCATTGCATGAGTACATAGCTACTAACTGAAAGATTAGAATACTGCAAGGAGAGTGCCTGAGTGAATTCATAAGTGCTTGGGTATTGGCGGAGTGTTTGGATTAGTACATGGTAGTGGCTGCGTGACTGGAGGACTGCACGGGGAGTGACAGGGTGATTGCTGGACTGCATGGGTACTACCAGGGGAATTGAAGGAGCAAATGAGAAGTGTGTAGGTGGTTAGATGACTGCATGGGTAGTACACAGGGATTGTAGCAGTGCATGTGTTAGTGCCAGGGTCATTGCATGACTACATGGGTATTGACTGGGTGATTAGAATACTGCGAGGAGAGTGCATGGTGAATTTATAAGTGCTTGGGTTTTGGCGTAATGATTGGATAAGGACATAGGACTGGCTGGGTGATTGGAGGACTGCATAGGTAGTACCAGGGTGATTACTGGACTGCATAGGTAGTCCTCAATGGATTACACCAGTGCATGTGTTAGTGACTGGATCATTGCATGAGTACATGGGTAGTGACTGGATGATTAGAGTGCTGCAAGCACAGTGCATGCTGATTTTATAACTGCTTGGGTTTTTGCGGAGTGATTTGATAAGTACATAGTGCTTGCTGGGTGATTGGAGGAGTGCATGGGTAGTGACAGAGGGATTTCTAGAGTACATGAGTACTACCTGGGTAATTGGAGGAGTGAATCAGTAGTGTGTAGGTGGTAGAGGTCTGCATGGGAAGTGCTTAGGGGATTTTAGCAGTGTGTGTGTTAGTGCCTGGGCCATTCCATGAGTACATTGGTACTGACTGGAAGATGAGAGTACTGCAAGGAGAGTGCATGGTGAATTTATAAGTGCTTGGGTTTTAGTGGAGTGATTGGATAAGTAAATGGTGCTGGCTAGGGGATTGAAGGAGTGCATGGGTACTGACAGGGCGATGGCTGGACTGCATGGGTAGTGCGTGGGGTATTGTAGCAGTGCATGTGTTAGTGTATGGGTCATTGCATGAGTGCATGAGTACTGACTGGATGATTAGAGTACTGCAAGGAGAGTGAATGGTGAATTTATAAGTGCTTATGTTTTCTCCCAACTTACAATGCAGCAGAGGGTCCGTTTGCACATTGGTGAGTTGAGGGGGTGAGCCTGATGTGACAAGTGTGCAAACGTGTCTGTGGCGTTTTTTAAGTTGGGGGATTAAGTCCCCTTGAATCTTGAGGGTCCCTGGGGCGCAACTAGCCCACCAGGATACCTACAGTTAGCACCACTGCAACGAAACTCTGTTGTGCTTACTGAAGGTACCTGGTGGGCTAGTTGGCCCCCAGGGACCCACAGGATTAAAGGGGATTTAATCAACCAATTTACAATGTGCCCGGGGGTGCATTTGCACACTTATTATGTCAGGCCCCGCCCACTCCCTGTACTACTGCTCAAACGAGCGTCCTGGCACGTTGTAAATTTGGGGATTAATTCCCCTTGAGTCCTGTGGGTCCAAATGGGCCAACTAGCCCACCAGGTACCTCCAGTAAGCGCCAAAGAGCTGCGTAGCAGAGAGGTGTAAAGGGGCATGGCCTCCGAACACCTCTCTGCAATGCAGCTCCCTGATGCATACTGGAGGTACCTGGTGGGCTAGTTGGCCCCCAGGGGCCCTCAGTATTCAAGGGAAATTAATTCCCCCACTTACAATGCGCCAGCGGGCGTGTATGCTGAGTGCTGCAGTTAGGGGGCGGGGCCTCCGTCGCGATGCGGCTTTTTTATTTTTTATTTTATTTTACATGGGGGGCTGTGTGGCCCCCTCCTTTTACATTAATTAGGGCCCTGGGAACCCCATCCTTGGGGCTCAGGGGTCCATAACAGACCCCCATTTTAGTGCCCCGGGGAGGAGGCTGTCCCAGGGGCATGTAGGGGGGCTTGAGCACCCCACACGTTTATTTTTATTTTTTTTAAGCCCCAGTGGGTGGCGGTCCCCAGGGCTGCAAGAGAGCCAAGTGTCCTCCCGCACATAATGTTAAGCAAGCCCCCGCGGGCCCCCACATACATTTGTTGCAAATGCCACAGGGACCTGGCCCACCCAGGGGAAATTAATTCCCCCACTTACAACGCACCAGGAGGAGCGTTTGCTGAGTGCTGCAGTTAGGGGGTGGGCCTGTTACAAAAAAATGGGAAGGGCGCTGCGCGGACCCCATCCTGAGGCCAATTTCGGCCCGGGGATCCCATCCCCCGGGGCATGGCCACATTTTGATTTTTATTGAAATTATTTTTAAAGGAGGGGGGCTGCGTGGGCCTCCTCCTTAGGCCTCAAGTGGCCACCATCCCACGGGGCTGTGCCTCATCATTTTTTTTTATAGATTGATGGAGGGGGCCGCTTATCCTCCCTCTTGGGCCACTTCTCGCCCCGGGGACCCCATCCCCAGGTCCGACTCTTCCCGCTGAGGACCGTGGGGGGAGCACCAATGCCCCCACGGTCCCACCGGCTCCCCGCCTCCTGGAGAATCCGGCATTGCTTTTCCACAAGGGGAGCTGCTAACATGCAGCTCCCCTAGTGGGAAAATAATCTGTTTTGGATTTTTTTAAGCAAGAGCAGGAAGCCTGCTATAGCAAACAGGAGTGTTCTGGGGATGGGTACCCCGGGACACTGCAGGAGCCGGCCCTGGGGGTGGCGGTCCCCAGGGCCATCAAGGGCTCCAGGTGGGGGCCGCATGGCCCCCCTACAAACTAGTGCACAGCCCCAGGAGGTGGTGGTCCATGGGGCTCGGGGGTCTGCAACGGACCCCCACATTTGCATTTGAGTGCCCCGGGCAGATGGCTGTCCCTCGGCCATGTAGGGGGCTCGAGCCCCACACACAGTTTTTTTAAAAGCCCGGGGGTAGCGGTCCCCGGGGCAGCGGGGGCCGTGTGCCCCCTGTGAATAATTAAGAAAAACCCTGGGGTTGGCGGTCCCAGGGGCTGTGGAAGGGCCGAGTGCCCTCCCGCACATAAGTTAAGCAAGCCCTGGGGGGTGGTTTTCCCCGGGGCTGCGGGGGCCCACGCCGGCCCCTGCAAATATTTGTTGCAAATGCCCCCGGGACCTGGCCCACCCAGGGGCCTCAATTGAAATGAAGCATGGGAGTCTGTGCTTCATTTTTTTAAAAAATTCAGAGGGATTCACGACCCCAGTGTGAATTTCGCCATATTTCTTTTTAAACAAATGCTTGTTTGGGTCCTGGGGGTCCTTGTAGCACCCCCTGAGCAGGCCTAGGGGGTCAGGGTGTTTCTACCCTGCCCCCTTTTCTTTTTTCTCACTTTTGTTTTTCTGTTTTCTTGTGACTCGGTTCCACCGAGTCACAAGGTGGCTGCCAACACTTCCTGGTTTGAAGTGTTGACAATTAGGAAAAAAGGGGTAACCGTGTGTCCCTCAGAACCTGGGTAAGTTATAGGATTCTTGATGTAATCAATAAGAAGCTGGATCTTCCTTGTTGATTAAGCAAGTTACTTTATAGTAGATAGTAGATAATAAGTTATAATGTTAACCCCATCAGGAGCAGCTGTCCTGCTGCTCAGCCCTCACTCAACTGACATTCACAAAGCACTAGCATCCACTCATCCAACATTCTACAAGACATGCATTCTAGCTGAGCAGCAGGGAGACTCAAGATACAACAATTCTATACTAGGAAAGATTGGAATCTCTGGATTGAAATCAACATCTGGCCTATTTCTACACCTGTATATATAAAAATGCTCACACTGTATATATTTTTCAGCATTTGAGCACCATGCACATTTGTCACCCATATGCACTTTATATTCATGTATTTTATTGATTCTGACAGTCTACCATTGTAATGTATATATCATTGAATGAAGTAATTCTGATATAAATAATATCATCAAAACCGTTCATCTCAGGTCTTATTCATTAAGTGCTAAGACATTTGATTATTCATTGCGTGTTCGAGAGCTTACCTTTCAGATTGCATTAAAAGCATCCTCAACTTACGTTTGTTCTACCCGACAGAACCACTTTTGTTTAACTTGAAGTATTGAAAGCCAATTAGAATAAAGCTCGTGATCGTTATGGTTCGCGAACCCTCCTCGGCCATAGATATCAAAACTTTTATTTTTGATTTTCTTTCTCAGCAACTACTGACCGGATTTACACAATTTAAAAAAAGGTCGCTTTCTGAACCGAGCACTACCTTCCTGCCAAATATGGAGTAATTCCATTCAGCAGTTCCGGCTGTAGCCTTGCCTAACGTTTTATAGTGGAGAAGTGTGGCTCACTGGTTAGAGCAGGCAGACCCTGAAGCAGAGGTCAGACCCGGGACCAGGGTTCAATTCCCGACGCGGCAGGGTGTTGAGCTCAAATGTCCACGGACTCGATAATTCTCGCTTCGGTGCCTGACCTAATCATGGGTTCACACTCTGCAACTCTGGGCATTAAGCTTGCTTAATCTCCACAACGGCCCCCCCGCGGCGGGATGCCTGGCTTTCACCTTGGGGATGCCCTGTAGGGGCTATCTCACAGGGAAAAACCAGGACGGGTTCCCAAGGCAAGCGCGGAGATACCCCTTCGGGGGTCGATTCTGGCGCTATATTAGAAATACAATAATAATAAAACAATAATAATATATGGGAAATTGATTTTTTAACTTCTATCTTTTTTATTTCTCAGCAACTACTGAACGGATGTACACCTTTTTTAAAAAAAGGTCACTTTCTGAACCAAGCACTACCTTTTTGCTAAATTTGGGGTAATACCATTCAGCATTTAGGCTGTAGCCTGTCTCAAAATTTCCTATAGAAAATAACATGGGGAAAACGTTTTTTGGGATGCCCCTTTTTTCTCAGCCCCCTCTTGACGAATCACCCTCAAACTTTCAGGATAGGCACTGATCTGGATAGACTTTTTTGGGAGAATTTCACGAAGATTTCTCAAACGACGCCAACGTTATTAGCAAATCAAAAATGCTTTTCCTATGGAAACTAGGTTCTAACTATAACTACATTCTGGTAGACAAGTGTTACCTTGCGAAGAAAACTATGCATATATATATATATATATATATATATATATATATATATATATATATATATATATATATATATATGCGAGAAACTCCACAAACGCCACCTCCAATCCCCAATCGGAGCAGCGAAGCAAGGCAGGAGACGAACCACCAAGTCAGTTCACTGGTATCTTTTTTTATTTTATATATATACATATATATATATATATATATATATATATATATATATACATACACCACTGCAGTGACCATTCAGCTAAATCGATCCAGCCGCACTCACTCCGCTGAACAGCCAAAAAAATAAGGTGTGTCCTTTATCTTTACTAAAAAAACAGAGGTTACGGGGCATTATAGTTAGGGTAAGATTTTACTCATACAAAACCAGGGAAATTCAGCCCATATAGTTAGCTGAGCTAACTATGACTCGCGCCCCTGGAATGCACTGCTTATGACCTCCCATATTTTATCACTGATGACATGGACAGTGACATCACTGATGACATCTCAAATGACATCAATGATGACATCATCCACAGCATTTCTGATGCATCCACTCACCCCCTATAAAATCTTAGATACACCCATTGCCACTCCCACACACCCATTCACAAACCCATTCTCAGAGTGATAACAGTACACACACTCCCACTAAACTGATTCATTGATCTGCACACACATCGACTCGCTCACCCATGCTGCCACTCATAGACCTACTCACTCACTAATACAGCCATTGACATAGGAACTCATACAGCCATACAGGTGCTCACACACTGATTGAGTCACCCATAGAACTACTCACACACATACACACTCACCCATACAGTCCATCACACAGCCACTTACTCACCCAAACAGTTACACACCCACCCACCTACTTACTCATAAAAATAGTAACATATACTCACTCAGCTATACAGCCACTGACAGAAGAATGTACTCATTCATATAGCCACTCTCACATTCACTCACTCACACAGTCACTCATATACCCTGTCACTCATGTATACTTCCTTTCACATACTCGGTTACTCACCCATACTGACGCATGTACTCAATCACTGACACAGTCATACAGGCACTCAGTCACCCATATAACTTCTCACACAAGCAACAGTACCCCATACAGCCACTGACTCACCTGCTCACTCATCCATACAGGCAGTCACACACCTTCTCACCCACAACAAACACAGACACCCAGACAACCATAGACATAGTCAGACAACCACTCAATCAGCCAAATAGCCATTCATGTACCCACTAGCACACTCATACACCCACTTAGACTTCATCTGACAAACATATACACACATTCACACAACCACTTACCCATACATTCACTGAGATACCAAATCACTCACTTATACACTGAGTCATCCATACAGTCACTAATACACCCACTGATTCACCAATACACCTTGGTATATAGATTTAACACTCAAACTAACTATAACGTCCCTGTAACCTTTAGTTTTTTTGTATGAATTTCTAAGGTTTTTTAAATTCTATTTGCTAAATTTAACGTCCCTGTAACCTTTGTTTTTTTAATGAATTTCTAAGGCTTTTTAACTAGCAGTCACATTTGCAGAGTGGTAGAGAAACGGAGCTGGGCCTCCGACCAGCTAACAGGAATTCCGTTGTTTAAGACTTACACGAGGTACCAGGAGGGCTTCTTGCTCCCAAGATCCCTCAGAAGTAAAGTGGACTTCATCCCATAGTGCCCCAGGAGGTGCGTTTGCAGACTGGTGGAGAAAGGGGGGCATGGCCTCTGAAGACCTCATAGCAATCCCAATGTGTGAGACTTAATGGAGGTAAAAGGAGGGGTAGTGGTCCCCAAGGACATCCACTGATTCACCAATACCCCTTGGTTTATATATTTAACACTCATAAACTTTTTTAAAACACTCACAGTCACTTCAGTGATGTCACTGACTATGTCATGAGTGATGTAATATATGAGGTCATAAGCAGTGCATTGCGGGGGCTTGAGTTATAGTTAGCTCAGGTAACAATAACTGATGAATTTCTCTGGTTTTGTATGAGTGAAATGTCAGCCTAACTCTAACGTTCCTGTAAACTTAGTTTTTTTCAGTTAATTTATATATCTTTAACATAACATAAGCGCCCTTTTGTAAGATGTAAACAAATATATAAATACATACACTGTAATTCATTTGTCAAATTTTTAACGTGTAACTGGATCTCAAATCTTTATCATAATCACGACTGTCAGAAATATTGTATTCGGTTTGAATTAAATATATATAAAAGAGCACAATAAAGCATAATAAATGGAATGCCATGTTCGCACTGAGAACCAACATTTTGAACCTTTGTAAAACGTGTGTGCCCTGAACCTTTGTGCTACCTGTCGTCCTGAGTCTTTGCGTTTCCCTTCAAAGATATTGAATACTAATTTGTAGCGTACCACTTTTTAAGTTGCTCAGTGTCACCACAGAGCTAAGCATCAATGACATCATGATTGACAAAGGTAACACTCTGAAAAAAATATTCTAGAAAACTACATTGTACCAAACTATCTAACCACCATCTAACCAATAAAAAACGTATACAGACTCTCTCCCTGGTATCACATTCTCTGTCATATAGGTTGCCATGCTCCCTATTGACTTCAATCCTCCTAGAAGTCCAGTCTCCAATCCTACCTTATTTGTTTCATTTTAAGAAGTGTCAACTCATTCTAATCCCAATCCATTGTGCTATTTCCTGGTGCATTCTGTGTACTGCTTGTATAACTTCATAGCCTTGTGTGATTTCTTTGTGTGATTTCATTGTGTGTTTCATTGTATGCTCCCACTTTTTACATTTGAAAACAGTGATATTGCAAAACGTATTTAACTACAACAAAGTTTCTTTGGTTCTATAAAATAAATATATACTAAAAGTAATATTTTTACAAATTATTGGTCTTGGATTTAGTCATGAGTGTGTGTAATAATTTCTTATCTGTGTGTGTACAACAAATGCTTATGACTGCCCTCTGATAAGCCTAACTGCTCGCCCATAGTACCACAAAAGAGAGCATTATTATTAGCTACATTAGTCTCTGTGAAGCCTCTGTGGATCCACTGGACTCTGTGCAAACTATACTTTACTTTGGTACAGTATATACAGAGCCAGCTTGATACACCACAATGGGCCAGGATAGAAGGAAGCAGCCAAATGTGTCTATTGACTCCAACATGGCGTGCAATAGAATCCCAAAAGAGAGGGGGTTCCTAATGCTAGTCTCTAATGGAGTCTACTTGGAGATGGTGCAGGAAATGCCCTATTTCCTCACCCAAGATCTCAATTCCCTCTCACCACTGTCCCTGGATTGCCTATCAGCAGTCCCATGTATTGCAATCCGTAAGATATCCATACTGTTTGCGGCTTTGGTGTTCACGCATTAAAATAGTTGAGTTAAGCTATCAGGCTGGCCACTCTAGGGAGATAGTGAAAGATCATGGGATCAGTGTTACCATAGTCATTCACATAATAGCAGTTATGTGCAGGATGTTGTATTTACCAATGTGCTCATTAAAGAGTGAGAGATAAAATAATCATTGGCAAAGCCAATAGGTTTAGCCTATGCGATATCTATTGGCTTAGTAAATTATTTTTAACACTTTGCACTATAGTTGAGCTACTGTGCAACATGGCTTAAACTAAACAAAGCAGTATGACACAGTCAGTGCTCGCTGCGTCAAAGTGCTTTTTTTTACTGTAAGCCATGTTGCACAGCAGCTCAGCTGCTTTGCAATATGTAAAAAAAAAATTACAAACCCAATAGATTTTGCAAAGACAAAACCTATTGTCTTTGCCAGTGTTTGTTGTTTACAAGCAACTCTCACTTCATCGGAGAGAATGTAGTGCAATGGCTTGAGCTGCTGACTATAATCCAGGTTTGAGTCTCGATGTCAGCTCAAAATCCTGTGATTCTGAGCAAATCACTTAATCTCTTTTCTCTTCCAGGATAAATGGAGAGAATAAAACTTTTTTTTCAGAAAAGTATGTTACTTTTTTTAACTAATACATAAATATGCTTCTTCACATCAGCATGCACTGCTATCCAACATAAAGAAGCTCTTCAATGCCCTGTCTGGGGCAGTAAGCACTTTATAAACATACTTTCAACTCAATAAACTTGTTTGCATCTTTATCAAACTCAGAGAAATGAGATGCTGATTGGGTGGTGTCTTCGTTTGAACATATATTATCATACATGGAAATGGCCCTGAATCCATTGAAAAACAGAGCTGGAGTTACCAACATGATGCAACTTTTCTGTTTGTAATAAAAAGTCACATAAGAAGCATGCACGTGTCATTCATGGGTGCACGGAAAACACAGACATGCAGAAAACTGGGCCTCTGTGAGCAATGCACAACAAACACTTGAAGCCTTGGCGCAGTCTTGGTTCCAGTCAAAGTCCAAACGTCCAGGCATTTGAAGAGTGACGCAATGTCAGGGTTGAGTCTGGTCCCACGACAAATCTGAGGACCCATCCATAAGGGAGCTCTTAAATACCCTAAGGAAAGGGTTGGAATGACTCTGGGGTCCCTCACAGAGGAATGACGTGACAGAGGGGATGATACTCTCCTGTCCTTTTTCCAGTTTCGCGCCAGAGTGGGAACCAAGGGTTTCTGAACTTGCTCAAAGTGTAGTATGCAAAGAGGGCATCATCTGTGCCCTTCAAAGCAGTCTGGTTGCACTGGCAAGCACCCCCAACCCAGACCAATACACTAAGCCCTGTCTGGGAGGTGGTCACACCTCCCTGCAACAGGAAACCTATTGTTCTACCTTTCTCTGCTCAAGCTTGGCTCAGCAGCAGGAAGGCAGAATTGGGTCTGTGGTCAGGAGCAGCACTAGCTTGCTTGCAGACCCTGAAAGGCTATTACCAGAAGTAAGGGGCCACCCAGTACATAAAATCACACTACCAATACTGGAATCAGTGTTAGGGTATGATTCCAACATTTTTGATACCAGGCATGACCTGGTTCGGTGCAGCAATTATATTGTTAGACATCTTGTAATGACTGATGTCCACTATATTTGTCTTAAAATAGCTGACCGCACTTACAAAGCCTGGAGAATCAACTCTTGGGTTTGTAGGAGTGTCCTCCTTATGCAGGGGCACTCTTACCCTTGTAACCAAGCACCCTGCCCTCAGGATTGAAGATCCTGCCATTGGGGCGACTTATAGATTTTAAGTGCAGTGACCTCAGATATAAGGTAACATATCTGTTGTGAGGGGTGCAAGTACTAACTCTCACAGGCTGCAATGGCAGACCTGTAGTCACAGTTTAAGTGGACTCCCATTGGTGTCACAATACATGCTGCTGCCCATGGAAGACCCCTGGTCTCCCATGGGCAGGATCCCAGCAGACTAGGTCAATAAACTTGTGTAGGTAACCATGAAAGTAGATCCTACTTTCATACAATGGGGAATAACCACTATCGCTGGAGCAAGGAGGGAGTGGGACAGGAAATTGCCAAGGAAACACTAAAACCAGACCTTTGGTGGGATTATATGATTGTTTGGGAATATAATATTTTTTTTAATTGTGTTGGTGAGCAGTAGAAATTAAAGCCCACATGCATCAAGGAAAAAAACATCTGCCCCTTTGCAAACAGTATTTTTGCATTTGGGATGCATCATCCCGAAATGCAAAAATCGCAAATTGCAATTGCAGTGAAGGAATCACAAATTGAAATGACTTCAATGCAATGCAAGATTGCATTTAAAATAGCGAGTTCGCTATTAGGGTCTGCTAATTACCAGAAAATTATACCTGATGGTAATTAACGAAAACTTTGAAAAATGCACTAAAGTGCATTTTTCTAAGTTACATGTTACACACACCCAACATGGGTTTGCAGTACAATTTTAGGAGTGCAACATGGTGTCCTTTTGGCACCCTTGCACCCTTGAAATTGCATGCGCAAATTGCGAGTAACTAATGGATATTGGCAAATTGCGCATGCAATTCCCATTCATTAATTGCGACTCGCAATTTGCAAATCGCAATTAAGGAATTTGTAGGAATTGCTATTATTTTAGCGATTCCTACATGCATAGGCTTTTGCGATACCTTATAAGAAATAGCAAATGCCATTTTTGATGCATGTGCCAGTAAATACTTTTCTTTTTGCTCAAAAGTGAGTGTTTGGATGGGCAACGAGTTATTGCATTTGCTGCATGCCTTTTGAGCTGTGAACCAGCGTTCATTATCCTTTATCCACCTCCTCCCACAAGAGCCTTGGACTGCTCAAACACATTCCTACAGAGAGTGTAAGTGTAGAAGGAGTACTTGGCACAGTTGCTCAGGATATACAGTAGGTTGGGCCCGGGACATCAGGAGTAAAAACCCTTAACCCCTACGGTTGCGCCCAGTAGCACCTGTGTACCCCATGACCCTCTGAAAGGGGTTCTGACATCACTGGTCTGTTGTCTGCATCTCCAACAGCAGGGATGAGGATGCAGGTTAATTCTGTACAATTGTTGTGGTTATCAGTGCCAATCGAGCAGCTTTTAAAGAAAACTGAACTTTAGACAAGATTCAGTGAGTCTCCTTCAGTGTTGACCATTCCGCCTCTGAATTGTCTTTTGAAAGCCTGTTTTGCCATCTGGCTCCAAGCAGATGTTCCTTGGGTTTCAAATACAGGTCTTCTATCAAAGTACTCTATAGCCCTGAGATCACACACTTGTGGATCCACTATTGCTCAAAACACACATATATCGGTGACATGGTCATGTCTGCGAGCATTCAACCTGGCATTCTACTAAGGCAGGTGATAATTGAATGGACCCTCATGTTTGGTTGGAACTCAGACCAATTTCTTTCTCCAAGGTCTGAAAGGGCCTGTTCCCAGCACACATTCTGCCTACGCAGAGAATACCTCTGGAGGACCAAGTCAGCCAAGTAAAAGGGTTATTTAGGAGTTTAGCATTATTTTACAATGATGTTTTGAGATGTAGGAAGTTGTTCATCTTTAGGGATTTATGTATGAAATTTTAGAAATGATCCATAGCTAATAATATTGCTTCTCTGTGTCCAGTATTTTCTGCCTGACATACAATATTTCATGGCCATTTGCTTCCTGATGAAGGTTGTGTGAAATAATCACCCGATCTGGGGTTCCATCTCTTCGAAATGGTGGTATGGAATTTAGCAAGGTGTTAAGAGTAATTTTGTAGGTGAGGAAGCGGTAGCCCTCCTGAAGTCATTGATGAATATAATTTGGGTTTCTTCAGTGTTGCTTTATCCCAGTTCCTGATGTATCTTTTTTTCTCATTCTAAATTCAGTAGAAGAGTGAGGGATACTGATCTGGAGCATTCCAAAAACCTTTTTAAACATGGGTGCCACCACCCTAGTCTGGATCCGGCCCTATTAGAATTGCTGTAAGTCTATTCCATTTCAGGAAGTCATTCCATTTTTGTACATTGTAATCAGCGAAAATGTCATTAATAATAATATTACAACTGGAGCTCAACAAAGGGCATATTTACAAGGAAATGTTGGAGTGCAGAGCTGCGCCAAATTTGGCTGAGGCGTGCTCTGACATTTCCAAAACGCAGAGATGCACCATATTTGCAACAAAACGGTGCACCCCTGTGTTTTCCCTAGCACATGCAGTAAAATTAGCTGCCTAGCACCAACGCAGGCATCTTTTTACTATATTGCAAGGGTGACGGCATTGCAGGGAATTATTGTTTATGTGCAGGAAGGGGTCCCTTCCTGCACAGAAACAATCAATAATGCCGATGTGTTACTTCTATGTGTGCTGCGTTCTGTAGCACACACAGAAATAGCAAATCGTCATTGTTTATTTGCAGGAGGGGATGCCTTCCTCCACATAAACAATCATTAATGGCATATTTGCTCTTTCTATGTGTGCAGCAGAAAGCAGCACACATAGAAAAAGCAAAAACAAGAAAAATAAAAGTATTTCTCCTCGATGAGACATATTAACACCTGCTTTTGCATCGCATTCGTTGTTAGTGCTGCCTCAGATTTACACATTCTTGTAAATCTGGGCCAGCATCAAAATTCAATGGATATTGCGGTGGAATGTCCACAACAACACCTATTGCATTCCCTTTTTACGCAAAGTGATGCTTGTACAGGGGCCATATTTACAAGGCGTTGTTAAGCTACTGAAAGCGGCTTAGTGCTGCTTTGTAAATATACATGGAAAAGGGCATAGCACCACCAGAAAGTCACAAAAAGTGACGTTCTGGAGGCGCTATCCCTTGTAAATATACCCCTAAGTGTCCTAGCGATTTCAGTCTATTGGATAGCGATCTGAATGGTGTGCCATTCACAGAGTGTTCTCTGGTGACTTTGGTAATGGTCAGTGACTGACAGTTTACCCAACTTATTTTGCATCCGAAGAATCCAGAGATTTCTAAGGCTAGAGCCCTTATCGGGCTCCGGTGTGAGTAAGATTTTATCAGCATAGTGCATCAGTATCAGCTCACCAGTTTACGTGTGGGTACCCTTAATTCTTGCTAACTTCTGGATGGGGAATACCAAAGGCTTAAATACCATTAACCCCTTCCATGCTCATGACGAGCTCAGCTCTTCATGCAGTACACTGTTTGTGTGCTCATCATGAACCATGGGATTCAAAGGCTCTCAGCACAGAGGGAGAATTGCTGTAGCATTGATGTGGTTAGGAAAAATAAAGGCACCAAGGGCAGCTGTGGCGAGTATCCCTGTGTATGAGAAACTGTTCAGACAGGAAATCCCCATCCCTCATTCAATTGATCTCTTCGTGCTTCCTTCAGCCAGACACCACCATCACCTCAGGCTGTTAAACCCCAACTTCCCTTCCCCTCTATCACAGTTTGGTGTCCTTTGCATGATCACTTCCCTAACTACATCTCTACATTGCCTCAACATCCTGCACTGCTAGTAATGTATAGTCTCAACTAGATACTAAACTTTGCATTTCAATTCCTTATTGGTTTTATTAAGTGCACTACATTCTCTTCAAAGATAGTGATATACACAAAAATTCAAAAAATCAGAAAACACATACAAATAGCAAACACTCATATAGTCAGAAAAACGCTACGATAGAGTCATATATTTTTATAACCTAATTACTCTTTATAAACCAATTTCCTTTTGCCAGCATATCTTGCATTAATCGTACTCAACTCTCTTATTCTAAATAATGTCCTCATCCAGGGCAGGACTGGCTGCCGGGTGTTTTGGAATGCTGCTGAGCTGGGGGCTGATTTCGTTGATGGGGACCTGCGTGTGCTGAATGAAATTCGTTTTACTTTGTTTATTTCAAAGCACCCGCAGGTCTCCATCAGCAAAATCTGCCCCCACCGCAGTGAAATCAGCCCCCAGCTCAGCAGCATTCCAAAACGTCCGATAGTCAGTCCGGCCCTGCTCTCATCATCCCTCATGGATGAAGTCTACAGAGAATGTATTCTTTTGAATGTTGATGCTCAATTCAGTTTTAGCATTTGTTTTCCGACTAACTGACTGCGTATCATTTTTTATAAATATCATTGTTACTGAGGGGCTGATTACAAGTTTGGCGGTCCATGGGACCATCAAACTCGCAATGGAGGTGCGGTGGTGGTTGGGGACCGCCGCACCGGCAGTCTGACCGCCATATTACGAGTTTGGTGGTTAGACATAGAGAACCACTGCAGCAGGCTAGCGAAGCAATGTTCTCGGCGATGACGCTGCTGTACCCTCATACATCCTGCTTTTTCCATCATATGAAACAGAAAGTTCCATTTTGCACCATCAAGTGTCTTTTTAGCAGCTAACAAAATCATCACTTGATTGTCCCTTTGTCATGTCTCACTCACCAGAATATGTGTAGTAAAGTTCTTCAGTGATTGGCTGATGAATTCTTTGGTACTAATCCGACATGTGTCGGGTGCAATAATATCGGATCAGTTTTTTAAATCTATTCAACAGCAATCTCTCCAGAATGTTCATTTCAGTGTGATTTAGATTCCTGAGCCTGATTCCATTTTAGTACAGTTAGCGTTAGCCTGACTGAGCTGGTTTTCATTGTCAGCCTCAAACAAGCTGTCTGCACATTTCACGACCCACATTCAGTTTGCATAACAACAGCTTCTCGTTTGATCATTAGCAGAATAGGAGACATGAGTCTGGCCAAAAATCCCTGAAAATCTGCTTCTCAGGGTCGCCTGGTACAGCCACCAAGATATAGTAATGATATGTTCACAGAGGTGACACATATTATGAATACTGATTCCAGGTTTACTTTACTTATTGGTCCCTAGTAAAGATGCATATCATATACTAGGGTCTGGTAAATGAAATGCTACAAATGGGCCAGCTTCACTTATTGTGCCACCCACTTAAGTAGTCCTTTAAAACATGCCTCAGGCCTGCCATTGCATCTTGAATGTGCAGTGATAAACTACCAATTTGACCTAGCAAAATAAACCTTTTGCCAAGCCTAAAACTCTCTTTTCAATACATATATGTCACCCCAAGTGTAGACCCCAAACAGCACATTGAACAAGTTGCATTGTATTTAAAAATGTGAGCAGGGTGCATTGTATTTATCAATTTGGACATATATTTTTCAGTTTTACATGTTCTGCTAGTGAAAAACTCACATATTTACTGTTTTTTTACTACTGTGAGGCCCACCTCTCCAATAGGATAACACTGGGTTACCTTAATGCATGTAATACCTGATAACTTTCAATTGGGAGAGAATTGGGAGTAGGTAATAATGTCAAGTTTGGTGTCTACGGAATTGCATTTTCCTCTTTAATGGTAAAGTCAGATTTTAAGTCACAATTGTGAAGAGGCCTCTTTTAGAAAGATGCCATGTTCTGGTCCTAACCATTTGATACCTGCAGCCTATTTCCCAGGTCATGTGTCTAGATGTCATTGGCAGTAGCTTTTGTGTATTCCTCTCGGACAGTCACACAATGGAGGAACCAAGTGTGGCAGGATGTGCCATGCTGATTTGATGTGAGGATTGGAGTGGTCACCATCCTTACTTGCACTTCAAAGACACTGCCTCAGCACCCACACAAAGAACTTCACACTAGGCCATTGTGAATTCAGACATCCTGAGACCAAGAGAGGGAGTCTGGAAATTAAAGACACTTCTATTGGGGGAAGAATCCAGAAGATTATTTTACTTCAAAGCTGGTACCAGGTGTAAAAATAGAACTCTCAGACCTACTCTTCAGTATGCAGATGACTGCCCTGCTGCTTGAGGCTCCCCTGCTGTCCTAGAAGGAATTTTGGACCACCTCCCTTTATACCAGGCTACCTGAGAGATAACATGGGCTAGTTTGCTGGCCTCGTGTTTTGAGTTACAGGGACAGAATGTGCTCCAGAGGACACTCTGCAACTGCCCAGCTGATTTGCAGCACTGGACCTGCCTGAATCTGCTTGAGCCCTGCTGGCCTCTGCTGAAGTAAGTATCTGATCTCAAAGAGGTGCCTCACAGGTGTTGGACCCTTGGTGTGTCATCTGTTGAGCTCCTCTTGGAAGAAAATGAGAAAACCTGAAGTATTGGGCTCTCTGCCACCATGCATGGCTCTGTTAGTGCCAAGATCTTGCCGCCTGTGCGACCACCAAAGTGAGGCTCTGGTGAACCCGACTCTTCTTGCTACATCGACGGCCAGCGATGACCGGCAAAACAAGATCTGTACTTCGCTCTACAGCATCGAAAGCCCACTGTGACTACCAATGGAAAGCTTCTGTAACACCTGTAGAATCTTTGATATAAACGATTACTTTGTGGTACAGCGTTGCCTGCCCACGATGCTTGGCTTGCTCTTTGGGCTATGGCGAAGACTATCCACAGCGTTCTCTCTGCTCCATGCTGCCATCTCCACTGCAAGCTGGACTCTCTGCGCTGGACTTCAAAAAGGTACATTTTTCAGTGGATTTACCTGGTCTCAGTATCCGGGTAGCACTTCAACAGGGTTGGCCTGAATTTATGACTTTCACCCGTCCTAGCACAACTAGATAACCGCGAGTGGTGCTTTGTGCTTTTTGGAGCTATACCTACCTTAGATCTTTGACATTGCATATCTATGGTTCTACTTATTGGAATTTTGTTGTTTTAGTGGAAAATAATTTATTAAAATGTACTCTATTTTCCTAAATTGGGGTAGAAGTTTTCTTGTTTTGTGTTTTCACTTTATTACTGTTTGTGTGCTGCATATATACTTTACAGATTGCCTCTAAATTTAGCCAGACTGCTTTTGTACCAAGCTACTTGAGGGTTAAGCATGGGTCAATTTAGTTACTTTTTATGGTTCACCATAACAAGGATTGTGGGGATTGCTTGAGAAGAGCTCACATCCCTCTCAACCAACAACCCAATTTCTTACAGTTACCGATTGATGTCCTTTGTGAAGTAATCCCGATTCCTTTGCTCTTGAGATCAGGATTACTCTTCCTCCTCTCTCGTCTCACCTAGTTAAATCTAAAAGTCTGATCCATTATCAGGTGTGGTGTGAACTCCAAGACTAATATTGAGTAAGGGGGGCCAAAATATATGGCTTAGTGTTAAATTATTCGGTTGTATCTTCTTCCTTTTAAAATAGTTTAAACTAAATGAGGTAAATCTACAATAAGTGTGCTACAAAGGAGTAATTATCATACAAATCTCAATGAAACAATTGTACATATAAATACACCTCTGGCACTGCATGCCCCAATCTCAACATCCTGCATGTTTTCTCCCTGCTTGGGCATACGTCTAGATAATATCTGCATACTTACACAGTTGTGACAGCATATCATTTCATCTGTACCTTTATCATCTGTCCTTTTATCCCTTCATTCATGTTCTCCAGGTTAGAGAATATGATTAGACTGGTAAAGAGTGGCCTACTTTCAAGCACAGACAATTCTATATATGATCATAACATATGTCTTACAACTTCTCAGATTTACATTTGTAAACATTTGTACACTTCTTTAAGTTCTCAGTTGAGTGATAGTCAAGAGTACATCAGTCCATAGCCTTTAAATGGTGATCATGGCTGGCTCCTTGCAGCAAATATCTGCCTATTCTGGATTTTTCTCCCTATGAGTATTTCCATCACACCCTTTGCAGTCTGGCTCTTATATGATGGTTGTCTCGTCCTGTTGCACTCTTTTTTTCCAGTTGCTTGTGTTTGATGGCTCTCCCAAGCACAACATTCCCCATCCCATTGTTACGAGTACATCTAAGAATTTCTCTACATTTTCAGGTACATCATATTCTCTCATGCTACAATCTATATTGAAAATCATTCATTCTTATGGTGTCGCACTTTCTCCTGTCCTACAGTCTATTACCTTTTTATTTATTCTCCATATTTTCAGGCCCCGTCCAAGTTGTTTGTTCATTCTTTTATCCCCCTTCCTTAGTCCTACTTCTGAGATGTCTGAACGTTGCTGAAATTATGTGATGTCTTTCCTCAATGTGGCAGTATTTGTCACTGTTGCATCCAATGACCCCAAAGACACCTTATTGTCTGCCAGATCTTTCAGTTCCAATGCTTAGTCAGATTTAGTTTGATATTCTGCCATTTCTTTTTTTGGTGGCTTAGAATTTGTTTTCTTAGCGCCAGCGTTTGATAACAAAAGCTGTTTTACGCGTTTTGGTTTTGACATGGGCAAATATCATCAGGGTACAGGTACTGTCGCCTTTAAGTTTAGTTGTGCACACCAGAGCTTATTACATTATCATCACGTCTATCACTTAAGCCAACTTCATATGTTGTGATCAATGGATGGTCAAATGTATTGTTCCTTGAAGCATTCCTATTTCATTATTTATTTTCATATATATTATTCTTTCTTTTGAATACAGTTCTCCCTTAGAGGTTGTCTTTTTGTTTCAATTTATATTTGCTGGAATTGCAGCAGGCCCCTGAGTTCTGCCTGAGTTTCTCTCTAAGTCATTTAAAGGAAGCTCAGGTTTTCTTTGTTGCTGCCCTTTCTTTGCACATAACTAAAATGTCCACAGCATCAAGGACCCCATAGTGTTTTTCCTGGCGCATCCCGGTTTTAATCGACCGGCAATAGTGTTGGTTACATCCTCCTAGCCCTCTGGTCAATATTAGCCCCTACTTCACTTCTCTTTGTCACCCAGTTGCCTGTCGCTCCTCCCCTCCTGAGTTCTGCTTGTTCACTCCTGCTACCACTGGGATACATTTCACTGGACAATCTCGGTTTCTGCTGTTCCCCTCTGGCCGTTGCTGCCACAGGTTTCATTCGCTTTTCTGTCCTCCCTGACCACACACTTCTGTGAGCACCAGATTTCTCGAGACATTGTCCTCTCTGCAGTGGTGCAGAAAAGAATATGCAAAACTTACATTTTCTGGCATCGTTGAAGCAGCGTTGCAAGAAACTACTTGCCTACGGTGAATATCACTAAAATGGCTACAAATATAAAACCTAATCCTAATAAAATAAATACTTATATTTCACAGTTGTATTAATTGGATATACATTACATTCATCAAACTGGGTGAAAAGGCCTAGGTCTCTCCAAAACTGATATGATCACTCCATTGCACAGTAATTGTTTTCAGATTAGAGCAAGATTAAAATTCCAAGTCCAATTTTTTCAGAGATAAAGCAGGACTTCAATTGACTCCCCAGCTCTCCCTTTATGCAGATGAAGTGCTAGATTCGGTGAGTGATCTGCAAAAGCTGCAGCAAACAACAGAAAGCACAGATTGCCAAAGATAAAAAGAGGGGATGGCACAAATGTCAGAAACAGGTGGGCTGGCAAATATATTGAATGGCAGAGGCACCAAAGGCTGGACCACATCTGCACATTGAGCACCTAAACACAGCAATGAATCTCAAACTTCATTTGTAAGAGATGCAAAGAGCTGAAATAACTTAAATATATACACAAGAGATGGCTAAAAAGGGAAAAGAGTGTGTGGCATGGAAGAAAGACTGTCACTAAAGAGATTCATTAAAGCAACAAAAAGCAACAGAAAAGGCTTACTTTAGTAGTCTCTTTACGGTTTACAGCTATATGGAAAGGAAATAGAGCAATGTGGAATATGTAGGTTGGGGGAGTTGCTGCTTGTCAAGTCACATATCCCTAATATCTGAGAAGACACTTGCCAAATTGCAAATGGACCAGAACCATGCTACTCAGCTCATATTTAGCCTAAGAAACCAAATTGCTCCTGCCCTCAGGAAAATCCATTAGATCTCGATTGAACAGAACATTGAATACAAGACCCTTACAAGATCATTTCTATCATCCATAAGTCACTCCAGTCACACGCCGGGTATCTTAGCGAACACTGTTGGTTTTCCAACCTCCAACGCAAGATCTGCCTCTCTGAGCCTACTGGCTTTCTACTCGCATAGGATCGGTGTTTGGCTGATCATTCCAAGTGCATTGATGTACTCTATGGAATGCCCCCTCGCTCCTCAGGGCCCCAAACTCAAACCCCATCTTTTCCTCCCCTCTCAGAGGAAGCCAGTTCTACATGTGCTCCTGGAAATCAGACATTTCCTCGGCCTCGCTGTCACTCCCTGATTTTTGGGTTTGTGTGCTGTGGGAGGAGGTGCTCATCACACGATACTTGCCCAGGCCGACCCATTGTCATTCTGCATATGACAACGAGCCGAATGGCATTGAAAAAACAGCCTGACTGACATACCAACCATAAGGCTGCATGGCCTTTTGGGTTGTGCGCCAGCAGCCAAGCGATGCCCTAGCAAAGAACCAGTTTATCTACAGTAATTGAAAATAAATGATCTCATTAACTGGCCCATCCATAGGCCAATTGTGGATTCCTTTCCTACTTGAGCCAAGCCCCTTCCATGGCCCTGCAGTACTTAAGTCTTGGAGGGTGACCTACTATCCGTAGACTTTTTTGGGTATTGAGGGACATTTAGTCACAGAACTAATGTTTTGGTGTTTCATACCACAACCACCTGTTATAAACCTGTCCCTTTTAAAAGACGTAGCATGGCTGGCTGGATAGGGTGCTGATTAATGTGACATACTACATTTGAGCTCCAATATCTTTACCACCTCCTGGGGTAAGCTTTAAATGCTCGCTGTTGCCACCTTTGGAGCAATAGGTTTCTAAAAAGAATAACTCTTAACCAAATGAAATAGTTCTGAAACAGCAATCATAAAAATGGTATCCTGCACAGATGCTGCCACCTAACCACCTATTGCCCCTGAACCGAAGAAAAGGTCTCACAATACACTTCTTTTTTCTATTTACATAAAGAAATATTGTGGGACATTTGAGGTGGTAAAGAGATGCCTGAAGATGCAGAGAAGTTTTAAGCCTGCTGAAGGGTTTTTTCGCACTAGAAAGACCACAGCCATATTCGTTTTTGACATTGATAGTAACTGATGATGAGGCAAGCAAAGGTTTTGCAAAGGGAGGTCAGTGCAGGAGCTATGATCTCTAGATTTCCAGTCAGAACATGTGCAGGAAAAGGCCCCACTGAGAGTCAGATTTAATATAAGGGCCAAGAGGAGTAATAGAGTACACAGAGAACAGGCTGAATTTCAGCAGACCCATTGAGGACAGTTCCAGATCTCAACCCTTTGTGAAGGATGACACATGCATCTCTAAACAAAGACAATTTTTTACATGGAAAATAAAGAGATAAGAAATGTAAAACTTCAGCAGAAGGCTCACAGGACTTAGCAGCACATTCTGGTCCAGAGGTATTTGAACCTTTTCTCCATCCTCTTACTTTTTTATGCTGATTCTGCCCACTTACATCCATCTCAGTCAATCTTGCTCTACTGTTTACCTCATCTCTTGCCCAACCTTTTGCCTACTCTTGCTGGTTAGACTCCACCCCTGCATTAACTCCTCTTCACTTCTCATCTCTACCCAAGCGTCTTACCTAATCTTTCTTATTCTGGAACCTCTAACATCCATCTTTCCCTGCAAAGTTCTACTCCTTTCCTCTCATTTTTCGAACCAGCCTCTCACCTTTTTTTGCTGGTTCTGGCTCCTTTACACCAACTTCTACCTTTTCCTCAGCCTCATCTTGTTGGACCTGCCCCTCTTTTATCCACATCTCCCCTTCATACTCTACTCCTTGCCACTTTTCCTTCTAGCCTCTTACCTTGTTGCAGCTGTTCTCTTCCTTTCCATCCACCTCTACCCTTCCACCCTCCCACTCTCTGAAAGGTTGTTGCATTGATTCTGCCCTTCCTAACATTACTCTCTTTTGAATCCTATAATAAGTGGGTGAGCCACTGAAAGTTCTAGCCAGAGGCCTGGCTCTGCTCAGCTCGAGGTCCTCTTGGAACCTCAAGCCCAAATGAGCCTAGCTTTCACAGGAGGTAATGTGGCTTCCTGGCTACAGCTGACAGAGCCAGGCTCAAAACCTGGCCTGGGCTCAGCATCCTGTGACTCCAGGCACATATCTGTTTCAGATAATAAAATTAGCTTGGTCTTTGTTGTGAAGTACTCTTATGTCCATGGCTACGATTTGTGCTATGTAAAACTGTCAAGTATACAACGTGTTTCCTGCCTGTTACCCATGCTCTAGTCTTATCCCCCATGAAGGAAAATCAAAGCATTAAACTTCAATATCATAAAGAGATACCCATGTAGTGGCTGAATTGCACAGAAAGAAATTGGAAAATCTAAGATTAATTCCAGCTTTCCTGTTTGACCAAATGGCATGATCCTAGGCAAATGCTTTATTTCACCAAGCTCCATTTTCTTCATTATCACACATCACAACACTTGCAAATATGTGCACTTAGGGTGTGTGTTGTACATATGTTTTGTTTGATGCAGTATTCTGCGAGGACTGAGACCAGTCCTCAAATTCTTCGACCCCCCTACTCGGCAACTGGTGGTCCAAGCCTCCATTCTTTCTCGGCTGGACTTTGGGAGTGCACTGCTGCTTGGAGTGAATCAGGCGGAGGCTACTAGGCTGCAAAGGGTGCAGAATGCCGCGGCGCGGGCCATTGTTGGCCTTCCGAGACGTTGTTCTGTCTCTGCAGTCTTGACCTCTCTTCACTGGCTGCCGGTCAGACAGAGAATTAAATTCAAGGCTCTCTGTCTAACATTTAAGATCCTGAAACTCTCCTCCCCTCCAGCCCTTGCGGGTCTTGTTTCCCCCTATGTTCCCACGCGGGCTCTCAGGTCGGAATCGCTTTATCTGGCGATTAAGACCAGGTTCAGATTGAGTAGGATGGGAGGTCGTTCCTTTCGAGTTCTGGCGGCAGGATTGTGGAACTCTCTTCCTGTCCATATTCGTGCCCTGAACAGCCTGACTCTGTTCAGACGCGCCATAAAAACTCATCTGTTCGTTACTGCTGACTGATCCCCTCTCTTTCCAGCATCGATTTGTTGTGTTGTGGCACTTGATCAGGCGCCAGGACGCCCCTTCGCTGGGGCAGCTGTGCGCCTCATAAAAGTTATTAACATAACATAACATAACAGTAGACTATAATGTTTCTCCCTGATTAATAAGAATCTAGCCCACATATTATAGGGTGCATGAATCCTGACGTGCCTCTCAGTCAGGGACCCTGGGATTTTGCGATTGATGCATTTTCTGCATATTTACAGACTGGATGCATTTGCCACCTAATCCATCTGCTACACGATCAGCAGTTTTAAACAAAAACATATTTTTGTTTCTAACTCAAATAGATCAAAGGTTACCAGTGGCGTAGCTAGCCCTTTGGCCACCCGTGGCGGTCGCTGAGTTTGCCGTCCCGCTGCAGCCGCATCAAGGGGAGGGGGTTTGCTGGCTTTTTCCCATTTGCCACCTCGCAACATCAGGTAAGAGAGGGGGCAGGCTGCCGCCCCCAAAAATTGTGCCGCCTGCTCCCCCCTTAATACGCCACTGAAGGTTACTCAATTAATCAATCAATCAATCATAACACTTGTATAGCGCGCTACTCGCCCGGAAGGGTCTCAAGGCGCTTGGGGGAAGGGGTCCGCTACTACTCGAACAGCCAGGTCTTGAGTTGTCTCCTGAAGGCGAGGTGGTCCTGGGTCAGCCGAAGGTGGATGGGGAGGGAGTTCCATGTCTTGGCCGCCAGGTAGGAGAAGGATCTGCCTCCGGTGGTGGCTCTTCGGATGCGTGGTACGGTGGCGAGGGCGAGGCTGGTAGACCGTAGCTGGCGGGTGGGCGTGTAGAAGGTCAGGCGGTCGTTAAGGTACTTGGGGCCCTGGTCGTGGAGAGACTTGCGTGCGTGGGTGAGGAGCCTGAACGTGATCCTCTTGTTGACGGGGAGCCAGTGCAGGTCCTTCAGGTGGCCGGAGATGTGGCTGCGTTGGGGGATGTCCAGGATGAGTCGGGCGGAGACGTTCTGGATGCGTTGGAGTCTTTTCTGTAGCTTGGCTGTGGTTCCGGCGTAGAGGATGTTTCCGTAGTCCAGTCGGCTGGTGACGAGGGCCTGGGTGACCGTCTTCCTGGTTTCGGTCGGGATCCATCGGAAGATCTTGTGAAGCATGCGAAGGGTGTGAAAGCATGATGAGGAGACGGCGTTGACTTGTCTGGTCATCGAGAGGGAGGAGTCCAGGATGAAGCCCAGGTTGCGTGCGTGGTCTGTTGGCTTGGGGGCGGTGCCCAGGGCTGGGGGCCACCAGGAGTCGTCCCAGGCAGAGGGTGATGGTCCCAGGATGAGGACTTCCGTCTTGTCTGAGTTCAGTTTCAGGCGGCTGTTCTTCATCCACTCGGTGACGTCTTTCATCCCTTCTTGGAGGCTGGTTCTGGCGGTGTCGGGGTCTCTGGTGAGGGAGAGGATCAGCTGGGTGTCGTCGGCGTAGGAGATGATGTTGAGGTTGTGTTGGCGTGCGAGGGCAGCGAGAGGTCTCATGTAGACGTTCAAGAGGGTGGGGCTGAGTGATGATCCTTGCGGGACGCCGCAGATGACTTCGGTGGCCTCGGATCGAAACAGGGGGAGGCGGACTTTCTGTGTTCTTCCGGCGAGGAACGAGATGATTCACTTCAGTGCCTTCTCTTGGATGCCGGTGTTGCTGAGGCGTTGGACTAGGGTGCAGTGGCAGACAGTGTCGAATGCTGCGGAGAGGTCCAGGAGGATGAGTGCCGCTGTTTCCCCGTTGTCGAGCAGGGCTCGGATGTCGTCGGTGGCTGCGATGAGGGCGGTCTCGGTGCTGTGCTTGGCTCTGAAACCGGACTGCGAGGGGTCGAGGGATCCGTTTGTCTCGAGGAAGGCGGCAAGCTGTCTGTTGGCGATCTTCTCGATGACTTTGGCAGGAAAAGGGAGGAGCGAGATGGGGCGGAAGTTTCTGAGGTCGGTGGGGTCCGCTGTTGGTTTCTTCAGTAGGGCGCTGAGCTCGGCATGCTTCCATCTCTCCGGGAAGGTGGCAGTGTTGAAGGAGGTGTTGATGACGTCCTGGAGTTGGGGTGCGATGGTGGAGTCGGCCTTGTTGAAGACGTGGTGGGGGCAGGGGTCGGTTGGAGAACCGGAGTGGATGGTGTTCATCATGCGGGCTGTGTCTTCGGTGGTCACCGTGGTCCAGGTGCGGAGGGTGGCGGTGGGGTGCGTTGGTTTGGTGGTTGGGTGCATGGATGGTGCGCCAAAACTGTTGTGAATGTCGGCAATCTTGCGGTGGAAGAACGAGGCGAGGGAGTCGCAGAGATCTTGTGAAGGGGTGATGTCGTGTTGCCGGTGCTGGGATTGGAGAACTCCTTGATGATGCTGAAGAGTTCCTTGCTGTCGTGGGCGTTGTTGTCCAGACGCTCCTTCAGTGATTTCTTCTTGGTGGTGCGGATGAGCTGGTGATGCTTGCGGGTGGCGTGTTTGAGGGCGGTCATGTTGTCAGTGGTCTGGTCGAGGAGCCAGGCTTTCTCGAGGGTGCGGCAGGTCTTCTTGGAGTCCTTGAGTTCGTCTGTGAACCAGGGGGCTTTCTTGCTTCTGGGTCTGCTGGGAGGGTTCTTCAGTGGTGCGAGGTCGTCGGCGCAGGCGGTCAGCCACTGCGTGAAGTTGCTTGCTGCTTTGTTGGGGTCCGATGTGCTGGCAGGTGGGTTCTGGCTGAGGGAGGTGGTGAGCTGGTCGGCGGTGATCTTGCTCCAGCTCCTGTGAGGAACCTGTTGCGGGTTCTGGTTTTTCTGAAGCTGAAGTGGACGCAGCTGTGGTCGGTCCAGTGGAGTCCGGTGGAGTGGCTGAAGCTGATGTGCTTGCTGGATGAGAAGACGGGGTCAAGCGTGTGGCCGGCGTAGTGGGTGGGGGTGTTGACCAGTTGCTTGAGTCCGAGGTTGGCGAGGTTGTCCAGCAGTGTGACGGTGTTGCGGTCCTTGTTGTTCTCCAGGTGGAAGTTGAGGTCCCCTAGGAGGATGTAGTCGTCGGAGGGGAAGGCGTGTGGGCTGATGAAGTCCTTGATGCCTTCACTGATTTGCGTGCGTGGTCCCGGGGGTCTGTAGATGAGGGTGCCTCTGAGGGTCGCCTTTGGGTCGGTGTGAATCTGGAAGTGGAGGTGTTCGGCGGTGGCGAGGGTGTCGTCGGCGTCGGTCGTGATGCGGATGGTGTTCTTGTGGACGATGGCGATGCCTCCTCCGGTCTGGTTGACGCGGTTCCTCCTGATGATCTTGTATCCATCCGGGAGGGCGATGGCGATGTCGGGGGCTGAGGAGGCGTTCATCCATGTTTCAGTGAGGAAGGCAATGTCTGGGGATGTTGTGTCGAGGAGGTTCCAGAGTTCCACGGCGTGTCTGTGGACGGAGCGGGTGTTGAGCAGGATGCACTTGAGGTCTCTGCTGGAGTTTGGCTTGGCGGGCGCTGTGCAGGTTCGGAGGCAGGTGAACTTGCAGGTTGTGCAGGTGAAGGGTCCGTGAATGCGTCTCGGGGCGGCCCGGCAGCAGGTGGAGTTCCGGCCGGCATTGAGTGCGTTGAGGGCCGCGGCGTCGTAGGTCTGTCGGGTCATCTGGGCGCGGTCCAAGCACGGACGGGCGCAGACGGGTGCAGACGGGCTTGCCTTTGGCGCGCCTTCGGCGCACAGTCGGCGCGCCTGCTGCGCGTGACCGCTTCGCGTGACCGCGGTCGCCATTTATGGCTAAGTGGGAGGGAGGAGCAGCTGGGAGCCGGGAGCGGGGAGTACACAAAACAAAAGGGGGCGTGGCCGCGTGAACGGTGGCGGGGAGCGGGGTGGGCAAGGCACAGGTGGACGACAATAAGATTTATACAATGGCAATATAAACGCACACAGGCACAGGGGGACAACAGCAAAGATAAAACAGAAGGCAATGAAAAAAACAGCAGAACCACAATATATTACGAAAACACGGCGGAGGGGCAGGGAGCAGCGAGGCAGACAGCTAGGGCGGCAAAACAGCACAACGAGGCACAACGAGGCTGCGAGCAGCAACGAGGGGCACTCACACAGCTGGTGGCCGTGCGGCACGGGGGTGTCCTGAGAACAGGTCACACTCACCTGCGCCGTGCGGTCGCTATTTATGGACAAGTGGGAGGGAGGAGCAGCTGGGAGGCGGGAGCGGGGAGGACACAAAACAAAAGGGGGCGTGGCCGCGTGAACGGCGGTGGGAAGCGGGGAGCGGGGTGGGCAAGGCACAGGGGGACGACAATAAGATTTATACAAAGGCAATATAAACGCACACAGGCACAGGGGGACAAGAGCAAAGATAAAACAGAAGGCAATGAAAAAAACAGCAGAACCACAATATATTACAAAAACACGGCGGAGGGGCAGGGAGCAGCGAGGCAGGCAGCTAGGGCGGTGAACCAGCACAACGAGGCACAACGAGGCTGCGAGCTAAAAACACAGCGATACGTTGCTTCCCAATGGAAATATCTTCACAAAGGTTGACTTGACAAAGATTGCTTATTGCTGTAATTGGGTGTTATATTGGTACTAACAAGATGGTGCCTTCCCTCAGATAGTAATAACATGAAAAATTGCAAAATAACGAGGTAATACTATCACAAAATGTACCACATTATGCCACATAATTTGCTTTTTCTTGCCACATACTTTATTAAACCCTGCCTCATAATTTGATCCTTCCCAGATGCATAATTCCACTAATCCAACTTTTAGTTCACAATTTCCATTATTGTCAGTGCAGGGGCAGAAATGTTTCTCAGTTAATATTTAAAAACTCTCACTTTTACTAAATACATCTCAATCCAGTGATATAATCTAAAGTACTAATGTTAATAAATTATGTTTTTTTTACATTTTGATGAGCTCTACAGGCTCTTCAGGATAATTTGTTGGTTCACCCACCTCCACCTGCTATCCATTGTTGTAAGCAGGCCAGGTTTTAGTAAAGGGGGCCGGGTGCGCCAGGACCCCCCAATGTAGATCCAGGGCCATCTAAGTCTAATTTAGGAACTGAAAGTTATCTTTTGTTCTTTTTCTTTAATGATTAATCTGAGACTGCATCCTTGCTTTCTAAGCCGAATGGTTTAACTTTCATGAAAAACATCAATACCTTGGCCTACTTGAAGTGCCTGGAGAGGGGTGCCAAGTGTGTGGGGATGGTGGCTGTTATCCTACACATGTACAAAACAGGGATACCTCTGGCACTTTGTATCAAAAAAAGGGCTCACAAACTCATATTAAAGATTATTTTAGAAATTATATCCTACCAGGCCACTGGAATTACGACATCACGCAGCCACACTGTTTTCTAAGTAACTATATTTTTGCTGCATTTACTAAATAATCCATCATCTGCTACAAAAACTGAAGAAAAATGTTTGTGCTTCAATCGGATCAAAAGTTACTAAAATGGAACCAACACAGGTTGCTGTTCAGTGGACGAACCTTTGCAAAGGTTTGACTGGTCCCCTTTCAGTTATCTATTGCTGTATTTGGGTGTTAAACTAGTACTAAGGTGAAACATTTGCCCAGACAATGTTAACGTATAAAACGTGACAAAATAATGAAGAAATATTATCACAAAATGTGCCACATTACGCTGCATATTTTGCCTTTCTTGCAGCATAATTTAGTGGCAACCGCTGCATAATTTGGTCCTACCCTACTGAATAATTCCAGTGTTCTTGCATGTTGCAGAAACAATCTGATAGGATCTTCCTATCCCAAGAAAAGTAATTGAAACTATACATAGAACCAATTTGTATCCTAGTAGCGGTTTGTTTTATCTTCTTCCTGCTGTGACACTATTTTTAATTTGTGGCACTATATGAAGAAAACTGTTAATACCACATCTTTTGAATTTTCTTTTTTGCAAAGTTTTAATAACACAATTCAGAAACAGCTTGAGCAGGAGCAGTGCAAGTTCCATAATACAAAGAACATGCTCAACCCACTGGTAGCTTGACAAGGAGCAGTCAAGCTTAACTTAGAATTTTAAAGTTTTAAATTGAATTAGCGACAAAGTGTGTAGAGCGCCAACTGTGGATATCTGGTGGTAGAGGACCAGGACACATTCACAAGTTCAAGCCTACCACGATGATGCATAAGCCAGCTACAGGGACCCAGTTAGGCCTGCTGAACAAAAGTACCTTCAATCCTGGTTTGCGGAGCCTTACTTGGATCCATGTCAAAGATGCATCACCCAGATGAGGCGATGCATCGTTTCTGAGATGCGGCAAGGCTGCAGTTTGAGGTACAGTTGTATCAAAATGGAGGATCCCATCAACAGGGTTTGCGTTTCGAAGTCTGTTCTGAAGAGCTGCGAGGCGGTGTTGTCATCGAGGTTTCAGTCAATGGAAGATGTGAGGTCCTGCACCAAGGGTGTGCAGCAGTGGTTCCAAAGTCGATGTGGGCTGCGGCCGTGATGCAAGTCTTTGCGGCGGGTCCAATCCACACAGCAGCGTCAATGTGTCGGTTCTGCTGAGGTTAGCACTGCACAGTGGAGGAGATGTATCAGTTCCCGTAAATCCACTGACTATCCGAGCACCTTAGGCCCACTTCCAAGGATCCAGGAATGGGGTGGCACAACTTGGTAGGGAAAGCTGTCAGATTGCAGAGTCCAGGTGCAGTTGCAAGGTTAAGGGAAGCCTGTTATCTCCCTTCAGCTTCAGATCAGCCAACTAGCCCTTGGAGTCACTCTGGGTTCTGGGGTTCAAGCAATGCAGGTTCAGACCTTCTCTTTCCCAGGCAAGAGGACAGCAGGAAGCAGGCAGCAGGTCAGTACAACAAAGCAACAGTGCAGCAGAGTGGCAGTCCTTCAGCAGCATAGGTCTCCTTCTTCCTGGCAGAGTATTTACAGTTCCAGAAGTGTACTGAAGTGGTGCTGTCTGAGGTCCATCTTTTACACCCTGGTGTCCTGGTTATTTAAAGGTAGACAGCATCTTTAAAGTGCATGGAATTTCCTGCCTCCTCAGCCCTGGTTACAGGATGGCTGAAGTGAAATTGCAAGGTGGTTAAACCCTTTGTGTGGTGACAGGACACAGCCTAATCGGATGTAAGTAAGGCTGTAAGCAGCTCCTTCTTCCCATACTGCCAGTGATGGCCCCTCTAGTAACACCTAAGCTCGCATTGTGTGTGGCTCTCAAGGAGGAATACATAAATCCTAACTGCCAACTACACCCAGTCATGTGACCTGATACCGGCGGCAGGCACCAAATGGCTAAAGCAAGAAAATGGCAACTTTAATCATAAGTTACGATTTTAAATTGGGATTGCAGAGACAAAAACTTGAACCAGTTATCTCTTCCCAACCGGAAATTACACTTATAAAATGTAGTAAGGCAACTCCAATGTTAACCTATGGGAGAGATAGGCCTGGCAGTAGTGAAAAACTACTACCAGGACATGTAAAACTTAAAAGTACATGTCCTAACTTTAAAATACATTGCACCCTGCACTCTGGGCTGTTCAGGGCCTACCCAAGGGGGTGTCTTATATGTATTAAAAAGGAAGGGTTGGGCCTGGTAAAAGGTTTACTTTTCCAGGTTGAAATGCCAGGTTAAAACTGCACACACAAGCTCTGAAACGGCAGACCTGAGACATGTTTAAAGAGCTACTTACGTGGGTGGCACAATCAGAGTTGCAGGCGCACTAGTAGCATTTTATTTTCAGGTCCTGGGCACATGTAGTTCCACTTTACTAGGAAACTATAAGTAAATTAAAATGCCAGTTGGGTAAGCCAATGTTACCATGGTCAGAAGAGCAAGCACAAGCAATTTAGCACTGGTTAGCAGTGGTAAAGTGCACAGAGTCCTAAGGTAACAATAACAAATTCAGCAAACAAAATAAGAGGAGGGTGGTAAAAGGTTTGGGGATGACCCTGCAGGAAGGGCCAAGTCCAACACAAAGGTTTTTGCTGCAGAGATGTTCCTACAATCTAATGCTTTTTAAGTTCAAATATTACTACTCAGCCTTTCTTTTTTGACTCTAGATTAGGACTGAAAGCAGTAGAAATCAAAGCTTATATGGCAGGCTATCAGTAGAAAAGTTCTGAACTGCTAGGTATACCTGATCTTGGTAAACATCACACGTGTTTGAGCTTCCATTAATTAAGATGTTTTGTCTCATTTTGAAAGGTAAAGTGGAAGCTTGTTTAGAACACTAAAGTTATTAGCTATCAATCAATCCACAGCTGTGGATTGGGTGGTGTACATTATCCACAAAGGACTGACAGAAGAATATTGGTTGAAAAACTAGCCACAAAATTACAAGTCCAGTTGCCAATCTCAGATGCTGTACTCTTGGAACAGAGGGCAGCTAAGTGTAGAAACAGGGTCACATTTGATGTTTAGCCGGTTGCCACCTTTGATTGCTTTTCCAATTGGTATTGCTCTTATCTGAAGTAAATGGACAGCAGTAGTCAATACCAATAACTACAAAATGTTACATAGCTCTTTGCTGTCTCTTTAAAATATGCATTGCCCCAAGTCTTGGTAGATTTTCTCTGTCTGATGGGCACACTCCATATAATCTAGGCCTCATGTGGCTGCTATTCAAAGTGCTGAGAGCTGCCAGTGGAGAACAGGTACAAGGCAACAGGATTGCATGGTCCAATTACGCACACTCACAAACCTACACAAGCACACACACACCAAACATTTCAAACGTCCTTTACATACACAAAATCGTTATCTCATATGCAGCATTGCTGGTAAGGCTGACAGAAGAGAGTGGGGTGTAGACAGTCAGGGCTGAGTGGAGAGAGAGGAGACTGAGGTAAAAAGGGTGCATATGTAGGAGTGCCAGGGAGAGGGAGAAAAGGGGGAGGCAAAGATAGGGGAGTTAGTGAGGAAGAGAGAGTGATGGTGAAGAGAAGAAAGAGGTGGGGATGAAGAGAGTGAGAGGAAGACATTGAAGAGAGTGAAGGTTGAGGTGAGAGAGAAGGATGAGGTGGAGACACAAGGATGAGATCAAGGTGGAGGCTCAGTGAGAGGATGGTAAAGATAATAGAGAGAGACAGAGGGAGGAAGCCACCGCAGGGAGAGGGGGGGGAGAAGGAGAAGAAGAAAGGGGAGGTCGTGGCTAAGATAGAGAAAGGATGGAATGAAAGGAACAGTGTGTGCAGTAGGAGGATGCAGAGGGTGAGAAGTGCAGGGTAAAGTGGAGACTGATAGAAGGGTAAGGCAGAGGGAGAGGAGGATTAGGCAATGGGAAAGGTGGGTGAAACAGGGAGAAAAGATGGTGGGGTGGAGAGAAAGTAGGATGAGTCAAAGAGAACAAAAGAAATTAACCACATCGGGAAAACCTCTTAGAAATAAGTTAAAGCTAATAGGCACACCCCTGCAGTATGTAGAGCATGCAGCTCATCCCCTAAAGACCATCCAGCATGGCCAGATCCAGCTCTCAGATAGCAGGAAAACGGTAAGCAACTCCATTAATCTTCCTGGCCCAACCAAGCATCTTCATGGGCCATCCAGATCCTGAATCCTGGAGCCGTAGCTGATTGTGAACCCTGCATGACACCCTGATTTTGTTCATGCAGGGCCAGGGCTCACTTCACACCTAAGGGCACATCAAGTACCCATTTAATCGCTGCTGTCATATAGTTACAGTGAACGCCCTCTCGTTGATGCTAATACTTTTAGCTGTGCCTTCCTTTCTCTCCTTTTGTCTCCTTGGTTGTGAGTGAAGTCAGTAGTCTTGCTCTTAGTTAAATGGCTTCTGAGATTTGTTCATATTTCTGGTTGGAGACAATGTAGCTTGGAGCCAGAAGGGAAAAGTCCTGTGAAGAGAAAACATACTGAACAGTGTTAGGAAGAGCAAGGCATTGTGCAATGGCTTGTGCTGTATCCTGGGACACAGCCAAAATATAGATATTTACAAGGCAATGAGTTAAAATACACATTGGAACTTACAGGAGAAAATCTGAGCTTTGCTTATCCACAGATGAAGAAATAACTTGAAGTTTCTTTACCAGATTTCACGCATGTGACTCTGCATCCATACCGGTACCTGTGGCAATTCAACTTTACTGGACAACGACTGGAATGATATTGAGAAGCACCCCTTCCCAAACTTTATAGCAAAGAAATAGAGCCTACTATGTTAGCAAATGGTTTTCCTTAGCCTTCTTTGGCATTTGATGATGCATCCCCTGCTGACAAAATGCAACAATTTAATTGACGCTTACAAGATCTTATTCTGCATAATATTTTGTGATTAGAGGTGGGTCCGATGCTACGTATACAGACCAGTTTCATTAAAAACACTGCAGGATCCACCTGAAGTCATACGTAAAGAGGAAGATACTGTCCCAATATTGGCACAAGTTTGATTTCTTTCAGATGTCACATTTGATAAGCTATGCTCACTGGTGGACTCCTTAGGGAAAGCAATTTCTTGCTGCAAGCATGTTTGATTGAGGTCCTGGTATCTTGAGGTCATTCTGCATAAATTCCTTCTTCAGTTGATTTTTTTAGTTCACTTTTAGTCGATTCTCAATTTCAAAACTGAATGAAGAAGTGTGAGAAAGATAAAAATACATTGATCCATTCAGAAATTCAAACACTAGGGGCTGTGGATTTTTCTTAATTATCACTTTTTGGGAAAGGGTCAGCAGCAATTCTAGTCAAATGGACCCTCATGAGGTTGAGCTCAATGTCAGGGGCCTTCTTCTATGATAAGTCCAGTCTGCAACTTCTAGTACCTCAAGCATCCAATCAACTCCTCTAAAAACATTACTATAAGGGAACTGCTTCAAGACTATCAGTATACGGCAGGTTATCCCATTTTTCTTTATTGATTTGGTGAAAGAAAGGATACAGATACTTGGGTGCTGGAGATCACAGCGACCTGTTACTTACTGGAATTCAAGAAGATTCCATCTTCAATGTTACTAATCAAGTTGTCGCGTCAGCTTCAAGTAAAGGGGAAGACACTTTGTAACGGGCTAAGCCTCTTGCTGGGGAATGGTGCAGTAAGGATGGTGCCACATGCACAAAATTATCAAGGTCATTACTCCATTCTATTCTTGGTAGCAAATCCAAATGGAGATTTCAGACAAACATTAATTTCAAGACATTGGACAAGTTTATGGCGCAGAAGCAATTCAAGATGATAACACTACAGTCTATAATCACTTTAGTAAGACCAGAGAATTTTATGATCTCCTTAGATCTAAAAGATGCTTATTTTCATACACGAATTTTTCAGAATCATCAGAAGTAACAGAAATTTGTGATTAATGATCATCATTATCATTTTCAGGTACTCTCTGTTAGTTTTTCTTCTGTTCCTCGACTCTTTACAAATAATCTATCTCCCCTGGTTGCTGGTTTGCATGCAAAGGAAATTAGAGTGTGCCCCCTATTTAGATGATAGGCTGATTGTTGCTTCTTCTTTTTCGAAAGTTATCGAGGATGAACATCTGGTGCAGAACTCCTCAAGAATTTTTTTTGTTGAACAAGGAGAAATCACATCATCACAGAATTTAATTTTCTTAGGGAACATTTTCAGACATTGTTAAAAACTGTTCTGCTACATCACGAGAAAGTGAAAAGGTAGCAGTTACTATTGAAGTCATAGGAAATTCTCTCTTTCGGCAGTCACCCCAGAATTTTTGCCTTTTGCTGGACTCTATGGGGCAGATTTATGTTGGACTTGCGCCACATTTGCGTCACACAACTGCGGGGTAAACGTGGCGCATCCCTGCAACCTATTTACAACGTGACGCATCCAGGCAGATGCGTCACGTTGTAAAGCCCTGCGACACATGTGGGCGTTCCGACGCAGGGTTGGCGTTCCGGGGCAGGTGCGCCTCGAAAAAGTGGCTGAGTGAAATCTACAAGATTTCACTCAGTCACTTTTAGGCCAATGCTGCGTCAAAACCCTGCACCTGCTTGAAGCAGGCGTAAGGCTTGATGCAGCATTGGACAGATAGGGCACCCCCGAGCCTTGCTGGAGCTGCGCCACGCTTGTGACGCAACTCCAGCAATGCGTCACCTTTACGGCATAGATGCGTCACGCATCTGTGCCGTTTTTGCCCCATGGCATATCTTGGTGAGTTTCAAGGGGTATTCATCCAGAGCATGGTGGTTCCATAAGTATTTTGGATTTTTTAATGGCTTTCTAAAAGGTTCACCAGTGTCTACATTGAGTGGACAAGTGGTAGCTATAAAAGCTTCCCATTCCTTTGTTTCTGATGTATTGCATTATTCCTTTAGCTGGTAGAGTATTCCAATTAGAAAACCTGTAACCCCCTCTGGAGTCCCACCTTGGGATTTGACTTGGTGCAAAGTGTGTTACAAAAGGCACTATATTGTTTTTAGTAGCAATAATTTCTAGATGGAGGTTTGGGGAGCTTGGTGTTTTATTAGATCCTGCACTGTATTTGCAATTGTTATGAGAATACAATGGTGCTGCATAGCTGTCATGTTTTTCACCAGAAAGTGCCATCATGTTTCATGATGAGTATGAATTGGTTCTTCTGGTTCTATTGCATAATCCAAATTCAAGGAAAGATGACAGTGTGCCTTGGCTGCATACTAAAGTGTAGCCTTTCGTGAAACGGATGCGCTATTCGTTAGTTCGGTGTTTCTAGTAGAAGCTATGTGCAGGTACATTTGTGAAACATGAATTAACAGCGTGAGGACTGCATCCTGCTAACTCTGCTCTTGGGTATGGAATGCAGTTGACAGTTAAATACTCAGTTTTGAATAAAGCACAACAGTAACAAGTATCATAATTTTCGACTCTGAGTTTTATATATTTTAGTTTGGGAAAATCTGAGAAATAAGAAATGGGGCGAGGAAGGCGGGGAGATGGCAGCGGTGTCTAACAAACCGGTTATGAAGATAACCGGTTTGTTATCTTCATAACATCAACTCTAGATTGTCCTTGGTTGAACCCTCCCCGTTTGCTTGGTTTTATCGGTCATTTCCGGTGTTAGAGGGGAAGTTAACTCTGTAGGCAGGCTTTCACTGGAATTGTGTTGTTACATGGGAGGCGGTGGAGGAGCGTTACATAGAGGCGCCAAAGCGCACATTTGTTTTCACTCTACCTGCTTCTGTTCCCTTTCTGAACTTTATAATGTTTTCTTCCATAGTGCTATATAGTGGCGACAAGGTGACACGATGGCACTCTATAGAATATAACTCCCTAATTATTGATAAATACATATAGGACATGAGTTATTTTCAGTGTGGTGACAAGTTGGCAGAAATACTGCTCCGACCTACGTGACTGCGGTCGGGTACTGGGGTAACAGGCCGCATATTCAGTTTCAACATAACCCAGCACTTTGTGGCAGATTTATGTTAACTGGCGCATCCCGAGGGATGCGCCAGTTAACATGCGCCACAGTGCGCCACAGCTACGCCACCCATGGTGCGCCGCATTTATGATGCGGCGCACCATGGGGCAAAAACGGCACAGATGCGTGACGCATCTGTGCCGGAAATGTGGCGCATTGCTGGAGTTGCGTCGCAAGCGCGGCGCAGCTCCAGCAATGCTCTGGGGGGTCCTTTTCTTTCAATGCTGCCTCAAGCCTTACGCCTGCTTCAAGCAGGCGCAGGGTTTTGACGCAGCATTGCCCTGAAAGTGACTGAGTGAAATCTCATAGATTTCACTCAGCCACTTTCAAGAGGCGTTCCTGCGCAGGAACACCCCCCCCCCTGCGCAGGAACGCCTCCTCATGGCGCAGTGCTGTACAACGTGACGCATCTCCTAGATGCGTCACGTTGTAAATAGGGCGCAGGGATGCGCCACGTTTCCGCGCCGTTGCGTCACGCAACGGCGGCGTAAACGTGGCGCAAGCCCTTCATAAATCTGCCCCTTTGTTTTTAAAGGGAAGAAGAAACAGGAAACATGGCTCTGCAGATAAGGTTGAGCTTGGTTTAATGTGAATGTAAGAGAACAAATATTCTAAGAATGTATGTGCTGTATAATCCCTTTCTGTTAAGTAGAAGATAATGGGGAACCGTTTAAGGAGCACGACAAGGACGTCACCACCTTGGTAATTTTTTTAAAGATTTTGTCAAATTAATAACATAGCATTTTTTTTTTAAAGCAGATGTTGAAGAAAGATTGCAAAACGTAAGGCTTTTAGGAGAAACCCCCAAAACATTACTTTTTATGGAAAAAATCAGCTTCCAGAAAAAAAAATGTCACCTTCGTAAAACCTTGCTAGTGGCATAATGTCATGCCGAGCGTACAGGCCTCCTAGTAGAAGGCAGTCATAACTCCCTTTCACACAGGACCGAATAGGAAAGAAAAGCTGTAAATCTAGCCCTGTACGCGTACTGCTTCACCACTCAAAATTCATGACATTAACCTGTCCAAAAACACGTACCAGTAATACACCCGGCGATCTGCCCCCGTCACAGCTTACGGAACATGCTCCTTGGAATGTAAAGTGCCTTTTATGTCTGGCTTGACAGCACAAAGTAATGTATATTTTAAGTCTGGCTTGATTGAACAGCTTTCAGCAGACCTTATGTGATCAACAGAAAGAGTTTTAAGAATCACTCTGAATGTGGGTTTGACTGAACCCACATGTTGATATCCTTGTGGGCAGCATTTGATTTGGCAGATGTTGTGTGCTTCCACTAAAAATAGTGCTTGTACTGCATGGTTTGTCGCGAGAGAAAGCTTATGCTCTATACATCAAGGCTCAGTTGTTAAAGTGACAAGTCACTGATCAAGGCTATAGGCCTGACCTATTTGACAAAGTCAGTAGGCCTATTTATTCTGGAAAACATTTGCATAAGGCAGTTGGCCATTAAGGTTGTATTATTTTTACAATGTGTTAAAGCATGTAGGGAGAACTTTTGTTACATGTAATCACATATATTACCTTAAAAATAACCCTCGGCGTAAGCCTACACTACGCTCACGTAGTTTTCGTAGTTTGCGCAACTACGCGCTACGCGAATTGCACGTAGCACAGTGCAAAAACGCGAAGCGTAGCAGGCCTTATTTGCTTGCTCACGGTCCTCAATGTCAAGTTGGCGACCACGAGCGAGCAAAATGACATCCCGGCGAGACTTTTTCCTTGTTCGCGATCAGCAACATCAAGTTGCCAATCCCGAGCGTGGAAAATAAAACTACCGGCGAGATTCTCAATGCGGGGAAGTCAGGTTTCTCATTGTGAGTGGTCGCGTATGCTCGCGACCGCTCACGATGAGAAACTACCAGTCCGCATTGAGAAAACTGCTGCGCGAGTACAAATCTACTCGAGTGGCAGAAAACGACTGCTTGCAGTGTGCAAGATGCCATTTGCAATGATTGCACAGTGCGGACAAGAATCCAGCACTGTGCAATCAGTGCGAACAGCATTTTCCCTACCGCACTAGGCAGTTTGCGTAGATTGCGTAGAGCGAAGTGCACTTCGCATAGCTACGCGTAGCGCGACTACGCGAACTACACCCAGAGTTACTTAATAAGCAAGTGTTTTGGTGCTAGTTACCCCTTTGTGATGAACCCTGTGGGTAGAGAATTTGCACTATGAGAGTTCTAGTTAGACATTGTTAAGAGCAGATTGGGATTACGCTCTTTTGAAGCCTGTTGGAAGGTATTTTGTTACACAAATTCGATTACCCTGATACATAAACGTTTTGGTATTGGTTACTCCCTTTACCAAAACCCCAGGGTAGATGATTTGCATTGTGTAACTTCTTGCTAGACCTTTTATGCCTGCTAAGTTTAGTTGTCTTGTAATAAATAAATTAGTTAAAAAAGTGGGCGTACATAATGATACATATAAGGGCTTTGGGTCAGCCATCTTCTTCCAGCGCCCCAAACTAGCGTCGCTTGACAGCTGAGGAGGGGGTAAGAGGCCGCCCTGGGCAACGTTGTTCTTGCACCAAGGTAGGGCCAACTGGATACATAAAATCTATCCGGTTAAAATATTTACAGTTTTTAAAAATCAGGTTATTAGAAATCAATAACCGCCAGTTAGCATATAGCAGAATCCAAATAGAGCAAGAGTGCTGAAGGGCCCCCGGCTTCCGCCTCAGGGGTGAAAGGAAGTATGACAAATACCTCGAGTACGCGAAAAAGGACTCCTTTTGTACCCTGGGAGGGCGGGATCGTCGATCATCTAGACCGCGATCCTACCCCTACCCAAGATGGCGCCCAAAGTGAGTTCAGCGCCCAGCGCCCGAAACTAGCGTCGCTTGACAGCTGAGGAGGGGGTAAGATGCCGCCCTGGGCAACGTTGTTCTTGCACCAAGGTAGGGCCAACTGGATACATAAAATCTATCCGGTTAAAATATTTACAGTTATTAAAAATCAGGTTATTAGAAATCAATAACCGCCAGTTAGCATATAGCAGAATCATGATTATCAGAATTATGAGTAGAACAATGCAGGACTGCTGGATTACTGCGGCCAAAAGTACTATTTCTGACTGTTACAGCCTGCCTTGCATCATACTTTTCTGAGTTTTTGCCCTGGAACAAGAACCGACATGTGGCACCAGAAATTACAAGTCCATTTACTTTATCTGGAGTCCCAAACTGAGGCCCCCTTAACCAACACATAATCAACACCTAGACTCTCTTCCTCACCACTGCCACCCCATAGATTAAAATCTGAGTTCCATTCTTTTTTGTGCATTGTTGTTGGTACCTGTCATTATTTTTGATACAACAATAGAACACCTGGAGTGGTACTAAGGGTGTAGCCAGAAATATATAATACCCCCCACTTTCAACCATAACACCAGTTGCACAGTTAGGAAAGTCAAAAGGCGTTGCCATTCCTAGTGATGAGTGAGGACATTTTTCCCCTGAATACATATTGAACAAAATGAGAGAAATAGTGCATTTTACATCACAGCGTTTAAAGACATTGGCTAAGAAGTTTCAAGGGCAGGTTACTGAAGCTAATCTTCAACAGAAATTTGATGAGACCATATTTGCCCTAGAAAATACTGCACAAAATTGGCCCAAATTGAGCATTTCAAAGCATCCATTTCTAATTAAGCAGGCAAAAATCCATAGTGGGTCAGCTAGAGTTTAGTCAGACAGGGTAACCCACGACACAACTGTCCTCCAAACATGCTTCAGGTCTGCCGGATTCGGGTGGTGAGGCAGGGGGTAGACGGGGGATAAGGGACAACGAAAAATAATTTTTCTTAAAAACACTTACCTGAAATGGTCGACCGCTGCCTCACCTCCGTTCTCCGCCCTCCTTCTTCCTTCTTCCTGCAGTCCCAGCCAGAAGCAGGAAGCACCCAGCTCCCAGGTTCCCCTGAGCCAATCACAAAGCTTCAATGCAGCATTGTGATTGGTCTGAGGGCTAATAGATGGGAGACTTTGCATGTTCCTCACCAGGCTGCGTGATGCAGCCTGGTGGGGAACATGCAAAGTGTGCATGACTGTTTAGCTGTCCCGAGAGGGCCGGTCAAGCAGTCATGCTCACTTAAGGAGTGCAAAGCACTCTTCTCCCCTGCTGTGCCCAACCCGCCCGAGAGCCACTGACTGCAAAGGAAAACTTAAATGATAATAACCATAGTTATTACCATTTTAGTTTTCCTTTTGTTTAGTGGGGCGAAGCTCTCTCCATAGCGGAGGAGCCACCACTGCTGCTCTGTCTTTCACTAATGGGCTGCCCCCAGGAAAGAAGAGGTCACAGATGCCCTGAGGGCAGTGCATAATCCCTGTTTGCACCTCAAGCACCTCTTAAAGTATAACCTATAGTACTCGCGGGGAGCATGAACTGGGGGCTTTTACATTAGAGAAATGTTTATAAAACCTGTTGTTGGGACCATGACACTGCTGCGGCAGGAAATACTGACCCAGGAGGAGGGACTGTGTGATATTGGTAAAAGGATAGTGCAGGACTATACTCTATCAAACTCCTTACTGGCAAGCAATGAGCAATGTGCTGTCCAATTGGAAAAAGTGTGGTGAATGTAGCCAGAGTATGTAGCTAGACTTCATAGCGAGGATGAGAGATATGGACACCTGCTAAAACAGATATTCAAAACAAATACCAATAGACAGGAGTGGACTGCACTACGAGATGCAGATGGTGAAGTTTCCAGTGCATAGTGAGATATCAAAGTGGACTACTACTTCTGTCTCAAATCGTAACCTCCAGCACAAAGAACTACAGATCTGTCATCCCCTTAAAAGGCGCATACCATCTTGTTATGACCACAGAATTGAGGGAGCTATTACATTCTCTCATTACCCAAATTGGCATCACAAAGCAATTAAACTCTTGCCCAGGAGCAAGACCAGGGGCATTGACAGCCTTCCTTGTGGCACTTTATGCGAAACCTGTATGCACCTATCCTGTTCAACATCTATAAATTTGCACTAGAAATGTGTCCTCTCCGCCCTACAAGAAGAGAAGCATTGGTGAAAGTGTTTCCGAAACCTGACCAGGGCCTAAGAAACATGGCTTCTTATTGAACCTTCTCCATGCTAAACCTGGACTACAAAGTTCTCTGAAAAATATTGACAACTAGAATTTTAGAGGTGCTGCTAGCATTGATACATACAGACAAAATTGACTAATCGCTGATCATCCCCCGCTTGACTAATCGCTGATTATCCCCCTTTTTGCTACAGTTATTCATATTATAGAAGGTTTACTGAATGGTCATTATCAGTAGTAATATTAGATATCAAAAATGACTTCGGAACCTGGCAACAGGATTTCTTGTATGATGTGCCTCATATAATGGGTAAAATCATGCTGTTGCAGCCCTAAGACGATGGTCTGTACACATAAAGTAATATCCCCTCATTTGAGAACTTAAAGGGGCACCTGTTGGAATGTCATAGGTTTTGTATTGTTTGTTCAGGTGGGGACCACCTTACAAATAATGCTGCCAACCATGGCATTATGTGGAGAAGTGTGGCTCACTGGTTAGAGCAGGCAGACCCTGAAGCAGAGGTCAGACCCGGGACCAGGGTTCAATTCCCGACGTGGCAGGGTCTTGAGCTCAAAAATGTCCATGGACTTGATAATTCTCGCTTCGGTGCCTGACCTAATCATGGGTTCACACTCTGCAACTCTGGGCATTAAGCTTGCTTAATCTCCACAACGGCCCCGCGGCGGGATGCCTGGCTTTCACTTTGGGGAGGCCCTGTAGGGGCTATCTCACAGGGAAAAGCCAGGATGGGTTCCCAAGGCAAGCGCGGAGATACCCCTTCGGGGGTCGATTCAGGCGCTATATAAGAAACATAATAATAATAATAATAATAATAATGGCACATGTTGTATCCAATTTACACTGAAGATTATTTTTCAGCATATATGCTCATTATTGTATGACAGTGTGCAGCACACATTCTGAGTTCTGATAGTGTGCTTTTAGTTATTATAGTGATATATTCATATAATAATAAGTGTTTTAATATTGAACTAGACAAAGAGTATCTTTTTTTTTGTTTTCAATATCTTTATTATTTTAAAAAGTAAAAGTTCATACAATTATAATAAAATGCAATACATCAGTTTAAAGTGAGCAATAAGTAATGAAAAACTTTTGAAAAATATAAACACTAATATAGAATCCATGTTAGAAAGATAACTAAATCACAAATAGTACTAAATCAAAGTATACAATTTAAAAAATAGTACATATTAGAATGATAACAAAAAATTTGCTGTATTGCATATTATCCCAAAAATTATTAGAAGGAGAAGAAAAAGAAAAAGAAGAGCGAAAGATAGGATAGAAAGAAGGATGAACAAGGAAAGCAGGAGGAAAGAGGATGAAAGAGAGAGGGCACGATATATAGATAAATAAAATGATAGGTAACTGGGTAGATAAATAATTAGATATTTTTATTTTTATTTATTTTTGATATTTATAAAGCGCATACAAAGGCCCGTGGGCGTCTCGGCGCTGAGTATCTGAATTGTTTACCCTGAAAGAAATGAGCAGTATTTATTGATTAAAAAGCCAGGTCTTAAGTTGTTTACGAAAAGACCACAAGGATGGACTGGCTTTAATCACTTGTGGCAGAGTGTTCCACAACTTAGGGGCCGATACCAGGAATCTTCTGTCACCCCATGAGACCGTTTTTGTACGGGGTACCACAAGATCGCCTGAGCAAGATGAACGTAGTGTTCTGAACGGACGATAAGGAATCAAGTTGCGGATGAGATGTGCTGGTCCTTGATTATGCAATGCTTTATACACAATGCACAGAGTCTTGAACTTTATCCTGTTTTTAATGGATAGCCAATGCAGCTCTTTGATGGTATTAGAGGCAGAGTGATGTTTGGGAATATTTCCCAAAAGCCTTGCAGCTGAGTTTTGTATTATTTGCAGTTTGTTCAAGACTCCTTCCTGTGCGTTGAGGAACAAAGCATTGCAATATTCCAAAGTGGACAGCACAAGGGAAGTGACAAAAGTTTTACCGGCTTTATCAGGTAGAAAAGGGAGAATTTTTTTGATAAGCTTCAGTTTGAAAAAGGCTGAGGAGGTAATCTAGTTAGCATGTGGGTGAAACGTGAGACGGTCATCAAAGATGACACCCAGATTCCTCACTTTGCTAACAGGCTCGGGGGGGGGGAGCCTAAGGAGGAAGGCCATCAATTGGATGACCACTCAGGTGTTAGTGGTCCGAAGATGACTACTTCCGTTTTATCAGAGTTTAGCTTTAAACAATTGGAGGCCATCCAACTCCCTATTGCTACCATGCCTGATTTAAGGTCATCCGCTACTTTATAGCCATTGTTCTTGATGGCTAGAACCAACTGGGTGTCATCTGCGTAGGAAGTAAGGCTCATCCCATAAGCCCGAATGACATTGGCTAAGTCCGACACATAGATGTTAAAAAGTGTCGGACTTAGGGATGAGCCTTGAGGTACTCCACATGGCAGAGACATGGTGGACGAATGAAATGGTTCCATTGTAACTACCTGGGTTCTATCAGCCAAAAAGGAGGCCAGAAGTTTGCTGGCAGTCCCTTGTACACCCAGGCCTTCGACACGGTCAATCAGAGTGGTATGATCGACCGTGTCGAAAGCTGCAGATAGATCAAGTAGTATCAAAACCGCTGTACCCCACTGTCACGGATGAGTCTAATGTCATCTGCTGCTTTGATCAAAGCCGTCTCTGTCCCATGACATTGGAGGAACCCAAACTGTGTTTCATCGAGTAAATGATGTTGTTCTAAAAAAGCAGAGAGCTGTTTGTTCATGGCTTTTTCAGCTATTTTGGCCAGGACTGGTAAATTGGCAATGGGCCGGTAGCTCTTAGGTTCTTCCATATCCAGATGTGGTTTCTTTAAAAGAGGTTTTATAATGTTTTTTTTTAAACTTTCGGGGTAGATACCTGTATTAAACATGGCATTGCATATGGAAGATATGGCCGGAATAGCCGCATCTATAACTGGCATTAGGACTTTGAAAGGGCATGGATCAAGTACTGAGCCTGATCTGATGGTAGATATTATATCCATGGCCTGTGAATCAGAAATTTCAGCAAATTGAGTGAGCATGGGTCCAGTATGTGTATCGGGTATTGTCTTGGAAGGACTTTTGGTTTTGATGGCAAAGGCGGAGATAATATCGTTAACTTTGCTGAAGAAGAAGCTAGCCAATGTGTCACAAAGAGATTGTGATGGGGGTGGGGTCAGGTTGAGAGAGTAGCCGGCTAACTGCTTAGCAGTCTCATACAAGGTTTTGTTTGAGTTTTTTGCTGTTTCTATTTTATGACTAAAAAATAGTTTCTTGGCTTCATCAATCATTTGTTTATATTTGGCTACTGTTTCTTTATATTTTGTTTTAGCCTCTTCGGCATAGTCTTTCCGCCAAAGCCTCTCTTTCCGCCTGCACTGTTGTTTCTGTTGTCTTAAGGCAGCTGAATACCAGGGGGCTGAGGGGGTAGATCTGTTACGGGATAGTTGCTTAACGGGAACCAGCGAAGATGCTGCTGCATCCACCCAGTCATAGAATTGAGAGGTGGCAGTATTTGGGTCTTGTGATAGAGAAGGCATGGAGGTGACTAATGAGGTTTTGAGGCTGGAGCTGTCTATATCGTTCCATGCCTTAAAAGTTTGATTTGTATTAATAGACTTTAAGGGGACAGCTAATTGATGAGGGGTTAGTGATGCCATAATAACATGATGGTCTGACCAAGTAACCGGAAAGGTTTGAGTTACATGGAGATCATTGGAGTTGGAAAAAATACCATCAAGAGTGTGGCCCCCATCATGCGTGGGGGATTTGACCATAAGAGATAAACCAAAAGTGGTCATATCCCCTAGGAACATAGCAGTGTCTTTATCCTCCAGTTTATTAAAATGGAAATTAAAATCTCCGAGGACAGTAAAGGAGCTGTCAAGAGCGGATGATTCCAAGATGGATCTAAGATCAGTGATAAATCCTGTTCTTGATCCCGGGGGACGATACAAAAGGATCCCTTTAAAATTATCAGATGGGGTCAGTTTGACAGAGAATTGCAGGGCTTCACATGATGGTAGAGGGATAGTGTTAGTTCTAACCGTGAAAGAGTCACGTACAATAAAAGCAATCCCACCACCTTTCCTGCGTGGTCTATCCAGTCTATGGATAGAAAATCCCTTAGAAACTGCAATTACAATATCTGGGTCAGATGAGTTGTCCATCCACGTTTCTGTCATGAACATCATATCTAAGTTGTTATCTTCCATTAGGTCGGATATGTCCTGGCGATGTTTCCCAAGCGAACGGACATTTATAAGAGCAAATAGAAAAGGTTTGGAAGGGTGGGTCTTGGTTTAGTCAGATGAGATTTGCGGTGAAGGGGTATCTGCAGTTGACAGCAGGGACAGATTAGAGAAGAGCCCACGTCAAAGAGTAACGGATCCAATACAATACATGACTGATGTGTTAAAGGTCGTAAACGCATAAGCATGTCAAGCGTATATGGTCCGGGGAGATCTAGGCCACACGGGTATAAATAAATAAGTGATAACTGATAGATGGAGGCACTGGCTGCAGTGGAAAAGATAAATTAAATTAAGAAGTAGAGACAAAAGGATATTAGGCTACCAAACCTTGCAAGGACAGTTTCATATACTTATCTAAAGACCTCCAAATCTTATTAGAGATGAATGGAGTAAAATGTTTCTCTTCAACAGAAGTATGGGCCCCACAAAGGAACGATACCCGGGCAATGGATATGAGGAGATCTAACAACTGCATGTCAGAATCGTCCAAGGGGAAAGGAGTGCATGCAGCCCACCAACTCAAAAAAATCGTAGGTAACGAGAGCTCCACTGGAGTTATTCTGAAACACCAAGGACCTGCAAAGGAAAATGGAATGTTCAGATCTATAAGCCTTTTACGCAGATTCAAGAAACCTTTACGGCGAATGACAGTATCTCTAGCAAAGTCCTGTGATATTAATATTCTGTGCCTTTGCCGTTGTAAAGTCTTAATCTTCCTCATTTGAGCTAGGATTTGTTCAGAATGTTGATGGTGCAAAGGTTTAAAAATCACTGGTCTCGGAAAAGATAACGTTTTAGGCTTAAAGGTGGGAACTCTATGAGCACGTTCTATTTCAAAGTCCTTTACAAATGAAATGCTCAGGACAGGAGGTAGCCAAGTAAGTAAAAAATCTAACATTGAAGGAGCAGATTTCTCACATTCCTCTGGAAGGCCAAAAATTCAAAGGTTACTTAGACGATTCCTATCTTCCTGTTCAGTTAGGTCTCTTCTCAATGAAGCCAAGGTACGTTCCTTATTCTGAGCATGTTTAGCATGCTTATTCGTGAAGTCTTCCACAGAGCCTATTCGTTTTTCTGCATTGGAAACACGTAATGAGAGATTTTTGAGGTCATTTCTGATGGCCCCACCTCAACATGGAGTAAGTCTGTGTTTGTTTAATTAGAATAGTATCTAATGTTGAAGCAGAATCCATTTTAGCCTTTGCTGAGATATCTGGCGTAGGGGAATTCTGTTTAGACCTCTTCAGATTCCCCTTAGAATCTCTATCCTTGGGGATGACACCCATGCCTTTCGCCATTGAAATAATGCACTGAAAATAATGAGCAACCACTTGTTTCAAACAATGATGTTGGATCGAATCTGCACAACCAACAACAGATCAATATGTTCTTCAGAGGCCTAAAATTGCATACGAACTGTTGGACATGGGATAAGTCACCCCTACTGATATAGAACCAACTGAGTATCAGGCCGCAAACAGACCTACACATTAGAGGCTTCCGTTCCAGGGAGCGTTGCACTTCAGAATTATTGACCACAACAGTAAGGAAAAGACGTACCTTACATGCATGCAAGCGGCAGCGTCTAAGAGGAAGACATACCTGTGGAACTGCCATGTAATAAAGTATTCAGACTATGCCATGTAATAGCTTGTCTTCAAAATTATATTTAACTGCAGAGTTTTGTCAGCAACTGGCGAAATGTAAAGAGCGAAGAGTCAGGACCATGTCACACCCACAGATGGAACAACAGATGAGAGAATACACCCCCACTGAAGAACAGACGATTATATAAGCATGACGTATGGTATGACATGCAGTAGATTCTGCACACCCGGTATTAATAAAAATAATCTGCCACTGTTGAAGCTGGAAATGAGGCACTTCACCGCCAGCTAGGCATATCCAAGCCATAATTAGACACAATAGCATCACATCAGTCAGTCAGTGGCCGCCATTTTGTATCATCACACTCGTATTAGTGACTCCTCAAGACTCGTACATATACTGAGTGGTATAACAATTCAGCCTCACAATACCTCATTGAAGCATGGAAATGTGCACAAAAACCAGAGAATTAGACCCCATAGATGCCTGAGCTCGGTCCGTGAATTGGCATAATCTCCATGTCAGCCGCCATTTTGTGACCGGAGTGAGGAGAGAGATGACCTGAGAAGAATATTCTCTTGAAGGAGCAGACCGAGAAACTTGAAAATCGTCCCTCAGACTCCTGCGTTGTTCCGCCGTCTTTTGCCGTGACGTGGTGAACACCAATCACTTGAACAGCATGCTGGAGCGAGCGTTCACATCGGAGAATCGAAGGAGCTTAGAAGAATGCGGCCATCTTGGTCACGCGCTAAGCCACGCCCGACAGAGAGTATCTTCAATATGATAGAATGTGAATTTGGTCTCATAATGACTATAAGAATCATTATGAAAACTGCATCCAGAGCTCTGTCAATCAGAAAAGAGAATTTCACCTTCTTGTCTCTTCACCAAAGTTGCTGACTGAGAACATCCTGACTTTTCTGTACTTGTCCTTGTGGCACTTGTCTGCCTGCCCTCTGCCTTCAGGTATAGAACAAATGTGATGCACACCTTATAACTGCGGAGTGAAATTCACACAAGATGATATGCTGCCTGATTTTATAATGTGCACTATCTGTTGCAACATTTTTGCGTATAGTCTGCACTACAGATGTTTGTAATAAAATCATGTAAAACTGTAGCTCCGATTTCTCGTGTGCGCTATCTTGCGATAGAGGGTGAAGGGAACCCACTTAAATGCCTGTGTCTCTGTCAGACAGTGTTAATTTCCTAATGTAAGCACCCTAAGAGAATTTAATTGGAGTTTCGTGGGATACAACCTGTATGTTTTCCCCACTCAGAATGGTAAGACCCATATCACCTCACTGATGATGTCCTTAACTGCCATCATCTGTTGTCCATTCAAATTGCTTATTTCGGAATAAAATCCATTAAACATATAACAATTAAAAACAGCATTTCCTATATACAAGTGTCAATTTAACATTTCTGTCATTGATTTTTTTTTAAAATCACATAAAAGGCAACTAGAGAAAAAATAAGGCGGGGGAAGGGTAATGAACCTTCAAATGTATATCCTCCTTCTACAGCACGAATGTTGTTGCAATTCACCCATCATCTTTTCTTTTTGCATTTGTTGCCCTAAGTGGGAAGGGTATGCTCAGACGCAGGTCCTGTGCTTGCTACACCACCAGATTCACGCTAGCCTGGTCGAAGAGGAGTGATACGTCGAAACAGGTCCCAGGATGCTTCTTTCTGGTCCAGGGAGGATCTGGCCTGGCAGTTTGGGCTGGACTGTTCCCATGGGGAGCAGGGTCGAGACTGAATTGCATATGGCTGGGTATAAACTGAAATGGCGTGGCATGCAAAAAAAGATATATTTAACCCATATCTGTGACTATGGGTGAATGTTTGCTTTCCTTCCACATTCTTTTCTGTTTTCATGTGTTGTCCTTTATTTGAAATCTCCATTACACATCCTCCCCTCAACAATGTGTCTAGTTAGTAACTTGTATGGACTTGAAGTATATTAGGTTAAGTCATGTGTATTTTTCCTTCATCCAGGCAATGAACATTTCATTTCCTGCTGCATGACACCCAGTGGCACTTGGCACCACTATGTTTAATATCTAGGTGCTAGAAATGGTCACTGCGGAAAAGATGTTAATAGAGACATCTGATGATATCAGTCTAATCACTGCAGGGTATTGTGTTCTTTTCGTATTACTTGCCATTGTTCCTGTCGGGCCAAGTGACATTAACTAGATTGGTTACATATATATCTATGTATTTTTGTATGTATATATTCATGTATATGTTATTTATATAGCACAAAATTTGCCAAAAAGCTGTACAAACTCAAAGGCAAGGTTAACGTCGGTGATTAATAGGAGAGGAAGCTGAGCTGTGGATGGGTAATGCATTGTGATTTAGTATTCTTTGAAAAGGTGAATCTTCAACCCTTTTCGAATTTGAAATAGTGTTAGGGTGGTCTTGATGGATCGAATACAGCAATGTTGCTCCAGATCCTGGGTGCATAGAGAAAAAAGCTTGTTGCCTTGTTTACTTTTTAGCACTTCTTATTCTGCAGTCTGATAGTTTCCTCCCTGCAGCTGTGCTGAGAACTATAGATATGGGGAGCATGTCTTCAAATTAAGTGAGGGTGCTGGTTGTTATGGCTTAGTAAATAGTGCAGCTGGTTTTGAAGCTGGTGCAGGCTGGCAAGAAGAGCAAATGGAGTTTTATAACGATGGGGGTGATATGTTCATATTTCTTCAGGCTCTGGGTTGCCAGTGTGGAGTCAGGAAGGCTATAGATTAGGGCATGTCCACGATCCAGATGTGCGAATAGAAGGCCTTGAACAGCAGTTCTGAAGTCACTTTCTGAAAGAAATGGTTTGACTTTCTTTAGAAAAGAGAACTGAGACTAGGCCTTCTTTGTGTTATTTAGATATGTGTTCGTTGAGGGAGAGGTTGGTGTCCAAGTGAATCCAAGTGATTTTGCATTCCATGAAAGTTGGGGTTCAAGCCCTCAAAGTTAATGTAACTGAGCCAAGCATGTACTGTACCTTATTGGTTGTTTTACCATTGTTATGTGACAGTGCCTCTTGTACTACTTTGCCAACATTTCACTAGCCTATTTGTGTCCATTCATGGAGTTTAGAAACCCAATGAGATTGAAATTGGTGTGGCGCAAAATGGTTGCTTTGGGGAGACTGGTGCCACCACTTTCTAAGGGTAGCCTGGTAGTTTCTGATTTTTGAAAGGTACTTCCTGGTGGCCCATCTGTAGTAGGCTGCCAGGTGGCGTGGCCAAGATATGCATAGCAAGACAGAATAGATGCAGAGAGACCTAACTCTGCTAACTGCAACAGAAGCAATCTAGAATGAACTACCTAGGCAGCATAATCTCCTTGAAGTTCATTGCACATAGTTGTGGGGAAATATGGTGTGTGATAAATGAATTCAAAGTGTCATTGGCATCAAATTTGCCTGTGTGGTGTCTCCCCAGATTTGGAGAATTATAAAGGTGATACCAACCTGAGAATTGAGGAATTAGATCAGAAATACACCTTCTTACTAGGACAGTTGTTAATAAATTATTCTATTGCAATGCTACAGCATACGTAAGGGAGTGACAATATCAAACCACATGAACATAACAATAACAAAATTGGATAACGACTTTCAGCTTCTTAACCCCAATAAGACTGAATTACTATTATTTCCTAACTCTGATAATTAGAAATGTAATACTTCAGTTCTCTTTTTCTTTTTTATATTTTTTTATTGAAATCCATGAGTTCACATAACGGCACATATTTTACAAAGAGAATAACATAAAATCATTCCAAAATAGGTCAAAGCAGAAGAAGAAAAGAAAACAGTGCTACATATCTAAAAATAACCCATCAGTCCAATATGTCCTTAGCTTATAGCGTGCAGTGCTAATAACATCTACACTTATTATTACTGATACTATCTATCACACAAAAATACTGAGGATAAAGCATAGAGGAAAACATAACTGAACCAAGAAGCGGCACCTTTATACCTCCATGTAAGTCATGACTGCCCCCCAGATCTGCCGACCTAATTTCATTTTCCATCTGCCTTTCACAGCCTAGAGGCTATATTCCATATTAAACATTGATAGGAATCTTGCCCTCCATACCTCAAAAGATGGGGGGTCCTTTTGTAACCATATTGATGCAATTCAGAACCTAGCAATGGCAGTGGTAAGAAAAATCAAGTATACAGAATGGATGGGTAGATTATCCACTGCCGATCCCTTCTCGACCCCCAACAGAACCTGAGTGGCAGACAATCATACAGGTGCACCCAGAATCTCAGCAAAAAAAAATTCCATATGTCCGAAAAGCGTACTTAAGTGCCTGCACGAGTAGAAAACATGCACATCACCAGCAGCTTCAGTCCCACACCGAAAACACTTTCCCTCATTAACACCCCCCACTTAGATATTTTTGCTGGTGTGTAATATAAATTAAAAATAGTCTTATAATGTTGGGCATAAAGATTTGCAGACATAAATAGTTGTCCTGCCAAATCTATGGAGGTCTCCAACTGTATACCCTGGCACCCCAGTCGATTATCCCATTTACGATTTTGGGCTTCCAAATCATTATCCAATGTACCCAGCATTAGAGTATAAAGTGTGCCAATCCGTGCATCTTTCCTAACTGTCTTAACATTTCCCATCGGCTTTTAACAAATAATTGCAAATTTGTAAATATTTTAAAAAATCAGCCCGAGGAAAATGAAAATTGATCCCTTAACTGATCAAAAGACTTCAAGCCATCTACTAAAAATAAATCGCCGACTGTACACACCCCTTTAGCCCACCATTTGACCACCACCCGGTCCCAAAATACTGGTGGGAAAAGAGTAGTTGCTGTTAACGGATTGTGCCAGGATACCCTTTCCATCCCATACTTTTTTTTTTACCGCTGTCCATACTTTGTAAGCAGCAATAAGAACCTTGAACCGAGTACGCTTGTAATAGCTCCAATCCACAGTATTAAACAATCGATTTTTGTCATCGCTGCCTAACAGCATTTGATAGATAGAAGGGGATTCAGCCATAGCAGTAGGTTCAGCGCCAGTCAACAGTATGTTCACATGCTGCATCATACATGCATAGTAATACAACGTGAAATCTGGAACGGCCCAGCCCCCTTATTCCCTAGGTAGCACCATATATTGCATCGCTCTTCCTGCTTTGCCCTGAACCTATACAAATCTGGCACATATTGATTGTAATAGAGCAAGATTGACTTGTGAGATCTCTAAAGGTTCTGCTCTAAAAAAATATAATATTTTCGGCAAGATCAATATTTTAAGAACGATGCATCTTCCTACCATAGACAGATGGAGACACTCACATCGATCCAGTTTTTTACGAGTCTCCGATACCAACCGCCCCCAATTAGACTCAACCATTGCCCTCAAACAAACCCGGATCCTTATCCCCAAATAAACCACCTCCAGCACAACCCTTTGATCAACAAATGCGTGTATGTTAGCGCATAGAATTTGAGTCTTTGTTGAATTCAATTTATAGCCGGATACCGCCCCATACTGTACCGCCAATTTCTCTATTTCGAACATAGCCATTGCTGGGTTAGTTGTCCCATGCTCTCCACACCACTGGAGTCAAGCTATCCTGGCTGAAGACGGCTGATAGCCAGAAACCGGTCCTAGGATGCTTGATTCCGGTCCAGGAAAGACATGGCTTGGCAGTTCGGGCTGGACTGTTCCCATGAGGCACAGGGTCAAGGCTGATTTGCATATGGCCATGTCTGAGCTGGGGTGGTGTGGAGTGCAAAAAAAAGATGGATTTAGGCCCAGATCTCTGTACTGGGGTGAATGTATGACATTGTTCTGCATTCCGTCCATCAACTGTTATTTTTGCAGTTGTTACTACGGCCACGCCGTCTGCATAAGCGAAGACACAAAATTGATCTTGTTGCAGCCTGATTGATTCTATCCTAGGGCTATCTTCTAACATTTTTAAAAATGGGTCGATGTATAAAGAAAACAGTAATGAGGAACAGGGGAAACCTTGCCTTGTACCACGTGTGATTAAAAACGGCTTAGACTCAAGACCCATTATACAAATCCTAGCGACTGGTTTGCGGTATAGTATTTGTAAAGCGGAGAGAAATTGCTGTTTAAACCCTCGTCGCCGCATCACCGCCCACAGAAATCCCCATGAAATGCGATCGAAAGCCTTCTCGGCGTCTAATAAAATAAGGCTGAACGCTTCCCATCTAGAATTAGCATTGTCCAAAAGTGTTATTACTCTATTGACATGGTTCGTCGTCCCCCGGTTACGAATAAAACTGTGTTGTCGGATCAATACCAATGGTGTTATTACTTCCGCAAGTCTAGTCGCTAGGATTTTTGAATATATTTTACTATCATCGTTCAAAAGAGAGATAGGGAGGTATGAGGTCGGAAACTCAGGAGGCTTATCTTTTTTCTAAATACAACAATGCTGGCCTCATCCCATGTTAAGGGAGATAAACCAGCCTGAGCCTGTCTAAATGTTGCCAACATATCCTCCTGCAGGACTCCAAAAAAAGTTTTATAAACCTCAAGCGCAAGTTTGTCTGGACCTGCAGCTTTTCCATGTGTTAACTCATTTATGGCTCTTTCTAATTCTCCCCTAGTTATAGGGGCCTCCAGCTTCTCCGCCTCTAAATCATCCAAAGTGTTCTCACAAAAACTCTGTATCAAAGGCTCTGCCTTTTGCTGGTCCTATTTTTCTCCTGTATACAATGCTTTATAAAAATCTTTAAACACCCCTAGTATCCTAGCCTCAGTTCCACACAATTCCCCCTTGAATCAAAGATTAAACTGATTCACTGAGCCGCTTCCTTTGCTCTCACCTTTTGTGCCAGACAGCGACCTCATGCCTCCCCATATTCATAATGCAATTGTTGCTTCATTAGATATTTTTTAGCTGCCTCTTGACTCCAATGGAGGTTTATTTTGGCTTTGTACCTTGCGACTTCTGTTGAGAGGCCTCCGATATTTATGCCACCATGTACAGCCAGCATAAGAGCATGATACAATTCCTGTAAAATGATCCTTAGTTGTTTTTGCCTGTACAAACCATAACTAAGAGCTTCCCCCATGAATGTAGCTTTAAAAGCATCCCATACATACCCTGTCCCTGTCCCTGTACTACCACGATTGATCGGAAAAAAGGCTGCAAACCAATCATTCATATGGGACACTTACTTTTCGTCTAACAATATTTTCCTGTCAAAAGAAAAGCCGCGTGACTTAATTGCAATTCGAGTGCAAACCAAAGTCAATACGAGAGGGCCACGGTCTGAAGTAACCCTTGGGTACACTTGAATTCGAGCATCCTTCAAAAGATGAACCAGAGCGAAAAAATAATCCAACCTCATGAGTTTTTGATGTGGACACGAATAAAAGGTGTTCCCCGGGTCATCCCCCTCAAAGTCGCTCAAGCATCAACCAAGCCATGCGCCTCAACAAAAGATTGAAGCGCCTTGTATACTTTTGGCTTTCTACCGGTATACCTATAATTCAAAACTCCTACAGAGTTAGATGCAAGATGAATATTAAAGTCTCCACAGACTATCAGTGGAGTTGGCCATAGCACCAGTTCGACATTGAGTGACTCTAGATCTAATGTCTCATCAAGGTTTGAGCCATAAATCTAATCAATCTACCATGATTCACATCCGAGACTGGATGAACCACAACCATTTAAAACTCAACCCAGACAAGACTGAGCTGGTGTTGACGGGTGGTTCATCCAGTCCCTGGTCTCCTCTGTTTTGGCACCCTTCCCTTGGCTCCCCACCTGTCCCCTCTTCCTCAGTAAAAACTCTAGGTATCAAGCTCAACCCCCAGCTCACTCTTCACTCCCAGGTCAGTTCTGTGGTGTCCTCTTCTTTTCTTTCACTGCGTACTATACGCAAGGTGTCCCGTTTTTTTTCTTTTCACGCTTTGAAATTGATCACCTTGGCAATGGTCATCTCCCGCCTGGATTACGGCAATGCCCTATATGCTAGCATACCGGCATATAGCCTTAGGCGGTTGCAACAGATTCAGAACCAGGCGGCGCGCCTGGTGTTCAAACTACCAAAATCCCATCATATCACCCCCCTTCTTAAATCTTTGCATTGGCTCCCAGTTCGTGAACGTGTCCAGTTCAAGCTGGCCTCCATCACTTTCCAAGCGAGACTGGGCACGGCACCGGCCTTTATCTCTTCTGAGATTATTCCTTATGTCCCTACCAGAGAACTTCGTTCTTCTACCCAATCCCTCCTCACTGTTCCGCGATTCCGGAGGAAGAAATGGGGAGGCTCGAAATTTGCGACCCTTGCTCCACTCCTCTGGAACTCTCTGCCTCCTGAGCTCAGAGCCATGACTTTATATCCCCAGTTCAGAAAACAACTTAAAACTTACTTGTTTACCAAAGCCTTCAATTAACTGTCCTCCTGTAGTTTGAATTTTTTTAAATTTACATTTTGCCCTCTGCCTTGTTTTCTGTAAGTTGTAGTGCCATGAAGCCGCTGGCGAACGAGCGCTTTATAAATAATTTTTAATTCAAATTCAAATGGAGCGTATTGTAAAATGTAACATCCCACTAACACATTCAACTATGGCCCATCTTCCATATTTATCAGTTTATGTTCTGCCTGTACTGAAAATCAATTTTTTCACCAAAATTGCAACACCCCTTGATTTAATAGATTGTTCGGTACATGTCAAAACCATATACCCCAACTCAGCTAACACTTTTCTCTTAGCCCATGCTATATGAGTCTCTTGGGGACAAATTAAATCACACTGAAACATCTGCAACTCACTCGCCACCCGCTGCCTTTTATTAAGGTGGTTCAAGCCTCTAACATTCAAAGAGCCTAGTCTAATACCTTTATCCGCCATCTACACTCCATACACTTTGCCCCATAGGACCTGTGCCGTAGACCCCTGTTTACACTTTGGTTCTCACAGCGCTTAAGCAAGAGGGCTTTTCTCATTTCCCTCTTCCTCCGTGAAATCACTCGGGTTCACACTGGTGAAGAAACTCTTCTTCATCCCACTCTTAAATCGAACCACCAAAGCATCCAACTTTCAGCTGCAGAACCGCAAAAAAATCAACACTTGATCTCACCAGATCACCTTAAAACAGCTATCCATGCTCTGGTGAACTCAGAACTAGACTTCCATCACTCCAATCACAGCTGTGCTGCATTGATTGCGGGTTTAAATAGCGCTAGGAATCGACTCCCGGAGGAGTATCTCTGTGCTTCGACCGCTGGGGAACCTGTCCTGGCTCACCCTGAGAGATGGTCCCTAATGGGTATCTCTAAGGTGCGACCAAGCATCCCCGGCGGTCTGGGGGGGGCCGTTGTGAAGATGAGGCAGGCTAATGCCCAGAGTTGCCGAGTGTGGTCCCTGACTGGAGTAGGCACCGAGGCGAGAATTATCGAGCCTGCTGACCCTGGTCCACGACCCTGCCGCGTCGGGAATCGAACCCTGGTCCCGGGCCGTCCTCGGCTTACAGGTCTGCCGCCTCTAACCAGTGAGCCACACCACTCCACTTCACACCACATTCAGTCACCACGCTGATAAACTCATCAAAGAAATATGACCACATTATCCCTATTCCTGGACCTCACTGGCTAACCAACCCAGCATGAAAAAAATACAGTCTGGTGCCTGGATCACAAAGTCATCCACAATGACAGCCCACTTCATAGCTCCAAATTACCGATCAGTTCTGGACGTTCAAGAGGACGAAGGAGCTGGAACTCACTGCTGTTGTACGTTCCCCATTTCTCATTCTCTGAAGCCACAAGCTCCATTTGGAACTGGTTATGACTTAAGATAAGAACACTTACGATTATCACTATCTTCAGGAGAAATTAAAAAAAGTCTATCTATTCAGTTAATCCCTGGTCAAATAATAATCTTCTAGGGTGTAAACGTTCTGCCTGAAGGACCCTAGCGTGCACCGGTCCAGGCTCACTATATAAAGATGTAAAATAAATAAACCTCCAGTTCTAATGAGCACTTCTGACACCTTGATTCGAGGAGTCCTGAAAATGCTGACATGTGGAATGCTGTGTCAAGATGAGCACTGTAATATAATCATCCATCTGACTGATCCAGATTCAATGTTTATTGCAATGACTTTTGTTTGTTTTGATAAATTGCTCTTTTTTTGTAATAGTTATGGTATGTTATGTTATAAAGGGATTTGTAAAGCGCATGGCTACTTCCAGGAGTGTCCCGGCGCTAGCATAACCCTATTAACAGAACAGTCAGGAGCTACTACGGGTGACTCCACTCTTATTGAAACAACCAGTTGTTTTAACTTTCTTCTAAAACTAAGGAGAACTAGTTCCTGTCTCACAAGAAGCGGTAGGTTATTCCACAACTTGGTAGTGGGCACCTTAAATGAGCGACCGCCCAACTGTAAACGTGTACATTTTAGCACGACCATCAACTTCTGAGTTGAGGATCGCAGGGTTCTAATAGGAGCATATGGCTGGATTATGTTCCTAATGTAGGGGGCTCCAACATTATGAAAGGTTTTGAAGACTTGTACCAGGGCTTTAAAGATCACCCTTTTCCGCACCAGGACCCAATGCAGGGACATCAAGAGAGGCGTCATATGAGTTCTGAGATCAACCAACAAGACGGCCCTTGCTGCTGCATTCTGTACCACCTGTTAACGACCAAGTAGGTAGTCAGTGATGCCGAGATACAGAACGTTGGCGTAGTCAAGCCTAGATGTTATCAAAGCTTGAACCAATGATTTCCTATGGGGAACAGAGAGGAGAGGGAGAAATGTCCTCGTCATCTTCAGTAGTCCAAAACAGGTGACTGCCACAGATTTAACTTGTACCTTCATGGACATGTCTGCATCCATTTTTACTCCAAGACTTTTACGGTGGTAACTGGGCAGGTGGGTGGACATGTCCTGAGGCGACCAATTGCGCCAATTAACACCGGTATTATGGCCGAAGCAGATAATTCCAGACTTATCGGAATTACACAAAAGTTGGTTTTGCCTGAAGCAGGAGAACACCTTAGACAGGCAATTGTTGATAGCATCTCCTCTCAACACCACATTTTTCTCATAGGTAAACAACAGCTGCGTGTCGTCGGTGTAAGATATGACTTTCGCCCCATGATGCTCTGCCAGGAGTGCCAAGGGGGCCATATATAGATTGAACAAAGTTGGGCTCAAGACCGAACCTTGTGGCACTCCAATCCTCATAGGAGGGATCAGGGCTGTGAAAGGGGTGGACCATATGGTTTGCTGGTGGCTTTCAAGCAAGGAGGCAAACCACTTGAGGACCGTGCCCCTGATACCACAGTCCTGGAGCCAGTGCAAAAGTCGATCATGGGGCACGGTATCAAAAGCCGCCTAAAGGTCCAGCAGTTTCAATACCACTTTCCCACCACTGTCTAGAGTGGTTTTAATAGTGTCAAAGACTCCCAGTAATGCTGTCTCCGTACTATAGTTAGATTTGAACCCAGATTGTCTGGGGTGCAGTGCATGGGTAGTCTCAATAAAATCATTGAACACAGTATTCACATACTTCTCCAAAGCCTTGGAGAAGTATGGTAGCAACGTTATTGTCCTTTAGTTGCTGACTATAGAGGGTCTGCTGAAGGTTTTTTGAGAAGTAGCAGGATTCATCCGTGTTTCCAACATTCAGGCATCAAGCTCTCAGATAGAGACAAATTCAAGACCAGGCTCACTCCTGGGTTGATCACATCCGCAATAGAGGCCAGCACTCTAGCCGGGCAAGGATCCAAAGGGCAACCAGATTTCTGTGCTCGCATTATTTTAAGGGACATGGTCATAGAAATAGGGGGGAACTCCAAGAGAGTCTTATCTAAATTGGAGTGGGAGGGAGAAGGTGTGGCTAAAATGTTATTGCCAACTTGGAGCCCAGTTCCGAAAGCATCCTGAATATTTTTTATTTTATTATAGAAATATTGTGGCATCTGACTTGTCCATTCATCTGTGGGGGTGAAAGAGGGCTTGATTATGTTTGGAGAGGAAAAGGCCTTAACAATTTTGATCAATTCCAGGCTGCTATTCCCAGCTTGTTCAATTTTTGAGGCCAACATTTTTTTCTCCTCTCACATGAAACATGATGAGCAGCTGTCTGTGCAGTGAGTGAAGATTTAATTGGTGCTTCTTTTATTCATGTGTTATGGAAGAACTGAAAAAAAAAACGTTTTAATTCCTTTGATGTACGACTCAGTAACACCATAATACATGACTTTCTCGAAACTTTGCAGGACACCTTTGAGGCAATATGTTCATCACAATAACTGAGTGCATTGAAATGCATTGTTTGCCTTCCAAACACCTGATCTAACTCCTGGTTTCACCTTTACACAACTGAGGGCCAATGTTAAGAGCAAGGATAGTAGTGAAGCCGTTTGGTACCTCTGTCTGCTAAATCCTTACATTAATTGACACATCTTCCTCTGTCTCTCCCATATTCTGGGAACGAATGCTGGCTTTTGTCAACAGCTTCAGTTTACATTCTGCACTTAACCTGTAATCCTAATAACCATGTCTCAGACCGGCAAAGGTTAGACCTGTTCTCCACAGTCACAAAAGACTATAGAGATAACTTAACACAGATTGGGAAAACCATTCCGAAGCTCCCTCCCAGCCATGTGCAATATTTCAGTCCTTAGCCAATTTCTCATAACACCCTCCCAAACCACATATGTCTGCATGTGTGAATTGGGACAACAGTCTCCAGGTTTTCGCCCTGCCATAACCATGACCCCAGCTTGGTTCCTTATCGAAGACTCCCTCCTCACAGGCTATTTCTGTTGTGTGCCCACCTTCACAGTTTGACCCTGACCATGTGGCAAGTTGCTCCTTCCCTCCCTTGCACCTTCCATATCCCCTGCATTGCCATCCCACACCTCCTACTACACAACCTCAGAGTTGATTCTAGAGGATCTAACTTTTTCATTGCCACATGTATTGGGTATAACCAAAGACAGTGGTCATCTGGGAATGAGAACACTATCATAAAGGAGGCAAAAAGAGGTCATCCAACACCCCCACCTCTTTGCAGTTTCTGATTTTGACAAAATGAGGCCGTCCTGAGCAGTACTTTCCATGACACTACCCAGGCTTCTGATATACCCGTCATACTGAGCTTGGGCAGGGATCATCTTTGAATGTTTGGAGGCTTGGGGGAAAAGGTGATTTAAACCAAAAATGCTGATTCCTATTTCAGTAGGTTATAATGGACATTTTTAGTAGCCAAAATCCAGAAATCCTGCATATTAAAACATTTCCCTTTTGTCCCACCTGTGAATCTTTTGCCTCCTTCATTGAACTCACCCTTGTGCCTCCTGGAACCCTTGTCGAATCTACCTGCTCCCATGATCTTCAATGTTTTGTGGCTTTCTGACTCACCACTGGAATTCTTTTGGTTCCCACTGTGCACCATAGGCCTTTGACATAAGTGTTGGAGAGATGAGTAGAAGGAAGGCTTAGAATGTTGAGTTATGACTTTTACACAGTGAAATAATGACATGTAAAATTACTCTCTTGTGATGCTGTGTTATTGGCAAGTTTCTGGGTTGTTAGGATGTTACAACTGGTGATGAGATAGGGAATATGAAGCCCGTACACTAAAAGCACTTTTCCAGACAGTCTGCTGTGCTCCAGCAAACTGTTCGTGCGTGCCATGCGTGCTGCAGCGAAGTGCAGAATCAACGCTGGCACCAGTGGAGTCTCAGCGCAATGCCAGCCTGGGCAAAATGCCTAAAGATAAAGAAAGAGACATTGAAAGTCTATGTTTTGGTGGTCAGCAACTGAATGCAATGGCCACGAATAAAATGTACTGGTCCTTTACTGAAACTATCGTCCTAAGCTATATGTGGTAAGAATACTGAAGGCAAAGGCAACCACTTGACGAAACCAGTGCACAGCAATAGTTCAGTACAGATTAAACTACAATTCTTGTACTCTGAAACTGAGATTAACCAGGTGTTTGTGAAGAAACATCTAAGCACAAAGCCGGCAAAATATCATAGCGCTTACTGCTTTTATGAACTAGTAGCAGCCTAGACTGCCATTGTTACACCTGGCATCCTTAGGGGCGGTCTTCCCCTGGACTTTTGCCACTTTGCCTCCACGTGATGACATTGGTGTACACCTTATTGGCATATTTGTTGTGCTGATAATTCCCTTGTAAAGTGGAATGCCAAATACCCAGGCCTGTACTTCAAATGCTACTTGTGGGATGCAATACTGCTTGTGCCACTCACAGAAATAGCCTTTCCAGCCTGTCTCAGGCCTGTCACTGCAGTGCCTGTGTGTGCAGTTTACTAAGTAAGTACCAAGAATTGTTTCTGTTACCACAACTTAAAAAGTCAAAAACTAAAGTATACAAATGGGCTACTTCAGCGCCCTTAAAGAGTCAAACTTGGTAGCCCTGATGAAACTTAAGACAATTGTGGGATAAGCACCTGTTCATGTACTTCAAGGAACAGCTTCAAGCACCTGTTTGCTGAGTTTCAACACAGCTGCTGATATGGAACTAATAACAGTGAACTACAATATGAATGCTCATCATGACATTGTAAGTCAATTTCCTTCATTATTTCATAGGTTTGGAAAACTCAAAAAAATGAAAGTAAAGTTCCATATAAATTAGGATCTTCATCCTAGTGATGGCCTTGCCTAGGGTCCGCAACTTAGGAGGGGGCAGAAAATGTCTCATGAAATTTCACCGAACTTTACCATCAATGTCATGGTTTCTGTAAACACTGGCTATGCCACTGCTAGCTCCAAGATCTCAGAACAGTAGCAGGCATGGGCACAGTGCCTCCATGCATTACTGTCTGAATGTGAAATGCGTGTAACATCTTTGTTGTAATCTGCTGCACCGCAGGAAGGGTGGCAGCTTCCCCTACATTGTCCTGTGTGTGTTTTCAAATATGCACAGCAGGTAAAAAAGTAGTACATCGTGTATGGTACCCTGCCCTGGGGCAGAGCGATTTATAAACGGATTTCTCCATTCATTCATATCCACTAACATTTCCCCATTACCTGCAACATGAGAAGTTCAAGCAACTTGTTTTAACGTGCGTCAGGGATGACACAGCAGATCTTGTTGTTTTAACTTGAAGGCTGGGGGTGCTGCTCATTTTAACGTGCAGGCTGCGAGTGGTCAGCTGCTTTCCACCTTAGATTAGGCATGAGCTTTCCACCTTAGATTAGGAGCTCATGCCGTCGAATGTGGTGTAGGATCTACGATTATCAGATCAGCCATCCACCAAAGCCTCAAGGAAACCATACAATTATCTGTCTGGTGCTGCACAAAGGAAAGCCAAGAATGCTACTGAGGCTGTAGCAGAATTGGGAAGAGGAGCAATTGAAAGATATGTGAAAAAAGCTCTACATATAGAAAAAAAGACATCAGACTCTGGCAATGTAATGAAACTGAAAGTCAGAAGGGAAATGGCACTTGCTCTATGAAAGATGATGTTCAGGAGCAGATTCGTTCCAATTCTGAGGCAGAGGATGAAAATGAGAATACAAGAACAATTTTGACTTCTGATAAATCTTTACAGCTGGATCCACAAACATGGCCTAAAACATTGAGTCAGCATAATATGGATAAGATGATTTAACTAGGCCTTTCACAGACACACAGAGACAAGAGAGCCTATCCCAAAACGTATGACTGATGCTTCATACCTGTGATTTACTATAAAACCCTTACAAACAATAAAAGGATTGAGAGACAGTGACTAGTCTACTCCAACACAGCTGATGCAGTATATTGTTTCTGCTGCAAATTCTTTGGTAAAGCGTCCGACAAACTCTCTGCTACAGGATTCAGTGACTGGGTACATGTTGGAGAACACCTGCATTCACATGAAAAGACTGCTGCTCTGGACTACAGTCAAGTAATACAAGAATTTGCAGGACAGAAAGCAAGGAAATTTCCCTTTTTGTGAAGAGGTAGCATTATACAGTAATCTATTACAGGTGCACTTGTTTAGTTACATTTTGCTTGTTAACAATCTACTAAAATAAAATGATTAGCAATGAAAAACAATTTGACTTGTGTCATGGGGTGCCCTTACACTATACTCTGCACAAGGCCAAAGAAATATCATAAGGCAGGCACTGTTCATCCATTTGCTCAAACACACAGACGAATTGTGTTTACTTGCAAGAAGCTGTTGAAAAGGAACTTTATTCATTGCTTGAACATGATATACTTGAACACTCTCTGGTCCAACACCATGGGTTTTTCCCATTGCAGTAGTGCCTAAAAGAGACAGTGAAGGAGCTGTACGCATATGAGTTGAAATGCATCTGTCCATCAAGGCAAATGAACTAGAGAGACATCCCTGTCTGCACGTTGCTGATATGATAAATGACTTGAATAGTGCGAAGTTCTTCTCTCGACTCAAGTTAAATAAAGGATATCACCAATTGGAACTCAAAGAAAAATCCAAGTACATTACAACCTTTTCTATGCATATTGGTCTGTTTCACTATAAGTGGTTGAGTTTCGGTGTATTCTCTGCTGCAGAACTTTTCCAAGACATAATTTGATGTATCATACAGCCTGTAGTAAATGCGTTTAATTATAGTGATGACATATGGGTTTTTGGAGCCACAAATAAAAAGCATCACAAAATACTCATGCAAGTATGTCATATGCTGAACGATTCAGGCTTAATTCTGAATGCTGGCTAATGTGAATTCCATAAGAACAGCTTGAGATTCTTTGGCCATGTCTTTTCTAATGGGGGCATGAAACCATATCCAGCTAAAGTGCAAGCGTTGTCGTCTGCAAATCCCCTACAAGACCTTTCTATGCTACGATCATTTCTTGTAATGGCCAGTTACTGTTCTAGACTTTGCAACAGTGAGTGCACTGTTATGAGAACTTACAAAAAATAATGTGTGTTTTCATTGGTCACATGAATGTGAGAAGAGCTTCCAAAAAATCAAGCGTGCTAATGAGTGCCACTGAAATGGCCTATTTTGAGCCCAAACTTCATACAAAGGTTGTAGTTGACACCAGCCATGTCGGGTTAGACACAGTCCTTGAACTGCACAATGGACAGGCAAATGCCTGAAGACATATTGTGGTATACTCCTGTAAAAGTCTGTCACAAACGGAACGTGCTTACTCGCAACCTGAGAAAAAGTTTGGCAGTGGTTTGAGCCTGTGAATATTTCTATGTATTCTTGTACGGAAAGCCTTTCACAGGGGAAACAGCCTTTACAACAAGGTTTTCAACACGCTGTACCTTTACCATGCATTTTTTACCACGCATGTTTTTAGAACACGTATGCTTTTACAACATATGCCTTTACCAAGCATTTAAGGTAAGTTCAAGGGTGTGGGAGGTCTCCCTCCACAAATCCATTATTTATATATATAAGTATATGTATAAACAATGCATGAAAGGCATACATTGTTAAAGCATTGGCATTCTAAAGAATGTGGGGTACAAATGCATGGTAAAGGCATGCAGATTATTTATGTTTATGTTTATTTGCTTGTATAGAGCTCGAATGCCATGGCGTCTTGGCGCTGTGTGTTTCAGACAAGAATGGTGCACTATGGTTGATGGAGGCCTATGCAGATGTAAACAGCAAGGTTTTCAAGCTCTTCCTGAAAAGCTGCAGGTTGGGTTGGAGCTTCATAAATAGTGGCAGTTTGTTCCAGAGCTTTGCCACACATTGTGATATTGCCCTGCCCCCCCATCTTGCCCTTCGGGTCATAGTGATCTTAATGAGACCCAGGCTGGCAGATCTAAGAGCGCCTGGAAGGATGTATGGTGGGAACAGTTTTTGAATGCCCTCAGCACCACCACCATATATTACCTTGTGCACAAGGCTGAGGGACTTTAATTCTACATGCTGTTTGATCGGAAGCCAGTGAAGTGATTTAATTCCAGCAGAGGTTGACTGTCCTCTGGGTATGCCCAGGAGTAGTCTTGCTGCAGCATTTTGTAGGAACTGCAGTTTTCTCAGTTGGAATTTGTCGATGCCCAAAAATAGGGCATTACAATAGTCAAGCTTGGATAGGAAAAGTGCTGCCATCACCGTCTTTTGCAACTCTTGAGAGATGTGTGGGAACATTTTTCTCAGAGTTTTTAATAGGAAAAAGCAGGATGATGTGAGGCTGTTTACCTGGGCGCCAAAGTTCAGTTTATCATCAAAGATGATCCCTAAGTTCCTGACCTTGTTCACCGGGCTGGGCATTCTCCGGCTTCAGTTGTCCACCAGGACCTGTTCCACAGGGGCTGACCGGGGCCAAATTCCATCACCTCTGTCTTGTCTGTATTTATTTTCAGGAAGCTATGGCTTATCCAGGTCATGATCTCAGTGAGTCAGACATGGAACCTAGCTTCTATGGTCTCAGGCTGATTGGTGACCGAGATGACAAGTTGTGAGTCATCAGCGTGTTAACAGATTTAAACAGTTCCTTTGTGGAATTGCCAGCCTCCTTTATTTTGGTTGTGAAAATAATTTTTTTTGCGGCAGTGATTGCCTCCTTGTATTGTAGAATAGCTCAACTGTATGTGGATTTTATTGGAGTGTTGTAGTCTTGTCTCCAGAGGCGCTCAGCTCTTCTGCAGTTGATTTTTAGGCGTTTGAGCTCTGGGGTATACCAGGGTGATAATGTCTTGACTCACTTTACTGTCACTAGTTTTTTGGGTGCAACCTGATCGGCTGCTGACAGTAACCAGCCATTGAACTGCAGGGCTGCAGCGTTATTGTCTGTTTCTGGCGTAGCAGGCAAATGGTCAGGGGCCAACTCAAAGTCACTACCCTTGACTTTGTTCCAGCGCCTGATGTGTACTTTAAATGATTTGGCCTGTGTACAGAGATGTGGCTGCGTAACTCTTATGTTAAAATAAATAGCCTTGTGGTTTGTCCATGGCAGGGCTAACAGGTTAGTCAGAATAATATCAGGATTATTTGTAAAAATCCTGTCTAATATATGTCCTGCCTGGTGGGTGGATTCAGTTATAAGCTGGTTTAGGCTAAAGGCCTCTAGATTATCCAGTAGTAAAATAGTGTCTGAGTTATTTTTGAATTCTAGATGGTAATTAAAATCCCCAAGGATTGTGAGGAAGTGGGGGCCAGTGTATGACTCCAGAAGCATCAGGAGGGCTTGGGAAAAGGCCGCTTTGGTACCAGGCGGATGGTAGATTATTATCCCCTGGAATGACAAGAGGCTATTTAGCTTTATGCAGAAATGCAATGCTTCTGCAGGCAGAGCAGAGATTGCCGCCACGCGTAAGTTTAAGTGTTCAGGGTAAATAATCACTATGCCCCTCCTTTGCCTTTCTCCCTGTCCTGTGGGAGGAAAGCATAGCCTATTTGGGGTGCTAGAGAGCCCGGCCGCAATATGGCCACCACTCTGTGAGGCTCTGCCGGCCGGTCGAACAATCCACTAAAATATGGCAGCTGCAGCCTACTTTTACAGCCTAAATTGACAGGAAAGTGCTCTATTGCCCACGGTGCACACACGTGCAGGCCTAGAGGTGAGCCGCAATGCAGGGGTGTGTAAGGCGGGGTGTGTGAGGGGGACGACAACTGGGCCACGGCCAAGATGGCGGCCTGGTGAAAACATGGATCAGGGACTGAGGCTCTCCGCTTGGCTTGTCCTGCCGCACTGATGCTGGTGGGGTGCGAGGATTCCTGAAGAGATAGCTGCTCCCCTGGAGTGACCGGAGGAAGAACCAGAAAGCGGCATGCCGGTTGGTGGAACCGACGGGTGGGAAGTGGTGTTGTGTGGATGACATTGCAGCACCAAGCTTGCCACGTTGGTGGAGCGGCTGCCCAGTGGCACGGAAAGGGGATCGCGGTGGCCCATGCAGGAAGAGACATCAGGACGAGATGTGGCTGCTATCCTGAGGCTGCGGGCGGGCAAGGAAGGCCAGCTGCCCTGAAGAGCGCACATAGGGGTCATCTTTTCCGGACTACAGAGGATCTGGCTGAACGTTGTGGACATCGCGGCCCCTTCGGCACACCAGGTGAAGAGAGAGTTGGGTGGGCAGACTGGAGGAGGCCTGGAGTATGGCTGCGAGAAGGAGAAGAACCCCCTCCGAGAGACATGCAGTGTTGTCAGAGCCAAGGGGGGGGTGCTGCTCCCACATGGACACCCGTGAAATGCCGGGAAGCTTGAAACTGGGAGGTGGGCCTCTGGACTGGAGGGTGCATGAATGGCATGTCGACGTGTCAAGGAACAATGTGGGTGACTGCCTAGCCAACTAGCAGTGACCTCTGGGGCCGGTGGGCGGGGCCGGATGGCAGAGGACTTCTCCCCCTGCCTGAGGGAGGTGGCACGGGGCGGGTGTCTCCGCAGGGCCAGGTAACATAGAACATTTGTTTGCCTACTGGGCCACTGAAATCAGAAGGTGTCTGATAAGTAGGATCCCTGGCCGTGCAGCAGATGGACCTGCATACTGGTGGCACATTGTAGGGCCCATCTCTCAGTGGTCTCTCCACTGATGCTCTAGGCACCTGGGAGGCACCTGAAGGAGGGCATCCCCCATTAGCTGGGAATCCTAGAACATAAATGCACTGAAGCTCTGCATTTCCCGGGGGCCGTGCTGGGAGGAACTGGGTGCGCCCAAAGAGTCTGTGCGCCAGGGGACCACTGTCAGCTGGAGGTGTGGAAAAGTGACCCTCCTGGGAGAGATTTGACTAGCAAACTGAAGCACGAATTAGTGGCTCCCGGCGAACATGGGGAAGCCGGATGCCCGCCAAGCCAAATTACCTCTGACCAGCACCGCCCCCCTCCCCCAAGAGCACTGGTCTACCGATGGACGAACCACTGGAACCCAATGGAAGCACGGTGACCACGCCAGAACCGGACATTCGTGACATGTTTCACAAACTCAAGCAATCTCTAACAACCATAGACCAGAAAATATATACCATGGCTGATTGGTTGGACAGATTAAGTCTCAAGCCGTGAGGAGCCCATTGGACAGGTGGAACAGCGCACGTCAGCATTTGAGGATAATAGAACTTTGATGGGTGAAAAACAAAGACCTTGAGGCCAGATCGAGGCAAAACAACTTGCGCATTAAAGGATTCCCTGAATCTACTGCAATGTCCCGCGTTGAGAACTACATCGAGGAGATGCTGAAAGCCGTCTCTGGATACTTTTACAGCCTAAATTGATAGGAAAGTGCTCTATTGCCCATGGAGCACACAAGTGCGGGCTTAGAAGGTGAGCCGCAATGCAGGGATGTGTAAGGCAGGGAGTGTAAGGGGGACGACAACCGGGCCGCGGCCAAGATGGCGGCCTAGTAAAAATGTGGATCCGGGACTGAGGCTCTCCTCTTGGCTTGTCCTGCCGCACCGATGCTAGCGGGGTGCAAGGATTCCTGAAGGGACAGCTGCTCCTGTTGAGTGACCCGGGGAAGAACCAGAAGGAGGCAGGCCAGCTGGTGGAACCGACTGGAGGGAAGAGGTGTTGTGTGAATAACATTGCAGCCCTGTAGTATCGGGTTCCCAAGGCCTACATGCTCCGTAGATAACCCACTTACACTGAAAGAACTGTTGGCACGGAAACTGAAAAGTACAAAGAACAAGTTTATTAAGACCCCATGGGGTGGTGGTACATTCCTACAGCACCCTTCGGCAATGCAAGAAGTATCACACCGAACGTTAGTGTGATCCGGTCTTTTATACGATTTACAGGTAATAAAAAGATAGGCGGTACAAAGTTACAGAGCTTTATGTACATATATGGTCATTTTTGGAACACAGCCAACTCATGGGAGGGGTTACAACCCCACTGGTCAGTTTGGCGGCACATTCCTGAGGGGTGACTGGTCAGTTGGAACTGCGCATGAGCGGGCTTGACCGTGGCTAAAAATAGCCTGTTGCTGGGCAGAGTCGAGTGGTCAGTTGCACGGACAACGGACTAAAGGGCATGCTGACCACGAGGCCGCTCATTCTCTAAAATGGCCGCCGCAATTCACAAAATGGTGTTTCCAGGTATAGTCAAGTTAAGGGGAAAAACGTGTAGCACAGCTAAGCGCTAACTCAGCCATCGTCAAATTACGACAGACGACCCTTTTAGCGTTTAGCTGAAGCTACCTCATAGTGGACATAATCAGGATGTTCATCTTCAATATCAATTAGCATTATTTGAGCTACTTCTTTATGAAGCATCATTTTGTTTTGAATAAGAGCCCGTCTTGATGGTATACAAGCCGATAAACACATGGAACATAAAGCTGGGCCACATTGTATACATAAACATACAAGAAACAGTATCCCTACAATGATACATAAAATCGTTAGCAGTTTCCAACCCCAAGTGGTAAGCATTGACCAGAACCACCCTGAAAGAGTCCAAGTTCCATTGTCCGGGTGTATTTCAGCTGCTATTTTGTGCAATTTAGAAATGGCATCATAAACGGATGGCGAATTATCAGGTACGTATACACAGCAGCTACTTCCGATGATTCTACATGCCCCCCCGATCAGCTAGAACCACATCTAGAACCATTCTGTTCTGAAGTGTAACAATCCTAGAAATCTGAAGTTCTTCAGTAATATTTCCTAATGCAATAGCAGTATCATTGGCTACAGCCTCAACAACACGGGTCAGTCGTCGTATTTTCCTACTATTCAAAGCAGCCCCTACAAAGGAGAACAGCCCCAAATTAAAGTCCACATATTGCTGCAGTGCGGTATCCGTCTGGTCGATATCGTCCAGAACAACAGTAAGTTTAACACGGTTTAACACGAAATCGTGGTAAAGTACATAGTCATTATGATACATTGGTGGGGCAATAAATACAGGAGGCAATACAAAGGATACATAGCAAGTGCCTAACCATCCCAACGGAAGCTGATGATAGCCCTTGGTTCCACAGATAAAATAAGTATTACGAGATGCCACAAACGATATGCCATTCGGGCTGTCAAACGTAAGTGTAGTATTGCATTCACTTTTTTCAACTGGGATTGTACCTTTATTACGTATACACAAATCAGCTTTAGTTGCAATAACATTAATAACATGCGAACTGGATACATTGATGTTCCTTTGGTTGCTGTAAATACGGGGTGCAGATGCATTGTCGGGGCGGTATTCCTCCCATTCAAATCGAGTACCCTCAGCTCGTGGGTACCCATCCCGGTCATGGTAGCAAATCTTATTCAAACGGAAAAGCACCCCCCCTTTCGTTGGCCATCGCAAAGTGAATAGAAGAGTGTACCAGGCATTGCAGGACCCATTATGTGAAAACGGGAGTGGAATGAGTGGAGTGCCCCCTTTCTTCTGATGACCAGGCAACATCCCACACACCCAACAATTGGAAGTATTTTTCATATTATGAGTATGATGCAGGATCTGAATAAAGCTATTGTTCAAATAGGTCTGCTGGTGCCGTTCTTCATGGTAGGGCAAGGTGAAGTGAAAATGTTCAGATGGACCCGGGGTAGTCGGCAACAAATGTTCACGTGCAGGCACCACGAGTTCAACTACCCAAGCTATCACTGCTATTACCACAATTGTCAAGACAAACAGGATGGCACCAAGTATTCGTTTGTCTCGTGATGCAGAAGACGCCATAGTTCAAAGAGTTCTCAATGTCTCAAATAGTTCAAAAAGTTCACAAAGTCTCAAATGTACATATATATATATATACCTAAAAAAGAAAAATACGGTGCTGAGCTCCGAGGTAGCCGCTGTTTTCTTCTCCGGGGTCAAGACGGGTGTCGCTACTCTTGGCAGAACTGCCCCCCCCCCCCTTGAGATTCCCAGTTTCCGTTTCACAAACCCCAGAGCGGTAACCAACCAGTCTCGAAAACCAAAAAAATCTTCTTATCGTGGCCGCAGATCGTAACGCTGTCGTCCAGAAACAGTGTGGTCCGGGAAGGCTCCCTCGACTTCGGCCGGTGTCACAGCTGGGCTCTTCTCTTTATCCAGAATCTCCTTGTAATCGGTCAGCACGGCAGGATTCACCAGATCAGGAGACACACGACGGCAGTGAGTTGAGTGCACCCACCGCTTTCTGTTGGTCACTCGTACTGCTGTTCGAGTAGCCAGGAGGACCTGCTCGGGGCCACGCCACCTCGGTTCCAAGCTGTTCGCCCTCTCAAACGACCTCACCATAACAAAGTCACCAGGTCGAAGATTGTGAGCCTCTCCAGTAGAGTTGTCAGGGAGCGCTTCTCGAACCTGTTGATGAATAGAAAGCAAATCATTTGTTAATCGTGCCAAATAATCGTTCATCATTATACAAGGCACATCATGTATCAATCGCGGCTTAGGCACTCCCCAAATATTCATAGGCCTTCCAAACACCACTTCATACGGTGTGAGGCCAGTTCGAGAGTGGGGCACTGACCTGAGAGAGAGCAATGCTAACGGTAAAGCATCCGGCCACTTCAATGACGTAGATGCTACAATCTTAGCCAGTTTTAGTTTCAACGTGGCATTGTACCGTTCAACAAGACCTGCTGACTGAGGGTGGAACACAGCATGAAACTTCTGCTGGATCCCCAACCCCTTCAGCACATACTCCACAATTTTCCCAACAAAATGAGGCCCATTATCGCTCCACAAAAATTTGCAAACTCCAAAGCGAGGAAAGTACTCCTTGAGCAACACCTTAGCTGTTGTTAAAGCTGTATTATCCTTCGTGGGGAAGGCCTCAACCCATTTGCTAAAAGCGCACACCACCACTAGGACATACTTAAGGTTATTGCAACGCTCAAGCTGGATGTAATCCATTTGGAGTACCTCAAATGGTGCAGATGGTGGAACAAACCCTCCTTTCGGAGCATGGGTCCCTTTCGCAGGATTGTGCTGTAAACATATTAGACAGGTCTGCACTACTCTCTTAGCTGTATTGGCGATCTCGGGATGCTCCCAAACTCGTGATAACAATCGAGTGATCGCAAGAGCTCCCACATGTGCTAATCCGTGTGTCATCTGAACCATCGCTTGCAAGTAAGCTGCAGGCAATTTCCATTTCTCCATGTCTTTGCTTCTCCAACAGCCCTCATCATCCAGCACCCCATCTACTGCCCATGCCGCAAGTTCTGCTTCAGTCGCTGATTTTTGGATATCTAGTATCTCCGCTCTAGCATCGTACCATCGCTCAGCTTGTGATTTTGTTACATACATGGGGGAGTCAGTTCGGGACATAGCTGTTTGTCTCGCTATGCTGTCTGCAAAAGCATTCTCTTGACCCACTTTATCAGTGATCTTTTTATGCGCACTACATTTAATAATCGCTATTTTCTTTGGACAAAGCAACGCGTTTAGGAGATCACGCACCAATTCTCCGTGCATAATGTGTACTCCATGAGAAGTTAAAAACCCACGTTCTCTCCAGAGTAGCCCGAAGTCATGTGCTACTCCGAAGGCGTACCGGCTGTCTGTGTATATGTTCACACATAGGCCAGCACTCAATTCGCAGGCTCTCGTCAAAGCTATCAGCTCTGCTGCCTGAGCCGATTTTTGTGGTATTCGTGCTGTTTCTACCACTGTCTTAAGGGTCGTGATCGCATATGCTGCGGAAGTCGTGCCATCTGGCAGCCTCAAACACGATCCATCAACCCACAGCTCCCCATCCACATCTGGAAGTGGCATATCCTGTAAGTCGACACGACCCTTTGTCTGTTCCTCGGTCAGGAAAACACAGTCATGATGTTTTTCTTCCTGACCCTCCTCAACCGGATAGGGCAATAAAGTGGCAGGGTTCAGGGTAGCGCATCTTTTCAGTGTGATATGTGGCGCCAGAAGTGTAAGCTCATATCCTGTCAAACGTGCACTCGTGAGATACTGGGTTTTCGTCTGATTCAACAGGGCATCAACTGCATGGGGAACTAACACCAACAATTTGTGCGATAAAACTATTCCCTCACTCTGTCGTATAGCTACCGCTGTTGCTGCAACTGCTCGAAAACACCCAGGTAGCCCTCATGCTACAGGGTCAAGAACCGCCGAAAAGTATGCGCATGGCCTTTGTTTGTCCCCGTGTGCTTGCACTAACACTGATAACGCGCACCCATCTTTCTCGTGTACGTACAATGTGAAAATCTTTGAATAGTCTGGTGTACCTAACACAGGTGCAGAGCAAAGGGCCTGTCTCAATTGTTCAAAATCATTTTGACATTCATCTGTCCATTCAAGGGGCATAGGTGTAGTTTTGGACAGCAACGCCAACAACGGTTTGATAATATGTGAAAACCCCATGATCCACTGTCTACAAAAGGACGTTAAGCCTATGAAGGCACGTACATCTCTCTGTGTGCGGGGGACTGGTGTATCTAAAATCGCCTGAATTCGATCTGATGTTAATGCACGCCACTCCTTAGACAAAAGATGACCGAGGTAGGTCACCTTGGGTCTACAATACTGGAGCTTTTTCTTCGAAACTTTATGATTGTTCTCAGCCAAAAAGGAAAGTAAAGCAAGCGTACTCTCCTCGCATTGAGCATAAGTGTCAGCAGCTAACAAAAGATCATCGACATACTGAATAAGGGCAACTCCAGATTGCCATTGAAAAGAATCAAGCTGTCTCTTTAGAGCCTGGCTGTAGATACTCGGACTCTCAGTGTAACCTTGAGGAACACGACAAAATCTATACGATTTATTATTTAACGTAAAACCAAATAAGTATCTGCTATCGGGATGGATGGGAATGGAAAAGAACGCATTTTTCAAGTCAATGAAACTAAAGGTCGTCGCTGTTGGGGGGACCAATGTAAGCAATGTCGTGATATCAGACACCACCGGATATTGGGGATGACAATTTTGTTAATTTCTCTCAAATCAATAATAAATCGATAGACCTTGTCGTCAGTATCTTTCTTAAGGATTGGTAGAATAGGGCTATTGCAAACATTATAGGGGACTTCCTCCACTACCCCTGCAATGATCAGATCTTGAACAATGTGTGTCAGAGCAATTTCACGTTCCCTGGAGATCTTATACTGTGGTACACGTGGCAAAAGCACTCCCTCCTTTACAGTAATGCGAATAGGTGGAATAAGCATCTGTCCCATATCCGTATCTGAGGTTGCCCATAACGTGTGATGGAGAGAAGCTAATGCTTCACATTCTTGTATAGTACAAAACCTGTCGGAATCGGGATAATTATCATTCAAAATGACTCGCACTCCCTCCGGAGCGCACCGTATCGTTGCTCGAAAATATTTGAGCAAATCAATGCCCAGAATATTATCCGGGGTATAAGGTGACAGTAAAAATTGACCAAAACTGAAAAATGTATCAAGACAAAGTGCAAGAGGCTTCGATAATGGGCTAGGAGTGGGTGTGCCATCAAACCCTATACATGTTATCATGTCGCCAGACAGGGGAGCCCTCGGAACCAAGTTTTTAGACAAAGCGCTACGAGTAGCTCCTGTGTCGACTAGAAACTGATCAGTAGAACCCAAAATGCCCGCTGATACATATGGACCACTCTGATCTACTGGCACTTCAACTGATTCCGTACCCCATCCTACGCAATCCTATGCATGAACATAATCCTGATGTTCCACATTCTCACCTTCTGATATCTGATACTGGTTCCGTCTATCAAAAGTATTACGCTCATCCTGGCCACGGCCCCTCTCTTCAACCCTACTACGATCACCTCCACTGCCTCTCGCCCCCGAATAACTTCCCCGCGACCGTCCACCTCCACGACCACGCTGGCTACGCTGCTCACGAAGTACCGGACAATCATCAGCCCAATGCCCAAACTCCTTACAATAGGCACATTGATCCTCCGCTATATCCGTACGCCCGTACGACGCATTACCCCCTCCTCGTCTGCCCCTATCATTCCCTCTAGATTGCGTTCCACGAACCTGTGCCAACATCACCTTCGTTTTCAACTCCTTCGCTTTCTTGTCTATACTTTCTTTAGCCTCCAATTCCTGCCGCTCATAATACTGAGCCATAGTTAACAAAGATGCAGGGGTCGCCGTGGCCCAGGAACTTTCACTCGATTTTGCAATCTCCGGTAGGAGATTAGCCACGTACTTATCTACAAACAAATGCCTACCCGTGTCGTCCGTTAACGATTGACCACTGTAGTCATGAAAAGCCTCTTCGAAGCGTGTAAAGAAATCTGAAACCGTTCCATCTGACTTTTGTTTGCACGAAGCTAACATGGTCCAATCTATCTTTTTAGAAGGAACAAGCGTTTTCAGTTTAATTAAGATAGCCGCTAGAAGGTCTAAAATCAAATCACATGGCTTACATGCAGGCTCCCTGTTTAAGTCTGCTTCATTTATTTATTTCCACGTTCCCCCAAGTATTGTTTCATCATTATTTTTACGAATTAATCTCCACATGTCAGGCGGAAGAATTAACCCAAAGTACAAATCTTTATCAACAAGAGTCATGACACAGGACGAAATAGCCCCTTCCACCCCTTCATAAAATGCCGCTGGATTTTTCCGAAGATCAGGCAAAGAATTCTTAAGTGCCATAACATCTGCTCTATTCCAAGGCGTATACACCCAATTGTATATAAAATACCCCTTCGCATCCTTCGACATCTTATCTTCGTCTGTACCCTCCCCCTTAGGGGGAACATACAGAGGTGCGGCTTCACGCATAGGCATAACATGCACATTAGAAATCTTATCTGAACCCCGGAGAGAACACTCCTTAGATTGTTCAGTGGACCCCGGCACAGACTCCTTATTCTTTTTCCGCTCGTCCCGCAATCTGGAAGTCTCATCCCGCAGCTGGATCAGTTGCTTGAAAAACGTATCAACATCTGCAAGAACAAATATACCTTTATCTAAATTCTCATGATGAACCGATACAGCCTTAGGTTCTAATGTGTCCGAATATTTACGGAATGCGGTAATAACTTCGTCAGCCAAAGTAGACAGAAAACACATCAATTCCTGTTCCGTCCAGTTACCCCTCTCAGCAATAACTTCAGCCACAGTTACAAAATTTGTATTCAATTTACGGGCCCAACTACGCAAATCCGCAGCTTTTTCTGCAGATAACCTGACACTCGACTTGCTCCCTTTTCCCGACTTATCCTGTCCGTCATCATCCGAATCCACAGTCGGAGCCGTAGGTGGAACGTACGGAGGCGGCGATGGATCTAGTAATGAAAAATCATCAATTTCATTAGTAAGGACAGGATAAAGCGGTTGACGAATAGGGAATTGACCAGTCGTTTGCAATTTACGTTCCCGTTCCTCCCTCTCTCTCTTTTCCTGAGCTTCCTTTTCCTCAAGCTGTAAAGCCTTATCTCGAGCAGCCTTGCGCTGCTCTTTGTCCACCAAGGCAACCTCACGTTTCATTCGTTCACGCACCGCTTTCTCCCACATTCGCACACAATCAAACATGTTCTGTCTAGACCTACGTTGAAACAAACACTGCTCCACAAATTGAACCTTTCGCAAATCGAACGACCCATGTAGTGGCCATTGCAATTCAGGATCAGTTTTTGTATATTTATGCCATAATTTGCTATACATTATAGGGGGAAGGCCAAATTTTATGTACATTTCACGATTCGGAGTTCCTTCTGGGGGAGCCGGCTGTGATTCCGCTAACCTAATTGTGGTACCATTTCCAAGACAGCACATCCCTCGGAGTGTGCTTAAAACAGGCATGTTCGAAAAGTATCACGAAAGCGTGATACCGGATAAACTGGCACTTACAATACTTCACACAAATGTGCCGCTCAGAGGAAAAAAACAAAATTAGAGAAACATCTCTACATGCCTGCCTATGTGAAGTGCACTACACATATAATTCAAAGGTCACAAAGTCACAAATGTTAGCTAACTCAAATCATAGACACAAATCATAGAACTTCGGCAAGCGTCCGAGGACTACCTTACCGATCACAAATCATAGAACCTCAGTAAGCGTCCGCAGACTACCTTACCGATCACAAATCTTACCCAAATCTCAAAGGTCCAGATTCCAACTGCCAAGGTCTTTAATCGAATCAGCCAAACGGCACTTATCCAGCAACGCAGACGATCAAGAACTCAGTCGGAGACCGGCGCCACCTGGAAGGTCAGATCGGAAGGAAGGGAAGAAACACCGTGGGTGCCAAGACTCGGGTCACTCAGTGGCAGCGTACGCGTCCATGGCGAGTTTCCAAACCTTCGTCACGACCTCTCCTTCGGGTCGCTAATTTGTAGTATCGGGTTCCCAAGGCCTACATGCTCCGTAGATAACCCACTTACACTGAAAGAACTGTTGGCACGGAAACTGAAAAGTACAAAGAACAAGTTTATTAAGACCCCATGGGGTGGTGGTACATTCCTACAGCACCCTTCGGCAATGCAAGAAGTATCACACCGAACGTTAGTGTGATCCGGTCTTTTATACGATTTACAGGTAATAAAAAGATAGGCGGTACAAAGTTACAGAGCTTTATGTACATATATGGTCATTTTTGGAACACAGCCAACTCATGGGAGGGGTTACAACCCCACTGGTCAGTTTGGCGGCACATTCCTGAGGCGTGACTGGTCAGTTGGAACTGCGCATGAGCGGGCTTGACCGTGGCTAAAAATAGCCTATTGCTGGGCAGAGTCGAGTGGTCAGTTGCACGGACAACGGACTAAAGGGCATGCTGACCACGAGGCCGCTCATTCTCTAAAATGGCCGCCGCAATTCACAAAATGGCGTTTCCAGGTATAGTCAAGTTAAGGGGAAAAACGTGTAGCACAGCTAAGCGCTAACTCAGCCATCGTCAAATTACGACAGCCCCAAGCTTGCGTGTTGGCGGAGCGGCTGACCTGTGGCACGGAGAGGGTCCTGCAGTGGGCCACGCAGGATGAGACATCAGGACGAGATGCGGGTAGCTATCCTGAGGCTGTGGGTGGGTGAGGAAGGCCTGCTGCCCTGAAGAGCGCACATGAGGGAGTCATCTTTGCCGGACTACAGAGGATCTGGCTGAACGTTGAGGACATCGCTGCCCCTTCGGCACACCAGCTGAAGAGCGAGTTGGGGGGCAGACTGGAGGAGGCCTGGAATATGGCTGCGAGAAGGAGTAGCCCCCCACCGAGTGACATGTGGCGGTGTCAGGGCCAAGGGGTGGTGCCGCTCCACCCTGGACACCTATGAAATGCCGGGAAGCTTGAAACTGGGAGGAGGCCTCTGGACTGGAGGGTGCATGAATGGCATGTTGACGTGTCGAGGAACAACGTGAGTGATGGCCTAGCCCACTGGCAGTGATCCCCTAGGGCTGGTAGGCTTGGCCGGATGGCAGAGGACTTCTCCCCCGCCTGGAAAATGCTGGGTCGCTGGCCCCCACCCCTTTAGGATCTGGGGGCAGAAGACATGGGGTAGTGAGGAGGGTCCACTACGTGGCTGAGACGAGTGAGGACCAGAGAGAGGGAGGTGCATTGGAGCAGGCATCTCCACAGGGCCAGGTAACATAGAACACTTGTTTGCCTGCATGGCCACTAAAATCAGAAGGTGGCTGATGATTAGGATCCGGTGCAGCAGATGGACCTGCATCCTGGTGGCACATCAGAGGGCCCATCTCTCAGTGATCTCTCCACTGACGCTCTAGGCACCTGGGAGGCGTCTAAAGGAGGGCATCCCCCATCAGCTGGGAATCCTGGAACATGAATGCACAGAAGCTCTGCATTTCCCGGGGGCCATGCTGGGAGGAACTGGATGAGCCCAAAGAGTCTGAGCGCCAGGGGACCGCTGTCAGCTGGAGGTGTGGAAAAGTGACCCTCCTGGGAGAGGCTTGACTAGAACACTGAAGCTCCAATCAGTGCCTCTCGTGGGAAATGGGGAAGCGGGATGCTCTCCATGCCAAATTGTCCTTTGACCAGCGCCATCCCCCTAAGGGAACTGGTCCACCGATGGACGAACCACTGGAACAGAATGGAAGCATGGTGACCACGCCATTACCGGACATTTGTGACATGTTTCGCAAACTCAAGCAATCTCTAACAACCACCCTAGGTGGTCACCTGATCAGATTGCTATCGGTCTATGGGCCCAATGTAGACAACACAGACTTTTTCGGGGAGATCTGGCAGATACATTGGGAGCAGGAACTATCCTTTGGGGCAGGGCGGGGACTTCAACATCATTTTAGACCCGGAAAAGGACAGATCGGACAGCACTCTGCAACCCCATCCCAGGGCAGAAGGACAACTGCAAGGTATTATGGAGGACTATGAGACAGTTGAAATGCGGCGCCATCAACATGCACAGAGCAGGGAGGGCACTTGTGTCTCCTCCGCTGGACCTACGTGGTCCAGAATAGACTTCTGGCCGAGCTCAAAAGATATCCTGGCAGGGGTCCCTGCAACTACCCACCTAGCAAGATCACTATCTAACCATTCTCCAGTATTACTTAGGTTAGCACTGCCGGGAACCCCTAGCAGGGCATTTAGCTGGCTACTCCCAGCAGGAGCTATGCATGACCAGGTGTTCCGTGAGGTAATCTGCACCGCGATCACAGAATACTTTGTGCAGAAAGAAGGTATAGAACAATCCCTCTCCACACTCTGGGAGGTATTCAAATCATTAATTAGTGGGGAGTGTATTGCGAAACAAGCGGGGATTCTGCAGTCGCTGCGGGGCAAACTCCGTCGCCTTGATGGGAGATATGCGAGTTAGAGGAGAAATTCTTTGCCGATACCAAAATTGAGATTTTAGGGACGATTAGGGACAGGGTTGTCGGGTTTGAGGAGGCGGCCGCAAGAGAGACTCATTATCTGGGTACGAAAACTCGAGCCAGGCAATATGGAGAGGGAGACTGGGCTTGTAAAACACTTGCTGACCTCTTTAAGAAGCCATGGGCCAGTAATTATATTAGTGAACAGCGCAAAATGGATGGCGAGATGGTAGTAGACCAGACCGCTGTATAGGCAGAAATGTTATCCTTCTACTCCTCCTTATATGCAGCTAGACAAAACACCAATCATCTCGACCTGCCTGCTTTTTTTGAGTCTATTCAGCTGCTCTGCCTGGACGGTAGTCACTGCAGCTAACTGGAAGAACCTTACTCGGCGGAGGAGGTGATTGGGGTAATCCAGGCTCTACCTGGGGACAAGGCCCCAGGACTGGACGGACTTACGGACACTTTTTATAAAGAATTTGCACCATTGCTAGCACCACATCTCATCAACATGTATGATGAATCACTTGAGTGAAGGTCCCTTCCTCCAACACTTAGGGAGGCTCTAACAAGGACCCATTGACATGCGACTCCTACAGACAGCTGTCAATGACTAACCTTGATAATAAAATTCTGGCTAAACTCATCGCCATGCGATTGCTCCCTCTCCAGCCCTTAGTGCTGCGAACCGACCAAAGCAGAATCGTCCATGGAAGAGCCGCGTCACACAACCTGCTTACCTTTTTCAGAACTATCCAGGATTCCAATTATCCAATTAGTATGTGTGATTCAGGCGCCACAATGCTTAATTGGAGAATTATAATTGCCTGTATACCTATGTATTGATTCATGTATTTATTCATATATTTATTTATTTATTCATTTTGAAAAACATGTAATTTTTTATTTAACAAAGTGGGAGATTTAGGGTTGTGTAAATAAAAGAACGCTCGAACTCTTTTGGTTCCCACTCTAAAGAAAGCCATTCAGCATGCTACCTTGGAGAAGTTCGACCTCAAAGTTGTTTTGAACACAACTCTTCAAGCTTACCATTAGACCCGTCACTCAATGACAGGGGAAAGCCGTGCAACTCTCGTGTTTGGAAGAACCATGACGACCAAGCTGTTCCAATGGACCAACCTCAGATCCAAGAATGAGGAACGCATTCATACTATGGATTTTAGTCATAAACAAATGAAAATATATGCTGACAGACAACGTCCTGTAAAAGATATCACCTTTACAAGAGGAGATCGAGTGCTTGTCAGAAAACACAGGAAAAGAAAGTCTGAGGCTCCTTTTGAGGCTAAGCCCTTTAGCATCACTAACACTAGGACACTAGGTGGCTGCCCAGCGTCCTGGACGGTCCCTTACTAGAGATTCCTATCATTTTCGACATCTGGCCCATCACTCACCACACATCGATGTCAATGTAGAGACTGGGTCCAGATAGACTGTTGATGACTGTGTCTGCTGATGATTCCACCTCACCTGTGCAGATCACTAACCCTTCGATCGCCAGATCCCGGTTTCCAATGATCCAATCAGGACGTGTGATTCAGGCGCCACAATGCTTAATTGGAGAATTATAATTCCCTGTATACCTATGTATAGATTCATGTATTTATTCATATATTTATTTATTTGTTCATTTTGAAAAACTTGTAACTTTTTTTTAACAAAGCGGAAGATGTAGTTTTGTGTAAATAAAAGAACGCTGAAACTCTTTTGGTTCCCAGTGAATACCGTAGGCCTGTGACATAAGCATTGGAGAGATGAGTTGAAGGCAGGCTTAGAATGTTGCGTTCTGACTTACATGCGGCAGAATAAAGACATGAAAAATTACTCCCCATGTGTAGCATGGTTATTGATGAATACTTGAGCTGGCAGGACGCTACACCCATGGGTACGCTTCCCCTTAGCTAACTGCTCCTCACGTGCCTCCCTTATTCTGTGTCCATCATATGCCAACTTGTGGTTCCTCTTACAAAGCTCAGTGACCTTGTACATCCCTGAACAAGCTCCCCTTAACCCAACTCTGCTGCCTCGCTATGCTCACCTTGCAGAACACTGTCTTACTAGTCATACAGGACCAGCGTCTGGTAACCCATTGTCTCCCTGTCTCCACCCACCCAGTGTGTCTCCCCATTCCCTGTCCGAAGAAAGGATTAAGACACTACAATGAAAGAATATTTTGGACCTGATACAAATTGCGCCCTGACTTATTTCGTCCTCTCTGATTTAGAGATGCGACCTATTTACTAATAGGTCGCATTGCAAAACTTCTAATCACAGGGGGTCTCAGAATGACCACCTCATTAATATCATTTAGGCTGGTCTTCAATATGGCTGCCTATTGTTGGTTGCAAATTCTGAGATGGCGGCCTGCAAGGAATAGTAAACCATCATCTATGTATTTACATTCCCAAAAGGGAAACTTCTTTCTTTTTAGAGTAGCCCGTGTTCCTCAAAGGAACTGGTGCTGTTTAAAAAAAGTTTCCAGTTTGGAGATGCATTTGGAGTAGGCAATGGTCCTTGAGCCATACCATGCTCTTCCCACGACTTCCCCCGAGGGGATTCACAAAGGGAAAGGTGTCCCAGGAGAATTGGTAACTGGGTTGTGAATGTAATTGCTGTTGCAAACCATTGATACATAGTATTCCGGCGTGAAATTGTGAGGGGACATCCGTTTTACGCCCCCTCCTAATTGCAATTCAGAATGGATAGCAAAACCCATGTTGTTAATCAGAAAGGCTTTTCCGACTTACACATTGAGTTCAGTTAATAGAAAAAAGAATTCTACGGTTTCAAAAACTGTCATTTCATGAATAGCAGGGTCAGAGAGTGAAAAATGAATTTCTATATAAGGCTATTCATATTATAACTGAGCTCAATGTTTATGAGAGAAAAAAAGCGCTTGCCTTATTTTATTTTTTACAAGATGGGAGGCTATCATAGTCTGTGCACTAGTAAAATAATTTATCAATTAACATTGCTATCATGCATGTACTTTAACTAAGGTATGTGAGCATGTATTATTAATTAATGTTTTGAATATTTTTAGCATGTGTGTTATCAACACTACAACTTAAGTGACATGTCTTTTGCAATTCCAAACCATACATAGTCGTGGTGATTTACAAGTTCTTTCAGATATTTATCTCATCATATTGTTGTTTCTGGGAAATACAATAAATATCAATTGAATGGAATATGGATATAAGATTAGAGAAATTAAGGAAATTAACTTTCACTGAGAACTGGGGAATCAAATGTCATGTAATTATCCTTAAAATACTGGCACTGAAATTGATGACAAAACATTGTAAGTAAAATATTTTCTTAAACTGGTAGATGGTGACTGAAATATAATAACTCCAAATACCCTACAATAAAACCCTTGGGTATTACATTGATGTTAATAATATTCATGAATTGTTCACCATTAGACCTTGAAATTAGCAATGATTATGGATGTATTTGTATTTTCACGTTCCAGCTGAGGATACGTGGAAACCCATAGTAATATAAGTAAACTAAAATGCAATTTATAATGAGCAAGCTATAATAGATTGATTTTAGATGTTATGGGTGAAATGGACTGGTGGGAGGACATATTTGAGGAGTATACTTGATTGTTGATGGGGAATTATATTTAATATTTTACAGAATTGTAAAAGGAAGGTTGCTCGCGAAATACGTGTCGGCTGAACTTCTTTTTTAATTGAATTAATAGGACTTAAATTTAAATAATGAATACATTTCCATACGTGAGCACGTGTTGTACTCTTTAAAATAATAAGGACCTCTAACCTCAGTTGTAAAATATCAGTCTCAGCATGGTGGGGTATAATGCTAAAGAGCGTGCTGTACAGCTTGCAGATGTCTCTGTGTAGCTCAAAATTGACATAATATGTAATCATTTGTTTAAGTTACTGGGGCGCACAATACAGATTGTGAAAACAATAAAAACAAAGATGGCTGTGCACACATTCACTCATCGTATAAGTGGGGATCCTGCAGGAGAACCCAAGACCATCCTGAACCGGATGCTTTACTTTTGCCATTAACCGGATCTCCTTCAGTTTACCCTGTCTGTATCTAGGTGGCTCCGAAATTTGAGTGCAGCCTGGGGACATCCCAAGCAGAGGGTACAGAGAGCTGGTGCAGCGCATCAGTTGCCCACATTGCTTAAACTCTGTCCTTTAAATCCACTCCCACATATTAGTGTTGTCATGTGTGAATCTGGGGTTTCGTGATTAACTAAAGCAGTAACTTAGTGGATGACTATGGCTGCCTGGAAGTGCTCGGACCTTATGAGCAGAAGCTCATTTAGGGGAACCTAGACTAGGTAGGTTTTTACCTTCCTGTTTCTGTAAAATGTATTTGGAAGTGGGCAGCTGGATGACCTAGTCTGGCTGCACACTTTCTAAAAAAAAAAACTTACAACATTTTTACGAAGAAATGTTATTGTTCCCCAAAAACCAGAGTGGTTGATTAAGCCAGTACAATATCCCCTTCACCTGCAGCTTTATTTAGTATTCGGCAAAGTCAGGCAAGTGAGCCTCAGCGGTAGCATTGCCAACTTCCTTCACATACACAAATCGCACACACCCGCTACCATGTGGTAATCAGGGGTGCAAGAACACTCAGTGTCCACAGAGAAGGTTTATCATTTATGATTTTGTACATTAAATGAGGAAATATATATGAAAATACAGGAAGTATCAATGGTTTTCGAACCACAGGATTTTGTGGCGATGGGTAAACATGCCTATGCATACTTCCTTGCAGGGCCCCTCTAGTTTTGTTGCACCACTGACCTAAGCCATTAATCAAGCGATCAATCGGGATTTATAAAGTGAGGCAAATCACCCAATAGGGTATCCAGGCACTTGCAGGTCCTGAAGGTTTATTCGAACAGCCAAGTCTTGAGGGCCATTTGGAATTCCAGAAGTGAGGCAGCAGTCTGGAGGTGCATGGGAAGGATGTTCCAAGTCTTTGCTGCAATGTAAGAGAAGGAACATCCTTCACATCTGTTTTGGTAGATACAGGGATTATGAGCAAGTGAAGGCGAGATGGAGCGTTGTCTTCTTGATGGTTGGTGGAGGTTCATGCAGTGATAAATGTAGGCGGGTCCTTGGTTGTGTGTGTGGATCAGCAGCTTGAATGGATGTACGTTGTTACAATGCATGCTTTTACCACGCATGCCTTTACAACGCAGGTTTTTCAACGTAAGCCGTTACAACGACTTGCGTTGGGGGGTGCTGGATAGTGAATAGTTTACTTTACTATTCCAACTCCAGTGCCCGTGGATAGTAGGGAAGGTGTTGGATAGTAAATTAAACTATTACCTATCCTAGAGCTCCCCAGCGTAATTCGTTGTAATGACTTGCGTTGAAAAACCTGCGTTGTAAAGGTACTGCGTGGTAAAAGTTGCGTCGTAAAGGATGTTCCCACTTGAATTGGCCTCTCTTCTGTACAGGGATCCTGTGGAGTTGCCTAAGGTGGGATGTGATGTTGGTTGGTCGGGGAAGGCCGAGTATGAGTCTGGCTGTGGCGTTCTGTATGGCCTGAAGTCTCTGTAGGAGATGTGCGGCGATTCCTACTCAGAGGACATTCCCATAGTTCAGTCAGCTGGGGATGAGGGCTTGTGTCACAGTGTGACTCACGTGTAAGGTTACCCACTTGAAGATTTTACATAGCATGTGCAGAGAGAGGAAGCAGGCGTAGGAGATGATGTTGACCTGTGAATTCATAGCGAGCTTGTTGTTGATGATGATTCTGAGGTTTCTGGAGTGGTTGTAGGGAGTGGGTGCAGGCCTGAGGTCTGATGGCCACCAGGAGTTGTTCCATGTGTGGTTGCTATTGCCAAAGATCAGTACTTCTGTTGTGTCTGTGTTCAGCTGCAGGCAGTTGTTCTTCATCCAGTCAGTAATGTTTGTCATACATCTTTGGAAGATGATTCTGGTGGTGGTGGGGTTGACCGCAAGTGAGAGGATCAGTTGGGTGTTGTCTGTGTAGGAAATGATGTTGAGATCTTGGGATCTGATGATGTTGGTCAGCAGGGTCATATATGCATTGAAAAGTGTAGGGCTAATGAATGATCCCTGGGGGACACTGCAGTTGATTTCCTTGGGTTCAGATGTGAAAGGCAGGAGGTGGATCCTCTGTGTTCCTCGAGTGAGGAAGGAATTGATCAATCTGAGTACGTCTACTCTGATGTTGATGTTGATGTAATGGAGTGTTCCGATCAGCATGTGGTGGGATACAGTGTTGAAGGCTGCAGAGAGGTTAAGGAGAATCAAAGTTGCTTCTTCTCCTTAGTCAAGGAGGGTTCGGATGTCATTGGTGACTGCCATTAGGGTGATTTTGGTGCTGTGATTTGTGCAGAAGCCGGTTTGGGAGATGTTGAGTAGCTGGTTCTGCTCCAGGTGTATCATTGGTTGATTATTGATGATCTTTTCCAGTACCTTTCTTGGGAATGGGAGCAGGGGGATTGGCCGGTAGTTTTTGAGATCGCTGGTGACGGCGGAGAGTTTTTTGAGTGGTGGTCTGACTTCAGGGTGTTCCTAGGCATGGAGAAATGCTGCTGTGGTGACAGAGGTTTTGGGATTGGATGGTGAGTTCCTGGGCAATCCTTTGCTTTCCGAGGTTGAAGATGTGGTGTGGGCATGGATCTGTGGGAGTGCTTGAGTGGATGGGTTTCATGGTAGAGGTGGTGTCCTGGGTGAAGAGGATGTTCCAGGTGGGCAGTGTATGGTTTGTGTCAGTTACAGTGGTGGAATATATGTAGAGGAAGTCTGTATGTGTGGGTTGGGGTTTGAAGTTTTTATATATGGTAGCGATCTTGTCAAGGAAAAAGTGGCACAGTTGCCGTACAGGTCCTGTGAGGGAGGGATGTTGTTTTTGCTGGCAGCTGGTTTGGAGAATTCCTTAATGATGTTGAAAAGTTCCTTGGTGTTGTTGGCGCTGGTTTGATGCGTGAGGAGGCAAGGGCTGTCTTCTTTGTTGCCCTCAGCAGTCAGTGGTAGAGGTTGAGGGAAGTCTTGAAGGTTGCCCTGCCAGAGGAGTCCTAGCTAGTGCACCCTCTTGTCTCCAACTGTCTGCTGCCTCATTTCACTGTTCTGAATTTTTGGGTGTACCAGATGGCTTTTTTGGAGGGTTTTCTCTTGCTATTGCTCTTGATGAGGACAATGCTGTCTGAGCAAATGGTGATCCAGGCGTTGAAGTCTTACACTCCATGTTTGTGATTGGTGGCAGTAACAGGGTTGGAGGTGTTGAGGGCTTTCTTCCAGCTGTTCTTTGAGATTTTGTTCCACCTCCGGTGGGGGACGTTGGTCATCTTGGGTGTGGTGGTGCGAGGCTGGAGATGCTGAAGTGGACGATGGAGTAATCGGTCAATGTGAGTTCTGTGGCATGGCTTTATTTGACGCAGTTGCTGGAGTGGAAAATTGGGTCCAGTGTGTGTCCTGCAGTGTGTGTAGGGCCGTGGTCAATCTGGGTCAATCTGAGGCTGCTCATACTGTCAAGAGGTGTGCAGAGCTTTTGTCATTGGGGTCGTAAATGTGGAAATATAGATCGCTGAAGAAGATGTAGTCCTTGAAGTCTACAGCTAGGAGCATAATGAAGTCTGCAAGAATATGCCACTTTATTCCGCATGCTTTTTCCCCACATGCAACTACAACGCTGTAGTTATAACGACCACGTTGTAACAACACATACCATTAACCCACAAATCGTCACAACGATTTGCTCAGGGGGCACTGGATGTTTGAATAGTATAATTTACTATTCCAACTCCAGTATGTGCAACAATAGGGAAGGTGTTGGATTCTAAATCCAACACCTTCTGCCCCCTTCTCAAGTTGTTGTTCCGACTTGTGAAGTAATGGTATCCGTTGTTAACAACTGTGTTGTAATTCCCTGCGGAGAAAAATAGGATTTGTGGTAAATGTTGTTTAACAGTCGGCAAAGGGGTTGCAGAAGCTGGAGCACGGACCTGACGGACTGTATGGAAGGGTGCCTCTGATGGTTGCCTTGTCCTCTGTTTGGAGGTTGAAGCTGAGATGTTCCATTGGGGTGGTGGTGGTACACGGTATGGTTTCTTTGTGGATGATGGCTGTTCCTCCTATGTTGGGGCGGTCTTGGTAAGTGATTTTATATCCATCGGGGATCGGTGTGGAAATGTCTGGGGCGGATGTGGGGCTGAACCAGGAGTCAGTGAGGATGACGATGTCGGGTGCGAGGGTGGTGATGAGGTCCCAAAATTGAGTGGAATTCTTACATAGTGAGCATGAGTGTGCATGCAATTTAGTGTTTTTGTTCAGGTGGTATCTGTGGTGTGTTCGAGGTAGGGCTGGTCAAAAGGCTGGTGTGTGCAGTGGCAGGTAAAACGGCTGTGGGTACAGGTGAAAGGCCCTTCCGTGGAGTGTGGGTTGGGTCGGTGGCAGTGCTTGTTGCGGCATCTGGGGTTGAGGGTGTAGAACATGGCAATGATGTATCTTATCGGGGTGCGAGGGACAGGAGTTGTGGCGTTGGGTGCGGTCCAGGCTGGGACCCTCCCAGGTGGGTTTGCCTTTAACATGCTTTCAGCATGCTGGCAGCGTGCCCGCTGGGCGTGTCCGCTGTGCAGTTGTGTTGCGGCCTCCATTGAGTAGGTCCTGGGGTGGGCGGGTCTTCTGTTGGCGGAAAGAACAGTGAGTTGAAAAACCCAGCTGAGAAAACCCCAGCGGGAAAATCCAGGCATAATCTGTGTCACTGGATCAGTCTAGAACAAGCAGGAACTGGAGGTCACAGGCAAGTGGCAAGCTAGGTGTCCAGGTGCCAGTATGACAGCCCTTCTATTGTCCTTGAAAGAGGCAGTGACGAAAGGCAAACAAGTGAAGAACAACTGAAATCATAATAAATAAAACCCAGGACCTGAAACAGAGCTAAGGTGTGATGAGGTGTGTGTGCTTTCACGTGTTTTATAGCGCTGCAGGCTCGGGATGCTCATTCAGAGTAAAAAAGAAGAGGCGTCACACGAAAGGTCCAATCCCTCCAGAAAGAGACCATTGCCTTAGAATGGGAGGCCAGGACAACCACTGCAGCCATGTTTCACTCAAGAAAGACAGGCTATTTTGTAAGAGGTAAAATGCAAGCGTGAGCTCGTATGCAAATGAAGGTACTTTCAGGATTCGACTGATGCATATTTTTAAGCAAACGGGAAGTTGTTTGCAAGTGGGAAAGGGAAGTGAAGTGCGCCGGCTGAGCACTTACCAGAGACTGATGACTGCGGCCACGATGGCTCAATGCATGCCCAGTTCTTCCCTGCAGTAGCCGACCCTGTGAAGGAGTTTAACTGAGCGTGTGGGCTGGGAGTCCCGCAGCCCTCGGAGCGCATCGTCCACAGCCAGAGACTCAAGCTTCACATGGCACTGATCAGGTGAGTGCGCCCCTTGGTCTCAAAATGGAAGGTCATCCGAGTAAGGACTTCAGGTGCGAATATTTAGTCCCCACTGTTAGATATGATGCTGAGAGAAAAGTGATTTTTTAAGGAGTAAAACAATTATTTTTCTTCCTGTCGAGAGTTTTTTCAAGTGTGGAAACATATTTTTAGACCATGTGTCTACATTTTTTGCAATTGATGCTTTCTCGGTGGCTCATAATTTACGTAACGTCAAAGAGGTATTTTTCAACTGAACTGGACAGTAAGCGACACTCCTGATGTGACTAATCTGGACCTGCCCTTCAGATCATATGTTGTTGCTGTAGGGTTATTTGATTGGCTGTAGGTATGGCAGTGGAAATATGGGCAGCAGAGAACAAGATCCTGCAGGAGGATCGACCAAATTATGCAACAAGGAAAGGGAAATTATGTACAAAGTATGCGATGAGAAACACATTGTGCACTACGTACTGAGGCATTATTTTCTATTTTGACTCTTACAAATCTTAACACTGATGCAAAGTGATTCCAGTGTTATAGAAATGCATAGATTTGCTAAAATAGAAATCTTTTAATCAGTAACTCCTGTTCAAAATGTTACTCTCTGATAATTATTCGTTTTAATTTGCCCAGTAATGGAACTTCGTTAACACTGCCCATTTACCTACTAGAGTAAAGTAGAGTGATTACTTTACAAGTAGCAGAAAAATATGAAGTCTCTCTGAGTGAAGGTGCAGTGCTGGAGAGCAATGCGGTGTCTTTGAAGTGGCATTCTGCATGGGGCCACCGATCTCTTCTTCACTGCAGCGTTAGAAGCCGGAATCGATGGGAAGTTGCAGCAACAGTGTACGCCCCACCCCCTCCTCGGGAGGATTTCGTACCATCCCTCACATGAGGCTGAAATCGCTTCTTCATCAAGCTAATTGCCTTCTCCTTAATGTGCAGACACAGAAGGTACTGCCGCGTGCTTTGGCTACAGTAGCATGGTCTATGTTCATGTGAAACCATAGCTGTTATGTGATTTGGCCTCTGAAACATTCCAGGATTTTTAGCCAACAGCACGTTCCATTCTGGGGGTTTTTGCCTTTTGAGGTTTAAAATGCCAAGGAATAGGTAATACACACATGCACAGAGCATGAAGGCTAAAACGTTCAGCAGTAGCTCATATGGTTGCACGTGACATTGAGGTCTACCACACCTGTGTGCACCTGCTTTATATTTTTATTCTCCATCAAATCCTGGGCACTGATCCATGGAGCTGAACTGGTAGGGACTGTAAAGACAAGAGCTCCTGCTTACCAACTTTGCTGCATTAGGGAAAGGATGGATTAAAATGACCTTTGCCCCTTTAGAAATGAATTCAACTTTGTTCAAGCAGTAATTATTCAAAGCTGCCATCTGTGTCACTTTGTGTTTTGATGAACCAGTGCACGCTCCCATGCTTTTAACACAGGTGAACTGTGGGTGGCGCAGCTCAACCAGAGGGGTCCAGGAAAAAAAAACATCTTTTGCATCTAGCATGGCTACCAAGTAAACCAATGCCCTATGCTATATATAACACCATTAGTTACCCCTAACTTTTTAGGCAATAAGGTTTTGAATGCTATGATTTCGTTTCCATACATAAAATGTTAAAAGGAAAACCATAAGTACCATAATGCTCTATGTTGTTTGCTAAACCGCCAAGTATGTCTGAAAGTTAAATGACATGGAACCTCTTGGCAGCGATTCAGTATGGACTGGCATAGTGTAGTGTCTGTTTCCTGTGCTGGGCCCTTAATGCGGTCTTTGAGGTGAGTGGAAGAAGCAGGCAGGTAGGAGACAAGCAGGGCCCCAGGCGGAAGGAGGGTGGGTACAGCCCTATCCGCCCAGGGAGAATTGGAGAAGGGAAGACACAGATGCAACCACACGTGGAGAAAGGAAGGCACAGATGCAATGACAGGTGGAGAAAGGAAAAGAAGGCAGAGATGCAATGACACAGTGGAGAAAGGAAAAGAAGGCAGAGATGCAATGACACAGTGGAGAAAGGAAGGCACAGATGTAATGACAGGTGGACAAAGGAAAAGAAGGCAGAGATGCTATGACACAGTGGAGAAAGGAAGGCACAGATGCAATGATAGGTGGAGAAAGGAAAGGAAGGCACAGATGCAATGACACAGTGGAGAAAGAAAGGCACAGATGCAATGACACAGTGGAGAAAGGAAGGCACAGATGCAATGATAGGTGGAGAAAGGAAAGGAAGGCACAGATGCAATGACACAGTGGAGAAAGAAAGGCACAGATGCAATGACACAGTGGAGAAAGGAAGGCACAGATGCAATGATAGGTGGAGAAAGGAAAGGAAGGCACAGATGCAATGACACAGTGGAGAAAGGAAGGCACAGATGCAATGATAGGTGGAGAAAGGAAAGGAAGGCACAGATGCAATGACACAGTGGAGAAAGAAAGGCACAGATGCAATGACACAGTGGAGAAAGGAAGGCACAGATGCAATGATAGGTGGAGAAAGGAAAGGAAGGCACAGATGCAATGACACAGTGGAGAAAGGAAGGCACAGATGCAATGATAGGTGGAGAAAGGAAAGGAAGGCACAGATGCAATGACACAGTGGAGAAAGAAAGGCACAGATGCAATGACACGGTGGAGAAAGAAAGGCACAGATGCAATGACAAGTGGAGAAAAGAAGGCACTGATGCAATGACACAGTGGAGAAAAGAAGGCACAGATGCAATGACACAGTGGAGAAAAGAAGGCACAGATGCAATGACAAGTGGAGAAAAGAAGGCACAGATGCAATGACAGATGGAGAAAGAAAGGCACAGGTGCAATGGCACAGTGGAGAAAAGAAGGCACAGATGCAATGACAAGTGGAGAAAAGAAGGCACAGATGCAATGACAGGTGGAGAAAAGAAGGCAGAGATGCTATGACACAGTGGAGAAAGGAAGGCACAGATGCAATGATAGGTGGAGAAAGGAAAGGAAGGCACAGATGCAATGACACAGTGGAGAAAGAAAGGCACAGATGCAATGACACAGTGGAGAAAGGAAGGCACAGATGCAATGATAGGTGGAGAAAGGAAAGGAAGGCACAGATGCAATGACACAGTGGAGAAAGAAAGGCACAGATGCAATGACACAGTGGAGAAAGGAAGGCACAGATGCAATGATAGGTGGAGAAAGGAAAGGAAGGCACAGATGCAATGACACAGTGGAGAAAGGAAGGCACAGATGCAATGATAGGTGGAGAAAGGAAAGGAAGGCACAGATGCAATGACACAGTGGAGAAAGAAAGGCACAGATGCAATGACACGGTGGAGAAAGAAAGGCACAGATGCAATGACAAGTGGAGAAAAGAAGGCACTGATGCAATGACACAGTGGAGAAAAGAAGGCACAGATGCAATGACACAGTGGAGAAAAGAAGGCACAGATGCAATGACAAGTGGAGAAAAGAAGGCACAGATGCAATGACAGATGGAGAAAGAAAGGCACAGGTGCAATGGCACAGTGGAGAAAAGAAGGCACAGATGCAATGACAAGTGGAGAAAAGAAGGCACAGATGCAATGACAGGTGGAGAAAATAAGGCACAGATGCAATGACACGGTGGAGAAAGTAAAGGAAGGCACAGGTGCAATGACACAGTGGGGAAAGGAAGGCACAGATGCAACGATACAGTGGAGAAAGGAAGGCACAGATGCAATGGCACGGTGGAGAAGGGAAGGCACAGATGCAATGACACGGTGGAGAAAGGAAGGCACAGGTGCAATGACACGGTGGAGGACGGAAGGCACAGATGCAATGACACTGTGGGGAAAGGAAGGCACAGATGCAACGATACAGTGGAGAAAGGAAGGCACAGATGCAATGACAGTGGAGAAAGGAAGGCACAGATGCAATGACACGGTGATGACAGGGTGGAGAAAGGAAGGCACAGGTGCAATGACACGGTGGAGAAAGGAAGGCACAGATGCAGTGACAGGTGGAGAAAAGAAGGCACAAATGCTCACTGCAACATCAGGATTCAAGCAAGCCGGGCCGAAGACGGCTGTAATGCCAGAAACCGGTCCCCGGAAGCTTGTTTCCTTTCCAGTAAAAGAATTGGCTTGGTAGTTTGGTCTGCCCTGTTCCCATGATGCACTGGGCCAGGGACAGACTAATTTGCATGTAGCCAGGTTCTGAGCTGGGATGGTGCAGTGAGCTAAAAAACGGTGATGGATCAAGCCCTGATCTGTTGACTGGGTAGGAGTGTTCTGCTTAATTCAGATACTCTGTCCATCACCACCCCCTTTTCTGAATCAGTGGAGAAAGGAAGGCACAGATGCAATGACACGGTGGAGAAAAGAAGGCACAGGTGCAATGACACGGTGGAGGACGGAGGGCGCAGATGCAATGACAGGTGGAGAAAGTAAAGGAAGGCACAGATGCAATGACACGGTGGAGAAAGTAAAGGAAGGCACAGATGCAATGACAGTGGAGAAAGGAAGGCACAGATGCAATGATATGGTGGAGAAAAGAAGGCACAGGTGCAATGGCACGGTGGAGGACGGAGGGCGCAGATGCAATGACAGGTGGAGAAAGTAAAGGAAGGCACAGATGCAATGACAGGTGGAGAAAGGAAGGCACAGATGCAATAACATGGTGGAGTAAGGAAGGCACAGATGCAATGATACAGTGGAGAAAGGAAGGCACAGATGCAATGACAGGTGGAGAAAGGAAAGGAAGGCACAGATGCAATGACATGGTGGAGAAAAGGAGGCACAGGTGCAATGACATGGTGGAGGACGGAGGGCGCAGATGCAATGACAGGTGGAGAAAGTAAAGGAAGGCACAGATGCAATGACACGGTGGAGAAAGGAATGCACAGATGCAATAACATGGTGGAGTAAGGAAGGCACAGATGCAACGATACAGTGGAGAAAGGAAGGCACAGATGCAATGACAGGTGGAGAAAGGAAAGGAAGGCACACATGCAATGACACAGTGAAGAAAGGAAGGCACAGATGCAATGACACGGTGGAGAAAGGAAGGCACAGATGCAATGACACAGTGGAGACAAGAAGGCACAGATGCAATGACAGGTGGAGAAAAGAAGGCACAGATGCAATGACACAGTGGAGACAAGAAGGCACAGATACAATGACACGGTGGAGAAAGGAAGGCACAGGTGCAATGGCACGGTGGAGGACAGAGGGCACAGATGCAATAACACGGTGGAGAAAGGAAGGCTCAGATGCAATGACAGGTGGAGAAAGGAAGGCGCAGATGCAATGACAGGTGGAGAAAGGAAGGCGCAGATGCAATGACACGGTGGAGAAAGGAAGGCACAGATGCAATGACAGTGGAGAAAGGAAGGCACAGGTGCAATGACAGGTGGAGAAAGAAGGCACAGATGCAATGACACAGTGGAGAAAGGAAGGCACAGATGCAATGACAGTGGAGGACAGATGCAATGACAGTGGAGAAAGGAAGGCACAGGTGCAATGACGCGGTGGAGAAAGGAAGGCACATGTGCAATGACAGGTGGAGAAAGGAAAGAAAGGCACAGATGCAATTACGGCGGAGAAAAGAAGACACAGGTGCAATGACAGGTGGAGAAAAGAAGACACAGGTGCAATGACAGGGTGGAGAAAGGAAGGCACATGTGCAATGACAGGTGGAGAAAAGAAGGCACAGATGCAATGACACAGTGGAGAAAGGAAGGCACAGATGCAATGACACGGTGGAGAAAGGAAGGCACAGGTGCAATGACACGGTGGAGAAAGTAAAGGAAGGCACAGATGCAATGACACGGTGGAGAAAGGAAGGCTCAGATGCAATGACGACAGGTGCAGAAAGGAAGGCGCAGATGCAATGACAGGTGGAGAAAGGAAGGCACAGATGCAATGACACGGTGGAGAAAGGAAGACAGGTGCAATGACACTGTGGAGAAAGGAAGGCACAGATGCAATGACAGGTGGAGAAAGGAAAGAAAGGCACACATGCAATGACACGGCGGAGAAAGGAAGGCACAGGTGCAATGACAGGTGGAGAAAGGAAAGGGAGGCACAGATGCAACGACATAGTGGAGAAAGGAAGGCTCAGATGCAATGACAGGTGGAGAAAGGAAGGCACAGTTGCTATGACAGGGTGGAGAAAGGAAGGCACAGGTGCAATGACAGGTGGAGAAAAGAAGGCACAGATGCAATGACACAGTGGAGAAAGGAAAGCACAGGTGCAATGACACAGTGGAGAAAGGAAGGCACAGGTGCAATGACAGGGTGGAGAAAGGAAGACACAGGTGCAATGACAGGGTGGAGAAAGGAAGGCACAGATGAAATGACACTGTGGAGAAAGGAAGGCACAGATGCAATAACAGGTGGAGAAAAGAAGGCACAGATGCAATGACACAGTGGAGAAAGGAAAGAAAGGCACACATGCAATGACACAGTGGAGAAAGGAAGGCACCCATGCAATCATAACGGAGAAAAGAAGACACAGGTGCAATGAAAGGGTGGAGAAAGGAAGGCACAGTTGCAATGACAGGGTGGAGAAAGGAAGGCACAGGAGCAATGACACGGTGGAGAAAGGAAGGCACAGGTGCAATGACAGGGTGGAGAAAGGAAGACACATGTGCAATGACAGGGTGGAGAAAGGAAGGCACAGTAGCAATGACAGGGTGGAAAAAGGAAGGCACGGGTGCAATGACACGGTGGAGAAAGGAAGGCACAGGTGCAATGACACTGTGGAGGAAGGAAGACACAGGTGCAATGACACAATGGAGAAAGAAACGCACAGATGCAATGACACGGCGGAGAATGGAAAGCACAGGTGCAATGACACCGCGGAGTAAGGAAGTCATAGATGCATTGACACGGGGGAGAAAGGAAGGCATAGATGCAATGACACGCGGCCGCACAGCTGCCCTCTCTGTGTCATTGCATATGTACGTGAGACAGAGCAGTTTCTCTGAAAATTGTGACAGTGAGCTGAGGGGCAGGGCTTTGAAGCAAGGTGGATCTGAAGAGGGAGGAGGTGTCACTGGGAATGAATGTTATGGTTTAAATCTTTTATTGAATTTTCACAAAAGACAAAACAACCAGACCTCACTGTGTCAAGCATGTGTAGCGCGGTAAGGTTCAATGCAATAATAATAAGTATATTCGCTGTTTGATGAAGCCAATCGGTGTTGTAGGTCACATAGAACTCCCCAAAACAAAACACCCGGACCATCCCCCCTCCCTGCCCCCTTTGTCCACAAAGCAAAAGGGTAACCCCGTTAAGAAAAGGAAGGTTAGTGAGCGAGAGCGGCATCAGCGCGTGGCTTCTGTTTGCGCTTGGGCGCCTTCTGATCTTGGACTGGTGTGTCCGCCAATCGGAGAAGACGTAGGTATCGGGGGCAACTCAGTTCACGGAATTCCCCTGTGAGGAGAGTCAGGAATGGCCTCCATAACTCCGGGAATTCGTCCCCCCGACCAGCCTGTACCAGGGATAGCTTCTCCATTCCAAGCACCATCCATAACCTGTGTAGCCAGCCTGTATGTGGGGGGGCCTGTGGCGTCCTCCAGTGTGCTAAAATGTTTTGCATAGCCGCCCCTAATGCAATAGCGATCAGGCAGCCCCTCTGTGACTTTAATGGATACATCAATGCATTAGGCAATCCCAACAGGATGTACGCAGGGAATCGGGGAAGCTGGGGGTCTAAGTGTGAGTCTATGTCATCCAATATTGTGTCTCAATACCCCTGTATGCGGTCGCAGCTCCAGAGCAGATGTTCCAGTGTACCCAACTCCCCGCACCCTCTCCAGCAGCGGTCACTGATGCGGGGATCAAACCTATGCAAGCGCTCAGGCGTGTGATACCAGTAGGTGGCCAATTTAGTCAGAGTCGCAGTCAGTCCATCGTGATATGCGGAATGCTGTGCTCTATGATAGACACTGCCCCATTCTTTATGTGTGAGGGCCCTCCCCAGTTCCCGCTCCCACCAGCATCTGCCAGCGTTGTATGTGTAAGTGCCCGTGAGGAGTAGATGTTGATACAGGTCTGAGATTAATTTCTTCTCTGAGGTGCGGGTGACCTGCCATTTCTCGTAGGGAGTTAGATGTTGTTGTGCTCCAGGGCGAACCTCAGGGTGGAGTGCCCAGTGACGTACCTGTATATATGATAGCTGGCTATCCTCCGGGATGCCATAGTCCTCCTTCATCTGTGGAAAGGAGAGGATGCCATTCAAATTAAAAAGATGTCCCAGGGCCCTGTACGGGGATTGCCGCCAGGCCGCAAAAGCCTTAGGGTCCAATCCTGGGGTGAAGTCGGGATTAGCAAATAGCGGTGTCAGAGGGGAGGGGAATGATGTCAACTCGTGTTTGGTGGCAACCCGATCCCACACCTCCATAACCGTGCCTGTGATCTGGGACGCGTAGAGATTGGGCGGCCAATGGCGCTTGGGGAGAAAGGGGATCCCCTGGAGGGGCATGCCCGCTACTGCTTGGTCCTGGAAGAACCAAGTCTTTCCATATTCCAGTTGATACCACTCCACTAAGCTGCGGAGTTGCGTTGCGTTAAAATAAAGTTGGAGATCTGGTACGCCTACGCCGCCATGGTCAGGTGGGAGAACCGCGACATCATGCTTAAAGCGTGGGCGACGTCCCTGCCAAATGAAGCGCGCCAGGTTGGACTGTGTTTGCTGGATCCAGCCCTTTGGTGGCCGTAGGAGAAGGGTCTGGAACAGATAAAGTATCTGTGGCAAAAGGGTAATTTTTGTGGCGGCTATCCTGCCCAGCCATGAGAGAGAGTGGCGTTTCCAGCGCCTGAGTTCTTCGTGGAGCTGTGTGCGAAGTCTAGTGCAGTTCGCCTCAATAGTAGCTGGAATGGTGGGGCCCAGAAGGACTCCTAGGTAGGGGACCGTGGGGCAGGACCATTGCACATCATGTTCCTCTTGAACCTCTGCCAGCGTCTCTGGTGCTAGGGGTACATAAAGGGCAATCGATATGTCTGTATTGACTTTGAACCCGGAAGCGAGTGCAAAGTCATGGAGTTCAATAAAAAGCACACGGAGTGATTGGACCGGTTCGGTAAGAGAAAGTAATACATCATCCGCGTATAGGCTGATTTTGTGAATGTCGCTTCCGAACGGAATGCCCTTGATAAGGGCGTGCTGCCGGACCCGCTGCGCCAGCGGTTCCATATAGAGGGCAAATAAGATAGGGGAGAGGGGGCATCCTTGTCGGGTCCCCCTGCCAATTGGGAAGGGAGAGGAGGTGTGTCCATTGATGTGTACAGAAGCAGTAGGCTGCCTGTAGCAGTTTAGGATACGAGTACAGAGGATACTCAGCACCATTTCCAGATAGGGCCAGTGCACCCTATCAAAAGCTTTTTGGCATCGATAGTGAGGAGCATGCAATCAGGCCTCGTACGTGAACCCGCTTCAATGAGGTATGAAGCCCGCCTGGTCCGGCTCCACCAGTTGTTGCATGTAGGGTGCAAGCCGGCTCGCCAGAATTTCGGTGTACAGTTTGAAATCAATGTTTAATAGCGAGATCGGCTGATAGGAACCACAGCAGGCTTTGTCCCTACCAGGTTTCGGTATGACCGAAATTGCAACTTCTAAAAGGTCTGTGGGGATCGCGCCTGGCTAGGAAAAGGAGTTAAAAAGATCTTGCAGGAGGGGTGCTACCTGGTGGCAGAACGTTTTGTAGAAGAACGCGGGATACCCATCGGGGCCGGGGGATTTCCCAAGCTTCAAGCGCGAGATCGCCGACACCATCTCCTCCAAGCTATGGGTCGGTCCAGAAACTCCGCCTGTGCCTGGTTCAGGGACGGGAGGCGCGCCCCATGTAGGCAAGATTGACCCGCCTGCAGGTCGAGAGTGTCACTGGCGTAGAGGGATTTATAGAACGACCCGAAGGCCTCCGCTATCGCTGCGTCGTCCGCGACTACATCGCCCCGCTCCGTCCGTATGGCCTGTACCCCCTGCCTCTGGTGTTGTTCACGCAACTTATTCGCCAGTAGTCGTCCGCACCGTCTCCCCCTGTGTAATAGGCGTGCCGGAGACGGAGGGCCGCGTATTCCGCCGCGTCCTGATCTAGCGCGGCCAACATCTTCCGCTCGGTGCATAATTGACGCCAAGCCCGCACTGCACCCGTGGGCTGGTGCATTTGCTACAGCTCGGTCCCCCGTTGTGCTATTTCGGCCCTCTTCTGCGCTCGCTCACGATTGTTGGCCTTGGCGATAGAGATAAATTCACCTCGCAGGACCGCTTGAGGGCAGCCCATTGTGTAGCCCGTGTCGTGTCGGTGTTGTTGTTGTGTGTCTGGAAGTTCGTAATGGCGGTTCTAATTCGGTCTACTGTCGATGGGGTGTGGAGAAGGTTCTCCCTAAGACACCAGTGTTGTTGTGGGGGTGGTGCGGCTGGGAAGAGGAACGTGGCTACCACCGGGGAGTGGTCCAACAGTGAGGCTGGCAATATTTCCACTTCCCACACTTGTGGCACCATCTCAGAGGCGCAGAGGAAGTAGTCGAGCCTGGCGTATGACTTATGAGCCCCGGAGTGGTATGTGTATGCGGTGCTACGTAGGTGGATGTTTACAACAAGGGGTGGTGAGGGACAGAGTCTCTGAATTAAACAGAATACTCTCACCCAGTCAAGAGATCAGGGCTAGATCCAACACCGTTTTTTAGCTCACTGCACCATCCCAGTTTCAGAACCTGGCTGTATGCAAATTAGTCTGTTCCTGTCCCAGTGCATGATGGGAACAGGGCAAACCAAACTACAAAAGCCAATTCTTACACTGGGAAGGAAACAAGCTACCGGGGACCGGTTTCTGGCATTTCAGCCTCTTCGGCCCGGCTTGCTTGAATCCTGATGGTGCAATGAGCAAGGGACTCACATCTGAGTATACCCTTCCACGCTTAGGGTGGACAAAAATATTTACAACAAGGGGTGGTGAGGGACAGAGTCTCTGAATTAAACAGAATACTCTCACCCAGTCAAGAGATCAGGGCTAGATCCAACACCGTTTTTTAGCTCACTGCACCATCCCAGTTTCAGAACCTGGCTGTATGCAAATTAGTCTGTTCCTGTCCCAGTGCATGATGGGAACAGGGCAAACCAAACTACAAAAGCCAATTCTTACACTGGGAAGGAAACAAGCTACCGGGGACCGGTTTCTGGCATTTCAGCCTCTTCGGCCCGGCTTGCTTGAATCCTGATGGTGCAATGAGCAAGGGACTCACATCTGAGTATACCCTTCCACGCTTAGGGTGGACAAAAATATTTACAACAAGGGGTGGTGAGGGACAGAGTCTCTGAATTAAACAGAATACTCTCACCCAGTCAAGAGATCAGGGCTAGATCCAACACCGTTTTTTAGCTCACTGCACCATCCCAGTTTCAGAACCTGGCTGTATGCAAATTAGTCTGTTCCTGTCCCAGTGCATGATGGGAACAGGGCAAACCAAACTACAGAAGCCAATTCTTACACTGGGAAGGAAACAAGCTACCGGGGACCGGTTTCTGGCATTTCACTATAGGTGTGGCAGGGTATACTCAGACATGAGTCCCTTTCTCACTGCTCCATCAGGATTCAAGCAAGCCGGGCCGAAGAAGGCTGAAATGCCAGAAACCGGTCCCCGGTAGCTTGTCTCCTTTCTGGTGAAGAATTGGCTTGGTAGTTTAGTCTGCCCTGTTCCCATGATGCACTGGGCCAGGGACAGACTGATTTGCATATAGCCAGGTTCTGAGCTGGGTTGGGGCAGTGAGATAAATAACGGTGATGGATCAAGCCCTGATCTTTTGACTGGGTAAGAGTGGTCTGTTTAACTCAGACACTCTGTTCATCACCACCCCCTTTTTGTAAATCGATTTTGGCCACTATAGGTGTGGCAGGGTATACTCAGACATGAGTCCCTTTCTCACTGCTCCATCAGGATTCAAGCAAGCCGGGCCGAAGAAGGCTGAAATGCCAGAAACCGGTCCCCGGTAGCTTGTCTCCTTTCTGGTGAAGAATTGGCTTGGTAGTTTAGTCTGCCCTGTTCCCATGATGCACTGGGCCAGGGACAGACTGATTTGCATATAGCCAGGTTCTGAGCTGGGTTGGGGCAGTGAGATAAATAACGGTGATGGATCAAGCCCTGATCTTTTGACTGGGTAAGAGTGGTCTGTTTAACTCAGACACTCTGTTCATCACCACCCCCTTTTTGTAAATCGATTTTGGCCACTATAGGTGTGGCAGGGTATACTCAGACATGAGTCCCTTTCTCACTGCTCCATCAGGATTCAAGCAAGCCGGGCCGAAGAAGGCTGAAATGCCAGAAACCGGTCCCCGGTAGCTTGTCTCCTTTCTGGTGAAGAATTGGCTTGGTAGTTTAGTCTGCCCTGTTCCCATGATGCACTGGGCCAGGGACAGACTGATTTGCATATAGCCAGGTTCTGAGCTGGGTTGGGGCAGTGAGATAAATAACGGTGATGGATCAAGCCCTGATCTTTTGACTGGGTAAGAGTGGTCTGTTTAACTCAGACACTCTGTTCATCACCACCCCCTTTTTGTAAATCGATTTTGGCCACTATAGGTGTGGCAGGGTATACTCAGACATGAGTCCCTTTCTCACTGCTCCATCAGGATTCAAGCAAGCCGGGCCGAAGAAGCTGAAATGCCAGAAACCGGTCCCCGGTAGCTTGTCTCCTTTCTGGTGAAGAATTGGCTTGGTAGTTTAGTCTGCCCTGTTCCCATGATGCACTGGGCCAGGGACAGACTGATTTGCATATAGCCAGGTTCTGAGCTGGGTTGGGGCAGTGAGATAAATAACGGTGATGGATCAAGCCCTGATCTTTTGACTGGGTAAGAGTGGTCTGTTTAACTCAGACACTCTGTTCATCACCACCCCCTTTTTGTAAATCGATTTTGGCCACTATAGGTGTGGCAGGGTATACTCAGACATGAGTCCCTTTCTCACTGCTCCATCAGGATTCAAGCAAGCCGGGCCGAAGAAGGCTGAAATGCCAGAAACCGGTCCCCGGTAGCTTGTCTCCTTTCTGGTGAAGAATTGGCTTGGTAGTTTAGTCTGCCCTGTTCCCATGATGCACTGGGCCAGGGACAGACTGATTTGCATATAGCCAGGTTCTGAGCTGGGTTGGGGCAGTGAGATAAATAACGGTGATGGATCAAGCCCTGATCTTTTGACTGGGTAAGAGTGGTCTGTTTAACTCAGACACTCTGTTCATCACCACCCCCTTTTTGTAAATCGACGTAGGTGGATGTGTCGCCACAGATCCGTGAGGCCCAGATCTCGAAGGTGTGTGCGTGTCCAGATTTGGATAGGGCCCTCACCTGGCCTGACCTTTGGCAGGAGCGGTCAGCTATGTTGTGGAAAACGAGGTTAAGGTCTCCCCAAGCAGCAGGTGTCGTTCAGAGTTGGCAGTGGCAGCCGCTAACATGGTCTGGAGAAAGGTTTCCTGCCCCTCGTTGGGAGCGTAAATCGAGCCAACTAGTAATGTCAGTCCCGCTATCAGGAAGCGATACACCAAAAGTCGCCCTTTTATCTCCGCCTCCCGTTGTAGGACTCTGCCTGTGAAAGATTTGGATACCAGTATTGCCACCCCAGCCACCTTTTAGGAAGAGGATGAGAAGAGTTGCGTGGGAAAGGCCCATGTTCGAAGTCGGTGCTGGTCTTTGGACAACAAATGAGTCTCCTGGAGGAGGCAAATGTCAGCCGAGGAGTGCTCCAGAAGGGAGAGGACTGCTCGATGCTTAATTGGGTTGTTGAGCCCTCTCACATTAGGGGAAAGGACTTTAAGGCTGTAGAGTGTCATAGTCCATCACATTGGATTCCGGGCCTCTGTGTAGCGTGTGGGAGACAAAACCAAAAAGGGGAAAAAAGTCGACAAAGGGAAGCCCCACCTTCCCCAAAACAACCCTCCCAACAGCCCCCTTCCCAGAAGATTCCCATCCCCCAACTCCAACTCCCCCTCCCACCACCACCCTGCCCCCACCACCACCTGTGTGAAACCCCGACTATTGAGCATAGTCCCAGTCCTGCCTCCCTGCAGTGCAGGTCTGTGGTGTATCACCTGTGTGGACGTCCAGCCCCATCGCTCCCCGTGGCGCCCCCCCCGGACCTGAAAAACGACTGATGCTGATGGTTTTTCCCCCCAGAGGCAAATCAGTCCACAAGAGCGGTGTCTTTTAACCACCTCTTGGATGGCGTAGTCCATTTCTGTCTTGATAGTGTGCGCATTGGGCCTTGAACTTGCTCCTGCCGACCAGCGCTGAACAATCTGCTGCCAACCATCCCTAGACAGCCGCCTAGATGGCTTCGATGATGCGCCCTCGTCAGTCTGGGTGATGCCCAACAGGGAGCATGTTTCTTGAAGGGAGCGGAGCTGATGTAGGGCGCAGTTCCACCGGAAGATCAGGTGGAAGGGATGTCCCCAGGCGTGTGGAATCTCTTTGCTTCTCAGAAAGTCGGTGGCCACCTTGAAGGCCTTACGTTTTTGGAGTGTGATTGCTGATAGGTCTTGGAAGAGGGCCACCGGATGGCCCTGGAACCGCAGGGGCTGCTGTCGCCGCGCCTCCCTGAGGATTCGCTCTTTGAGAGGGTAGTCCGGTCGGAATGCCAGGATGTCCGGGAGTGGCGCCGATGTCCGCCGTGGCAATCCCACTCTGTGAGCCCTGTCTATTCTGATTGCAAAGTCTGCAGGTTCGCCCAGGGTGTCTTGGAAAAGGGTCTGTAGGTACCCTGTGATGTCTGTGCATTCATCTTTTGGTCGAACGCCTAGGACCCGGATGTTGTTCCGCCGGGACCTATTTTCCAAAGCCTCGGCGTGGGCCTGGAGGTTGACTTGTTGTTCCTTCAGCCGCACTACCTCTTGCTGTAGCTGCTCCACTTCCTCGTCCCTTGCGTGTTCCGTTTCTTCTATGGTGGATACCCTTTCACCAAGGCTGTCGACTTCTCTCCTGATATCTCAGACTTCCCCTGCCACCTCTTGCTTCAAAGTGTGGAAGTCCTCACGAAGCGAATTGAAGAGAGTCTCCAGGAAGGATTTGGTGATGGGCACTTCCCCTTCATTGGCCTCTTGGTGGGGCTTGGATGCGCCCGGGGATGATGGTCCCTTATCCCCCTTCAACTGTGCTTTGCCCAGCATTTCGGGGAGGGTGCGTTCCCACTTTTTCCCCTGTTGGCCCGCCATCTTGTGTCTCGTAGTGGGGGTTATGGCACTGCGACCTTCTCCGCACGGCCCAGGCTCCTCCCCTTGGGCTCCCGGCTCGCTCGTCCGCCCCGGCCCGGGGGGGGGGGGGGAGGCAGGGATGGAACAACGCAGAACCCCTCTCCAGGCGGCTCACTCGGTCTGTGCGGCGTGGATGCAGCTCAGATGTCGACGGCCCCCGAGTGCACTGACCTCCTCCCTGCTCTGCTCGGGTGGGAACACGAGGGTCCGCTGCTTTATGAAGGCTCCCTACTGCCTCTCCTCCTCCGGTGTCTGCGGGGTAGGCTGCAAGGGCTCTCACGTGTGGTCGGCCGGCTGGTGATGTGCACCCCGCTCGTCTTTCAGGCTCCCGGTATCCTCTCTGGAACCTGCTGCCACCTACTCCGCAGGGCAGCCTCTCATAGTAGCAGAGGGGACAGGCGAGCGCGCGGGGGCCTCCCGATGTGATCGGGCCGAGCCCTAGGCTATTCTCCAGGCCCCCAGACTGGTAAATTTCCCCAGGCCCTCATCAATTCTTACGATGGGTGTGGGGCCGTTCTGCCTCTTCACTTGCTGCTGTAGTGGATCCTGTCGGGCGACTCGTGCTCCGAGGCCGCAGCGTTGGCCCATGCAGGCAGGCCCCGGCAGCTCTAGGTGTAGGCCGAAGCCCCGGCCTCAATTTCTCCGGGCTCCCGGAGTGCACTGGAGGAGCCTGGGGCGCTTCTCTGTGTGCCCCCACTCAGCACGCGGCCATCTGGCAGGGCTCCTCTAAGAGGCAAGGCTGGGTGGGAGGGCAGTGCTGCACCTCTTCACAGGCCGCGCCGCCGACCGGGCCGCGGCGCCGACACTCACCGGCTCTTCCTGAGCCACAGGGCCCGCTCCTCTCGGCCCCCTTCAGAGTGGCGTGTCAGGGCTGCCGCGGCTTCCCGGATGACAGCGGCGGCTGCCGCGGGCCCCAGCGGCGGACCGTGTCTTTCGGTGCTGATCCTGAGGCCTCCCAGCGGGTGCTCCGGATGGCGTCGCCGCCGCTGGCGTGCTCCCTCTCTGGAACCCCCCCCCGGCCCGGAGCGTGCGAAACCGGCCCTCGCAGCTGCGGGGGTAAGTCTCTGGCTTCTCCTGCCCCCTTTACAGCGTTGTGGGGGGGAGAGATGCGGTGGTAGGCGGCCCTGGGAAGTTGATAACGGAGGAGCTCACGGAGTATGCGACTCCTCACTCTGCCATCTTGGCCACCACCTGGGAATGAATGTTAGAAGGGTGCTAAAGACAAGACATGGAGTAACAAGAAAATTGGACAATGGAAACAAAAGATTGATTAAGGGAAGAAAAGGAAGACAAACTTAGGACGGGAGAGAGGGGAGGAAAGAAACAGGAAGGGCCGGAGGAAAGCCAGAGTGTCGAAGTAAGACACAGATGGAAAGTGTCAAGTTAAAGTTGTAGAGTAACATGTTATTTGGGGGAGTCAGAACTTGTTAGGGCCGGGGTATGGCCTAGTAGGTATCTGTTAGAGCATTGTGTGCGGCAGGAACCCAAAGGTTTTTATTTGGTGCGTCCAGCATCAACCTGAAAAGAGCGGGCTTTTGACAATATCACGGTGATATTCCTGTCAAATTAATAGTGTCCTGTTTTTATTATTATTATTATTATTATTATTAAAGGCTTTTATATCGCGCTCTATTACTAAAAAAATAGTATCCTGGCGCGTTGAAGGCAGAGCAGACTAGGTGGGCATAAATATCTAGGAATACAGGGAGTGGGGAGGTTTAGGCTATAATATTAAAAAGATGGGTTTTTAGACTTTTCTTAAAGGAGCAGAGAGTCGGTGCAGTTTTTAGATAAAAAGGTAAAGTATTCCAAGATTTCGCTGCTCTCACTGAAATCGATTGACCGCCAAGTCTGCAATATTTGAATTTGGGGACAGCCATTTGGCACGAATTGGCCGAGCGCAAAGGGCGATTGGGAATGTACAGGGAGAACCTATTTCTCAAATAGACAGGCCCAGTGTGATGAATGGCTCGATACGCCAGCACTAGGATTTTAAACAAAATCCTGTGGGCAACAGGGAGCCAGTGCAACGCGCGGAGAAGAGGTCGAGCACTGGAACGCCTTGGGACATTGAACAGGAGTCTGGCGGCGGCGTTCTGAATAACCTGAAGGCGGTGAATCAGGTAAGCCGGTAGGCCAGAGAACAGTCCATTAGCGTAGTCTAACCGAGAGAGTACCAATGCCCGAATAACAGTCTCTTTAGCTTCTTTCGGTAATAGAGGGAAAAACCTGCGCACCGTTTTTAAGGTGAAAAAGCAGACTCCAGTGACTTTGTTTATATGGTCTTCAAACTTAAGATTCTTACCGAACCAAACCCCCAAATTCTTCACTGGGCCCGAAGCAGCTTTTGGAGGGGGTAGGTCGGTAGGCCAAAGATGGTCACTAAAGTCCTCAGGGAAAAAGCCATATAGCAGGATCTCGGATTTGCTTTCGTTACATTTTAACTGGGCATTAGCTAACCATTGGAAGACAGAAGATAGGCAAAATTGGGCCGCCGACGTATCTAAATTGTCTTTGGGCCAGGTAAACAACAATTGCGTATCGTCGGCGTACGCCATAATTTTTGCCCCGAACTGTTCAGCCAGGTAGATCAGAGGGGTAAGATAAATATTGAAAAGCAAAGGGCTTAACATAGACCCCTGAGGAACACCAGTAGAAAGCAATTTAGGAGTGGAAGCAAAGGGGGGCAACCAAACTTGTTGCGTGCGGTTATTTAAAAAAGAGGTCAACCAGTCAAATACGGAGCCAGTAATACCTATATCGGCTAGTCTGGAGAGTAGAAGAGAGTGGGGCACCGTATCGAAGGCAGCAGAGAGGTCCAATAAAATCAGAGCCGCTCTGCCGCCCCCGTCAAGACACTCCCGAATAGCCTCCGATATTTCGACTAAAGCCGTCTCTGTACTGTAGGCTGCCCTGAAGCCAGACTGAGCTGGATGGAGGGCCTCCGTAGATTCCACGAATTTCTCTAGTTGACTAAAAACAATCTTTTCGCATACTTTTGCAAGCGCTGGCAGCAAAGATATTGGTCGAAAATTGGATGGGGTGGCCGGGTCAAGTCCATTTTTTTTTAATAGTGGGAGCAGTTTTGCTTGTTTCCAACAGTCCGGAACAGTAGCTGAGTGGAGCGAGAGGTTAATAATTTGGGTTACCTCATTTCCCACCGATTCCGCAACACCCGCAAGTACTCTGGCCGGGCATGGGTCAGAGGGAGATCCGGATTTTAAGGCAGCAACAATGGCAGTGATATCCGAATCTAGTTGAGGGGTAAAGTTGGCCAATTGGGCAGTGCGACTGGGCATTATAGGAAGCGAGGTTGTTAAAAGAGAAGAGGGGCCATTACAAACATTTTGCAAGTCCACCTGAATTTTGGCAATTTTTTCAACGAAGAACTCAGATAGTTCTTCGCACCATTTTTCTGATGCGGACAGCAAAGGTTTTGAGGCACAGGGGGATACAAAGCTATTGACAATCGCAAATATTTCCTTGCTATTGTTGTTAGCTTTGCTGATGCGCCCTGCGTAGTAGCTACTTTTGGCAGACCTGATGGCTGCATAATACTTTTTCTGTGCAGTCCGCAGATCCTTTTTCGCCTCAGGCAAGTAAGCTAGTCTCCATAACCTTTCCAGCTTTTTACAGCCTGATTTAAGGTCTCGGAGAGCGGGACAAAACCAAGGTTTAGAAGGGGTAGCACGGAGTCTACAGACCCGGCTGCTCTTAATTGTTGCAACAGTCGCACGCTCCACCCATAGGTTAAATGCGCTGGCTGCAGCGTCAATGTCAGGAGGGAGCGATGGGCGAGAAGCAGCAAGACCAGCTGAAAGAGTGTTTAAATTGATCTTCGGTGTGTGGGCAATTTGGGGCTGGGTCGCAGTAGAGAGCAACAGAGGCCAAGCGAATCTGATGAGCTCATGGTCAGACCAAGGTACTGGCTCAGGGTGGGCCATGTTGATGTCAAAGTTTGTGCATACCAGATCCAAAATATGGCCGCCCAAATGGGTTGGAGCGACCACCCATTGTTTTAGTTGGGCCATAGAGAGAACTTCTGAGAGGCGAGCTGCCTCTGGTAGGTCCGGGCAGTCGACATGAATGTTAAAATCCCCCAGAAGGAGGTACCTGGAATGGCGCAAAATCCTAGGAACTATAACTTCTTCCAGGACCTGTACGAAATTGCCGATATATCCAGGAGGACGATAAACCAGTGTGCCACCAATGGATGAGTGGGCATTGAATTTCAGAGAGAAGTGTAGCAGCTCCGCCTCAGCCAGTTGTTCCTGGGGGTCAGAGGAGAGAATCCACTGTTCTCTGAAAACAACCGCGGTGCCGCCGCCTCTACCCAGAGGGCGGTCCGACCTGGAGATTTTGAATCCACGTGGAATAGCAAGTTCCACAGAAGGGGCACATGTGTCATTGAGCCAAGTTTCCGTAATAAATAATAAGTCCAACTGATTGTCACTCAGCAGCTCAAAGATATCTGCTGCGTGTTTGACCAATGACCTCGCATTGATCAAGCCGGCCTTCACCAGTGAGGTATCAATGGGATGGAAAGGCGGGTGGGTAAGGATGGGCCGAAAACGGAATTGGCAAGCCTGGCAGATCCGGGACGCACTGTTAGCCACGTCCCATGCAACATCACACATACAGGAGGCGCCTTTCAGCGACATTAGATGCCCGGGTGCATACCGTATTAAGTTATTGGGGGGCCGTCGTGGAGTGTTTGCAGAATGGCTGGCCCTGGGCCCGTCCGAGGCACGGACGGGCACAGACGGGCCCTCCTTTGGCGCTCCTTCGGCGCGCAGACGGCGCGCCCGCAGCGCGTGACCGCTGCGCGTCTTAGAGTGCATTTTTATTTGTACCCACAGCCCCTCCCTCCGCTGGACCGCTAACTCGGGTCCAGCCGGGTCTGAGCCTGACTTAAGATGGCGCCCGTCCAGCCCTCCACATCAATCGGCACCTGGGAGCCGCGGTGGACCGGGGCACAGGGAGACCAAGTCTTAAGCACAGTAAAGGTAACAATATTAAAAAGATTTTTAAAAGCACAAAAGTTAATTACAAACAATTCATAAAGTCGAAGTGCAAGTAATCTCAAAGACTCGGTAATTCAGTGGGGACCGGCGGAGAGCAGAGGAGAGCCCTCGCAATCTGCTCGCCTTCACTAAGCGCTATTTCGAGGTGCTGCCACCGCCTCCAGCAAACGCTCGGCCCTACCTACTCCAAATCTATTTGTACCCACAGCCCCTCCCTCCGCTGGACCGCTAACTCGGGTCCAGCCGGGTCTGAGCCTGACTTAAGATGGCGCCCGTCCAGCCCTCCACATCAATCGGCACCTGGGAGCCGCGGTGGACCGGGGCACAGAGAGACCAAGTCTTAAGCACAGTAAAGGTAACAATATTAAAAAGATTTTTAAAAGCACAAAAGTTAATTACAAACAATTCATAAAGTCGAAGTGCAAGTAATCTCAAAGACTCGGTAATTCAGTGGGGACCGGCGGAGAGCAGAGGAGAGCCCTCGCAATCTGCTCGCCTTCACTAAGCGCTATTTCGAGGTGCTGCCACCGCCTCCAGCAAACGCTGCTTTATACGTATGCTATGATTACTGCTTGTATTGGATCAGGTGACGGAGAAGAGGTTGTGCTTCTCTGCCACTGTGTCCGAGCTTGAGAGTCTGGACTTATGAACAGTCAGAGGGAGGATGCATACCTTCAACTTACCGCAAGCTTTCGCAGTCCTTTGGGGGTGAGGATGCAATTTTTCCGTTTCTTAGCTAAAGTAGATTTTTCCATTATACTTGCGCTTTTCTTGTTAGCAGAGGAGACTTGTTATTGTGTCTGAATGGTAGTAGCTTGCATACATGTATGTAGCATGTTGTTATAAGGTGTGCTTGCTAGATGCAGATATTGATGATTTCCTATGGAGGTTTAGTTTCTTCACATGTTCTCTGATTGTACCTCTCTTTTATATGCAACTGTTTTTTTTCTCCTACTTGTACATTACTCCGCCCGCATGTAAAGTGCTCTGATACCCTCACGGGTCATGTTCGTGCTATATAAAACTTTATAAATAAATAAATGCTGCTGTTGCTGGCATGCTGTCAAAAACAAAGGCATCCACCCTTGTGGGAAAGTATAGAAATGTTGCTCCAGACTACGTTCGTCTCCTACAATAGTGGAAAGCACACAGCTTTGTTTTAAATACCCCTCACCCACGAAAAGGACCCTTGGTTGCATGCCTCATCATCGGGGTCTTCCCGTCCCACTGCGGGACGGTCATTCTACAACCTACGACTACGTGGGAGCACTGGTTATGAAAAACAATACTATGTGTGGTGTAGCAGTGTGAGTGGAAGGGTTAGAAGTGAGTGAATGGTGAAAAATTAAAAATACCTGGTTCATTGGAAAAAATAAATGTTAATGTTCCTTTGAGCTGATATCGTTTAAAGTGGGGAATGAGATAGAGATACCATGCTTTAATGAGCAGTGTCTCCTGTGTCAACATGTTTTGAAGCCCTCCCCTGGCTTCTCATCAGGACCTAGAATAGATCCCTTCTACACTCAAATCAAAACAACTGTGTATTTACATATAATCCTTACTAAGTGATGCACATAAATTTAACATGCACAGTATACTATACCCCAGTAGGTATATTGCTGAATGGGTTCTGGAAGAATAAAAACAAAGTTAAAAAAAAATAACACATCCAAACTGCACCATATATGGTGTTGACCTGTAAAGAAAAGTGATATATTTCTGTGTTATATTTTTCTTATCTTTATCCGTTATAATTGGTAATCAGTGCTGTGTTATGCCGGCGAGATGGAACAATACAAAAACATACACACAAAACATAAAACACACACTCTATATCTAGGGCCGCGTGATGTGCGTATCCATGTGATAAGTAATACTGAGAGTATCTGTTAAATATATCTCTCCTTTAAAAAACTGTTTAGTGACAGATAAAGAAGCTTCCAAAGTTTAGGCTGTTCGCATACTCTCATATCGCCCAGATAATGCCCCATGAGCCTTCAAAACGGGAGGGAAGGGGTGCCTATAGTCACACACTGTTAAAGGGATTGAAAAAGAAAAAGAAAAACTGTTGGTTTTCATATCCTTCCAACCAAAAAGAGGAGCATAGAGGTACTGATAGGATCACCCTCCTAACAGGACTTACATAACCAAAGAGATTCTATCAAGAAAAGTGAATAAAGTGATGATATTTATTTTAATTTTTAGCTTTATGAAGTGGTACTAGGCTCTCTCTTAGAAGTGGAAAGATGAGAGCACAATGTGCTTGTTAAAATACCCCTCACACACTAAAAAACCATTAGTGTCATGCTTCATCATAGGGGTCTTCCCGCCCCTATAACGGGACGGGGCGTGCTACGACCAAACGAAATACGCGGGAGCACTTAAGTTGTGACAGAGGCTATGTGTGGGTGTATGGGTATCAGTGAAAAGTGTAGGGACCTAACACAAGTGAGTGTGAAAAAAAGTGAAAAAGTTAAAAATTCCCTGGCTTAGTAGAAAAAAATTATTTTATTTGCTTCTCTAGCTGGGAACATTAAGAAGGGGTTGTGAGGTAGAGCATTAGCTGGCTACCTAGTCGACATGTTTCGTAAGCAGTCCCCTACTGCTTACTCATCAGGACCAAATAGCGATCCCTACTTGTGAATACTCGGTTCTATGAGGATATGCCTACTGTCCTACAAACAATTCAGCAAAAATCAGCTGAATGTTTGTCCTTCGTGCTGGACTGTTCCCATAAGGCACAGGGTCAGACTGATTTGCATATGGCAATGTCTGAACTGGGGTGGCGGAGTGACCTAAAGAATGATGACGGATTAAAACCAGATCAGTTGACTGGGGGTGAGTGCTTGCAATGTTCAACACTCCGACCATCATCCCCTTTGATTTCCCAGTAGCAGCATTAGTGTCCTCCACCAGCTGCCCCTGGTTTACTTCTGTGTGTTATTGTGATTTCAGACCCAATTGGAAATGTTTTTTCCCTGAGCTTTTGTGTCTTGCTTCTGACTTATGAATTACTCTAGGATTTCATAACTGGATTCACAAAGAATTTGTAAGTAAAGCTAACACTTTGAGGGCCACATTCACAAATTTTTTTTCTTTAAAGAAGCATGTTTTACTCCAAGGAATTTGGGAGAAAAAGGCACACCTATAGTTGGTGTAAGTCTAGAACTACTCACAGAAAAAGGTTTGGGGATTGGATTTATGAACATTGTTTAATCACTGTGCGGTGTAAAGGTCAGGGATGCGGATGAGCTGCCGTGAGAGAGTAGGTCAGGTCTGCAACACCAACAGCGTGGACTCCGTGTCTGAGCCTCAATGGGGGAGAATACATTATCCCTCTTAAAAAGAAATTTAGCAAAATTAACTCTTATTATTAGCAAGTGAAAACATATCTTTCTATCTGATTTCAAATGGTACTTATTGATAAGCGCCATACCGCGCCACACCCTACGAGAGACCACCAGGGTTCTCATCCCTGACAGAGGAGAGGTGCTAGGAAACTACAATGCAGTACAGCCACTTAGGATAACATCTTGATCTTATTGTAGTGCCTCTGCAAAAAGGAAATGTCTCGTGGTGAGAAATAGTATCCTGTGCTCTGGGGTGTAACCCTTGACCAAGATCACTTTCCTTTTATGCTTGCCACAACCTTTATTCAAAATGTTATTCAAAAAGATGTTTTAATTAAACGTGAAAAAAAGATAAATTAGTTTTTGATGAACATCTTCCCAGTTTTGCATGAATAAGCAATAGCAATCTTCTATGGGATGATGGAATCTGAATTCCAGCTTATCAAATTCAAAATTATGAATATCAATAACGTTATATTTTAATATCGTATTTTGAAGAAAACTTAATATTTCTGAGGATTACACTTGATGTTTTATCTTCGGCAGCTTGCACTGTTACGAAACGTCTAACTACTTCATGCCAAAAAGAAGACTGCAAACTTCTCCCCAGAAGGAATTACTGTGCGATAAGTCATTTTCATCAGTATTTAGGCACTGATATTCCTTTTGTTTCTCATAAATAGGAGAACTCTTGGGAGGAAGGCATGGCTGCAGTTATCCTGGAGAGCATCTTCCTGAAGCGGTCCCAACAGAAGAAGAAGACATCTCCACTCAACTTCAAGAAGAGGCTCTTTGTGCTGACGGAAACTAAGCTCACCTACTATGAATATGATTTTGATCGTGGGGTAAGACTACTGGCATCTGGATTGGTTAAGCTTATCACAGGCATGGTACATCAGTAGTGCAGCAAAACTTTTTTTAACAATACTAAATTTTTGAACTGTATAGGCTTACAAATGGAATCAAACCAGATTTAAGGTGTGTCCATTTATAATCTCAAATGTAGTCAAGTCGAGCTCCACTATCCTGAGACTTGAGAGGTTAATGGTTATATGTGATGGAATGGCACAAACATCCCATCCTTTATTAACTATCTGTCCCTCTTTCTCATATTAACAATATGACCACCTCCGTCCATTCAGGCTTCTGTGCTCTGTACTCCACCGAAGTAACACTCAGTTCTTGCTTTATCTGCAACTTAGGACACATTTGACTACACTAAAGTCCCTAGGCTTTGCAGACTTTGCTCTCAACTGGTTTTCCTCATAGGTTCTGAATGGTTCTCCTCTGTTGACTGGTAATCTGAAAGATCACATCCTACTCACATACTTGTTAGTGTCCCCATAGAACTATCCTGGGTCATGTTAGCATGTAGCGCAGTACAGCACACGTGTTTGCTTGTGCGTGATGTTATTTATGTTGCTTGTGAGTGGTCCAATTCATGGAGGGCTCTGAGATCCACAGTGGAAACCTAGGGCCTTGGAAAGCATGCGGAGGTGGAGAAATGCCCCAGACAGATTTGTGGATTGACACATTCCTGAGAGCTGGGTGGGACATGCACTGGAGAAAGGAAGAGCCAGGCTCTCCAGTGCACGTCAAAAGGGAAAGGTCCCTGGCCAGGGGAGCCCAGGCACATCTTAGGAAGGAGATGGAGCAGAAAAAAAGTAGGTCTGGGGCTTTTGTAACCTTTTGGTAGGCATATCTCAGTGAGGCTGACTTTCAGGTTTGGTTCACAAGTAACTCCCATGAATTTTGTTGTGGGGCTATGCGGACTGGAGTTGCTCCTGCTGTGACATACTGCTTCCTGGGTAATGGTCAGGACAGAGGAGTGGCCAACACGAACTTCAAAGCATGAGTCTACAAAACTCATCTGTTTATGAAAATGGATTATAAAAAGGAGAACTTGAGTCTCCCAAATTGTCAGTCATTGAACAGTCAGCCGTGGCTGTACTTTGATGTGGAGAAGCTCAGCAAGATGTCTGGCTTGTGTGACAAGGACTGGGGATTAAGGTCTCCAAGTTTCCCACCTGTGTGAGGGGACATAACCCAGGGAAATAAAGACAACCTTCACTAGAGCATCAGTGCCTGCCTTCCTATCGAGACCAGAAGTCTCTGTGAAGACGAGGAGAGTGCCTGGAGGGAATGAGGTCCAGTGGGGGATCCTGGCAAGTGAATACCCAGAGCCAGGTGTGAGATAATTCATGTAAGTGGCCCCGTATGCACAGGGGGTCCAATGAAGAGCAAGAGCCATTGCCCTGGTGCACAATATGCCACAAGGGAGGGCTGTTGCAGAGTACAGCCTGTGACAATGAAGAGCAGTGGGTGCTGACCTGTGTGCCCAGAGCCACAAATGAAGCATTGGAAGCTGAGTGACTGCCCCAACCTGCCAGCCATTTCAGAGTAACTTACTGCATCCTCCGAGGAGCATCACAGACAACCAGCCGCCTGGCCTGCAGTGGCAAGACTACAGCTCATCACAGCAGATGCTTCAATCCACCGCATTGCTGGAGTGCTGAATGCTCCCAAGGTCTGTTTTATCACAACACCAGTGAGAGTGGGTAAGACATATTGTGGTGCCAGAGAGTCAGGTGGGTCTTGCTCTACCTCACAGCGTTATAGCGCTGACACTCTGACTAGAAATCCAGTGTTGAGCTTGGACTTGTTAGCGAGGTATAACCAGAATGTTACCTATTATAAATTGGGAACAACCACTGCCAGTAGACAGGCCCGTAGGACACAGGACACTGACCTGACTATGCTAGATTTCTGGAGTTGGGAGGGCTGTGTATATAATTTGTATGTGTCATATTTCATTTTGCAATCGTATATAAATACTACTTTCGTCATCAAAGCGGGTATCTGGCTGGACATTCATTTAGTGTTTTTTTTCACCTTGTAACTACTCCCCCCTTCACACCTGCCGAGAAGTCTTTGACTGCTCGACCCATGCTACCACTGAAAGTCTAGTGCTGAAATTATAGTACCCGAGCAAGTTGCTCAGGACCCAAAGTATGACGGGCACCAGGACAACAAGAGTAAAAGGTTGGTCCCTGTAGTTCCTGCTTGCCCGTGGCCCTGTAAGCGGTAATCTGGCGCTGGTTTCATGCCATTCGTCATTGGATAATTAAGCGCTCTCTCAAGCTGAAGTCATCCAAGACAGATATCATTTTCTTTCCAATGTCCTCTATGACTTCCTCTCCTAATAACTCTCAACTTCCCTTCAGACACACTGACTTTTGCCAGATGTGCAAGAAACCTCAAGAATTTAGTATTCTTTTCAAGCCCTGGCAGGTGGGACCTTTCATCACCAGCACTTTCACTTGCAGCAAGATATCGAATCTGAAATATGCACAGAGCGCTGCCTATGCGAGACCTAAAAATTACACAGTCTAACTCGTTCCGCTTGTGATATTAGATTTTATTTATTTAAGGGCAGCATCACACTTTACAAATAACATACTTGCTGCTGACATAGACAATTCCACTAAAAATATAAAAAAATAACAACAACAAAATAGAAGCAATAGTGCTAGACAAAACGGTGGGTAGTTCTTGGTCAGTGAACTGTAGGATAATGGAGTGTGTTTTCAGTTGTTTACGAAATGTTAGAGGCTCTCAGTTAAGTCTAATGTGGTAAGATATGGAGCTCCCAGTCGTGGGGCAAGAGATGAGAAAGCTTGGTACGAAGTTTTGCTTTTCTCGGTTTAGGGTGTTTTGAAGGGGAGTTCGTCCTTCTTCCTGATATTCTATGTTCCACTCGTGAGTTGCAGAGTTGCCGTTTATCCTTCAAATATGTGGGTGGATATTTTTGGAGGTTATACCTGTAGTTTTGAATATGATAAGTTTAGTTTTACTGCAACAAGCCAGGAATCAGTACCTTCAATGCTCTTCCAGGCGCGATAGGAGATTCTAAAATGGATCCCTGTAATGTAGAACCAGTAAAGTCCTGGGTATCCTGGAATACTGTATTGCCAATAAACAGCAACAGATAATTTTCCAACGTTGATATTTATGTTCTGACATTTTTTTTGTTCTTCTTATTGTTTTATAGCGGCAAGGCAGCAAGAAGGGTACAGTTGACATTGATAAAATCACCTGTGTCGAAAAAGTCACTCCAGAACAAAACCCACCACCAGAGAGACAGATTCTGGTAAGAAAGACCTGCTTAGCTTTTCCGCACTTCTTAACACATAATGTGAGAGCCTGTTGTCGGACAAACAACTACATTTGTACCTTTAACAAAGCCATTTGTTTCCCCTCTCTCCTAGTGGTTTAATTAAATACGACTGGACCTCTCCTACGAGATCTCTTATGACTGTGTGCTTATTAGCTAGTTTTAGGGTCTGTCCCAAAGAATCACCTGGGCAGATGTTCCTGTCTACAACCTAGTATCTTGTCCCCAGTATTACTCACACTCCTTACTCTGAGGGAAGAGGTGTGGCGCAGTGCCCAGGGCAACTGACTCCGGAACCCGGGGGCTCACGGTTCGATCCCTGACACTGGTGGCAGATCAGCCCAGCACCATGTGACTCTGGGCAATAGCTCGCTTAATCTTCCCGATAGCCCCCAGCACCTTGACACCTTCGGGTAATTGTTTGCGCTTTACAAATACTGGACATTTACATTTACTCTTACACTGTTACTGGTATACAAGATGCTTTTATACGTTCCAGGACATCCTTTTGGAAACCTGTTCTATAGGAATTTTCTATATAAATCAGTTTCTCCAAATGTTTCCAAATTAATGCCATTTCCAAGTTGTTGAATCCAACCTGGAGAAGTCCTCTCATTTTCAAAATTTGGATGTAGTCCCTCTTTTAATCAAGATCACATAGATCCTTTAGTTGCTGTTTTCAGGGGCGAAACGTATGTCCTCTTTCTTCATATGCGCCTATTCCTATCTTCCTGGTGGAGGCCCTCTTAGTTCTCCTATCTTTTCTCTTGCTATAACCACTTCTGAGTACCATCCTTCCTCATCTCTCTTTTTCCCATTATGCCTCTCCACACCCCTACAGCTGCCTGAATCCCTCTTCATCTACTTCCTCGTCGAAAATCGTACCCCTGATTATCTTTACCTGTTATTCCCTTTCAAATCTTCTTCTTCGTTAATCTGTTGTCCATCCCTCCTTCGTAACATCACCCAGACCTTCTTTCTGTCTTCTTGTTGAAATTGATTTGATGATACTTTTATTTTCATATTACATCTGGGATCCAGTAGCGAATTAAGTGCATTTTGTAAGAAAACACATTTCCCCATATTTTGATAATTTACCAAAATGGATACATGGAGTCATCCGACTGTTTTGTTTTCTTCATACATAAGGTACACCCAACATTTGAAAAGGGTGCAGATTTATGCAGCAGTACCTGCATCGTAGAATATGCATAAGTCTTGTGGTGTGATGCAGCACAAAGGCAAGCACCGAGACACTCTGTTTATGCCTCTTTTGATTATGATGTGATAGTGGTTTGCTGTCGGAGTCATTCTCTACTCGTTTAAGGGCGTAGGAGGCAAACTATTGACTACTATGAATTTGGCATCTTGTGGAGAATATCACTTGTAACAACACTGGTTAGTTGCACTTTGATGAATACCTACCTAAGGCGCTGCCTAAGTTTGTCACTAAGATCGGGGTCAGGTTATAGGCAATTTGATGCAATCTTCAGCCAATCAATGTACTCCTTATTTATATACGTCTGTTGTGCTGTAGGCCTGGGCTCCAGAAAAGTATTAGAGACTTCACCAAAGTCCAAGATGGCCAACTGATACAATTTTTCAGTGATTCCCAGGCAAAGGATATTTAAGGCATTCCTAATATATTTTTGTCCCTGCTATCCATCACCATTCCCCAGTTGCTCCAAGTTATGTTGCCTCCGAAGACAGCCGTTGCCTCTGTTTGGTGCCTGCCCTGCACTGCCTGTTCTCTCTGTGGCTCTGCTTCAAAGCATTTTGCAGTAACATTGAATGAACTCTTGCTCTCCCATCAAAAGAATGCAATGGTGAGATACATTGTGACCGCTGCGTTCTTGTTGAGATAGGTGCTAAGTGCAGTATCTAGGGGTGAGCACAAGTTTTAGAGACCCACCTTTAGACCGGGAATACTGAGGATACAGGCATCTTCTTGGCAGGTGGAGTGGGTTGGCATGGCTTGGCAGGGTACATTGTAAGAGGTGGAAGAATTGCCCAACTTTCTCTATTACTTTCTGTTTTGAGTGTATTCGGGTGACGTTTGGTAGCAGTAGCTATTGGTGTTCTGGACCTGAGGGATTTCACTCCTCGTTACATTCTCTGTTATTCGTTTTCGCTGGTTCTTTTATTTCCGGCCTCTGATCCTAGATACGGAGAGCCAGTCATAAGAGCCAGAGGGACTTGGTGGGCTAGCATCTGTTCCCTGACACAGTGAAGGCCTTCTGGCATGATGCAAAAGAACCGGATGATGGATGTGGAGGTAAATGTTGGCAACAAATACCTCTGATGTCCAGCAGTCTACCTCAAGGACACAGACTGTGCCAGCTGTAGGGGAACTACCGCCTGATTTGTAAAACCAGACAGTGAATCTTGTTGATAGATAGATTGATGAGTAACACAAAGCCGTTCAAATTCGATGCAGTGGCTCACAGAGAACCAACACAGTGCACTAAGACTGAGGAAGAGGGGCATTGCCCAATTTGTAAAAGAATGAGCGCTGGAGCCCACGATTACATGTGGGGGCATCAAATGCCAAGACTGTGCAGTCTGGAATCTCCCTCATGCATCTTTAATCCACTACCAGACACTCTCTACCCCTTTATCTTATGCTTCTAGGCTCCTGTTTCTTCTGATTGAGAGGGATTGTCATAATTCATCCTTCACCTTGTTCCCCTGTGTGTGCTTTCTCTTATCTCTTGCTCTTGGCAAATGTCAGATGAGGAAAAATAAGTGTCAGTCTCCAAAAATGAGTGCTGTGTGCCCCACCGTCAACCATCAGTTCAAATTAAGCACTGGGGGAGCTAACCTTGGCTAACAGTGTCAGCCATTGGAAGACTGAGCTCTGGTTTATTTCCCTTGCCCACATAAATTCTGTTGCCTGAATCAGAGTTGGCGACAATTCAACTTTCATTTCTCTCACACAGAGCTCCTGCTGAAGGCTGGTTCGAGCCACATGAAGTACTGCAAGTGGCTAGGGACCTAATCCGTGAGGCAGGCATGATGTTTAAAGCCAGGATTCCTGACCAGTATGAATTATTCATTTTAACCTTTGCACTCTGGTCTTACGAAAGTACTGTTGGCCTGCATATTGGCACGACAAGGAAAGAGGGAATGGGTCTTTTCAAGGTCCAGCACACGGGCCCCTACAGCAATGAGAGCAAAGAGTGTACTGTTCCTAAGTTGGGGATCTAGGTCAAGAGGGTGGTTAACGGAAGGGAATGCTCCTTTTAGGAGCAAGGGCCCTCACACACCCTGGGGGGTGTCATGCTTCATCATTGGGCAGCTCCTCATTGGGCCAGTGCTGCAATGCTCAACGGGCCCCTCGAGGGCACCGGCAGGGCCCTGGGTAGGTCGGCAGCCCCTTCGCGCTCCATTAAGCATTGATGGTACGCTTATTAGCCCACCCCTTGTTCGGTCTGATTGGTGCGGTTCCTTCCCAATTTCCCGGGACTACCCCTAGGAGATGTTCTGAATGTTTATGTAAAGTATACTAGGTACATTCTGAATGTCTATGTTAAGCACACGGGGCATGGTGCATATACTCTCTGTTAACCCATCCCTGTGAGGAGTAGCATTAGGTCTTCTTGGTCCTGACGAAATACCAAGATCCACTAGGGACTGTAATAGGCATGAAACATGTTGACCTTTTGAATCACATTCATTGCAGCTAAATATACAATTATATCTGTTTTATGCTCTAACCACGCTTTTATCCCTGACCAAGTGACCCTAGAATTTAAACTTATTTCTTGTTTGGATCCCTTTAGCCATTTTTAGCACACTTTACCCTCACCCATTCTACTCACCATTTACCACCCACTCATGCCACACACATTGGCAAAAAAGAGAAGATCTCTGGCAAAGAGCCCCTTCGAGTGGCCCGTTGCTCATTGCAGCGCCGGCCTAACGACGAACTGCCCGATGTTGAAGCATGACACACCCCGGGGTGTGTGAGGGCCTTTTCTCCTCAAAAAAGAACTGCCCTCTGCTAACCACCCCTTTGAACTCGATCCCCACCTAGGAACAGTACACTCTTTGTTCTCACGGCTTGCATATTGGACCAGACAAATTGTGCTCAACAAAATATATTTTTGACAATGTCTTTGCTTTATTTTATTTCAGCGAAGGGCTGATGAAGATGAGACAGAGCAGCGTTCTAAGATTGAACGTTTTCCTTACCCATTTCAGGTGAGTTCTATGGATTATACACTCAAATTTTACATTTATCAAATCAACTAATCTTTGGTGAATACTGTTTAGTACCATATACTAAATTAAATGAATTTGCTATTAAGACAACTCTTAGGAGATTGCTTGGAACGAGGTGGATGGAGTGGCATGTGAGGGGGAGTTTTTTGGAAAGAGGAACACTTGTTTTATCTTCATTTTTATCTTTAGCTCTTGTCAAGGAGCTTTATGGAGCTGCATGGCTAGGCTGAAAGATGATCCCCTCACCTTCTGTCCCTCTCCCCTTTCCTTAACTCAGTCAAACACTCATAGAGAAAGCAGCTTTTCTCAAATTATTTTTTTCATATTTAATTCATCTGTTGTGTAATGAGGTGTCCCCAATTATAAGTAATCTGTTTATTGTATTATCTTCTGGTTGTTGACTTTGCATTTGCACAGTCCAGTTCCAGAGAAGGCTCTCTGTCATATGTACATTTTACTCCATTTTGAAAACTCAACTGGGCACCCTAAGTGCACTGTGGGCTCCTGTGTGATTGACTTGGTATATTTAACATTAAAAGTATATGTGTGAAGAATGTAGTCATTGTGAAGTGTTTTTTTGGCTGTGAGTTACCAGCAGGATATGCAAAATCGTAGATTAGATTAGATAAAATAAAAGCTCAGCTGGGCCCAATGAGCAAACAATTGTGCAATAAACGAGGAAGATGTGAGTGCTGGGAGACTGCATGTATTTATCGAGCTGCCATGAAGGGTGCAGGTTCCCGCCTCTTCACCACACCAACTGACTCGCAATCGTCAGTGCTCCAGATCAACATCCTAGAAAAGTAGTGAGCCTTGGCCACACATCGTGGCAGGCAGGAGAGATGTACATTACTAATCATACATACAGCATACTACTAATTGCTTTCTACAGACAAAGTTGTGCATTTTTTAGATCTCGCTTACAGGCAGGTTTAACTGTCTGGGGAGAGCTATTGCATTCACACAACACACACCACGCAACTCATAACACACAACATGCGCATGTACACAGATACCAAAAGGGGCTTTTGGACACCGCTTTTAAACCATTGGCTACTGAAGTTCAGCTGGCTTTCAGCACTGGCTAACAGGGCTGTCTGTCATAGTTGGCATCAGCCCCTGATATTTGACGTCAATGAAAACCTTAGAAAAGGAGTCCAAACATTGACTCAAAACTTAGTCGGACATCCTGATTTTCATTACTGTTTTGTGTTAGGGGACGTAGTTTTCGTAATTTGATCACACATAGTATGATTACCCACGTGCAGTAGTTGCCTTTACGTCTGTCCCTATCCATCTTCAGGCGCTATAATGTTTACAAGGCAGCTGCCTTTGTCCCTTACTTCACTGACTGGCACAGATACTGTATCTGTAGATGCTTTAAACCCATCATAAGATCACAAAACACTAACTTATGGTTGTTTTCTGCAATTCTAGGCACGTTACATCTCTAGTAAGATATGAGTGGGGGCCAACTGGGAAGCACCATATCCAATGTGAGTCCCAAAAAGGACTCAACTTTAAATTTACAGATAATTGAAGACCCCAGATTCCAGAGCACCATTTTGTTTATAAAGCATGCCAAGCAGCATTAGTGGTGTCTCATGTCGGTGATCCAAGCCATGTGAAATCAGTGTTTCTCTAGTCAGTGATACTCAAAGTACGGCCTGGCCTTCCTGGCTTTTACATGTGGCCCCCTGGTCAACAGCAGCACCTGGCTGCTTACTCCCTCTGCACTACCAGTAGAAAGATGCAAACTAAAGGTTAATTGATGTTAAATAAAGGAACTGTTCCCCCGACCCTTACTTCCCCCCTGTCTAACGTCATTTCCAATCCCGTGGTCTCTCTCCCCCCTCCTACCACTGAACTCTCCCCCTACCTCTGTTGTCGCACTCCCACATTGACAACCTGCCTCCACCGCCAACCTCGCTGACAATGCCCGGAACCCTGACGTCCATCCCAGGATTTCTCTCCCTCCTCACTTGGACACCAGTCCCACCTCTCCTACACTGAACTCCTCGAATAGGAACATTATGGAAGATTGGTAGTGCCAAGCGGCTTACGCTCCAGATTACTTAATTTGTTGCATGAAGGACATAGTGGAATGTCGGGGATGAAAAGAAGGGCAAGAATGACATTTTGGTGGCCGGGTTTGGACAGAGATGTAGAGGGATACGTGCGTGACTGCCTGGAATGCATGTGTCCCATCGTGTTGAGGAGTCTCCTATTGTCCCTACCAAATTTCCTGATAGACCGTAGGAAAGAGTAGCGATGAATATTTGTGGGCCATTTAGTTCAAAAGGGATAATGAATAAGTTTGCACTTGTGATGATAGATTATCACTCTAAGTGGCCTGAGGTGGCTTTTTCTGAGGAGATCAAGGCGTCAAATGTCATTGAATTCTGCAATCAAATTTTCCGCAGAGAAGGGTGTCCAAACACACTTGTCACTGATAATGGACCACAGTTCACAGCAGAACTGTTTGAAATGTATTTATCCAAGATGGGTATCATACACCACACCACAGCAGTCTACAATCCCAGGGAGAATGGTTTAGTCGAGAGGTTTAACCGAGTGTTGAAGGATTGTGTTCAGTTGTGTGTGAACAGTGGTGGTGATTGTAAGGAAGCCGTAAAGGAGATGTTATGGAGCTATAGGTCTACACCCCATTCTGTCACCAAGGAAACTCCTTTCATGCTTTTAAAGGGGAAGGCAAGCACGTACCAGAGTATCTCCAGCCTGGATGCTTAGAGGAAGTACAGATTGTCTAGACAAGAAGGGGTTGATGGACAGAGTTCATGAACATCAAGATAAATACACCAAGAGACATAATGATAAATTAAAAAAAGAAAGAAGAGAGTTCGCTGTTGGTGATTGGGTAAGATCTAAGGTTTTCAGTACCCATGGGTCTGAAATGTCAAAATGGTCAAAACCTAAATGCATAGTCAGGGTGAAGGGAAGTAATGTATGGTTATCGGATGGGAAGAAATGGAATATTCGCAGTGTCACATTATGCAATCTTGCGGAGAGACATAGTATGTTAGGAAAACCAGATGGCATAACGTCAAGTGAGGAAAATGAGAAAGTACCTATAATGAACAGAGCGCCACACATTAAGAAACGCCCAAAGTGGCAAGATGATTATGAGTGTTAGTAGCGTAGTCGGTATATATATATATATATATACAAAAGTTAATGTACAAAATGTTATGGTGTTTACTGTTTATAATTTATGTGCCTTAGGTTATAGTGTTATCTTTGTTATACCAGTGCAATTTTTATTTTTTGTGTTAAGTAATTCTTTTGTAAAGTGTAAGAAGGGAAGATGTGTTGTATCCCAGCTACCATGTTGTGGATGTAACCTAGTGATGGTTACCATGCCATCTCAGAATGTTCTGGGAAGCTGCTCAGTGGATGATGGCCATTGATGCAGATGCAGACATGCCTAGGGGTTGTACCATGTAACTAAATAAATACATTATTTACTCTAACCTTCAAGTGTACTTTGTAATAATTACAATACCAACTCCCCGCATACAATCTCCCCCTCTCCTATTCCCATGGACTCCATCCAACCCTGCACCCCTGCTCAACCTCCCTCCATAGACCCCAGTCATCCCCGAACCCTGCCTAAAACCTTACACTTCCTCAGCTCTATAGCACAGCAACTGAACAGAATGGAACAGAAAATTAACTCCCTTACTGCTGATTTCCTTCACCTAAAGAAGACCTTCTCAACAGGGCCAAGCCTCCCGTGCTCCCTCCCCCGAGGTGTGGTGCTCCTACTTCACTCAATACATCCCACGGATCACTGACATAATATAGAATGACAAAATATAGACTTACCAAAATATAGTCACCAAAATATAGAATGCCAAAATATCGAATTCCTATCTACAAACAGGTAAGTACAAAAATATCGAATCCAAAATATAATCTGTAAAAAATATAGTCAGTCAAAATATTGAATTTTTTTAAATGTCTTAAAAGTAATTTAAAATTAATGAAATAATAAATATAATTAACTTAAACATACTTAAAAATACTCAAATAACCTTAAAATTAAGATATAATTAATTTAAGTTATTAATAGAAAATGTACAATATTTTACCGTAGGATAGCAGGAGGGTAACATTTAATATTACCACTCCAGTGAGTGCAACAGTAGGGAAAGCGTTGGATAGCGTAGGGGTAAAAAATAATATTCCCACTCCAGTGAGTGCAACAGTAGGGAAGCGTTGGCTAGCATAGGGGTATAAATTACTATTCCCACTCCAGAGAGTGCAACTGTAGGGAAAGCGTTGGATAGCGTAGGGGTAAAAATTACTATTCCAACTCCAGAGTTTGCAACAGTAGGGAAAGCGATGAATAGCATAGGAGTTAAAATTACTATTCCCACTCCAGAGAATGCAACAGTAGGGAAAGCGTTGGATAGCGTGGGAGTAAAAATTACTATTCCCACTCCAGTGAGTGCAACAGTAGGGAAAATAAATACTTCATTGCGGCTTGTCTGTAAATGGCAAAACAAAATATGTTTCTTCAGAAGTGATGAAGATCTACAGTTAACAGAATTCAAACTGTTCGTAATTAACTCAAAGTAGTAAGAATTCGGTAAGCTAAATTAATGGCACAGATGAAATAATCAAGTACTAAAATTAAAAAACCATTCTCGTTAATGAACAAAACAGGACTTTTTGGCGATGCTAATCCAAGTGGGATATAGGAGGCATATTACATGGATGAGTTGCTACAACATAGACTGTTGAACAGGAACCCCATTGGTTAATCCACCCATAGAGTTTCTTAAACAGTCGATAATACTGCTTCACCCAACTAGAGGCTTCTGGAGTATCAGATCTCTGGCCAGTATGAATAAAAAGAACAGAGGAGGATGCACATGGAATTGACACCAAGCACTTAGATTTGAGGATTTAGCTACAGTCAGTTTCTGTCTGATGGATGTCGTATGTGACATGACTGACATTGCATGGCTATTCTTCCATGGAGGGGAATAGAAGTTACTTTGAAGATACCTGCTAATCACCACTCGCCGCATCTTCTGCCACATTTAAAGGCCTGGGATGCTGATTTTCCTAACAACAGAGATGCTGCTGGTGCTGAGGTTGGAAAAACACTCTCAGCAGGTCACTTGTCGATTTACATGGTTTTTGAATGGCCTCCCTATTTACCGCGGCCATTCCATCACCATGGCCACCACATTTGTCCTGCCCGGATCTTCAGTTAGAAACAGAAAAAAAAGTGCAAATGTCCCACCTTCCTTTTCTGGAGCCAGACCCCATTTGGGAGTCTGCCTTAGGTCTACACGGAAGTGCTGATCTTTTTACCATAGCACAGTGGCATGACAAATCTTCCTTCAGCCTCTTGGCTTACACAAAGCAGCTACTGCCAAAGTCCCAGGAGCTGGATGGTGGAAAAACGCCTCCCTGGCCAGCAGGAACATCTACAGAGGAAGGTCTGTTGCCTGATTGGAGCTGGGGCTTACTCTATTCCAGCTTTACAGTGGTCGGCCCAGCCTGGCCTAAATGACGCTCTTAATGCAGAGCTCCATTGCAATTTTGTTAACTTAAGAAAACCTCCACATTGTAGATAAAACTAAGCCTCCAGAGCTAACCAGACATCTTCTGGTAACAAAATGCTCACAAAAAGTGTCTGTTCTTACTAAAGGTCTTCCTTCATGCCAGGTTTGGGTGGAATTCCCTTCAGCATTTTTTCCTGTAGTACAGAGCAAACATAACCTTGTTTTTAGAATGGATAGGCACAGTTTTTCATCAAAATACCTGTGCCCCTGATCAGCATGAAATGTAAAAATGGCGAAACTAACTTGAAGGTGCCAGCAACTGGCAATGTTCATGTAGATTCAACGAATGACACCAAAGTTACTAGCAAAATAAAAAAAGCAATTTCCTACGAAAAGTGATAACTTCCCCATATGTAAATATATGCCAAGGGAAGTATAAGAGAAAAACACATAAAAAGAACGCTATTTCCAGTAAATATACTATAATCATATAGAATATTCTCGTATGTTATGTATACTTATCAAACCTGTAGATTTGGGCAGTAGGCTACTGATTTGTCAGCAAGCCTACCGCTTACAATTTAAGCCTGTTTGAGACCAGGGCAAGTAATGCGAGGGTACTTACAGGCAGGCGTAAAAGAATGACTCTAATATTCAGTGTTTCTTCCAAATGAATGGCCAGCATATGGGGCTCAGTCTTTATTTCTCTTTCATCAGGTGGTTTATGATGATGGGCCCCTCTACATTTTCTCCCCAACAGAGGAACTGCGCAGGCGGTGGATTCATCAGTTGAAGAATGGTGAGTACAACGCAGTATCACAATGAAAGGTGGGGACGAGAGGGAAAATGCAAATTGTTCTTGAATTTTATATAGATTGCAATATTTCGTAGGAAAAAAAACGAAAGGGAAAATTGAATTTGCATTACCAAATTTTTGAAATTTTTTTTGTGGGATTTGTTTTTACCACAACACCTGATATCCCCACCCCCATCTCTCCTCCTTCTACAAGTTGGGCAAAGTGCACACACTATGCATTTTCGTTATGCAAAGGATGCACACTTCACCTTATACCATATGCAAAATTGGATTTTACTATCCCTACATAACGTCAGCAGATTTATTGTATTTCCTGCTGTCTCCAAGGAGGTGTCCCACTGAACACACCCTAAGCAAAAGACAATAGATCTCTTTCATCCAGAGGACTATAATGAGGTGTTCATAAAATACAGACAAGTTCAAAGAGTGACTGACAGCAACAAAAAACATTTACAGATGCAAAACCCTCTATTTAAACCAGGGCATTCACAAAGCTTATCCATCCTCGGTTTCAGGTGAAGGGTTTGCTAAACCAGGCGTTCCTCGTCATCATTGGTGAAACGTTTAGTCTGTACTGCCTTTGCGGGAAAAAGTGAGTTGCACTCTGGGACTTGTAATTTTGGTCTTTTCAAGGGCTCTTTGCTAAAAAGCCAGATCTTTTTACAGGTGTGTCACAAAAATGCCAGGGACATGCACATCAGTGACAGACAGTACACAACACACCCACAAGGTGGTCTGAATACCCTAGAACCTATCAGTGCTCACCTGACATGTTCCCATAGCTCGGTGAGTCCAGGGTTCACTCCATCTGCTACACTACTGATAACTATACCCCGGTCTCTGGCTGTGACTATTTCCTGCTGCAGCAGCCCCATACAGTGACTATTTCCTGCTGCAGCAGTCTTGCTCAGTGACTAGTTCCTACCGCAAAAGACACACAGATGATGGACGTGGGGTGCAAAAAAACGATGGATTAAGGCCCAGATCTCTGAACTGGGGTGAATGTATGCCATTGTTCTGCATTCTGTCCATCAATTGTTCTTTTTGCATTTTTCACCCTGAGTGGGATATGCCCAGACATGCTCTCCATGCCACTGGAGTCAAGCTGGCCTGGCTGATGAGGGGTGAAACCCCCAAACTGGTCCTAGGATGCTTGTTTCCAGTCCTGGCCTGACAATCCGGGCCGGACTGTTCCCAGGGAGCAGGGTCAAGACTGATTTGCATATGGCTGGGTTTAAACTGGAATGGCATGGGGAGCAAACAAACAATGGATTTAGGCCCATATCTCTGTACTGGGGTGAATGTGTGCCATTGTTCTGCATTCTAGCTCAGGCAAGGTACCTTACAGAGGAGGGAGGAGATGAGCACTCATGTAGGGAAGATTAGAGGGGGGTTTCTTCAGGCAGGGGATGGTGCTGGGGCGTGGCTCTGATGAGGAGGTAGAGAAAAGTACAAGGTAGTGGTACTCTGCTTGCTCGTGGTCTTGTGCAGCAGCAGCAGGAATGATTTCCTGTCTTTTTGCAGTTTTATAAAGCGCAAACTTTACCCGAAGATATTGGAACGCCTTACATAAGCACTAGTTGCATTCCACAAGGTCACATTTGTTTTATTTATTTTTTTGGCACGGGGAGATTGAGTGATTTGCCCAGAATCACAGGATGTTGAGACTCAAATATGTTTCCCCTGGTACAAAACTCTGGCCGTGACGCCACACACTCCATGATGGTCACATCTCACGTCTCTGCTTCTGAGATAGTCTGCTACAGTTGTCCTTTTTTAAAACAAAAATCACAAGTTTTGTACTCGATGCAGCTGATGAAGTTTTAAAACAACTATTGTCTTTGCAATTTGTACAACCAGACAGTACACCATCATTTAATGTATTTTGATCCTTAGAGGCCTGGAGCATTGATATCTCAAACGTGACAACAATTCCAACTTTAAGGTTACTTGACTCCATTTTAAACAAATAAAAATACAAACTAGTATTGTACTTCCTCTCCCCTTTGTTCAACGACTTGCTTTGTGACAACTCGAAAAAGAGCAGAAGTCATCTCGAGTCTTTCCTTTCTTTTTAATTCTGAAGCAAAGTGCCACTCATCAAAGCTTGTTTCATGAGTTGTCCTTATCCCCCCTCCCCACCCTTGCACATGTGACACCCCAACTGCACATACATTTCTTCCAGGGCCCAGGCATCTCTGGGGGATTGAGGATCTGCGCAAAGGCATGAAAGACCTAAATCCGCAATGAAACTTCGCTGGATTGAATATCTGCTGTTGACATCTATGTCTAATCTTCAGGTCTAATTTTTTGACCCTCATAGTCCAATTTTTCACATATGTGAGGTTGACACAATGAGTTCCATGGATCTAGGTAATAAGAATTATTAGAACATTGGAATGTTGGGAGCTCAATTGAAGAAAATTTGAGTGCCTTCGGGCTTAGAATGGCTGGTATAAACCTCCGCCAAAATTTCAATGCTTGTCTTTCTGTTTCTCCCTTTTTCATTTAGAACATTCTAGCAGGGGCTCCTCCGCCATGGCGGAGGAATGTCGCTCTTCCCGCCCCCCCCCCCCCCCCCCCCCCCAAATGTCAGGAAAGGAAAAATAAAACGATAATAATCACTCGTTTTCTTGTCCTTTTTCTGCAAAGTCTTGGGGGCGGGGCATGGGGTGGTGACAGGCACGGAGGGGAGTAGTAGGTGCACTCCCTTCACTGTGCATGATGGTTTGGCCGGCCATCTCAGGCTGCCTTAACCATCATGCGCAGTGAAAGCTATCTCCAACTCAGAAACGCAGTTGGGTTGGACAGAGCAGACACAGACCCCCCGTCTCTCCTGGAGTGCAAATCGAGGGTGCTCAGGCCATTCCTGAAGCTGCTCTAATGCATGGGAGCAGCTTCAGGATTGGCTGCAGGGAATTCTGGGAGCCTGTGTCGCCTGGAGAAGAGGAGCAAAAGAGTGCTACATGGCTGGCTGCAGGTACTTTTTTTTTGTCACTTATTTTATTTCCCCCCAGCGACCCCTATGCCTCCATCTACTCCCCCTGCCCTGCTGCTCGTCCAGCACCACACACCAGCCGCTACTGAAACATTCTATACTCATTGGGTGGAAAGTTTTAATAGCCTTACAGCCCTTCTTCCTTTGTCTTAACAGGTTGTTAAAGGGTGTCTCCCTGCTTATATGTCCTCGAATATAACTCGGTTCAGGCCCTTCAACAATGAATATAGCCCTCGGCAGTGGGCTACAAGGCTATATTATAAAAAACGCAAGAAGCAAGTCTATTTCTGCTGTGTGCAACAAAATGTATAAATATCTGCAACACAGCACTGCATATTAGAGCCAGGCGCTATGTTTAAGACCTTATGCAAACTCTGAAACATTCGAATGCACAATACACCAAACAGAACTGTCTTTATACTGTCCCCAAAAAAGGCTCCTGGCTATTTTGGCTCTTGTAAGTGAAAAATGCCCAAGATAGTGTGAAAAGGCACCCTATAAAAGTCAGAAATGCAGTACAGGCATGCTCATAAAACATAACATTGTATACATTTACCTGGTTCACATATCAGTGTACATGCTGAAGGCCGTAGGTAATGGTACTGGGGGATCTTTAAAAGTAAATGAATAAAACAAACAAGATTGGCTTCCTGCAGGGGCGTCTGAAAGGGTTCTTCTGAAAATTATAATCTGTTCACATGAATATGGTACATATCCATGGGTTCCAATAGGGTGCAACTTAAAGATTCCAACACTCCATGGTGTGCTATTGGAGAAATGGGGTTTCATTCCTGAAAACTCCCATTATCATGCATGCTGACCTATGGTATTTGGGCGTCTGCATCGTGGTGAGCCTCCCTAAAAGAGCCTCACACACTGTAGGCCCTGTTTATGTGGGATTATGACCAGCAACCTGCAGTTCCTGCCTATTAACATAGGGCTAGCAGCCTTCAGGCATTGAAGGAAAGGTACTTTTGGTAGGTTGCAGAGGATATATGTATAGAGTGCATGTGCACTGTGCATGTTACATGTATGGATTAGGGTGAGAGTGGAGTGTCTGTTGTACTTACCTGTATGAAGACATGACTCAGTGGCGGCTCCTCCGCTATGGTGGAGGAACGTCGTCCACTGCTTTTAAGCGTATTACCATTTTATCCTTTGTGCTACTTTGTGGGCGGGTGAGCAGGGCTGTTCTGCTCTTGGAGCAGGGCAGGGGAGGAGTGGTTTTCAACTTCTAAGTGTGCAGAGACTGTTTGGTCGGCCCTCTCTGGCCGCCCTAAGCAGTCATGCTCACTTCCCCAGTTCTCCATGCAGGCTGCATTATAGCCTGCATGGAGAACATGCCCAGGCCCCCATTCCCTGGTTCAGCGTCGAACCAGGATGCTCAAAACCAATCACAACACTGCTTTGCAGCATTGTGATTGGTCATGGAAGCTTGGGTGCTTACCAATCAAAACACTGCATTGCAAAGTTGTGATTGGTCAGTGGGGGCTGCTGTGCTTCCTGTTCCTTAAGGATAGCAGGAGCAGAGACGCAGGACCCGGCAGCAAGGTACATTTAAAAAAATATCTCCCCCCCCCCCAAGCAACTCCCCCTGCGACTCCCCCTGTAACCGCCTCACCACCCAAGAGCCATGCCAGCCGCCACTGATGGGACCCCGTTTTAGATCTCCTCTTTGCCTCTCCTAAAAGAATGAAGGCCTCTCACTCTTTTGAGCTTTGTATCAGATTCACATGTTAGGAAGCACCCTGCTCCATGCCCTCTTCCTTCTGAACTTTGAGTGACAAGAACTTGAGCTAATAAACAAATGTCAGAAACTATTGTGGAAATATGAATTTCTCATGAATGTCTGAAACGCTAAGATAAATATTGGGTAGAAGCCCAGATCAGTCAGTGCGGAATTTGAGCCGGTGGTTGCCGGTGGGGGCAACTGGGACTCATATTTGGGGACTGCCAATTATTATTATTTATTTTTTTTTTTTTTAAATTTTAAAGCCTTTATTTTGTAAAAAGTGGTACAGTTACAGACCCACAACCACGGAGGCTGGTCAGTCAAACACAACAACATCAATATCAAAGTGCACAGCTCTTCAGCCGACAACCCGAGGGTCCGGCAGCGACCTTTCGTGATGATGTAGAGGCAGGTGGTATAACTAGGAGCAGTGAAAGGCTTCACATTTTATATTTTATATAAATAAAACCACAAACAAAACACAAAAAAGATCGAGGCATCACTATGTAAACACTGGCTGTCCCTTATGGCAGTGGGAGACGGGTAAAAGACGTATGGCAATATAAGATAGAAAAAAATATCAGGGAGGGTAGGGGGGGCAGCCGGGAGCAAAACAATACAGTGTAGTCAACAAAACTAAGTACAGGGAACGCTCGGTCAAGGGAGAAGAAGCGGATCCGGAAGGTCGGTAAATGGGGGGGTGCAAATCTCACCACGGTATGCGTTCCATTGACCCCAGATCCTACCCCATTTCTTGGGTCTTCCGCGGGAAACATAAACAGTTTTTTGCTATGTCTGGTTTTCTGAAAAATATTTTTAGAGTTAGGAAAAGTTCAAATGAATTAAATGGTTGTGATTATTGCTGGCCACTGTTAACATGCAAACTAATTGAATGCGCAATATGCACTTTGCACTAGATACTGAATAAAGAACATAACAAATGTTTTAAAATGTTTTTATGCTTGTTTATGCTTTTGTGATTTTAAATGTCTAAAATCGAATAAAGCTAAATTTGAATTTGAATTTGACATACCACCTGTTTTTATATCTGACACAAATATCTGTATTTTTTAAATCTTCCTCTCCATAAATCAGTTTGATGTCCAGTTAAAATATGAATGTAAATAATGATATATGTTTTTAATGCAATAATAATTTATTGACTTTGTAAGATGAGCATTTCCTATCGGTTTTAATGATTTTTTTTAATAAGATATAGGGGATTTCCTACTTAGTGACGGTCTTGTGGCATTGCAAATATAGACTTATTAGTACTGAAGATGATTGAGATGAATGGGTTGTGGTACAATTAAGATGAATGACTGCATATTGATAGTACCAAAGGGGATTTATATTCTTGTTTAATGGTGTTCAAGCCTGTAATTCCGATTGAACAAATAACAATGGATTTGGAAAGACAGCAGGGCTTTCTTTGCGATTCTGATTACCTTGACAAAGTATGTAGAGCTTTGTTGCTAGTAAACAGCACGTTGTTGAAATAGGTCTGGATACAATAATTGTTAGTTATATAAGTTAGGGCCTGCAGACACGTAAATTGGCACATAGTGTCACATACATGCCCATAGTTCAGTAAGAATTGTTACAATTATGCCGGGGACAGAATTAGAAAAAGGATGGGTATCATGCCATAATTGTACACAGTATGCCACAAATTACCGGTACACAGTCAAAATATCGAGTTGTAAATATCGACCTACCAAAATATTGTGTTTGAAATTTCGACGGTGTAGAATATCGATGTCAAGAATATCGTTGGACAGAATATCGACTCTAAGGTAAGTAATATCGAAATTCCTTATATCGATGTAAGTAATATCGAATTTAGTAATATCGATAGCATATATATCGATGACACTAATATCGATATTTCTATAATTTTTTTGTTTTTTATTATGTATGTGTTATATGTTTTACTTAAGTATTTAAAATAAATAATATTATATGTGTATTAATTTAATATATTAAAACATTTATTTATAAGCAAATTATATGTTTTAGTACCGGAGCGGGTTGTGGGTTTATAGGGGAATAGGGTGGGAAGCAATTTAATTATGTTTAATTAATTATTAATTAATTGGAATTATAAATTAATTTTAATTAATTGCTAATTAATTGGAAAATAATTTCAATTAATTGATAAAGATGTTCTGTAGCGGGTTGTGGGTTTATAGGGGAATAGGGTGGGAAGTAATTTAATTAAAAAACATAATAATTATTAATTCGTAGTTATTAATAAATAATTTTAAAACATTGCAAAATAAATTTAATTAATTGGTAATTAATTTTAATTAATTGATTAATTGATGTATATGTTCTGTAGCGGGTTGTGGGTTTATAGGGGAAAAGGGTGGGTAGTAATTTAATTATGTTTAATTAATTATTAATTAATTGGAATTATAAATTAATTTTAATTAATTGCTAATTAATTTTAATTATTTGGAAAATAATTTCAATTAGTTGATAAAGATGTTCTGTAGCGGGTTGTGGGTTTATAGGGGAATAGGGTGGGAAGTAATTTAATTATGAAAAAAATTAATTATTAATTAGTAGTTATTAATAAATAATTTTAAAACATTGTAAAATAAATGTAATTAATTGGTAATTAATTTTAATTATTGATTAATTGATATATATGTTCTGTAATGGGTTGTGGGTTTATAGGGGAATAGGGTGGGTAGTAATTTAATTATGTTTAATTAATTATTAATTAGTAGGAATTATAAATTATTTGTAATTTATTGCTAAATAATTTCAATTAATTGATAATTAATTTTAATTAATTGGTAATTAATTTTAATTAAGTGGTAAATAATTTTAATTCATTCATAAATAGATGAATGTGTTCTGTTGTGGGTAGTGGGTTTATAGGGGAATATGGTGGGAATTAATTTAAATGTAATTAAGTAATAATGTTTTTAAACAAATTGTTTTTTTAATTGATAATTAATTATTAATTGGTAATGACATATAAAATGGTATTTTTAAATATTTATTTTTGGTTAAAAATATTTTGATAATCATGTCTTTAATAATTATGTCTAGGTATTGTGTATGGTTTATATTTATTTAATAGTTTTTATTTTTATCACTAAAAAAAGCTTTCCTTTATAAACATGTTTTTTTAACCCCTACGCTATCCAACACTTTCCCTACTGTTGCAGTCTCTAGAGTTGGAATAGTAATTGTTACCCCTACGCTATCCAACACTTTCCCTACTGTTGCACTCTCTGGAGTGGGAATAGTAATTTTTACCCTTACGCTATCCAACGCTTTCCCTACTGTTGCACTCTGTGGAGTTGGAATAGTAATTTTTACCCCTACGCTATCCAATGCTTTCCCTACTGTTGCAGTCTCTGGAGTGGGAATAGTAATTTTTACCCCTACGCTATCCAACGCTTTCCCTACTGTTGCATTCTCTGAAGTGGGAATAGTAATTTTTACCCCTACGCTATCCAACGTTTTCCCTACTGTTGCACTCTCTGGAGTGGGAATAGTAACTTTTACCCCTACAATATCCAACGCTTTCCCTACTGTTGCACTCTCTGGGGTGGGAATAGTAATTTTTACTCCTACGCTATCCAATGCTTTCCCTACTGTTGCACTCTCTGGAGTGGGAATAGTAATTTTTACCCCTACACTATTCAACGTTTTCCTTACTGTTGCACTCTCTGGAGTGGGAATAGTAATTTTACCCCTACGCTATCCAAAGCTTTCCCTACTGTTGCACTCTCTGGAGTGGGAATAGTAATGTTTACCCCTACGCTATCCAACGCTTTCCCTACTGTTGCACTCTCGGGAGTGGGAATAGTAATTTTTACTCCTACGCTATCCAATGCTTTCCCTACTGTTGCACTCTCTGGAGTGGGAATAGTAATTTTTACCTCTACGCTATCCAACGCTTTCCCTACTGTTGCACTCTCTGGAGTGGGAATAGTAATTGTTACCTTTACGCTATCCAACGCTTTCCCTACTGTTGCATTCTCTGGAGTAGGAATAGTAATTTTTACTCCTACGCTATCCAAATCTTTCCCTACTGTTGCACTCTCTGGAGTGGGAATAGTAATTTTTACCCCTACGCTATCCAACGCTTTCTCTACTGTTGCACTCTCAGGAGTGGGAATAGTAATTTTTACTCCTACGCTATCCAAAGCTTTCCCTACTGTTGCACTCTCTGGAGTGGGAATAGTAATTTTTACCGCTACCTATCCAACGCTTTCCCTACTGTTGCACTCTCTGGAGTGGGAATATTAATTTCTACCCCTACGCTATCCAACGCTTTCCCTACTGTTGCACTCTCTGGAGTGGGAATAGTATTTTTTACCCTTACGCTATCCAAAGCTTTCCCTACTGTTGCACTCTGTGGAGTTGGAATAGTAATTTTTACCCCTACGCTATCCAACGCTTTCCCTACTGTTGCAGTCTCTGGAGTGGGAATAGTAGTTTTTACCCTTACGCTATCCAACGCTTTCCCTACTGTTGCACTCTCTGGAGTGGGAATAGTAATTTGTACTCCTACGCTATCCAACGCTTTCCCGAGTGTTGCACTCTCTGGAGTGGGATTAGTATTTTTAACCCCTACGCTATCCAACGCTTTCCCTACTGTTGCACTCTATGGAGTGGGAATAGTAATTTATACTCCTACGCTATCCAACGATTCCCCTACTGTTGCACTCTCTGAAGTGGGAATAGTAATTAATACCCTTACGCTATCCAACGTTTTAATTAATTAATGTTACAAATATTATAAGTATATTTGAATATTTATATTTTTAACATTTTATGTTATTGTTTTATGTTTGTAAATGTATTAGTAAATTAGAATATGTTTTATTAATTTATAAATTAGTAACATAATTATTACTACTTATTGTTCAGTACATATATATTATATATTTACTTATATATTTAATTAATGTATTATTATTATATATGTATTATTTATTATTTTTAAACATAATTAGATACTTTTAACTATGTACATTTCATTTATTAATGTTATTTACTTTATTTTACATTTATATTTTTTTTAAAAACGATATTTTTAACATCGATATTTTTAACATCTATATTATTTTTTCGATATTTTTGTACTTACCATGTTGTAGATAGGATGTCGATATTCTTGCCCTCAATATTTTTGACTCGATATTCCTGTAGGTCGATATTTTGGTGGTCGATATTTTGTCAGTGATCCCAAATTACCATCACTTTACTAGAGCAAGCAGTGTACCATAGGTGTACATCACCGTCCATACCCTTAATACTCACAATATGCCAATATTTATGAATGTTATCCCAGGCTAACTTTTTACTGTGTATTGGTTCAGATCACCATCAAGTCATGATGCCAACTATATGCAAATAATTTCTGTCATTATGACATCGCCAGCATTTTACCATGGGTGGGCTCTATCATGCCATACATATCCAGTTCAGGCTAGAAATTACCCCCATTTTGCCAGAGCCAATGTAACACCAAGGGCGATTGCCATCAAGCAATGAACGCCTTCAACATGCTTGGTGGCAGAAAAAAAACTGGTGATGAGAGCTACTGGTGTCACACTGAGTTAGACAAATTACATGTGAGCTGTGCAGCCCTCACAATTGTGTTTTTAGTTAAGTGACATGACATTAGTTAAGCTAGCTACATGTAAACAGTATGGTTAGTGCTCACAAGTTACAACTACAGTTATGATTTTTGCATCCACTGTCTGGTTGCTGATGAACCCTGCTTTGTCCTACTAGACATCTGTCTCTGGGATTTACATACAACACTGGGGGTGCACTTGAAAGGCAAGGAAACAGGATGACAAAACTATTCATGTGAATCCACAGTCTGATTGCTGGAAACCCTATTTTTGTTCTACCAGACTTCCTTCTTGGGTTTATTAGGGATACAGTGACAGCCTCAAACTGGCTTTCGGTGTTTGTAAACTTGAATTACTGTGGTGCACTCCCCCCCCACACACGCCCACTCCAAAGAGCCCACATGTAATGTAACCAAAACGTTTGCCATCTTGAAAATGCTCAAAGTGGGTAGGGTTGGCCCCTCATTGGTTAGGGTAAACACAGGAGTCATTCCCACCAACACGCTTGTCCCAGGCATAAATGTGGCACCTCTCACCCACTTCGGAACACTTTCGGGGCATGAGGAAGAACAAAAAATAACTAAACCTGTTGTCTGTGACCTGGTAGGAGTTCTGAAGGACTGGGCCTGCTCCCCTTGTGCTCAGGACAAAGAGGTGGACTCCGAGGGTCACAAGGTCTTTCTTGCAACTTCCCAGCTGATCAGTGGCAGCTTAACCTGGACTGTATCCTGCTGTTGGCCTGTTCCTGACATCCAGTGAGTCTCTTAAGTGCCTCCCCTGAGATCATGGGTGGCTGTAAGAGTGTACTCCTGGATTGAGACTTCCTGGACTAAAGTCAGAAGGTAAAATCTTCGACCAGGACAAACCTGGTTAGTTTATCCGAACCCCACTCCATCGCAGTCAGTGTTAAATTGCGCTAGGTCCCAAACTACTGCTATCATGGACTATCATTGGCACTTTATGCTTTTTGGCGCCAGTCCTACTTAGAAATAAAAACATCTCTGGTTCCCCTAATTGGATTTTTGACATTTTGGTGTCATTTTTGTGCATTAAAGTTATTCTATTTTTCTAATTTGGTTTGGGATTTTTATTATTTAGCATTTTGACCTCATTACATTTTTGGCACCTCTTAAATACATTACACATTGCCTAGGTTAAATATGTCTCCTCTATGCCATAGCTTCCAGGGGATTGAGCTCAGGTCAATTTAGTGATTTAGTGACTTTGATGGTCACACTGATAAGGGTTGTGATTATTCCTTGAAGTGGGTAGTCACCTGCCCCAAACAATAATTTAATTTCTTACACTGAGAGATAGTGACCTGGTTAGAGCGTGGTTATGTTGCTAGTAGTAAGAGACTGAGTTCAATTGAGAGAGTGTGCACATAAGGGACAAAGAGACAGAAAAAAAAGAGGCAGGGTGTGGGTGAGAGGAACATATATATGTGCATTGAGAGTTGTAGTGAGAGACAAAAGAAGACAGAAGTTGGTTGGAAGACATACCAAGTAGGTTGAGAAAGAGAGGATGAAGGAGAATGAAAAGGAAACAGAAGGGACAATCCTCCCTTGGCTTAATAAGCGAAGGGGTATTCTGGAGAGGAAATTGATACGTCTTATATGCTGCTTTATATGACCAACGTCATCTTGCCGTCAGTGTGAAGGTGAGACCCATAGGACATACAGTATGTTTTTCAAGGTCAGTTTCACCAAGCACAGGCATTCTGAGGTACACAGAACTGCGGGCACGTGTTTTGATCACTAAACCAAATGGACAAACAGGGTTACAGATGCTTTGTGGGTAAAGTTACCCCTATGGGCATTGTAGCAGCACAGAAAAGGACCATTCCATGGCCTAGCACTCCTGTTGCAGATGTTAACCAGCCACATAAATGTGATGGATATTCTCCGATATTTCCCCACACTTCCTGTTTTATAAAGTATAAGTGCACAGTGGCATATTGGATGATTTCATGAGTTCTCATTCAGAACCCTACCCAAAATAAAGCTTTTTACAACTTAAGTGGGCAAATATGCTTTGAAATATACCAGGTAATCACAAATTTACCAAGCAGTAATGTGTCCAGATCATCCCATAAAAGTGGAAGCTTGCTCGTAGTTGCACACAGCACAATACAAGGGTACACACAAGCATTCCCTTTCAGTACATAGACAAAAATGATTAGAGCGAGCATTGCTCCTAATCTAATTCTAATGCGAAAGCAACATATTACAAATCTTTCATCTTTGTGAAACTCTGTGTAAAACGTCTACTAGAAACAAAAATATCTAAACGCATACTACACTGAAACACTCAATGCACAGACATTGCTCACCAAGGCAAACATATTATGAATAAATATATAAAGAAACATTATCGTTAACTGAAATATCAGACAACGCATACCCTTTTAAATAACACCACTGAAATTCTCAAGCAACTTTAAATTACACCCTCTCCATGCACAGTGTTGTCATCAAATGTGTTATTTCAGATGTTCCAGTGATGCTATCAATGATGTCTTGTGTTATGCAATATTGGAGGTAATTAGCAGTGTATGCCAAGGGTGCTGCCAGGCCCTGTGACCAACTGAATGCTGTGCATGGCCTTTGTCCATGTGTTTTGAGTGGCTAGGGCATTCGAAGGGGAGAGGGCACCAGGTCTGGCCTTGAGGAGAAGTGTGGCTCTAAGGTTAAGAGCGGCAGACCCTAATGCAGAGGTCTGGCCGGGACCAGGGTTCAATTCCCGCCTCAGCGGGTCTTGGGATCAATTTCCTTGGACCTGATAATTCTCGCCTCGGTGCCTATTCTAATCATGGGTCCCACTCTGCAACTCTGGGCAATAGCTTGTTTAATCGCCACAACGGCCCCAACAGCGCTGGGATGCCTTTCTTCACCTTGGGGGGGCCCAGGAATGGACATTTAACAAGGAAAAGCCAGGAAGGGTTCCACAGCGGTATGAGTACAGCGCCAGGACGTCCCGTTGCTGGGGCAGCAGTGCGCTTTACAAGTACAAAGTACAAGTGCAAATTCATTTCATTCAAGGCAGGATCCTCCCCAAACACCCCAATCACCCACTGGTGCAAAACCCCTGTTGTGCAGGGCCTTTGGCCGTGTGTGTTGAGTGAGGTTGGGCTCAGGGCTGTGCCTGTGCCTTGGCCCTGGCCCACCCCTTGCAAGCACTCCCACCCCTTTAACCGTGCACAGTTTGCAGTTGAGTTCAGAACCTGACCCAACCCCTCACTGGCACCTAATCACCAAGGCACACAGCTTTTGCGCATTCATGGCATTAGGTTATGCACACAGACTGGCCTGCGACCAGACCAGGCGCCCAGCCCCCACAGGCTGACTTTTTGACCTTACAAAATAAAGAGTGTTCTTTTGGGAAAGGCAGACTTACTGATTTTTTCAAATTTCAGAACACCAAAGTATAACAAGTGGGCCTATTGGCTTTAGCAAGGTGTCCATGTATGAACAGATATATAAAGCAGATATGTTTATTGGTTCAGTCAGACAAATCACCAATAATTATAAAAATATGTATATTTAGTTAATTCACACATAGCAATGTTTAATAAATGTGATTCTCATAATAGTCTCAATAGAGTTGTGCAAAAATCCACTCAGGGTTTTTGAGTCTTTCTTTTAAAATGTTGCAGTCCACAAAATGTAGCCATAAAAACAGCCACAAGAGGGCCCTGCACTCCAGCTGAAGAGCATAGAGCTCCAGCTCTGAGTGATTTTGAAATATATGGTAAGCACTCTTGGGGTCATGGATTTAATGACCCAGGCGACTTACTGGTTTTTTGAAGTTGCTGGTGGTTTAAGGTCCCCAAGACCTGATAAAGGCCCAGGGAGGGGGGTCACGTGCTCCTTCCCCCTTTTTTTGGCATTTTCATTTTTACACAACTGTAGTATGTACATTGACATTGCATAACACATATTATACAGCTTGTTTAGATTAACTTATAAGTTGAACCCTGCCTTTTAGGCTCTATTGTCCATTCCCTTCACATTCGCTTGGTTGTGTCTTCTGTGCTGTATACTGTAAGTAGTTATGGCTATAAAGAAGGTAACCAGTGATTTTCTTTCAACAGATTTAAAAATGACTGTTAAGTTCTGTGTTTTATTATAGAACTATTTAACCACAAGAGGTTTAGGGTAAAGAATCTAAAAAACTAAGATAATAAAAAAAGGGAAAAGGAAGGAGAATTAAACTTGAAGTTTCACTCTGCAGGCAAAGGGGGTTGCAAGAAACTATCTCACAGAGTAATTAGGGGAGTTGTTTTCGAACTGTCTGAAGGTCTCATTCCCATCTATTGCTCTCAGCATTCATTGTCGCTTGGAGGGGGGGGGGGGAGGGAGCACCTTCTTATACCGCTCCCTGGGTTATGTCTGCCATCATTTCTTCAGCTTAGCAGGTATTAATTAATCCTGTGCTTCTACTTCCCCTTCCCCTCATCTTCACTATCTGTCCACACATATGACCTACATGACTGCTCACCGTCTCAACATTACATATGGAGGGGATACACGGAAATGCCTGAGATGTACCCATGGAGATGCAGATACATATGGTTTGGGCTTGCACTGCATTGCGCCCGTTCTGGGACAAAGTAACATTAAAAATAAACTCTACATTAGGTCAATAGCTGGACTCCTCCACGGAGGCATGCTCACTAGGACTCTTCCCTCGCCCGCCAAAGCGGCAAGTCAGGAACAGGTTTATAAATTTGGCTATGGTCTTAGCAAAAAAGGTGGAGTGTAACGTCTTGGAAATCCAATGCAGGACTACGGATAGATGTCTCGAAAACAGAGGTAACTAATTGGGCAGGAGCAGATTGCCGAGCCTTGCTGAGAGAAGAAGCAAAAGGACTAAGGCACAGTCTCGTAACGGACCAATGTAAGGAACTGCTAACATGCTGCGAAAGTCCAACACAGACAGAAAGTGAAGATGAGGGGAATGGGGAAGCGGAAGCGGAAGCACAGGACTAATTAATAGCTGCTAAGCTGAAGGAAGGAATGCAGGGTTAAACTATTGTAGACATAACCCATGGAGCGGTATAAGAAGGTGCTGCCTCCCCCACCCAAGTGACAACGCATGCTGAGAGCAACAGATGAGAATGACCCCCGAGGGTTAGAAAACAACCCCCCTAAGTGCCCCTTCCACTTTTATTGAAAATAATTAAATGCCTGCCTGGGGTGATTCAGATAAAGACTCAGGGATGGGGGTGGTCGCATGCCCCCTCTCCATTTAATAAAATGTAGCCTTGGAGGTTGGGATCCCCGGTTAGAGGAAAATGTTTGGGCAAGGGTCCCCCTGCCCCCTCTCCAAAATATTAAAACATTGGACACCCCCGGGCTCTGGCCTACTAGGTGAGTGTATGTTTTAATGAGCTAGCTTTAAACGTTTACCCCAGATCCACCGCAAATTTGTTATCAGCGTTTTTGTAAGTCCTCCCCTGGTACCCCCTCCCACCAAGTCTTGAGGGCAAGGTATCTCCAGCCTGCCCTCTTATATGTTTTTTAAAACTTTTTTTAAGGCCAGGGAACTGATTCCCCAAGTTTTAAAATGGCTGCTGCCCCGTCTCTATTGATGTGGTGGCAGCTAATCAGATCTTATCTTAAGAGTTGTCTGCTCCACAATTCCTCTGTGTCATGACATATCTGTGACTGCAAAGAAATAATCTGCTAATTCTAGATGTAATAGTCTTGTCAAACAGATTATACCATGGGAACATCTTTATTATACAAACCGGTCCTCTGATATGGTGTCTGGTCTCATTAATGTAAAAGTTAATTTAAATAAGATGGAAACGCATAATTCATGCAATATACTCTTAAAAGTTAAAACTAAATTTTATGATGGTGACAACTATTTTGGCAACATGTCTGATTACTATATGAAAGCTAGATACAATTTAGATTAGTTCAATTGTACATTGATGAGGAAAATTGGTGTGTGCTTCCGTCTAATAAATGTTTTTAAAACATTTAAATCTCTATATTCTGTGATGAGATGAAGGCACTCCGTAAGGAAGCTTTGATCGCATTCATATTCAGGCAGGGCAAGTGCCATCTATATTGTTAAAATTATAGACTAATATCAATATGCCACATATTGACAAATTCTTAAGAAGCAGATTAGACTGTTTAGTCTTTTATCTTCTGTAACTCGGTCAATCTGGCTTTGTTAATGGTAGAATCTCGCCTGACAATGCCAGATGTTTTCTAATACTATCCACAGCTGTTGTCTCTCTTGATGCTGGAAAGGCTTTTGACAGAATTGATAGTCAACTTCTGTTTAGGTCTTTTTGTCCTGATTTGGGTGCTAAATTTGTTAACATAATTAGATTGTCCATTATCCCCCATATGTTTTAAAATGCATTATAACCAATCATCTACTGAGGGTGTTATATTGAACAAATGACATTTTCAGGCTAGGCTAACAATCTGCAACTAAGCATGTCAAAACCTAAATACTCCAACCTCCCTTTATTATTGAAATACATTTATATTCCAGTACCAGATTATCAACTTAATTTAGGCTAAAGTTTTATCATTATTTTGAAAGAGTTATATGTTTGAAGGTACTAATTTCCAATGGAGCCCTCAAAAGATTAACTACTCGAGAAAATGATTCGCTAAGATGATAGAAATACCAAATAATATTACTCTTTCTACAATTCAAGATGAATCAAAATGTTTAATTCATTGGTCTCCTTAATGATGATTTATTTATAGAGTGCACTCCTAACCCACAAGATTTTTTTCTGGTTATCGTGGTCACTTTTTGTCACTTACCACTGCTAACTGTATAACTGTATAACACCAGTGAAGCCAAGAAACATTTTGACTCCAGTTTACACTATTTAGAATACTTACTTTTAGCATATAACAAATATGTATGTTATTCTATTTTTATTTTTTTTACTATTGAAATAGTTGTAGGCCAACATTTATGACTTTCTCTTCCTTCGTATTATCTATTTTTTCTACTAATATAGTTAGTCTCTATTATAGCCTTAGAGACTGACGTAGCGGACTCTACCGGCCATTAAAGGCCCGCTCCAGGGTTAAAGACCTGAGCCTAAGACGAGGGGCTTTAACAAGGGAGCCGGCCTTTAACCCCTTCGGCGCTCATGACGAGCTCAGCTCGTCATGAGGTACGCCTGTCGTACGCTCATGACGAGCTGAGCTCGTCATGTAACGCGGGTTTTTGAAAAACTCACCGCACAGCGGGAAAACCGCTAGCGCGCATGAGGTTAATGGCCGGTAGAGCTTGCTTTGTAGAGCTCTAAGGCTACTAGAACATAGAACATTCAACCCCTAGAGGGCAGAATGTTCTAATTTGTAGAACAAAGGCCTCACAGAGCCGAGGGGGTTGAAATCCCCTCAGGATCCGTGAGGCCTTTGTTCACAGCAACAGCTGTGAACAAACATTGGAATGTTGACAGTTTGGGCTTCTACCAGCCATTAGAAGGCCAGAATACTTTGTTGTCTTAAGTGGAGCGCTCAACATTCCAATGTTCTAATATGCAATACTATTTACCTTGAAGTTACTTATCTATTCTTAGTAATCTTATAATTTTACTACGTGTTACAGATTTACTGGTCCAGATTTCCAGATTTAGATGCTAAAGCTTTATTCATTATGCTAAATAACTGCTGTAATGTACACTCTTAATTATATCTTCATTGTATTTAACATTTGCTATTCCTTTCATTGTTGCTCTACTTCTGTGTGACATTTTGGTGAAATCCTAATACAAAACAAATAACTCAATTAGGAAAAATACCAGTTTGAAGTAATTGACTGTACTCAGGACACCAATCCAGTCCATGTCAATTTCTATGTACAGGGCACTTGAGAGAAAAATGTATGTCCCTGATTTCAGCTAGTGTAACTTTGTGGTCTATTCGTCTTGGGAGTGGGAAATCAGGTGTTTCATAAGCTGATCAGGCAAACATTCTGCACCATACTTCATAAAAATGAGAAACCCCGGGGAGTAAAAGAGTTTGGAGGGTGCATTGGAGAGGGATATAGGTGTCCTTCAAAGGTTTGAAAATGAAAGGATTTGTCTTGATTTAAAAGATATAGTGTACAATAGGACTCAGCTGCGGGTAGGCTGTATAGCAAGGCAAATTGGTCTTCCATCCACAGAGGTGTTATTGGAGAGCGGTGTCCTGACTGTCCCAGAACACCATTGGGTGGAAGATTGGGAATGCATACTGACAAGGTGGTGTAGAATAGCTAATACTCAGATGTGGGGCAACTGGCTAAAGATTCATGTGGGTAGGACATGTGGTAATTTGTCGTTTTTTTAGCCATGTGTTCTGTATTTGGCTTGGTGCAGGGAAGAAGGAAATAATCTGGTAGGAAGGTCTGAAATTGAAGATGGGCCTCATGGGAAGAGGGAGTGGCAGCCTGGGTGGTTGAGGTGGTATGTGTTGAAATGAGCTTTGAAGACTAAGCAAGAGGGGGGTGCAGGGAGATTTAGCATTAGCAGGCGTATCTCTTCCCAGAGAGGAAGGAAGAGGTTCAAGAGGGCCAGAATGCAGAAAGGGAGAATAGAGAGAATAGACATGGCAAGGAAGATGGGCAGAGTACGTCGTGGGTTGACAGCAGGTACTAGGGAGTAGTACAGGACTTGAAGACACTCATTACAAGCGGGTCAGAATAATTCCAGTTATTTCCCTCCCTCATCATTACTTTAACAGGGGCCCAAATAATTTTGGAAGGGTGGATATAAAGGTGATTACAAGTTTATGGGGAATAAAATGCTTGAATCAGACATACCATCCTGATACCTGCATATTTGTGCCTAGTATTTCACTTTGAGGCTTCACTTGCATACAGTTGGTGAAATCTCTCGGGAAAGCACCATATAGCTGCAATACTCACAAAAAGACCCATAATCCCGATGCATTGGTAACTTCTTTTACTGGCCCCATCAGGATTATTATGTCACTTATAATAAGAGCTAAGTGGACTTGAATGGGTTGGAGAAGCATATGTGTATGCACATAAACACAAGAGGCGTCAACGTGTTAATTGTCAAGCTAGCAAGCTAGCAGTGAACTCTAAAAAGATTACGTAGTAAAAATCTGGTCCTAGTCTTGACTGCCTGGGTCTCACCTAACATGAGTTGAAGTAGGATTATATGGTTTTGCTTCAGTGTCTATTGCTGCTTTTCAATGGGAAAGGGGAAAACAGCAGCTCTGAGAGCCTTCCTCTGCTACTCTTCTGCAAATGGATGAGGAAGGAGACAAGAGACATGCAGTGTACATGATGATGCATGTGCACCTAGCAAGCGCTTCTGTTGTCTTTCAGTAAAGGGGAAATATGTGTCATGGAGGATGACTTGGCCTAGTCTGTGACTCTAAAACACTGATGAGGAGGGAGAGGAAAGTTCCCTTTCCTCCCCTCTAGCCCCAAATTCTCCAATTCAGCATATGTTTGATTGATGTCCAATGCTTCGTGCCATCCTCCAGATATCTTCAGCCCGTATTACAGGGCCGATTTACCAACATTTTCCTCTAAGTTTGCATCACAAAAGTAATACAAATCAACAAAAAACGTTTATTTGGAATTTACTTTCCGGAGAAACGTGTTTTGCCTGAAAGCGCTTTGCGTTACTTAGTACCAGGGGAGAGTTCCACGGGTGGTACATGTGCATCACTATGTGATCATTGACGCAAAGCCCCACCTACTTACAATAGTAAACGAGGTTTTACCCCAAAAAGTAGAACCTCTTTTAGATTGGCGTTAACTTGGAGTAATGCTTTTATTTCTATAAAGTTTTCCTCCTTTTCATGTACGCTGCACTTTATAGCATACATCCAAAATAGGACAAGTTTAAAAGCTTGTCTAGGCACAGAATTTTGTGCTGAAATTCTACTCTTCCAATACAAAGCCTATGCTAGACATTACATGGACCCTTTTGCACTATGGTGCAAGGCTGTATGTGTGTTGCTAGTCAGCCTTACTGTTCCCCAGCGCTAGTGAGAGAGCTGGATAGTGCCAAATCTTCGTAGATAGGGCACTTTCCCGCTCTCTCACTCTCACTCAACTTTGGTCGCTGCGCTGCATGACATCCTTGTAATAATGTAAGTGCAAGCAGGCAATGAGCTTGCCCACAGTATATACAATTGTGTGTATCAATTCCTAGGCAACAAATGTTGCCTAGGAATTGATACACACAATTAGGATTCCTAACTTTACCACTACTAAACTGAGAAAAAACCCTAACTTTAAGAACTTTTGGTATTCACAAAACGCATTTAGTAGTAGTAAAGTTAGGATTCCTAACTTTACTACTACTAAACGGAGAAAAATCCTAACTTTACAACTTTCGGTATTCACAAAAGACATTCAGTAGTAGGAAAGTTAGGAATCCTAACTTTACTACTACTTAACTGAGAAAAAATCCTAACTTTAAAACATTCAGTAGTCACAAAAGCCATTTAGTAGTAGTAAAGTTAGGAGTCCTAACTTTCCTACTACTAAATACTTTTGTGAATACCGAAAGTTGTAAAGTTAGGAATTTGCCCAGATTACATTTGTGAATCGGGACCTAGATTTTCAGTATATTCCACTGCAGTAATTATTTTAAAATATTGGCATTTCCATTTCAAGCACCAATACCTCTTCAACTCAAACTGTTGTGTCAACTTGTTGTTGATATTTGAATGCCTTCTCTTTACTTCACAGATACAAGTTTCTGTTTCCTGTAGTTGTGAAAAAAATATTTGAATTAGTAATTAGAGACAGTCACTGACTAGTCATGTGTTAGCATTTGATTTCAAACTTTTAAGTCTGAAATAAGTAACATTGGCAAAATATTATTTTTTTCAGGATAACTGCACTGTGTCTTTTTAGAGCGCATGCAGCCAGTGTACATAGAGAGGAAAATAGGGCAGGTACAGTCCTCGCCTGGCGTGCGAAACAGGGCACGGACATGCCACCCATCACAGCATTATGGGACAAGTCGGGTACCATTAAACAATCACAAGCAGATGCATCTTTCACGACTATTACACAGGCATCTATTGCGCCCGCCACAGTTATCACACCTGAGATTAACCCAATTCCTCCACTCCACTCCCTTACCCGGCATTCCACCGACAGACGGAAAGGCACTAGACGCAGCGATACCCTCCCCGGACGTCACTCATGCGGTCAGGGCGTTGGGATGCCGTAAAGCACTGGGAATGGATGGCTTTCCCCTCGAGTACTATACTGCTTTTTTGGGGCAGTTGTCGCCACGCCTCGTGACCATGTACGACGATGCATTGAAGAGAGGCGAACTTCCCAGCTCACTCAGGGAATCTACCCTGGTAACATTCCTCAAACCGAACAGAGATCCCACACTTCCGTCCTCATACAGGCCCATTACGTTACTTACCGCAGATTGTAAAATTCTAGGGAAAATATTAGCAGACCGCTACATCTAGGTCCTCCCGCAATTGATCCACCCAAACCAAAATGGCTTTCTTCCCAGACGCAACGTATCACAGAACATACGCAGACTCTTCCATATACAGGATAGAATAAGGAACACTTCCCACAAGCCGCATGCCTCATTTTAGATCTCGAAAAAGGCCTTCGATACCCTCACGTGACCCTATTTATTCACAACCCTCCGAAAGATAGGCGTTGGCCTGACCCTAATGGCATACACGGAACTTCTCTATAAGGGCCTTATCAATAGGGTGAAGAGAGGAAACTACTTTTCAGGCCCACTTGCGGTGGAGCGGGGAACAAGGCGGGGTGCCCCTTGTCCCCCCTGCTTTTCGCCTTAGCGGTGGAGCCTTTGGCCATTCGCTTGGGACAGGAGCGTGATGCCTGGGGTATCCCAATTGCGGGCACGGTTCACTGCGTATCGTTATATGCCGATGACCTATTGATCTATGTGCGGGATATCACAAGTGATCTTACACCAATATGGACAATACTACACACCTTCGCAGAGACCTCCGTACTTCAAGTTAATTGGGGAAAATCGACGATCTTTTCTCTCAGGCCTCACCTTGCTCCCTTGGAGATCATGATAGGGCACCAGACACTCGGCTGGAGTGCCACGGCAGCCCGATACCTAGGAGTGAGACAGTATCGCTCGCCCGAGGACCTCTACAAGGGAAACCACCGCAAAATATTAGCAGGCCTTCGAGCAGCAGTGGCTTTCTGGAAGACTCTTCCCTTGGCTCCCATAGGGCGCGTAGCCTTAGCAAAGATGATAATGGTGCCCAGGCTGCTCTAAGCCCTCACCAATCTCCCGGTGATACCACCTTGCTCCTTTTTTCAAGAACAAGACACATTACTTACAACGTTGATAGGGGGGGTGGTAGACATAGAACAGCCATATGAACCCTCTACTTGCCTATAACACAGGGGGGTCTGGGGGCCCCCTCCTTTGAGGCCTATTTTTTGGCGGCTCAGATTCAGTGGCTCTTACATTGGACGGCAGAACGCCACTTAGAGGAGACATTTACTAACGACGGTCGGATATCTCTCCCGGCCATCCGGAGACTGCTGCTGTCGGGAACCAAGCCAACAAGTACACAATCCTTACAAGTGTCGATTGCCCGCAAATGCATGATGCATATACACCGAATGTCGGAGGGTAGACCCCTATACTCCCCGTCGCTCCCATTAGTGGGACTCCCACAGAAGGAGAACTATTACACGTCCGGATTAGATAGAGGATCTGTTTGAGGACAGGCAACTGAAAACTTATGCCTAAATGCGGGATAGCTATGATCTTCCCCCGCGGCAATTCCTGGTGCACAGACGGCTAGTGGACAGCGCACGGCAATGTTGGGTTCTTACTGAGGGGGAACCGCCGACGCACCCAGTGTTACATACAATCCTCCGTATGGGCAGAGGCAGACACTTAGTTACCTGGCACTATAAAGCAATAAGGGAACTGATCACAGCCCTTCTACAGGTCCTACTCCAGAAATGGGGAGACAAGATAAGTCGCATGCTCAATGACCAAGAATGGGAAAAAGCCTTAGAGTACCCAAAGAAAGTCTTGCGTAACACATGATTCAAAAACATACAATTCAATGTTCTACACGGCGCATACTTAACAACGCATAAGCTCCAGCGATTTTGCCCGGACACACATTTCACGTTCCCGAGATACCAAACACCTGAAGCAAACTTCAACACATGTTCTGGGACTGTTCCGTGCTTCAGCCCTATTGGGGCAGAATACATCGAGTTCTAGAGGCGACGGTCCACCTCACGCACATTACTTCATGGGAGGCATGTGCCTTAGGGGTCTTCCGCAGGCGGAAGACAGAAAAGGTGCAGTGCAAATTTGCGTCCTTAGCCATACTCCTGGCAAAACGAGGGATAGCCACGTACTGGAGGGCACCGGTGGGACCCCCAGAGGCAGCCTAGATCGAGGGGGGGGGGGTAAAAAAATGGGGAGCAGTGAAAAAGGCCATATTGAGAGACGAGGGGGTGAGGGGGGAGTCGTAAACATCCCATCTCTATGAATGGGCACAACTCCTGTTTCAGTTCACGCAAGAGACAACACAGGACGATTCGCCCAGGGACACACCAGCCCAGTTCCAAACCCCACCCCTGTCCCCGATAGCATCAGCACATACCAAGGCGCAATAGCTGCACCAAATGAAAGACAGGTTATGCATTGGGAAACCATTAGACCAACACCCTGACTACGGCTGGGAAATACAGCTCCCCTGAAGATCTCCCTATCCTCCTGACTCAGACGCCGTAGACACCTCGCGGACGTACTGATCCCTACAGCATAGCAAATACATATCATGCCATACCTTTTTCTGTAATCTCCCCAGATCCCTACTAACCGCCCCCCCCACCCTACCCACAGTTCACTGTTACATGTTCACCCTTTTGCACCGGAGAGTAGGTGCTCACGCATTGGGAGCACACATATGGGTATTAAGCAATAAGGGACACCAGGATATAGTGGGGAGCCTACACATCAACCCGCACCCTTGCAGATACTCACTCATTCAGGCACCCGGCGTCGGCCAGCCCACTACATCCCGAACTAGATTGTTAGAAGAGTAATACCTAGGTATAATGTGATGTTTTTTGCTTGTCATGTGTACTGTATAATGGGATGGATGTTACATAATGTATCAATATCATCTTACTGCCTGTGGGTGCCTGACGCAATGTCTAACCTTGCAAATACTTAATGCTGTACCATGGAAAATAAAACACTCAATAAAAAAAAATCTAAACAAAAAAACTGCACCGTGTCTTCATCCAATTCATTTCCACAGGATGTTTGGCTAAGGTCACTTAGGTAAATCAGAGTGATTTCTTTATCATCTATGTTACTGTATTTTACTGCAGTGATCCGACACACCAACAGCTCAGTGCAGAAGTACCACCCAAATTTTTGGATTGATGGACAATACCTCTGCTGTGGTCAGACATCGAAGAATGCCATCGGGTGCCAGCTCTTGTCGAGCAGCAATGGAAGTAGGTCCAATTCTACAGATTTACTTTTCATTTCAAATATTTGTCTCTTTTCCTTCCAGTTTGATATCTTCAAAAATGTTGCAACTTCTCTTTTAAGTTTCTTCCTGTTCTTCCTTACTTCTGCCTCACTGCCTTTCATCTTCTCTTACACACCTCTAATTTGCAATCATTTTCATGTACATCAGCCTTCTCTCTTCATTACCTTACTTGTTTATTATCCTCTGATTACATACTATGTGTTCATATGTAAACTATGCCACTGTAATTGTTGGTTCTATAATGTGACCAGGCACAATGCCTTCATTACTTCCTTACAATCCACAGCACAATGCTATTTCACCTGTATTCCAAACCATGTTTATTTGCTCTTTCATATACTTTTCATAAAGATCAACATTCCTTTGCAAATAGACTGAAGGCCAGTGATTGAAGAGCATAAATAAAAGTAGGGACAATGTTATTCTGAGTACAATGGGGGTGGGGTCAGTGATGTGAGGGCGGGTCAGAGACAGCTATAAGGAGCAAAACATTCTGTAACGATTTTGTTAGCCTTTCTAGAACAGGTAATTGCATATAAAATATAAAGCACACACCTTAAATAAAAAGTAAATGCAACTTAAATATATCTGTGAGAAATGTATTTTTGTGATTGGAAAGCCTGGCTGGTTAGTACAATCCCTTTAGCTGTCTATGAGTTTAACAGGGTGGTTTGATTTGAATCCTGGTGGGTTCACTGGGAACCAGTGACTTGTATTTATAGTGCTGAGAGATCCAAGCCTGTGACAGAAGGAAAGGTTTCATACAGTAGAGCCTGTCGTAAAGCGTGCAAAAACATTATGCTTAATTGTTTACAGTCCTTTCCAAAGTTATGTTTTTAGTTATATGCCTGCTGTGGCTAGTACAGGTTTCTGTTAAAATTAAAAATTCCAGGTTCTAGAATAAACAATTGCACACATTTACATTCCTTTCAGGTAGTAGGGACCCTGGAGAGAAGGTCTGCGGCACGGGGGGGGGGGGGGGGGGGGGGGAGCCTTTCAAGGGTCCCCGACCCGTCAGGGGGCACACATTTGGACTAAGACCAATGAATATCTGTGACATATGGGTGACTCAGGGGCCCATCTTCACGTTCTGCACGGGGAGTGAGCTTCATTTTGCTTTACTCCACTAATAATAACAGACTTTGTAAGATTTTTAGTCTTTATTTTTGTTCTGCGCTACATGAGGCCAAGAAATTCCCTATCATAAGTAACATTTGTTTTAGATAATTGTATCTGGTTTAGAGTCTACTATGCAAAATGAAGCAACAAGGTAGGATGGTTTTTGTAAAGACTAGAGGTAAATTGGGTTAAATCTGATTAATGTAGCATGAGATACGTCTTTGTGCATTCTGCTGAAAAAGTGACCTTCTCTAATGGTGCTAACGTGAAATTTTAAAAGGTAAGGTGGAAGATAGCTAACTTCATCAAAGAGGCACTAAAACTAAGAAAGCTAAAAAGAAGTCACTTTGAGACATCCTTAGGCCTTTGTGTTTTTTCTTTCTCTCTTCTTGCTTATTAATGCTCTTTTTTTAGTTCTCACCAAAAGACAGCTGCAGCTGTCTGCCTGAGACCTCATGTTACCAATACTGTACAACCTACATACATCCGTTATAGAGTTTTTTAAACCCTTTGGTGCAGATGTATAGACTCAAGCCCACTTACCACATAGAACCAGGAACGCGGGTGGAGTGTTACCCACGAACCACCTAAACATTAAACGAGGATGGTGCTTTCTAGGTAACGATCTGTCCTGTGAGACTTCGCTGGATTATTGATGTTAGTAAGTCTCAAACCTCTTCACCATGAATAGACACACTCAAGAATGCACAATAAGGATATATTTCAATATTTTATTAAAGTCATTGTCGTACCGTAGGGCATAAAAAGTGCATAGTTGTAACTATAAAAAAAATGAACAAACTGTAATGAAAACCATCAATAAATAGTATGTTAAAAGGAATTGCAACATTGTAACTGTGGTTCAAAATTCAGACTTTTCTTGCACGAAAAGAAGCGGTCTATCTCTATCCTTCAACCTATTCTTTCTTGGCTCTAACTAAGCCCTCTTAGCACCAAAGGGCCTGGGCAAGTTTCTACAGTGGTGTAAGAAATGTAATTATAATTTGGGCATTTTATGAAGCCTGCGCAAGTAAAAGGCCCATAATTGTCTCCTTACTGTGAGCCAAGTACTCCATTTTAGCACTTCATCTTCATCTTGATCCCAGGATATAGCAGCAGAGCAGTTTCAAGGCCTGCAAAGGGGAGGTGGTGTGGGCTTTTTCTTTGAAAATGAAAACGTATATTTATTACATGCACACCACTAAAAACTATGCATTAATTTACAAATATATTTAGCTTAAGTAGATGGAAAATACCCTGGGTGACATTCTGAGATCACGTTTAGTCCCTAGTGGGTCATGACCCCAAAATCACAATACACCCCCACCTATACCAGACAGAACATCACAATATAGAGCATTGTCATTTCAAATAAAACAGGTCTTTAGGCTTTGTCCAGGGGTAACCATATCAATATATAAGGCAAACCTATTGGATTTGCCAAGGAGTAACCTCATATACAAAGCAAGCCTATTGGCTTTGTCAAAGAGTAACCACACGTTAGGATTCAACATTAAAAGTAGTTGAAGCCAATTACATATTTGACATCCTCAAGAAGATGTGTTTTGGATGCAGTTTCCTGAAATGGATTGGCCTGCTCTACAGAGATAGGATTGCTAAAGTAAATTCAGGAGGGATACTGTCATGTAGTTAGAAAGTGGAGCAAGGAACTAAGCACGGAGGCCTCTGTCACCCTGCTCTTTGCAATAGCGATGGAACTTTTAGTGATCCAACCTCGCAACGCAATGCAACCTTGGGCAATGCAGGGGGGCAGGGTGGACCATGTGGTATCCCTATATGCAGATGATGCTCTGGTATAGTTGGTCCAACCTTGGGAATCAGTGCCTCATTTGCTGCGAGAGTTAGAGGAGTTTGCAACAATATCGGGCCTAGGTATAAATAGGCAAGAGTCTACTGTTACCTTTAGCTGGCCTTAGGGAAACTGCACAGCAGGATCTAACTGACCTGTGCTTTAAATGGGAGCAAACCAAGTTTCGCTGCTTGGCCATGTGGGTGTCACACACTGTGGAGCTGCAGTATGAATGCAAACTGGGCAGAGCATTAATGGGATTGGAGTCATCTGTGTGGTTCTGGAATGAACACCCTCACGCTGTCTGTCACGGGAAGAGTGCCACTGGAAAAAAGTGTATTGTGCCTCATTGCCTATACCCGCTACAAAATTCCATATACCCTGTGTACATTCCAGTATTCTTGGAGATCGATAAATTATTGATCGGGCTAATCTGAGCAGAAAAATGGAACAAAGTGCACATAGAAGTCCTGAAATTAGACAAAGAATGGGGAGCACTGGGTTTACCAGACTTGGAACTTTGCTATATGGCCCTGCAGCTGCAGCACGCCTAAGGGTGGTGCACGGAGGGCCTAAATTGAGACACTAGGTGCCTAGGAGAGGCTGTTCCAGGCAAAATGTTACCATTCTACTTAATGAGGACGAACATCAACTACCAGGCATGCCACGCGCAATAAAGCAAGCGGCTGCTGCATTGGACACATTAGTTTAAAGGGTATTTGTTAGACCTGGCTCATTGGCGTGAGTCTCCCTTCCATTTTGACCGATTGCCTCCTTTGTTTTGATATGTTTTTGCTGGATTTATGCTTTGGGCACTGTGCCACTGCTAATCAGTGACACAGTGCAAGTGCTCCCCATGTTAAATTAATGTACTGATTGGTCATTCCATGATTGGGTTATTTGATTTACCTATCAGCCCTTAGTATAGTGCACCATGTGTGCCCAGGGCTTGTAAATCAAATGCTGCTGGTGGGCTTGCAGCACTGGGTGTGCCACCCACAGAAGCAGCTTGTAAAGTGTGTCTCAGGCCTGCCATTGCAAGGCCTCTGTGTAGTCTAGCACTGCCATGTCGACTTGGCCAAGTGCACTCACTTGTCAGTACTGAAACCTTCCCTTTGCTTCATATTAGACACCCCTATGGTAGGCCCAAGGGCAGGGTGCATTGTAAGTATAAGGTAGGACATGCTCTGAGTGTAGCATGTTCTAATAGTGAATTACAGCCATTTTAGTTTTTCACTACTGAAGGCTACCTGTTCTCATAGGCCAGAATGAGCAGCTAGATTATTATATGCTTATAATCCTAACTGACTCAGGGAACATGGTAGAAATTCGAATTTAGTATGCCTGAACTCAGAATAATAAAATACATCTTTTAGTAAAGTTTATTTTAATATTCTGTGTTTGCAAATACCACTTTTAGAAAGCAGGTATTTGCTTGCCTAACCATTTGATCCTGCCTCTGCTGGGTTGTGTATTCCTTGTCTGGGTTTGTGAGTGACAGGCCTGGGGGATTCCGGGAGACAGGCTGGGGAAGCCCAGTGGTGAATAGAGAGATCTGCATCTAGATGGGAGGGAGGAGTTACACCTGGGACCTGAATATGGCTGGATCTTCGCTCTACAATGCTGGCTCCACCTCCTGTGACTTGTCTGATGTCTCTGCCCTGCACTGTGAAAGGAGAGGAGGAATCATGTCAACAGAGTGCTCCAGAGCTGTATCTTCCCTCCCCTGTGCTGGCTCCACCTCCTGTGAGGCAGCTGATGTCTCTGCCCTGCACAGTGAAAGGTAGAAGAGAGTCATGTAAACAAAGTGCTCAGGAACTGGTTTGGACTAGGCAGAGGCCTCTCTGCCTTCAGAGAACAAAGGATTTTGGGATATAAATATTGGGATCCTGATCCCAAGAAATTAGATTACTTCTGAAACAAGAAACCTTTCTGCCAAGGAGAAGAACCAAGGAAGCTGCAGGAGTTTGGACTGCCCCTCTGCCAGTGTCCTGTTTGCTGGGTTGGCCTGCAGTGGTTGCTTCATTGCCAAGGAAAAGGAGAAGGAACTTTATAAGGACTTTCCTCTACAGAATATTCTCCAAGGGCTTGAACTGTGCTTGCCTCCTGATGAAGTCTCAGGGCCAAAAGACTTCACCTCCAGCTCCCTCCTGAATTTCCTTGCTGGGAATTCGGACTCCAGTCACTTGCATGCCGCTTGGAGCGCGACGCATCCAGAAGAAGCGTGTCGCCACCGCAGCTGAAATCATCGCAACGCCGGAGAATTGAGCCTTCGCCGCATCTCCCTGGAAGCGTGTGTTCATCGAAGCTGAATGCTGTTGCATCGCCGGAGAAGCGTGACAACATCGAGAGAGTCGCCATCGCATCACCGGAGAAGCGCGTCGCAGGGCCTGTCGCGGCTCCAAAGTACAGAGTCGTTGCAAGGTTGCCAGGACGTCACTGCATCGTCAACGCATTGCCGCATCAAGGGCGCCATCTTCTCGCATCGCAACCGGATCATCGCATTGCATCAAGGCTCCATCTTGCGCACTGCAACGGGCCCGCAAGCCGAGAATCTTCGCATCACCTTTGCTCCGGTAAGGCTCACAACGAGTCCCCTACTCTGCGCAAGCATTGAGGAAGGACGCAACCGTTCCCCCGGATCACGGAACCGACGCATCTCCCCTTTTGCAAGCCTTTTGTTTACTTTGCGTTACGCATCCAAGTACTTTATTGAGAACTTTGTCGCATTTACCAACAACTTGAATTAAGAGACTCTAATCATCTTTTAAGTCATCTTAAGTGTAGTATTCTGGATTTTTGTCATTTGTGGTCTTGTGTTTAAGTCTATATAAAGAATACTTATTTTTATAAAACCTGTGTTGTGTCCATCTGTAGTGTTATCACTGTATTACTATGTATATTCACAAATGCTTAACACACTGCCCCTGAGATAAGCCTGTCTGCTAGTGCCAAGCTACCAAGGGGGTGAGCAGGGGTTATTAAGGAGCGTAATCCCCTTATCCTGACTGAGAAGTAAGGGTCCCTATTTGGACAAAGGTGATAACCATTGCCAACTAGAGGCCCCCAGATCTAACAGTATTGAAGAAGCCACCTTTATGCAGTTCCATACCAATTGAGTGGTTGTAACCGTTCTGCGGCATACGGGTACTCAATGTCTTTGCATAGGTGGATAGAGAGAGGGTGCCCCACAATGGGGGACTTTTGCCCGGCTGATAAATTTATAACATGTGACGAGATGCCATCGAACTTGGCGCTGGACAGTTCCTACAATTTGCCAATTTGGCACACACTATTGGGTAGATCTGGTCTGACTTCCCAAACACACTGGCAGTCTTCACAACCTAAGAGATACTGATGGAGGGAGATAGGGCAGGAAACAAGTATTGCAACTCTACAGAGCACTGAATCAGGACAGACCACTGTTTACAAATAAACTTGTATGCTGAGAGGCACAAGGAGCACTTTTAGATCCAACATACAAGCTCCCAAGAGGTATATGTAAACATGAGGCATATGCAGTTCCTTTTGGGGTAAGTGGGAAAGAAGAACACAGGTTATTAATAGGGAACTGAGCAAGCAGATATGAGGGATCCAATTGATCAGAAGCAAGAGCCCTCACATACCTTGAAGGGTGTCATTCTTCATCATCGGGCAGCTCCTCGGTAGGCCGGCGCTGCAATGCCCAACGGGCACCTTGAGGGTGCTCTTTGCCGGAGGGAGCTATGCAGCCGATGTGAAGTGGAGGTAGAGGTGTTCTATGTGTACATTGGCGTAAAGTGATCAAAAATACCTAAAAGCTATCTTGGAGAGTTTTAATGTGAAGGTCCTCTTGTTACAAATAAAATCAGTAAGTGGCTGAGTATGGGTGCAATAATCCAAAACAGCTCATAAGGTGGTGTGCATATTAGTCTACATGTTTCTTGCCAGAGTTGTTGCTATCGATCCAGGCAATCCATCAGGACCAAGGAATCTAATTTACGAGTGATTGAGAAAGTGAATGTGCTAATTATGCAAAAATACCCACTCACGTAAAAATCTATAAACTTCTATAAGTAGGGTATACATGCAGATGTCTAAAAACCAGCCAAGGGAAAGAAAAAGCAAAGGCGAGAATTAATTAACAACAAATGAGGGTATATTGACTGTCATAACCATGTCAAGAAATTATAATGCATTAGGCTCTCATGCTTCAATGCATGCCAAAGCCGAAATCATGCCTGTTGTTGAAAGTGCAACATGACAAGAAAAATAGACAGACGCACAAGTAGGTGCCCACTAGTGAAGTGACGCATTACATCTCTTACAAATTACGTTAAGGTAATCCAAACTTGGTCAAGTTAAAATGACCATGGTTGTCGCAATGGTGTTGGAGCTTACCCATAATCCGTAAGTTATTGGCAGAGTCCACTGTAGCTGCTGAATGAAAACTGACGGAAAGGCATGGATTAAGACCTCTTTTAACACAGCTGGCTGAGCAAGTGGGAAAACAATAAAACAAAGACCAGGGAAAAAATAACAAAGCAAGCCACAGTAATTACAGTGTCCAGCGAGTTTTTTAAGCGGCAGCCTACACCTCTCTGCCACCCTGGAGGTCAGTGAGGGACATGAGAGGACGGTATTTGTCCCAGACTGAGCAGCCTTCATTACTCACAGCAGGAGCCTGGTTGCATGAGCAAGTGTGGAAGGCTGACCTGTACTAGTGCTGAGGAGAGAATCTGTCGCCATATTGGGGTGGTCTGGTCCTGTTAATGTTACCTCAGAAATCAAGATAATAGTCGCTCAAGGTTGGGGAGGTTCAGCAGTGCCAACAGTGTGCAATGTGGAAGCTGAGGTCAAGGTCACCCGCGAGGCTCAGCCGTGGAACTAGAGTGAGGAAAGTGTCCTTCCCGGCCTGCTTTAAGGCAGGGAGTGGCTGCCATCTTGAGGGAAGTCTGGGCTTCCATACTATATGGGTACTAGTTGCACTGGTTAGAGGCGGCAGACCCGAGAGCAGAGGACGGCCCGGGACCAGGGTTCGATTCCCGGCGCGGCAGGTTTCTGGACCAGGGTCAGCGGACTCGATAATTCTCTCGCCTCGGTGCCCACTCTGATCAGCGATCACACTCGGCAACTCTGGGCATTAGCTTGCCTCATCTTCACTAACGGCCCCACCAGACCGCCGGGGATGCCTGGTCTCACCCTGGAGATACCCATTAAGGGACCATCTCTCAGGGAAGCCAGGAAGGGTTTCGCAGCGGTCGAAGCGCCTTGGGACCCTACGGGTAAGTAGTGCGCTATATAAATGCCAATACAAATGTGCCATAGTGTGTGCTTAAACTGCAAATTCACAGGAAAGCCAAGTGTAAATTAGACTTACAAAAATATGGAAAGTCCAAGGGGCATCTGTACAATGGCTATCACATCAAAGGACAATGATGCTGGTGAGACGACCAGGATTTTCGCGTCACACTATAATCTGCATTGGAGGAATACACATAATGCTCAGTATGCGTCTGAGGCAAGAAGGTAATAGAAAGCCCTAGTCGGGGTAGCTCGTATTGTCAAAAGCAGGAAAATCCCAGGAAATTATAACTGAGAGACTACAATGTGATCTCTTATGGAAAGAAGTAATGCAGTTACTTGCATTCGTGTGGTTTTTTAATAGCCACCTATGGGTATCATCAATAATTATTTATTTTGTAGATATAGTTAGATCACAGATTCCACATGAACCACAGGAATAATGCCCAGTGATGGGGGCATATGCCAAAGGGAAGGCTGTGTGGATCTTGGGGCCCTCAGTGGTCCAGTGGGTACATTCATGTCTTTGATGTTACTAGTGAAACATGGAGTCGGGAGTTCAAATGTGCCTATGTGCAAGATGGACCAATACTTACATATTATCTTTTGGATCCTGTTTGAATTGGTGTGAAAGTGGTGACACAGGTGATGGTGTTCTCCTGTGTGGGTGTGTGGGGCTCCAATAGCACTGCCATGTTGTTATTTCTGGCCCTCTTCTGTGCCAGGTTAATGGAGTGTGGTGGGTAATGTCATGCTTTCAGGTTGGAAATCAATTGTTCCACCGATGGAAATATTCTGCCGTTGTGCTGCAGTTGCGATGCAGTCGCAGGTGTTGCTGGAGTTTGAAATCCTTTAACAAATAGAAGATAAAAGGCGTTTTGTAAAACAGGAACCGTTTGTTTAATTAAACATTAAGGCCTGTAGACCAGTTTCTTTGGCAATTAACCAAAAAGTAAATCCAGTACTGGCGATTGTTGTGTTAGCTCTGTAGACCAGTTACAGGCACGAGGTGTGAGGACTATCTCAATTTTCAATCGGTATATGTCCTTCATTTATGCAAAACACAACAGGTTATAAAAGTTTCCAGCTTACCATATTTGGTGAGAAATGTTGGTTGCTGCCTTTTGAATCCTAAATTAAAGGTCTAATGGTTACTATAGGTAGGTCTAGAACTTGCTTGGATACAGTGTGGCAAGTGGATAACGTGTCTAGATGTCCAACATAGGAAGCATGTGATCATTAAGTGTGCTAGTTCCTGATTTGCCATGCGTTCCTAACTCATGTGGCATCTGACTTTTTGTGGTGTTTTTAGGAGCACACTTGCCTCTTCTGGCCATGTGTGTTTTATTGGGACAATCTACCCTGACAATTGTAACATCGCTGCACCTATCTGTGGATTGATCAAGGGTTTCCTGCCCGAGTGTTTGCCTGCCAGCTATGGACCCTCCCACTTGTGGCCTATCAATCAGTAATCCCGGGCCTAGGTCTCAGGGCATGCTTTACTGCATATTTGCGAGTCAAGGTTGATGTGGAGTTCAGAACGAGTGATTCTATTAATAAGGACAAGATTCCTTTTTATTGATGAACACATTGATTTCCATATTAACACAGGAACTCACCATGGGGAAGCTTGTCCATCAAAGATTGAGGGTGATGACTGTCATATAGTAACAGGCTGTTTCAGTCTGATTACTTCTTGTAAATAGTGAACCACAGTATCCTTTTGGTAATGGTGATGCAAAGGTCAAAGAAAGGGAGACCCTTAGCAGAGATATTTTGAGTAAATCTCAGTAAGGGGTTGAGAGTGTTAATCCAGTCACAAAAAATTACAAGTCTCCATATCTCCCTGCCAGAAGATCAGTATATCATCGATGTATGGGGGGGCGCTAGAGGGCGCACTGCGGAATGGCTGGCTAGCTTGTCAGCTCCGCCGGACGGTCGCGCGCCTAGCGGCCCTTAACCCCTTGAAACCCCACGAAAAAATGCGGCGATTGTAAATATGGGCATCGGAAGGTGAGGCCGACATCCCACGTTAATACTGAGAGGCATTTTGTGCGGGGAAAGGAAGATCCAGCCCGAAACTCGGACTCCAGGCTGCAGCATCGCCAAAATGGCCGCTCCGGACACCTGGCGGATCGGCGCTTACCAAGGCTCCTGATGCAGCGAGACAACGGAGCACACCCGGCGCCACTTGGTAAGTGGCCATTGACCACCAGCGCGACAATTGCGAGGCTCGAGTAAGCCCCCAAGACACAGCGCCGCAACAGATAGGCGTGCGTTCCACCGCGGACAAGATGGCGGCGCCCGTGAAACGCACCAGGCTGGAGGCGGCGGCGGACGTTCCCGCCGGTCGAATTCCCCCCATAATCTGCCTGTGAAGATCGCACATATAAACCGGCAGCAGAGGGAGGTTCCCGGCGCTTACCAGTGTGCGTGCCTCGCATCGGCCAACACTCAGGGCGCTGACAGCAGGACAACGCAGGGGGCCGACAGTGTGTCAGCCACGGAGGTTAGCAGACAGACCAGCTAACATACGAAGGCGCCTGTACTCTGAACGCAGAAACGCATAGGCATCGGCATAGCGCCGGCTCCACCACCAACACGGGGACTGCCCCCCCCCACAGCGGGATGTGTGACTGTGCAATACTGCCCTTGTAGTGCCTCAACGGCCCAGACAACGACACCGCCTACCGTGCATGACGGAGCTGACTTGGTTGGGCGCCAACTTGCATCCAGGCGCTAGGTAGCCAATAGATGACCACCCGAACGGCCAGGGGGGGTGCTGCAGTGACAGTGCCTCGTGCCATCTCCACAGCCAGCGCAACATCGGGCAGCAGCCCAAAATCAGCAGAGCTACACCCGTCCAAACAGCACCCTGAAATGGGGAAACCTGACCGGAATCAAACTAAGCTCCAGTTTGAAAAGCGGAACCAGGGTAAGAATAACGCAACTGACCCGGAGGTGGAAGGAGGCCGGGACTCAACAGAGGGTGCAGGCATGGAGTCAGTTCTAAGGGCGATACAGCAAAGTTTGCAGGAAATGCACGGAAAACTCGACAACGTGGTACAAAGGGTCGACAACATGGCGGCGAAAATCGAACAACACGACGGACGCCTCACGGAGGCAGAGCAGCGGATCTCGAGGCTGGAAGATGACCAGAAAACCACGACCAAGACCTGTGATGGCCTGGAAAAAACAGTGGAACACCTACGAGCGAGGGTTGAGGACCAGGAAGCCAGGTCCAGGCGAAACAACGTACGGATTTCGGGCCTGCCGGAATCCACAAACACAGGGAAGATGGAGACTTATGTAGAAACCCTGCTGAAAGAAATCTTTGGAGCCGACAAACTATCTTCAGTGTTCCTGGTAGAACGCGCGCATCGATCACTGGCGCCTGTGCCAAAACCCGGAGCTACCCCGTGCATGATCATTGCCCGCATGCTAAATTACAGGGACAGAGACACGGTCTTAAGGCTGGCACGGGAGATGGGGAACATAACGCACCAGGGGAACACGCTAGAGTTTTACCCAGACCACACTATGGCGGTGCAACAAGCTAGGAAGGAATTCGCTCCTGTCAAGAAGAAGCTCAGAGAACTTGGCCTGGAATACGCCATGCTATATCCGGCGAAACTCAAAGTCATCACCGGCGGGAAACCTGTCATACTACAAACGGTGCAGGCGGCACAGGAATATATCAAGCAACAAGGCAAGAGGAGAAAACAGCACGACAGAAATGAACCAACCAGTGACGTGGAATGAGCGAGAAAGAACACTAACCAGCAAGACGGAATTACGGAATTCGCCAATGAGTTGCGGCTAACGAAAAACATTTTGGCCTGCGGACAATCACATGGACCATATTGGCCGCAATGGTGGCGACGGCTGTACGGGACTGGCGCTTACGGACATAATGTAAGTAGGGCCCCTGTGGCTGAATTCCGTGGAAGTGTAACTTCAGTTGTGAGTATGCGAAACGATGTTATAATCATGGAGGGACGGGGTGGCCGGCTACTAGAATGTGGGGCGGCGGGCAGGTAGCCATGACCATGACCGGCCCGGTGGCACGACTGATCTATGAGCAGGGGACGTTACACATGTTACATGGCGTAGCCCACGTGTGCACTGGAACTAGAGACGTGGGGGAGTCTGGAGTAATTGAGATATATCACTGCAGAGATGCTAACTATGTTTAGTGGGTGACAAGGGGTTGGGGGATGTCACAATCAAGCTATACTCTAAAACACACACTTGCGACTGTCCACATCCACTATGTGGGTGGAGATGTGTGAACCTGGTGACACCCCCAGGCGGGTGTACCCCGTACTTTGTTGGACACAGAAGTTACTGTTAAAGTTAAAGTTGACTCAGGGATGGCTTTGGCAAAGTTTGGGCGCTAAAGTGGGTGGGGGGAGGGTGGGGGGATCAGAATCTAACCGACTGCAACCTCTGTATCTGAGAAGCATGGCGAACTCCTTGGGTCTGTGCTGGCATGTACATAATGTTTGCAATCAGCGAAAGACGTTGTCAATGATACAAGATGTACACTATGGCACCATACACGCAGGGTATAACAAGCAGATTGGCCATCTGCAGTGTACAAATCATCACCAAATACATGCTCATGTCACGTAGTAACACGCTGAAAATTCTAACGTGGAATGTAAGGGGCCTAGGAAACCCAAAGAAGATCCGGCGACTATTTGCATATTTTGATAGATTGCGAATTAACATTGTTTTCTTGCAGGAAACGCACTTAGACCGAGACAGCACCTCCACACTGGGGGATAGATGGGCTGAGACAGTGGTTCACTCTAGCTACTCCACATATTCGAGAGGTGTGAGCATATTAATCAGGAAGGGTACGGGCTTTGAAGTCACAGATGTGCACAGAGACACAGACGGGCGAAGCATAATGCTAGCAGGCAGACTTAGACGACAGCAGATTTTATTGGTGAACACATATGGCCCAAATATGGATGACCCGGGGTTTTTTAGCAAGGTCTGGCACAACATCGCAAACATGCAGGCACCTCATGTATTGTGGGGAGGGGATTTTAATGTAACATTGCAGGACACTCTAGACAGAGCAGCACACACTCTAGAACAACATGGTAATGCCAGGGCTATGGTGAAAGACGTGATGGAGGATCTACGTTTGGTAGATCTCTGGCGGGTTCGCAACCCAGGGGTGGCAACAGCGACGCACATAAACGCAGCAAACAACAGTTGGTCCAGGATAGACTACTGGCTGGGCACACAAGAAGTACTCACATGGGTTGTGGATACTGCACACTTACCACGTACACTGTCAGACCACAGTCCGGTACTTTTGGAAGTAGATATCCCACACTACGACCCACCACCCTTCACCTGGCGATTTAACGCAGCCTCATTGAAAGACCCACTGTACGCCTCCACTATACATAAGGCGATAGGGGACTACTTTGATCTTAACGGCCCAACCACGGAAGACCCAGGTCTGCTGTGGGAGGCCTTCAAGGCTACCATCCGGGGAGTCTGCCTCAGTACGGCCTCGGGCATCCTAAAGGATATCAGACACCAATTGCACACAAGGGAACAAGCCATTCAAGCGCTAGAACAATCCTATACACAGACGGGAGACACCAAACTCTTGGGGGATATCCAGTCACTATTGACGGAACATGCTAAATTTGCAACGGACGAGCTGAACTATGTCACTAAACGAGCCACTGAGAGGAGGTATGGAGAGGGAGGTAGACCTGGCAGGGAGCTGGCCGCAAAGATATGCGCAGGCAAAACACCGCATACTGTCACATCCATAACCACTAGCACCGGGGAGATGGTCACGGACACCAAGGGTATACTGCGAGCATTCATGGACACATATGGCACACTATACGAGGCGCACCCCTCGCCGTCACAACCTGACTTACTGAAATACATGGAAGATATTGAAATGGCGTGGTTAGCAGATAGACATAGGAAATACCTAGAACGCCCCATAACTATAGAGGAAGTCACGGACACCATCAGGCGCCTACCCAACAACAAAGCACCGGGTCCGGATGGCTTTGTAGCGGAATTTTATAAGGCATACGCGGACCTCCTTGCGCCGCACTTAGTACGGATGTACGGGATGGCACATGAGGCCCAGAAACTGCCAGCTTCACTAAGGGAAGCCCTGCTCATCACGCTACTAAAACCGGGCAAAGACGCTAATGAATGCGATTCCTACCGTCCTTTATCTTTGTTAAATGTGGATACCAAAATCATAGCTAGTCTGCTGGCGGACAGGCTAAAGCCACTTATGCCACTGTTAATTAGACCCGACCAGTCAGGATTCATTCCAGACAGGGCCACCACACACAACACCCGGACACTGTTCGCATTGGCACATTATCTGGCTCCGGAAACGAAGGCTGTGGCAGTGCTCCTAGATGCTGCTAAAGCATTCGACACAATAGGCTGGCCCTTCATACACGCGGTGCTGGTGCGCATGGGATTCCCCTGGATATTTCGAGGGTGGATAGCGATGCTCTACACAGACTTGAAAGCACGCATCAGAGTGAACCGATACATATCAGAACCCATACAAATCTGCAGAGGTACTAGACAGGGGTGCCCGCTCTCACCGATGCTTTTCGCTTTAGTGCTGGAGCCTCTAGCCTGCAAAATCCGACAACATTATCACCACTCAGCGATTCAAATGCCCTCCCGACCCATACACATCTCACTGTACGCAGATGACATGGTGTTGTATGTTAAACACCCGGAACAACACCTAAATCCCCTACTGAGGGAATATATAAAATTTGGTCGCCAAGCAGGCTTACAGATAAACTGGGATAAGTCTCTGGTGCTGGCACTAACTGACAGCACGCAACCAACCAAACTAGACTATCCATTGGAGTGGCAAGAAGAACCCACTAAATATTTGGGTATATGGTTCCACAGAGACCCTGAGGTGGTCATTAGGACGAACTACGGGAGGGCGATTGCAACCCTGGAGGATAAAATAAAGAAATGGAACAGACTGCCACTTTCGTTGGCGGACAGGGCAGCGATAATAAAAATGGTGCTCTTGCCAAAATTTCTATATTCCCAACATCCCAATAAAACCCCCCGCCGCTGTCTTCCGCAATATCAAAACGCTAGTACTTAGTTTACTATGGGCGGGCAAGCAGGCACGGATGGACCTGCGCACCATGACATTGCCATATGCCGGGGGGGGTTCAAGGTACCAGACTTCTACCTGTATTACTTGTGCGCGCAGGCGCAATACGCACACTTTTGGTATCATGAAGTGCCCTTCCTGACTCATGTGGCCGTGGAGGCGGGCGACACTGATCCGATTCCATTGGCCAATGTACTCACGCACAAACGTACCAGACTACATGATCGGGATATTAACACAGTCAACGCGACCGCTGAGGCGTGGTGGCTAATAGGCAAGGAAGCAAGTTGCCTGCCACTGTACGCACCCGCACTCCCACTAGCTCATCACCCAGCCCTCTCGGTGACACAGGAAAGGGTTGGCATGGATCTGCTCCGGCAGGCCGGAATAGACACATTGGGGGACCTATACAAAGATGGAGAATTCCAGACGCTAGATAAATTACATGACATCACAAATCCATCTCCGCTGTTTAATTTTAACTTCTACAAGCTACAGAGAGCAATACGAGAACACTACCCAACATATCCAGAGGAGCCACCAACGCTGGTACCTCTACAGCTGCTCTTGACTACACCCAAAGCATCACACATGGTGTCCAAGCTGTATGCGAGTACACAAGGGGCGGTGGGAAACAACACACACAAGGCCAGGGACAGATGGAGTGCTGGGCTAGCAGAATCCCTGACAGAAGTAGAATGGGACTCCGCATGCATGCTTACGGGTATACTGACACCCAACGGGAATTTGAAAATTATACATTACAAGTACTTACATCAGGTCTACCACACCCCCCAGAGGCTACACAAGCATGGCTTGCGGGAAGATTCAAACTGCTGCCGGTGTAAACAAGCAGATGCTGACTTCATGCATCTAGCGTGGCACTGCAGAAAGGTGGCGGGATATTGGGAACAAGTCATGCAGGTGTTGAACGAAATGTTGGGGGTTAACATGCCGTGCGAAGCAAAAATCTGTTTATTGGGTATAACCCCACACTTGAGAGCCTTGAAGCGTAAATTCTGTGCTGTTGCCCTCCTGTTAGCTAAAAGGAGGGTGTCCATCCATTGGAATAGTAAAAGGGCACCAGAGGTGAAACGCTGGATTGAAGACATGGTATATTGCCGAGACACGCTCAACACATACGAGGAGGAACTACCAATTGGCTCTAGGCCCAAAGACTACTGGGGGTACCTACGTGACTATTTACTTGAGCATGGTAAGTCAGATTCAGAATCGGAAGCGATGTAATTGGACTTCTGATGGGGACAACACAGGACGAACAAATGTAAAGTGCTGGCACCTAGGAGGGAGGATGCTGTGATGCAGAGGGGAGGATGCAGGGAGAGAACTACAAGTTGGGGAATGCACAGTTAAGTTAAATTTAAGTTAAAAGGAACAAAAAACTGTAAAAAAGTAAGATTATTGATGTATCAGGCAGCGGACGTAGCACTGACGTGCGACTGGACTCTATCTGACAATTCGCTGCCGGTCCTCTGGATGTCGGCTGATGGGCTGTGTACATCTAACAATGTTGCTAATAACAATAGTTGCTGGACGCCGGCCCATTGAGGTTGTAGGCGAGCACGCTATTAGTGATTATCGATTTGTCTTGAATGTAATGAACAAAAGTGCAATAAAATTCTTACACCAAAAAAAAAAAAAAAAAAAAAAAGTATATCATCGATGTAATGACGCCAGAGGAGTTTGTTGGTTGTAGAGGGGTTTTGTCATTGAAAAAGTTCTCCTTTCCATAGTTAGCCATGTATACGCATGCTCAGCTGGGTACAAAGGTACTACCCATGGAAATAGATTGGGTTTGGTGGTATAGTTGGTCATTAAACTGAAAAACTTTTTCCTTGAGTACCAAGGTGGTGCATTCAATGATGAAATTGACTAGGATATATAAGAACCAGTCCTCGAACATGAGAGTGCTCTCTATCACCTCCATGGTGGCATCTTGTGGGATGTCGGTGTAGAGACCCTCCACGTCAAGGGTCGCCAGGAAATCAATATTTGTCATGTTATTAGATTCTTCAGTAAGGTTCAACACATCCCTTGTGTCTTTCAGAAAAGAGGGTGTCTTTGTGACTAGGAAGGACACAGTCACAAAATTTTGACAAAAGTTGCAGCAAGATACAAATGCCCGACACAGGGTCTGCCTGAAGTGCGGGTTCACCCCCTTGTGTACTTTAGGAAGGATATAACATGAGGGGGTATTGGAGTGGGTGTTTACCAAGAACTCAGCCTCATTCTTACTTATCCAGCCCACTGTTTCTGCCATGGAAACTATGGAGCTTATGTGGGTGCTCAGCCGCATAGTGCTGTTCTCGTTGATTGGAATATATTTCCTATGATCAGCTTATTGGCCTAGGCATTCTTTGCTGTAATCTGCAGTGGAAATTATGACAACTGACAGCTTGTTTGATTGTAATGGCTGTGTTGTCGTCCAGTGATTTAACTGCCGCTAGTTCCTGATGTGACATATTCTGGAAGGAAGACCTAGTAATAGATTCCCCTATGTCCCTGAGGGGGGCCTGCTCAAGGTGAGAATTTCATGTGGAATCATCCCTGCAGAGGGAGGGAACTTGGACGGGTTGCATAATCAGGTGTCGGTCGCCGTTGGTGTTGGTCTGTCTTGAAAGAATGCTCAAAGTCTGATCTTTCTGAAAAAAGACACAATTGAGTCGGAATGTGTCTTCCCATAGTGTAGGCACGAAGCCCAAACATTTTGGAGGAAAACCTCTTCCTCAGGATTGAGGTTTCTGTTTTTTTTGGTCTGGCTCATCATTTTCAATTGAGGTTCTGTTTGCTGCCACTGGACTCTTTTCTGGCCCTCTCTTCTTCATGTGTCTCTACCCCAACTCTGTCTAAAAAAGGCTGGTTGTAGAGTTGCAGGAAGGGGTTGTGTGGGCCTTGCCAGAACAATGGGTAATGTGGCAGCCACATCGGTGTGGGTCCTTGGTATAGGGTCATATTGTAACCAAACAAAGTAGGGGGAGGTGGACCCCGTCTCCTGTCATTGCTACCACAGCTATTTGTACTGGAAGCACTACAGAATTAGGCATTCTTCCTGCGTTAGTGGCTAACATCATTTGAGGAGGAATCCCCTCCTGTTGTTACAAAGTCTTCTGTAATGTAGGTATATACCATTTGTCTTGTCAAATTTCTTTGCCATTTTGTAATTTTTTCCTTTTTTCTAGCATAATAAAGTCTTTATGCTCACTTATTTCCATATTAATCTCTGCCAGTTTAGATTTATAGGTTGTGATTGGAATTCCTGTTTTGAATGCATTTTCTGAAATGTTGATCCTGATTATTAAGGTCTCTGACAAGCATTTAGCAATATTAATAATCCAGATCAACCAGTCCCTGGTGCACTTGCTGGCACTTTGGGACCATTCCCGTCTGAAGTTTGCATCCTCCAAAAAGATGTGTGGCGCATTGGTAACTAGAAGGCCATTAGGTGAGATATTGGCCTAAGGTATTCGGTCATTATTTGCCCGGGGAGCGCTATTTTGTCCTGTTGTCTTTTGTAATGTTGCGCTCAAGTTGCTTTCCTTATTATGACTACCTGATGAGGTTGACCCATCAGCTTCAAGTAAGGAGGGCATTCTGAGGATTTCTGCTACAATGTCATCTCCATAGCTTAGACCTTGGCTGTCATCCATGTTCAGGGTGGAGTAGGATCCTGCTCATGGCGTCTGAAGGGGTCCCAAAGGAAAAGGGGGAGATCTGGGTTGAGGTGAGAGAAGGGCTAATTTGTTGTGCCAAAGAACAGGTAGAGGGTGTCCCACAGCTGAGCCTCAGTAGATGAAGTTAGCTCTCCATCTCACACCAAGAGATGTAATAATTTATGGCACAGTACTTACATCGTCCAGTGTTCTTGTTAAGTGGTGGCCTGCCCCTCTCTGCCACCGTTGAGAAGAGCCAGGGAGCACAGAGGGCGGTATTTGTACCAGACTGAGCAGCCTTCATTACTCACAAATGGGGAGCCTGGTTGCAGGAGCCAGTTTGAAAGACTGACCTGCACTAGTGTCTTGGTGAGAATCCATCGCCATGTTGTGTAGGTCCGGCCCTGTTAATGTTTTCTTGGAAATCTAGGTAATATTCTCTCAAGGTTGCCAAGGTTCGACGGCGCCGAAAGTCTGTAGTGACATTCAATGTGGAATCTTACTGCTGAGGGTGGGGTTACCCACGAGGCTCAGTGGTGGAACTAGAGCAAGGGAAGTCTCCCTCCTACCCTGGTTTAAGGTAGAGAGTGGCCGCCATCTTGTGGGCAGTCCGGGGGCCATACGATATGGCTGTTAGGTGCTATTGTACTTAAACAGCTAATTCACAGGAAATTCATGCTCTAAATTAGACTTACAAAAATATGGAAAAGCCAAGGGGCATCTGCACAATAGCTATCAGATCAATCAATCTTTATTTCAGCAAGCTGCCTTAAAAGAACAAATAGAAATGGTACAAGTACGATAAAAACAATATATAAATATATGAAAAAAGCAATCAACATAACATTCAGTTAAGCTTCATAAAAATCACACTAAAAAAGAGAGCGGCAATATGGAAACATTTCAAACTACATTACTTTCAATTCACCAATTTCGGGAATAATCTAAAGTCTAGGTTCCTGCTTTAGTTAAAATGCTGTGCAAATTCAAGCAAGGTGGCAAGTCATTCCCACAGTCATAAAGTGCACCTATGACAAAAAGAAAAAGCAAATAAGTAGCAACACAATACTAAACAGGTAGGGAGTTAACATTATATTGGCTCTACCTCAGTAACAATAATGTTAGATAAGGCAGACTGCGTTTTTGCCTAATGCGCCACATAAGTTATAAAAAAAAACTAAAAACAGCAAAAACTATTAGTTGACTTGTATCAGTTTTGCAAAATCCTGTAGGCTTTCATAGTATGGGTAGCTCCTAAACCACGACATAGCAGATTTAACCATTTAGCCCTACGGTTTGTATACACAGTACAGAAAAAAGAGTATGTACCACTATTTCAGGTGGAGTTCCTCAGGACAGGCAGGCCCGCTCAGTTGGTCTTGTGGGGTGGGCACAACTAGTAGTAAATGAGTGCAGAGGCAGAGACCTGAGTCTAAATTTTGGCTTTCAAACTCCTTACTATGAAGAGCTATTCACTTTCTGGCCTAAGGTGAAATCGGGATCACCTGGTGACCCAGTCTCTCCTATGGTGCTAGAGCGCGGGATGGAGGTCATCCTTCCCAGGCAATGCAGTATTCTCAAGTTTTGAAAAAAAAACACCCTGGATGTCAAGGATCCTCCTCGGTAGAGGAGGCTGTTCATCCACAGGAGCAAAGATGAAATGTCCCACACACTTCCAGACACTAACGACCCAAGCGAGAAGAGAAAACTCGCTCAAAGTCAGCTGCTACCAAAAAGTGTGGGGGGAATTTTCCCAGGGAGTATACCACTCTCCCCCAGCAAGGAATATGTAGCTGCAGTCTCGATGGCAGGAGATGGCTGGAAATAAAAGTACAACAATACTAACCTCACCAACACTTTACAGGACTGATACATAAGTGTTCAACATAGTATTCCACTTACCTCACCAGGTGAGCGTCAGGGCTTTAAATCTAGCAGTCAAGGCGAGTACCAGGAGGTACCAAGGGAACTTGAGTGACTACCAGCAAGGGTACCTTCGAGGCAGTAGATACACAAGGGGTACAATTCCAGTCCGGCTCATAAACTGAAGACAGAGCAAGACTGGGGCCACAAGAGCAGCTGATGACAAGCTTGTGCCACTTATAGAGCTAAAGACAAAGTGACACAGAAATTCCCACTTCCAGCTCTTAAACTTAAGACAGAGCGGAGTGAGAAACAAAGAACACACCACACAGACAATCCCCACTTCCAACTCCTAAACTTAAGACAGAGCGGAATGAGGAACGAATAACACACAACTAAGACAATCCCCACTTCCTGCTCTTAAACTTAATACAGAGCGGAATGAGGAACGAATAACACACAACTAAGACAATCCCCACTTCCTGATCTTAAACTTAATACAGAGCGGAGTGAGGAACGGATAATACACCATACAAACAATTCCCACAAAAATACACACCGCGTCCAACTCGGGGTTAATGGACGCAGCGGAGCGGGTGTATCAAGAATACTGAGCGGAGCGCGTAACACAAACAAACAAACAAACAAACCCCGTTGATCAATCTGCACAGACGACAGAAATGATCTACGAGCAATATCAAGTCTGAGGAAACAAGGAGCGAAGGAAAACCTGTGAAACAATGCGGAAGGGAGAGAAGGGAGAGAAGGCACCGGGGAAGGGCGTGCCGGGTGTTGTGTTGTTGGGGGTGATTGCAGCCCTGGGGGTTTAATACTCGGACTCTACACTCGGGGGCATCTGGGAATAGCTAGGCCTAACACGTGGCCCTAGAAATAACAGAGGCGGACACTGGGAATAACTTCTTGGCTCTCCGTCTACGCGCCCAACTGGCGTACGTGCGTGCGGGGCCTCTCTTTATTATAGGAAGTCACATGACTCAACGTTGCACGCTCGTGGCATCACAGGCGTGCCAGAACAGGGAACAACAACAATAGAAGGGGGCTCCCCGTAGGGTTTCTTAATGATATAGGCAGGCCAAGGGGGGAAGAACAACTGTATAGAGAAAAATAGAAGGTACCCTGCCAAATATTTATAGACGTCCTAGCTAGAGGATCCTAATGCGATAAAGTGAGGGGGTGGTTAGCCCAGAGGCTGGGGCTGCACAGGACAAAACTAAGTCAATCCAAACAAACTTAACAACATGTTTTGAAAAAATATATATTTTTTATTTTTCTCTTCTTAAATATATTCAAAAAACATACATGTATAGATTTAAATAGTCAGTGATATTTAGCAAAACACATAGCAAAGATTCTTTTCAAGATTAAGATCTGCCCACACTTCAAACAAACTACCACACTCATTCACACAGGGATTTCCTAGCTACAGTAGAAACATTCAACTTTCATTCATCCATTCTTATAGTCCTGGCGTAGACAACAATAGATCTTCAATAAGTTGCCTAAAACGGGGGGTTCATCCAGGAAGATGGTATTAATACGGGTCCTGATGTGTTTAGAACAGATTGCCGTATTCCTGGGAAAACGTGCCGACGCGCGTTTCGGTGGGAAGCCAATATGGCCACACCTTCGTCAGGGCCAAGGTAGTATGCTGGGCAGGGGTAAGGAGTAAAAATCTGGAAGTAAAAAGTCATGCCTTAGTTCTGCAATTTTGATATACAAACACAAACAGACATATTTCATCATTTCATTTTCCTTGAATTACTATCACTCTAAAGGATAATTATAAAACGAGTTGATTTGATACATGCCGGGATGACATTTTTGACACTGTGCAGTGACAGACCACCTGGAAACACTCCCCAAGCAGGAATTCCCTGTTTCGTGGAATCCAAAAAAGGCAAACAGATAGCCTTAGCCAAATGAATAGTAGAGTCTATTTTACAACATCATACAACATCATACACCTATTTTATATAATCACACACTCAATTTCATCCAACTAAGACCTCTTGTATCAACTAGACAGCTTTTCATTTCTATTTTTAATAAAAGAAGGTTGTCAATAGGAAAAGAAAAGGATCTTTACTAACAGAAGGGTAACCAGATCGTCATATCTAACCTAGAACAGTTTATAACTATTTAGAACATGAAGTTATAATAGATGGTTTGCTTTTATAAGCGTTACCTGTTTGTTTTATTGGGGACGCCTACGATGTAAGGGCCACCTTCCCCAGTTTAGGAGGGAGTAAATTCCAGTTATTACCTTAATGAAGAGGTACATAAGGTTACTATTTGCAATCCAAGATTAATTAACCTTTATAAAATACTCATTGGAAAAAGGTGTTCATTTACCAAGGTTTAAGGAATCAACTCGTGGTTCCTCCTGTAGGATTAGCAAGTCAGTTTACTCAACCAAATGGGTCCTATGGGTCGGACAGACAGAGATATCGAATCGTCGGTAACTTTTCGTCACATTTTCTAAATATAGAGGAGACGAGGAGATTATATTGCTATCCTTTTATCTCTAACGGAACAGTCATGCCCCACTATCGGATCTATGACAGAATATCGACTACAAAAATATCGACCTACAAGAATATCGAGTCAACAATATCGAGGGCAAAAATATCGACATCCTATCTACAACATGGTAAGTACAAAAATATCGAAAAAATAATATCGTTGTAAAAAATATCGATGTTAAAAATATCGATTTTTTTTTAATATATATAAATGTAAAAGTAAGTATATAACACTAATAAATAAAATATACATATTTAAAAGTATCTAATAATGTTTAAAATTAATAAATAAAAATATATACAGTAAAGATATAATATATATGTACTGAACAATAAGTATTAATAATTAATTTACTAAAAATACCCCATCACCCAAGAACTGAAAACTGACCCTGAACCCTAAAAATACCCCTTTACCCAAGAACTGAAAACTGACCCTGAACCCTAAAAATACCCCTTTACCCAAAAACTGAAAACTGACCCTGAACCCTAAAAATACCCCTTTACCCATGAACTGAAAACTGACCCTGAACCCTAAAAATACCCCTTTCCCCATGAACTGAAAACTGACCCTGAACCCTAAAAATACCCCTTTACCCATGAACTGAAAACTGACCCTGAACCCTAAAAATACCCCTTTCCCCATGAACTGAAAACTGACTCTGAACCCTAAAAAATACCCCTTTACCCATGAACTGAAAACTGACCCTGAACCCTAAAAATACCCCTTTACCCAAAAACTGAAAACTGACCCTGAACCCTAAAAATACCCCCTTACCCAAGAACTGAAAACTGACCCTGAACCCTAAAAATACCCCTTTACCCAAGAACTGAAAACTGACCCTGAACCCTAAAAATACCCCTTTACCCAAAAACTGAAAACTGACCCTGAACCCTAAAAATACCCCTTTACCCATGAACTGAAAACTGACCCTGAACCCTAAAAATACCCCTTTACCCATGAACTGAAAACTGACCCTGAACACTAAAAATACCCATTTACCCATGAACTGAAAACTGACCCTGAACCCTAAAAATACCCCTTTACCCAAAAACAGAAAACTGACCCTGAACCCTAAAAATACCCCTTTACCCATGAACTGAAAACTGACCCTGAACCCTAAAAATACCCCTTTACCCAAAAACAGAAAACTGACCCTGAACCCTAAAAATACCCCTTTACCCATGAACTGAAAACTGACCCTGAACACTAAAAATACCCCTTTACCCAAAAACAGAAAACTGACCCTGAACCCTAAAAATACCCCTTTACCCAAAAACCCAAAAATGACCCTGAACCCTAAAAATACTCCTTAACCCAAAGGTAAATAATATTATTTAATTAGCAATTAATAATTAATTAACAATAACAATAAAATAAATATATTAGCACATAAGCTGTAATTAATATAATTTAATAATTAATATCATTTTCCCCAATTAATTAATTAACAGTAACTAAAAATTATATATATAAATAAATTACTCTAATAATGTAATTAACTAACTAATATTATTTAATTACCAATTAATTACTAATTTAAAATATGTACGAAATTATATTAATTAATTAACTAATTAATATTAATTATTTGCCAATTAATTAGTTATAAATATTTAAAAACATATATTAATTAATTAATTATTATTAAATTACTCCCCACCCTATTCCCCTATAAACCCACATCCCGCTACAGAAAATATATATCAATTAATCAATTAATTATTTCCCAATTAATCAATATTAATTAGCAAATAATTATAATTAATTAATTAATCCTACTAAATATTAATCAACTTACCATAATTAAATTACTTCCCACCCTATTCCCCTATAAACCCACAACCCGCTCCGGTACTAAAACATCAAATTTCCTTATAAATTTCTATATTATTATAGAAAATGTATACACATATAATAGTAATTATTTTAAATACTTAAATTAAACATATAACACATACATAATAAAAAACTATAAAATAATACAAATATCGATATTAGTGTCATCGAAATTATTAACATCGATATATATGCTATCGATATTACTAACTTCGATATTACTTACATCGATATTAAGTATTTCGATATTACTTACCTTGGGTCGATATTCTGTCCTACGATATTCTTGCCTTCGATATTATGCTCCTTCGATATTACAGACTCGATATTATGGTAAGTCGATATTTCCAACTCGATATTTTGACTGTCTACCCCCACTATCAAAGCCAAATTAGCATGAAATTATACCTTCCGTTTTGTTGCTCTGTCAATTATTTTTTCGTTTCTTCAATAAAGACTGCTGATCATCAGGTGGGGGGTTGGTTGGTGGGTAATCCTATTAATAACATAGCACAATAAAACGTACTCATTACTTCCAAGGTATGCCTGTATTGCCGTGATTAGGGCAAAAGATTCATCTAAACTTAGTTACCTGCACTTTCTAACACTTTGCTTTCGACGCCACGAGTAGATTCAAACAATGAAGTCAAATATTTCTGTAACTGGTACAAACAGAGAAACAGATGGAGGAGAAGGAAATAAATAAGCGTCACTTTTCATGCTTGCGTGTTTTGCCATTTTATAACACCGGTGATCCCCTTCACTACCGGAGTCAACTTTAAAGGAATCGTTTTGTAACTTGCATAGTATGAGTTTCAACCGGGTGATTAATTAGTAGAGGGCAGATAGACAGACTGGAAAACGCCCATTGCATAGGGATTTTAAATATACCCTTTTGAAATGTCGAGCAGTAGTTCGAAGATGTATAAACAAGGGCTATATATCAGGGATAGCTATTAAGTTTACCGCGTTATTGACTCGAACACAGTATTTACCTTAAAATAGACCAAGCCGGGCTTTTAGATAGGGATTCCACCGACATTGTTCGGAACCATGACGGAATGCCGCTCCCGCGGGTCCCTGAGCAAGAACAGGGAACACAACATTCCTCCTAAAACATGAAGAAATGAAAACACACCAAATTCAACAGTTCACTTAAATATGCTGCCATTATTGAACTCAGCTCCATTAATATTCAGATTGCTAGACATGATGATTAACTTGACGAACAGTCTACTGTTTCAACGTTTGAATTTCTCATCAGAACAGTCTTACGTGAGGTAGTCCCGCAGGCGACAGGAGGGTGTCGGGTTTCTTCTCAGCCCATACTGCGATTCTCCCCGCTTCAGTGCATCCTCTTCCGCGACTGTGGCGGGTAACTGCGAGTCATTGATTGCAACATCGGGATCATCCATATTCGCACCAGCATCTGTGTCCTCGCTCAGCCCGCTGCTCGAGTCCACATGACCGTTGCTTCTCCGAGTGGTTTCTTGTCGTGTCACTGTTTCAGTATTGGTAGGATTGAGGGCAGCCTCAGTCTCTGAAGTGAGGTTTGTAGGACAGGGTGATCGTATTTCAGGATGAAATCGTTTGAAATGTGACACATTCCTGGTTACAGTTTCACGCAATGATTGAGTTTGAGTTTGAGTTTAAAAGTACTTTTAAAGCGCACGTATACCGGCGGTTTCTTGGCGCTGTAGCTAACGGGAACTGAGGTTTAGGAGCAGGGAGGGTAGAGGGAACGTTTATTCAAAGGACTTTGTGAATAAGTGGGTTTTAAGGCTTTTGCGGAATTGCGAATAGAGGGTGATAGAGCGAAGTTGAAGGGGAAGGGAATTCCAGAGGGTAGGGGCAAGAATAGCAAATTTGGAGCCTCCCCACTTCTTTCTCCGGAAACGTGGGATGGTGAGTAGGGACTGGGAAGACGAACGTAGGTCCCTGGTGGGGACATATGAGACAATCTCGGAGGAGATGAAGGCTGGTGCCAGACCCGATCGGGCCAGGAAAGTGATGGATGCGAGCTTGAATTGAATTCTAGCTCGCACGGGGAGCCAATGAAGAGATTTCAGAAGTGGGGTAGAGTGGTGAAATTTAGGGAGGTTGAAAGCCAGGCGGGCCGCCTGGTTTTGTATCTGTTGTAGGCGACGCAGACTGTATGCAGGGATACCGGCATACAGAGCGTTCCCATAGTCCAGGCGGGACACCACCATGGCCAGAATGATAAGTTTGAGGGCAGAGAAAGTGAAGAAACGGGACACCTTGCGTATAGTACGCAGTGAAAGGAAGGAAGAAGATACCACAGAGCTAACCTGGGAGTGAAGGGTGAGTTGAGAGTTAAGTTTTATGCCTAATGTTTTAACTGAGGAGGAGGGAACAGGAGAAGGGCCAAGAGAGGGGGGCCAGAAGAGAGGGGACCAGGGACTGGATGAACCACCCGTCAACACCAGCTCGGTTTTATCCGGGTTGAGTTTGAGGTGGTTGTGGCTCATCCAGTCCCTGATATGGAACATGACAGTTTGAAAGTTAAGAACAGCAGAAGGAGAGGAAAGATCAAAGACCAGCTGGATTCATCCGCATAATAAAATTCGGCGACCTCCATCTGTTTAAGAGAAAAGATAAGAGGGGCAATATACAGATTGAACAAAAGGGGGGAAAGAGAGGAACCTTGGGGGACCCCGCACTGAACTTTCCGGAAATCCGCTGTGAAGTCACCCAGGCGGACAGCCTGGGTGCGGTCGCTCAGGAAGGAGGATAACCAGACCAGGGCAGTCCCCCCGATCCCCGCCGCCCTGATACGGGAAAGTAAGATGTTGTAGTCCACCATATCAAAGGCGGCTGAGAGATCGAGGAGCACAAGGGCCTGGTGCTGATTGGTGTCCATACCCTCCCTGAGGGTGTCGAGAACCGACATGACAACGGACTCCGTAGAGTGTGCGGGGCGGAAACCAGCTTGGCGGGGGGCAAGGGCTCCATGTTTCTCCACAAAGGAGCTCAGAGCGCAGGTGACGTGGCGCTCGAGCACCTTGGCCAGAAATGGCAGGAGGGAGATGGGACGGAAATTGTCAGGGACAGAGGGATCTGCCCCAGGTTTTTTCAGGATGGGCACAATTACCGCAGACTTCAAGGAGCTAGGGACTATGCCTTGAGCAAGGGAGCTGTTGAGGAGGTGAAGGGGGGTCTGGACAAGAGACAAAGATGTGACGGAGGATGTGGGCAGGACAAGGGTCAAGAGGGGAGCCAGATTTGATGCGGGTGCCTTTTACACTGATCACACGCCAAGGACCTCGTTCATAGTTCAGTCTGAATTTCCCGCTGGTTACTCTGTTTCTGAGAAGCACCAAGTCTCCCCTGCTGAACTTGATTGCCACCGCTCTTCTTCTCTTGCTGATTTGAGCGTATGCGGCCTGCCGTTTCCTCGCAATTCTGTCTTCATCTGCCCCCTCGGGGGTCCACTGGGGGTGGTGGGGGATGGAGTCAGTCACCACCCGCCCCATGAGGACATGTGCCGGGGCTACCCCCGTGGTCGAATGAGGTGTTTGCCTGTAGCTCCGAAGGAATGTGAAAATGGCCATTTCTATTGACTGGTTCTTGTCATGGGCAATGCGAATCACCTTGTTCAGAGTTCTCATGAATCGCTCTGCTTCTCCATTAGCTTGAGGCCAGCGAGGGGTGATGCGGCGATGCTGAGTGCCGAGAGAAGCCAGGTAAGTAGCTAGTTCTTGTCCCTGGAAAGGGGGCCCATTGTCAGTTCGTAGCTCACGCATTACCCCATGGGCAGCAACGATCTTTTCTAGCTTTGGTATTACGTCTCCAGCACTTGTGCTGGTTATTATTTCCACCTCCGGGTATTTTGAGTGGTCATCAATTACTACTAAGGTGTGTCTCCCATCCGGTAGGCTGCCAAAGTCCATGCTGACTCTGTCCCATGGTTGTTGTGGCCGTGGTTCTACTATGACTGGAGCCTCACGCGGGGCATCACCTGTGACTTTGCAGGCCGTGCACGATCTTACCATTCTCTCAACCATGTCATCCATAAGAGGGAACCACACTTTTGTTCTCAGTCGGGCCTTGGTCTTAACCATTCCTTGGTGACCAACATGTGCAAGTTGTACCACTTGTTCAGCTAGTGCCGAGGGTATGACCAGTCGGTGCCCTCGCAGCAGGCATCCGGTGCTATCTTCATTCAGCTCCTCTTTTACGTGGTGCAGACTTTCCATGATCTTTTGGGCTTCTGGTGTGAGTAATTTCCAACTTTATTTGGCACTGTGCCAATTCCTCTTCCTGAGAGCTTCTCTAGCCCTTTGTATGCAGACGTCATGCTCCGTGGCCTTCGCTATGTCCTTCACAGAGAGGGGTCGTGGACACGACCGCGCCGTCACACACTTGACATAGGCCTCCGTTTCTTCAGCTTCTTCCATTTCTTCCGGAGTGGCTGGCCAGGGATGTCGTGAAAGGTAGTCTGTGGGGTTCTTTGCCCCTGGCTGGTATTCAATGTTGCAGTTGTACTCCTGTAGTTGTAGCATCCATTTTTCAATGCGAGGTGGTGGTTTTGTTGAGGTTCCCGAGAAAAGTGCTACTAGGGGTTTGTGATCGGTCACAACCGTGAAGGGTTTGCCATACACATAGAGGTGAAAGTGTTGGCATCCCCAGTGGATGGCGATGGCTTGTTCTCGATTTGAGAGTATCGCTGCTCGGTGTCTGTGAGCGAGCGGCTTGCAAAGGCGACAGGCACCCAGTCCAGTTCATCCCTTGTTTCTGCATCAGGACAGCCCCTAGCCCGGCTGGGCCAGCATCCACGGCTATCAGGGTGAGGTTTCTGGGGTCAAAGAATGCCAAGGTCGTGTTGTCTGAAAGGGAGGTTTTGATGTCCTCGAATGCCTTCTCCTGTTCCGGTCCCCAGATCCATGGCGTGGAGTCTTTCGTGAGTTCCCTCAGGAGAAGTGTGAGGTTGGCAAGGTCTCTTATGAACCTCCCACAGTAATTGACCATACCGAGGAAGCTCCGGACTTCTGTGATCGTGGTAGGAGGTTTTGCGTCTTTGATGTCTTTGACTTTTTCCAGATCGGGGTTGACCCCTTCTGCAGAGAAGACGTATCCGAAAAATCCTATCCTTCTTTTTAGAAACTCACATTTTTCTCTGTGGAGAGTTAGTCCAGCATCTCTTAGCCTGCGGAATACTTGTGCTAGTCGTTGGTTGTGCTCCGGGATGGTGCGGGCATGTATCATTATGTCATCGCTGACGTTTATCACACCCGGTATGCCTGTTATCAACTCTTGAATTACGTTCTGGAAGACCTCGGCTGCACTGGAAACACCAAAGCTGAGTCGGGTATACCGCCTGAGGCCTATGTGAGTCGAGAACGTCGTGATATTTCGCGACTCCGTGTCCAGTACCAACTGGTGGTATCCCGACCGTAGATCCAGCTTCGAGAACCAACAGGCGCCGGCCATCTCTCCAATTAGGTCGTCGATGGTGGGGGTGATGTGGCGTTCCCGTTTTATGGCTGCATTGGGAAGGCGCATGTCCATGCATATTCTGACCGCCCCTGGCTGTTTTAGCTTTCTGGTGACAACAATGGGCGACACCCAGGGTCTGGGGCCCGAGACTCTTTCAATGATGCCAGCTGCCTCCAGCTTCCGAAGTTCCTCTTCTACTAGTGGTCTAAGGTGAAATGCGATGCGTCGGTGTCTCAGGGCTACCGGTTGTACCGTTGGGTCGATGTGCAGGTGTATTTCTCGGGCCTTAAATCGTCCAATTCCTTCGAATATGGCAGAGAACTCCGTTATGAGCTGCTGCACCGATTCTTCGTGGACGCCAAAAGCAAAAGTCACAACACCTAGGTCTTCCGCAGCCCTGCGGCTTAGCAGCATGCCCTGTCCATCTTCAGACACGAATATGTTGGCGTTAATCACCTTGTCTCCATGGTGAATGGCAGCTCGGAATTTACCTCGGATTTTGAGAGGTGTGTCCTGCCCATATGCGAACACTGTGATGGGCGTGGAGCTCAGGGCAGGGGGGTCGTGCCATTGTCCTGTAGAGTGCTGCACTCATGAGGTTGATGGACGCTCACGTATCAACTACAGCCATGATGTCTTGTTCAGCCACTCTGATCGGACATTGTGGGAGTTTTCTGGTGCGCCTAGTGGCGGTGCCAATCATGTGCACCTTATGCACTGTCCTTTCTTCCTCTTCGTCATCGTCCATGTCACTGTGGCTCAGGTCACCTTCCGGCACTGCGTTTACCACCTGGCGGGACCTGCGGAACTTCTTCGAGCGGCACACCTTCTCAAAGTGGTTGAGCTTGCCGCATCCTGAGCAACGCTTCCCTCTGGCCGGACACTCTGGTGCTGGGTGATTCGGGCCTCAACAGTATCCACACGGGTGTCCCGATGCTGCTGCCGGTGGCCGAGCCGTCTTCTTGTGCCATTTGGACGGTGAATGGACTTGGAGTTTGTTGACCGGTTCCACTTTTGCTGTTGCCTGTAATGCCGCCTCCATGTGCGCCGCTCTCGCTTTGGACAGTTCTTTCGTGCGACAGAGGGTCAGGATGTTTGCTAACGGTTTGCCTGACTCTTCCAATATGCGTTCCCTCAGCTTTGCCGATGCACAGCCCTGGATTATTTGTCCCCGGATTTCCTCCGTGACATCCGCAAAACCACAGGATAGCGCTAGCTTCTTGAGCCTGGTGTGGTACGTGTCCAGAGATTCTTCCGGCAACTGTCGCGCTTGTCTGAATACGAACCGTTCATAATCTTGGTTGGCCATGGGTTCAAAGTGGGCATTCAGGGCGTTGATCAACGTGTGATGCGTTTTGGGAGTCGCTTCAGTGAGTGTTCTGGCAATTGAGTTTTTTTTTTTGTTCTTTGTGTACCTTCGTGGCCTCGAAGAACACGAGAAGCCTGTCCACCCACTCCTTCCATTTGGGGGCCAAAGATGACGGCGACCCCTCCACCACAAAGGGCTCAATGGGCGGAATCGTGGCCATCGTATGGGAGGCGTTGAGTCGAGGCCTTGATCGGAGAGGAGGCTGACACTGACTGGGTCCGTTGGGGCCTGGCGGAGGCCGCTGCTACCAGCGTGGCTGCTGGGCCTGTACCCTCGGTGCAACGGCACTCTCACTGGATGCGTGGCGAGGCGCGTGCGACCAGCGCACCCACCACGTGCGCGGGAGGCCTGCAGCGAGAGCGGCTGACACCGCTTCCACGAGATGCGTGGGGAGTAGTAGGGCGCAGCCCCTTTGGCCGTGCAACCCAGGCTGTAGCGCGCTTCACGCACGGGCAAGGACGAAGCCAGGTGCGGCGCTGGATATAGAAGCACCAGTTGGAGCCCACGCAGCCCCTCGTCGCCGGCAGGCGATCGCAGCGGTGCACTCCTCGTGATCGCCGTGCAGCGCGGCAGCGTGGCCGGGAGCGAGCGTCTCACCTGAACGCTCCCAGGGATCCGAGCGATCGTCGTGCGGCTGTGCAGCAGGTGCGTGTGCGAGCGTGAGGCACGAGCACCGCGAGCCGGGGGACACTCGCGGCCGCCGCACGGGACAGCAGGCACACTCTGCGAGGGTTCGGCACACACCCTCGTCGCCAGTTGTTGTGTTGTTAGGGGTGATTGCAGCCCTGGGGGTTTAATAGTCGGACCCTACACTCGGGGGCATCTGGGAGTAGCTAGGCCTAACACGTGGCCCTAGAAATAACAGAGGCGGACACTGGGAATAACTTCTTGGCTCTCCGTCTACGCTCCCAACTGGCGTATGTGCGTTCGGTGCCTCTCTTTATTATAGAAAGTCACATGACTCAACGTTGCACGCTCGTGGCGTCACAGGCGTGCCAGAACAGGGAACACAACACCGGGAAAGGAGCAGGTAGCGGGAAAGAGCGGGAGGAATTGACAACGGGCAGGAACCGGGCAGGGGAAGGAAATACTGTAACTCAAGGACGATACCACAGGAACAAGAAGGGAGCACAAACGGTGTCAATAAGGCATAACAGGATCTCGGAAAGCTACAGGAACCTCACGGAGCAGGACGCTGAGTAGATGGGGCGTGGTCACTAACAAAACAGTAAGCCAAGCATGGATTTGCGGGTGAAACTTCCTTTTCTGTCAGTTAGGGAGCGTCACCAAATACCATTGCAAAAGGGTTTGTCAGAGATTTAGGGAATGTCACAAAAGAAGCTCAAGGGCACAGAACAATTGTAAAAAGGAGAATTCTACGCAACCCTGAGGAATCTACGTTGAACACTCATGAATGGGGTCAAATCAGACCACCCCTAACACTGGACCCAAAAAAAAACTGAAAACATTAGGCCCATATCTCTTCTTGCTTTTTTGCCTAAACTAGCTGAAAAGCACATTAATTTCCAGCTGATGAACTTCATTGAACCTCAGAATCTATTGCACGAGACTCAATCAGGCTTCCACCTGAAGTACAGCACACAATCAGCGCTGTTACAGGCTTCTGAATCTGTCAGATTGATTCTGGACGGTAACAGTACTGCTGTACAAATTATGTTAGACTTAAGTGTGGCATTTAATACTGTGTCTCATGGTATTTTCCTAGAACAGTTGCAGACCTGTGGGGTAACTGGGCCAGCTCTATGTTGGCTGTCCGCCTTGCTCTAGTACCTCAGCTTTCAGGTGGTCTCAAAACCTTTCACTTTGGAGGTCTTTCCACTGCAGCAGGCAGTGGATGTGCGCGTTGCCACTGGATTTTGCGAAGGAAGACTGCTAAAAGAAATAATGACCTATGAGCAGTTTGAAAAAAGTATTGTGTAAACAAAAAAAGAAAAAAAGAAAAAGGAAGATTGACTCCAGAGAAATGCTATCAGAGAAAGTTAATACTACTAACTAGGAGGATACATTTGGAAGAGAGTGAACAACTAAAGAAAATTAAAAAAGAAAAGCAACCCGTGTCCACCCCTTGATCAAACTATGAGATGTCTGAAAAAGTTAAAAAGCACACCTTTGTGAAGAAACTATGAGCTATGGAAAAATTCTGTACAGATCTCCTGATCATGAGAATACAGAGGCTGAAAGCAAAATAATACTCCTGGATGTAGAGTTTTCTATGCAATACTCTGACGGGTCCTGAAGAAGGTGGTTTCAGTCATCGCTTACTCCACCGAAACGCGTTGACCAAGTCTATTATTTTCCTACTGAATGTAGTGAAACCAACTGTGATATTAGACAACCAACTGTAACGTCTTAACTCGTGCAGAGGAATGTGTTGTGTGCATAGTATGTGTATGTAGTGTGTATGTATGATGTTGGTTGCATGTTTTCTCTACCCAGGCGTGTAGAAAATTTTGTAAGAATGAATATTACATTGTAAAAATATTTTTTGTAATATTGTGTAAAAATTGTTTGATAACATTTTGTCTGTTTTAAAATCCTTTAAAAAAAGAGAAGTAAATGAAAAAAAGAAAGAAAAAATGATCAAAGTGATCATATAAAGACAATGAAATAAAGTGAAATAAGAAAGTAAATGAAACAAATGGTTCTTTGTGAGTGCCCTTAGTGGAATTCGAGATATGGATCCTTAAAATAAATGGGTCGTAAGGGAGAGTTCTTATAGTATTCACTGCAGCAGGCAGTGCCACAGGGCTCTACCTTGATCCCTACAATGTTCAACATTTACATGCACCCCCTAGCAGATGTCACAGCGCGTCATGGTTTTAATATTGTATCTTACTTGGTGGCACGCAGCTCATCATTATCCTCTTACAGGATGAGGAAGAAACCGCAGCTCAACTTAGATCTTGTCTGATGGAGCTGGCAGAGTGTATGAATAACAGCTCCCTAAAACGTGATGCTGAAAAAATAGAGGCGCGGGTCCTAGGCAAAATAACCTGTTATCTGGTCCACTGCTTGGTGGCCTGATGTCCTTGGACTAGTACTGTCCCCCAAGCCAAAAGCTATAATTCTCTGCTTTTGGTTTGATGCCAATCTCTCCTTCAATAGTCAGGTGTCTTGCCTGGCTGTAAAATGCTTCAGTCTCATTCCTACAGCACTAGGAAATCCATAGTCTAGGTACTGGTAATTGCCAGGCTGGACTACTGCAATGAACTCTACTTTGGTCTTTCTTAAGGTAGAGTGGCCAAACTCCAGATAGAACGGAATGCAACCTTCCCAGACACTCTTTCATCGGCTCTGCTCTTAGCAAACTCCACAGGCTCCCTGTTCGCAAAATAGCTGCCTACAAAGCTATTCATTTTTTCCATAAAATCTTACACAGGAAAGGCCCCCGTTGTCTGACTCCTTTTGTGAAACCCTACCATGCTGTAAGAAGTCTGAGATCTACAGGAGCCGCTCTTGCTGTGATCCCCCAGTCAAGAAGGCTCGAATGGGTAGATGCCCCTTTTGTTTCCTTGCCACAAGAATGTGGAATTCCTTGCCCCTGCCTCTAAGATTAGAGTGCTCAGAAATTCTCTTTCAGAAGAATCCTAAAACCTGACTCTTTAGACATATATAATTGCCTTAGAAGTGTGTACAGCCTAGACTCTTTTGCCAGAGCAGTAACCTTCAATGCAGGTTTACTCTGAATGGAGTAAGCATGCGCTCAACAAATACTATGAACTTACAACTAATGAATGTGTAGTGAATCAGGCTATGTTACAGGATGTACTAAAAATGGAAAATGTGGGTAGTTTTGATTGGCTAGATTATGTCAAACGTTTTATGATCGAAATTGGATGCCGACAATACTACGAGGACCCACCTTCAATGGGAAACATACCCAGAAAACCGTTGAAAAAACTGAGTTTGGAATACCTTGAAGACAAAAGAAGGCGAGTGAAAATGAGCAAAAAGACAGTAAACCTTGCACAACTTAATATTAACTGGTGTCAAAGTACAGCCTTACTTAACCCTGCTGATGTCTAATTATGATCGATTCCTCTTGACCCGTTTTAGATTAAATATTGTTTTTAGACTCTTGTCCTTCCCAGAAATTAATTCATGGTCGCGTAATTTACCTACTTGCCCGTGTGATGTTTCCTCACCCCAATCTGATGTCCATATTTTATTTTTTTGTAAATTTTATATCATGCCTCGCAGGAAATTTATAATCCCATTCCTCAAAGAAATGAATTTAAATAGATGTCGCCCAGCTTTTCTAGAATGTCAGAGAATGGACACAGTTTTAACCATTGTTGTACTTTTAAGTTTTTTTAAACATGTATTTAAATTACGGAAATCTATTGGTGCTAATGTAATATAATGAATTTGTTATTTTCAATTGACCTGTGTAAATTGTAAATTTCATGTTGATGCTTTTATGGTTATTGTTTTTTAACCGAATAAAGTACTTTTTGAACTTTGAACTTTACTATTATTTATATTATTATTAATATTAACAATAAGTTGGATAAATAGCTTCCTGGCCAATACAGGTTGGATCTCATCAAGGTACTGTTCTTCTATGAATTCGACCTTCCTCAGGAGAAAAATCATCTATCAGAGAGCCAAGAGAGGACCTAGACCAACAGTGAACTCTCATGCAAAAATCAAATTGACCAAGTATCTGTAGCCTGCTTTGGGAAACACTGCATGATCAGGAAAATCTTCCCCTTCCTCCCACAGGACTCTCGTAGGGCCGTGATTCATGCACTTATTACTCCCCATTTAGACTACGCTAATAGCTTGTACGGAGGGGCCCCTGCCTACCTGATTAGACGCTTACAGATAGTCCAGAATGCGGCAGCTAGGCTGATTTACAATATCCCTTACCGCCACTCGATTTCCCCTTTCCTGAAGAAGCTTCACTGGCTCCCTGTGGCAAAACGTATCCAATTCAAATCTTTGATCTTAGTCTTCAGAGCACTTCAGAATACGGGTCCGGCCTATCTGAAAGCTCGACTCAGACAGGCGCAATCTAATCGTACTCTCCGATCCAACCACCTTCGACTCCTCATCTCCCCCCACTTTCGCCGCACCAGAATGGGCGGGAGAGCCTTTGCGGTAGCTGCTGCTAAAGTCTGGAATAGCCTATCTTTGGGTCTACGACTGACTAACTCAGACCCATCTTCTGCCGAGACCTCAAGACGTGGCTTTTCTCCAGCTAGTATTTTTCACTGAGTCTACTCACCTCTTTGCCGTCCAAGCGCCGGGACACCCCCGTTGGGGGTAGCTGTGCTCTTTACAAGCTCCGAAATAATAATCATAATAATAATCATAAAAGGGAACTCAGTTTATACTGTCTGAAGTTTCTCTTGAGGACTGCTTTGGGAGTGAGAGAAGGAACCCCCCTGGTTCCTTCCACAATCTTTCACGCAGTATCTCTCTTACGTACTTTAACCAAGGAAGGTCTCTTGACCCCAAGAACCTTAGGATTTCCTCCAACCCTTGAAGGTAGGAGTGCAGCTCTGGAGTGGCTCAGAATCTTCTCCAATTTAGGATCAGTCAAATGCGAATCCCATCAGAGATAGGTCTGAGTCCCACATTGAACCTAAGGAGTAACAAAAGAGTACTAAGTGGAAGTCCCAGTAGCTGCTGCAAGAAGTGGTTTTCTGAAATCGCCAAAGTATTTTCATCCTTGTGCCCCCATAACTCAGCATTATCGAGAGTGGTGTCCAATGCTTGGAGATTGTAGATTTGAATCCCCGGGGAAATTAGTCTAGAGTATGAAACGTGATGTACTTTTTACAGCCCCCCTATGTGATGTTTCAGTTTAAGTCTGTGCCTTGAAATATGTGATGCCCACGCCAATTGCTCAGTGAGAGTGATACCAAGGTATTCAATAGTGTGCGCACGCTCAAGAGGGGTCCCCTTGAAGGTAGGGTTAGATCTAGTTGTCGGCCAGGAATTAAATGCCATGTATTTTGTTTTTCCCACATTCATTTCCAATCTCCTCAATCTGCAGAAACTGCTGAATTTATCTAAATTTTCTGTCGCCCCATTGGAGATTTATACAAAATGACTGTATTGTCTGCAAACATAAAGGTGTTAACATTAATTGGGGAGAGGATGAAGCCTTACAGCTAGAGCGGTCAACCTCAAAGCTGGGGAACCGGGTTCGAGTCTCTGCAACGACGCTCAACATCCTGTGATCTGGGGCGAATCACGTAATCTCCCTGTGCCTAACAAAAACAAATGTGTTCTTCTGTAACAAAACTGGTGCTCATGTAAAGCTCTCTGCTACCCGATGTCTCGGGTCTAGTTCGAAATATATAAAACTCTAAAAAAAAATTCAAATTGGGTAACCTAGGAGCTATGATAGAGACTTCCCTTGCTGTAGTTCCACCCCTGAGCCTCGCGGGTAATACCGCTATGAACAGTACGCTTCCACATTGAGTGGCGTTGCACAGTCTCTGCACCGCCAAATGTCCACAACCCAGAGAGACTAGTACCTCGATTTCCGAGGTAACATTAGCAGTACCGGACCACACAAACATAGCATCGGATTCTCACCAAGGCACTAGTGCGGGTCAGCCTTCCTGACTGGCTACAGCAACCAGGCTCTCCAATTTTGAGTCATGAAGGCTGCTCAGTCCGGTTCAAATATCACCCTCTCAGCTCCCTCACTCACCTCCATGGTGGCAGAGAGGGGTAGGTTGCCGCTTAACGAGTGCGCTGGACGCCGTAAGTGCTGTGCCAAGCTTGTGTTGTTTTCCTTTGCTTTGTTTTGTAGTTTTTTCCACTTGCCCAGCCAACTGTGCTAAAAGAGGTCTTATCCGGTGCCTCTCTCTCAGTTTTCATTCTGCAGCTAGCAAGGGCTCTGCAATCACCTATGAGGCCAGTAACTTGCTGATTTTTGAAAAGCTCCACCATCATTGCAACAACCGTGGTCATTTTAACATGAACCACTTTGGATTATCTTTATGTACTTTGTGAGAGATATAATGCATCACTTCACTAGTGTGTCACTTGCTTGCATGTGTTTCTTTTTTTCTTGTTATAATGCACTTATAGGGACAGGCATGATTTTGTCTTTGGCATGCATTGAATCATGAGATTGATTGATTGATTGATTGATTGATTGATTGATTGATTGATTTAAAAATGTATAAAGCGCGACGAATGCCCGGAGGCGTCTTGGCGCTGGAAACTAAAAGGACGAGTCAGAGTAGGGGAGGACACTTTAGATATCTGTTTGAAAAAGCCAGGGGCCATATTATCAAGGAAGCTGCGGTAGTTTATCGCCGTTTTACCGGCAGGAAACGGCCGATAAAGCGGCGATAACGGGCTTGATAATATGCGATTCGAATTTCAATCGAAGCCCAGGTTAAATGTTCACACATCTAACCTGGGCTTCGATTGAAATTCGAATCGCATATTATCAAGCCCGTTATCGCCGCTTTATCGGCCGTTTCCTGCCGGTAAAGCGGCGATAAACTACCGCAGCTTCCTTGACAATATGGCCCCAGGTCTTTAAAACTTTCCTGAAAGTGGTAAGATTCTCACTGGTTTTGATCGGAATAGGTAGACTATTCCAAAGTTTTGCAGCTCCCAACAGAAAGCTCCTGCTCCCCCAGCGTACCAGTTTGAATCTTGGTATTTGGAGCAGCTTCTGCTGCGCGGATCTCAAACTCCTCTTTGGGGCATAATACTTTATTCTGGAAGTCAAGTAGGACGGGCCGCTGCCATGAAGTGCTTTAAATGTAATACAAAGTGCTTTAAATGCAACTCTTTTCCGGATTGGCAGCCAGTAATTCATGCCTTGGTATATTTAGAATCAGTCTAGCCGCCGCATTCTGCAGGCGTTGGAGCTTATTCAGATGTTGATTTTGAATCCCGAGGTACAGTGCATTACCATAATCCAGTCTTGATATGGCAAGGGCAATTAAGACTGTTATCAGGGCTTCAATGTATTATCATTTCTTGACATGGGTATGGCAGTCAGTATACTATGATTTGTTCTTAATTAATTCTCTTCCCGCCTTTATTTTTCTCTTTCGTTGAGTCTAGTTCTGTTCTCTCCATGCCGTGGTGCACATTATGCTGCCTAGCACCAACGCAAGCACCTTTGCGCCTTAGTGTCAGTGTGTCTGTGTTGTGGTCAAGATAGTTTTTGTGGAGGGAGGCTTACCTTCCTGCACAAAAACTATCCTTTGAGGCTTTTTCCGCTTTGTATGTGTGCTACATATGTGGAAATAATGAGTAGAAATAAAGATATTTCTCCTTGTTATGCCAGCCTCAGGTAGGTGCACCATTTTGGTGCAAATCCATTTGTTTATTTATCGAGTTCTGTATAGCGTGAACTTGACCGGAAGGTATCAGGGCACTTTAAAAAGTTAGTATAGAAGGAATTACATGAGGGGCACGTGGCTACATGGATGAGTACAAAAAATGTATTGACAAAATTAACAGCAGAATACAATGGATAGTAGGATATGTGGGTAATAAAGTCTGTAGGTAGCTATGGTAGCCTAGCATCAATTACAAGCGGTACATATGGGGTAATTAAAGGAGATACAAATTACATGGTGATAATATACTTAGTGAAATACAAAATGCGAAGTGACAATATATAAATGGGGAATCCATTAGACTTAATGGTTATGTGGACAGTATAGTCCAGAGTTAGTTATGGTCATATTGCATCGATTACATGTGGTGCATATGGGGTAAGTAAAAACATAATGCATCGCGGCTGGATATATAAAGGAAGGTTACATTAGGCAGTAGATTATGTGGCTGAATTAGTTCACTTCCTTTGTTCTTCATCGGTCTGACAGCAGCAGAACTCACTTTTCATTGAAATGAAAATGAGGAGACCATGTTGCTAGACAGTGTTTCTGCGTAAAGTGTATCCAATTAACAGCCAGATTCATCATTGAAAAATCGGCTCGCAAAGGGCCAGATTCTGAGAATCTGGCCCTTTGCGAGCGCAATTTTTGCATTTGGGATTCATCATCCCAAATGCAAAAATCGCAAATGGCGAAATCGCTAAATTGCGAGGCATTGCATTTAAGGAATCTCTATTTGAGATTCCTTAAATGCAATCCATGAACCATTTTTGAATTGCGAAATCGCTATTTTTGGCCCCTATTTACCGCGAAGTCTGACTTTGTGATAAATAGCGAAAACTTAGTAAAATGCACTTTAGTGCATTTTTCTAAGTTGTATGTTACACACACACATGTCCTTTGGACATGTGTGTGCACAACATCAGTCTACATTTACATTTCAGGGGTGCTACAGGGTGTCCTTTGGACACCCCTGGCACCCTTGAAATCGCATCCTTATTTGCGATTAGCAAATTGCAAATCGCAAATAAGGAATGACTCCCCATTCATTCCTATGGGCCTCTAGGCCCATAGGAATGCATGGGGAGTCATTCCTTATTTGCGATTAGCAATTTGCTAATCGCAAATAAAGAAGCTGTAGGAATCGCAAATAATATTGCGATTTCTACATGAATCCCGTTTTGCGAATCATTAATAGCGATTCTTTAATAATCGCTATTAAGGACTCGCAAATCGGGACATTGATGAATCTGGCTGCAAGTGTTTACCTCAGACAGGTCATGTGTGAAGCAATGGTGAGAAGTTTGGATCAGTCCTTCTTTAACAATCAATCAATATGATTTTATTTTGGCTAAAAACCATAAAAAGCATATATACACAATTTCATAGAATAAAATGCAATGCAATTTCCTGTGTTAATCCCGCAGATTCAAAGCTTGTCATATTCTCAGTAAAACAGGTTTACATAAAACCAATAAAGGGATAAAACATGTCAAGTAAAATAAGCCACGTATAATCTACACATTAAAATTTCAGGACTCTGCCATTACGTGCCAAATTTACGGCAAAGAAATACCTGCTAAGAACAAAAAATATAAGCTGTGACGTGTCTTTAAAAAAAATTCTTAATGCTTCTAGACATTTCCTAGTCCCCATGTTGCAGCATTGGTTTAATCCAATTCCTTCTCATGGATGCATTAGCTGGGCAAGAAAATAGCACAAGTGAAAGGATTTCATCAGCATTTAAAGTGCCTAATGTACCATAAATCTCCCAATCGTCGTGTATGATTTTATCTGGAGAATTCCCAAGCAAAACGTCATATATAGTGACTTTGCGAGCTGGGGTTGGACAATATCCAGATACTGTTCAACACAAGGAAATGGTTTTACACTCAAAAATTGTACAGTGAGCCTACTCAAACTGGGGTTACAATGGACACTTTTTAGTACGTATTCCCTATAAGTTTGTTTCAAGACCTTCTTCAAGTTAGGTGTTAATAAATTGCGAGCATCCCAGAACCGGCTCGACCCTAGTTTATCAAACCAGGGTATTCTTTGGACATTCTTCTTGCTTGGAGCGGATGTTCTGAAGATATTGTGCTGGTGCGGGGCACCATCCTTTGCTCCTTTGCTCTACACAGGGCGGTTCCTCCCCCCCTCTCGCCCCTTACACTTTAAAAGAGGCTTATCCTAATTGGTGGTGAGTGAAGGATGCCCTTTCTATTGATGGTATAGTGTTATCACATTGGCAGACCTTTATACTTTGAGTGAAGCTCGGGAGGGTCCAGCCTGATTCTCTTTGACGGATTTCTTAACTTTCCCTGTATGACTCAGTGGCAGCCATCTGTTTAAGAGAGTTTGCTCAAGACCGAGACACCTACCAACCCCAGAGGTGCCCCTCATTATACAGGCTATTACAGAACTTTGCAGAGCAGTTGATTGCAGTCAGTGCTCTTTGCCTTGGCACTGAGAAATTGTGGTGTTCTGACCCTTGAGCCCTGCGCTGCGGGGTCTCTATTGCAATATCTGGCTGGACACGTGTTGGTGCAAATGGTACCTCTGGGGAGACTTGACCCTCCTATAGTTGGTGGTATCTATGTTCAACTGCCCAATATAGGCCGGCCAAAGCCCTAATCCCTGCTTGGTTGAGGGCTGTGAAAGATCTGGATTGGGGTGGCTCTGTTGTGGTGAATATCACAGTGGGAGCTTGCCGAGACGGTTGGTGGGATACTGGTGCAGAGCTTTGACCCGACTAGACATGGGTAAAGATAAGCTACAACGAGCACAGAGCTCCAAAACTACTATACAATATAATATGCAGGGAGAGGTCGCAACTCTTAAACGTGAAATGGCCCCCATGACAACAATGACAGCGGAGCTGGGTACACATGTGGAGGATGCCGAGGGTCGCTCACGGCGTAGCAACATTGGAGTCCTAGGGTTCCCCAAAAAGGCGTAGGGGTCCTCGGTGACTAGTTTTTGGGAAGACTGGGTGCACATTGTTCTGAAACCTTGAGGTCTGTCTGTTTTTTTGAGGTGGAAAGATCAAATAGAGCCTTGGGCACCCACTAAAGCTGGGACTCCCACCAGGGCCATCATTGATAAAATCCTCAATCATCAGGACAAATATTGTGTCCAACGAGCAGCCAGGAAACAGGAGCCAGATTGCTGTATATCCGGACTTCTACAAGCAAGTGCATGACGAGCACAAATCCTATACGGCTGTCAAACAAAAGCTGTGATCACTTCAGTTTTGGTACTTGCTTCTATATCCGGCATGATTGAAAGTCATTTTCAAGGATAAAGTCCACTTCTTCGACTGACCGGAAGAGGTCTGGAAATGGCTGAAACTCAGGGATGTCATTGTGGCGCCCCAGTTGGGGGACAGTCAACTAGAATCCTGGGGACGTTGATCATGTGGGGGACGTTCTCTCTCTGCACAGGCTGGTGATAATTAGAACTTGACTTGTTTGTGGAAGCACCGAGTTCTAATTAGTGAGGATGGTGCAATGCATCTGTCCACAATGGAGGACCAGCCATCAGAGGATGAAGTCATGTTCCAGATGTCCTCAGATGATGAGGGCAATGACTCACAGACTGGTGAACAAGCATCCTGGGACCACACATCATCTCCTTGTGTTTGGTTTTTTCACCCTAACTTGGCAGGGTATGCCCAGACGTGGGTCCCTTGCTCACTTTGCCACTGGATTCAAGCTTGCCTGGCTGATGAGTGGTTTTACCCTGAAACCGGTCCTAGGATGCTTGTTTCCGGTCCAGGGAAGACCTGGCTTGGCAGTTTGGGCTAGACTATTCCCATGAGGAACAGGGTTAAGACTGATTTGCATATGGCTGGGTCTGAACTGGGGTGGCGAAGTGAGCTAAAGAATGATGATGGATTCAATCTAGATCTGTGGCTGGGGGTGAGTGTCTGAAAAGTGTATAGAGCTCCGTCCACCATGTGTTTTCTAAGAGTAGGAGCTATTTCCTTCCTCCTACTCAGCATAGCTAGAGGCACATTGGTTTGGGTGGCTCCGAGTATCCCATTTGCTCACACATATTCTTAAATGGATATTGGGGGTAGATATGTCTAATTGCAGGGCAACTTAGATGGTAGGGATTTGTCCATACTAAATACATATGCCCCTAATACAGACAACCCAAGTTTTTTTCTATTCAATGCAGGATCTCCTCACGCAGGTCTATGATAAACCAATGCTGTGGCTGGGGTTTTTTATTTGCGTGCTGGATCCGGAGATATACAGAGACCCCCAAGAGCTGGAACAAAGCTTCATATGACGAGGGCCATGAAGGCGGTAATGCAGCGTATGGGCTTGCAGGATCCATGGAGATCAGCCTATTCCACAGACAGGGTCTTCACATGTTTCATCCGAAAAGCGGTGCACCTGTTCTGTACTGAACCGCATGTCAAAGTCATGGTGGACAAAAATCGATTTGAGGCTTAGGCAATCGTTAGAGGGGGACGCAAGAGGGTTGTCCACCATCCCCCTTCTATTTGCACTAGTGATAGAACACTTGGCAGTCTGGGAATGACAAGAGATGCAGAAATGGGGAATAGTGTTCGGGGTTGTCGGACTCAACATTTTACTATATGCTGACGATGCGTTGTTTTACCTGTCATCCCCACAGATTTTAGTCCTTACTCTGGCCTCTGGCTCAATTGCGCAAAATCATTACTGTTCCCTCTTATTTCCTTGGCTCAGAACCTGACAGGAGAATTACCTGATTTGATCGGTAAACAACAACCTAGGCAATCATAATTAAAATTTAATAATGAACACAAAGATATTAAAGGAAAGAGAGCTACCGGTGAAATCAGATTCTAGTATTTATTAACATATATATTAAAAAAGGACATACATTTCATATACATAAAAAAATCATCACAGATCAAATAATCAATATACATGAAAAAAGTTTTTAAGTCAATATAACACACAGTTATTAATTCATTACTAAATTAATACATAAAATAGGAAGTGGCATAATAATTCTCGACGCGCGTTTCGGCGACCAGCCCCTTCTTCTGGAGGAGCTACGTGTTTTCTATAGATAAAATTGTAAAAAACATACAAAGATAAAAACCATTACACACAGTTTTTAAAAAAAATATACAAAACATTAATATTGTCCAAAAGAGCACATTTATCAACAGGTAGCTTCATTTAGCCTTTTGTTTACAAAACTATTAACAACAATCCACATTTTATTTCAATTTCCTATATATCTCCAAGCAGAGACAAGAGATGAAAGAGTGAGAAGAGAAATTGCAGTAATGGATTAATAAGTATATACAGGCATTAAATAATTTTGTGGATGAAATCAACAGGACACTTCCTGTATAAACCCAGTTATACGGTATTCTTTCTGTTAGAACATTATCTCTATCTATGTTGGTCTAGTTCTAAACATTGGGGATAGACAATAGACAAGAGAGTACTGTGAGGGATCTCTCAGATACTATATAAGGTTTAGAACAAAGTAAATCTATCACCTATATACTTACACACAAAACCGATGTATTTAAAACAGGAGCCAAAAAAAGACTCAAATTACTTCTTTCTTCACACGTATCTTCTAATTAACAAGAAAAATCCAATGGATTGGCAACTTAACAGGTCTTAGAGCTGTGGAAAACAGGTAATAATTAGAAATTTCTGGTTTATGGTCGGTAGTTCCTATTTGTATTAACCGATTCACATATAAGACATTTCTTATTGGCCTCATTGGTCCCTCAAGATTTATTTCCGTTTACATTTTAAAGGAGCAAGGAATCAATCTTTATTTCTATAGCAATATGTTGTTTTGTATAAACTAATAGATAACTGGTAAGGGATAAAAAGAATCTAAATATGTAATTACCAAAACTTGGTATCCGATTTGCAAGTCCGTTTACATATGATCTGTGGTTTTTAATTAAAAGGAGCCGGATCTAAGAGAACCAAAAAAGAAAAAACAGAACGAATAACTGTATTACTATTCCCTTAGTTGATTAAATTTCTTTCATTTTGTACAGATTATACTCGTAACCTATACCTGGTATGACAGATGAAACGACTTAAACTTCTCGCTGTTAATATGACCAGGTGATTCCTCGTGATGTGGGGAAGTTCTTTCTTTTTAGTTTCCTAACAGAGATATCGAGAAAATAAGTAGCATTAGGTATTGCCAATTGTAGGGATCGACTCAGTACTAAATCCCAGTTACACGATATAGTCAGAAAAAGAAGTCTAAAGACGGAGTATTGCTCTTACCTCCTAACATTATTTAAAAGAATTCTATCGGTCCGACGGCGAGAAGCGTGGTTCTGGCGGCTGCAATAGTCAAACAGGATGTCGACAAACGTTAGAAAAAGTCGCGAAGTATTAGCCACCTGGTCATATTAACGGCGAGAAGTTTAAGTCGTTTCATCTGTTATACCAGTTATCTATTAGTTTATACATAAACAATATATTGCTATGGAAATAAAGATTGATTCCTTGCTCCTTTAAAATGTAAACGGAAATACATCTTGAGGGACCAATGAGGCCAATAAGAAATGTCTTATATGTGAATCGGTTAATACAAATAGGAACTACCGACCATAAACCAGAAATTTCTAATTTTTACCTGTTTTCCACAGCACTAAGACCTGTTAAGCTGCCAATCCATTGGATTTTTCTTGTTAATTAGAAGATACGTGTGAAGAAAGAAGTAATTTGAGTCTTTTTTTGGCTCCTGTTTTAAATTTGTATTTGTATTTGTATTTTGTTTTTGTATCGCGCATAGCTCACCCGTTAGGTCTCATAGCGCTGACAGATGGATAAAACAGAACCAGTAGGTATGGAAGGTGGTTGACTAAGGTTTGAAGAGCAGAGTTTTTAGGTTCTTACGGAAGATAGTCAGATTGGGTTCTGCTCTCAGATCTAGGGGAAGTGAATTCCAGATGGAAGGACCAATTTTTGAAAAGCATCTATCACCGTTCCTCACTGTGCGGACTCTAGGTGTCTTTAACAGTAGTTGGTTGGAGGAGCGAAGATTTCTCGTTGGGCTGTATCGATGCAGTTTATCTCTGATATATGCTGGTCCTTGTCCGTTTAAAGATTTGTGGACTAGGCAGCAGACCTTGAACTTTATGCGTCTGTTAACTGGTAACCAGTGTAGTTGATTCAAGCAGGGGGCAGACGGGGTTCTTGGTGGAAGGTCCAGTGCAAGCCTAGCCGCGCTGTTCTGAATGGTCTGTAGTTTGGCTATGTTAGAAGCATTTATATCAGCAAACAATGCATTGCCATAATCCAGCCGGCTAGTTATTAAGCCTTGGATTAGTGGTCTTCTGCTAGTTAAAGGAAGCCATTTGAATATTTTTCTGAGGCTTCTCATTAAGCCTATACAGGTGTGTACCACTTTATTAATGTGTGGTTGCATTGTGAGTTGGTCATCCATTGTGATTCCTAGGTTTCGGACTGTACCTTTAGGGGGGGGGGGGCATTGACCAAGTTCAATGGGCCACCAGTCCTGTTCCCATAATTGGTGTGCCTTTCCGAACAGCATTATTTCGGACTTTTCTGCATTAAGCATTAAAAAGTTCTCAGTCATCCATTTTTTTGATGGCCACCATGCAGGATCGAAATCTGATTTTGGTGTCGCCTGGGTCGGGGCCCATGGTGACCAGGATCTGTGTATCGTCAGCGTATGAGACTGTTTGGAAGCCATGATCCCTGATTATTTTGGCTAGGGGGGACATATAATTGTTGAATAACGTTGGGCTCAGGATTGAGCCCTGGGGGACGCCGATGTTGTTATCTGTAGTATCGGACAGGAACGGACCGGTTTTAACTCTAGATTTCTTGTCTGCCAGGTAGCTTTGTAGCCAGCCCAGCGCCTTGCCCCCGACACCAACCCCCACCAGTCGCTCTATTAGTACTGTGTGGGAGATGGTGTCGAAGGCTGCAGAGAGATCCAACAGAATTAGGATTGCTGATTTCTTCGAATCAATGGCAAGGCGGATATTATCTACTATTTCGAGCAGAGCTGTTTCCGTACTATGGTGGGCTCTAAAGCCTGATTGGGTGGCGTCCAGTATCTTATTGTCTTCTAGATGTTTCATTAGTTGGGAGTTTATAGTTGTCTCCATCATTTTGCCAAACAGGGGGAGGAGGGCTATTGGGCGATAATTTGAAGGAGCAGTGTGGTCAGCATTGATTTTTTTGATAATGGGCCTAATCGTTGCTTCCTTCCAGCTGCTTGGGAATGTACTTTGTGCGAGGGAAGTGTTAAAAATTGTGGTGAGTTCAGTTGCTATGGCTGGTCCAATTTTGGCTAGAATTTGTGATGATGCTGAGTCATTTGGGGATCCTGATTTAATCTTTCCTAGATTCCTTATTACCATATCTATAGTAAAAGGGTTGAATTCTAGTAGCTGCATGGTGGGTGTCAGGTTCTCCATATGTGAAGGATACAGGGGGTGTGGAGTATCTGTATTGGGGGTAAAAATATCGGTTTTGTGTGTAAGTATATAGGTGATAGATTTACTTTGTTCTAAACCTTATATAGTATTTGAGAGATCCCTCACAGTACTCTCTTGTCTATTGTCTATCCCCAATGTTTAGAACTAGACAAACATAGATAGAGGTAATGTTCTAACAGAAAGAATACCGTATAACTGGGTTTATACAGGAAGTGTCCTGTTGATTTCATCCACAAAATTATTTAATGCCTATATATACTTATTAATCCATTACTGCAATCTCTCTTCTCACTCTTTCATCTCTTGTCTCTGCTTGGAGATATATAGGAAATTGAAATAAAATGTGGATTGTTGTAAATAGTTTTGTAAACAAAAGGCTAAATGAAGCTACCTGTTGATAAATGTGCTCTTTTGGACAATGTTAATGTTTTGTATATTTTTTTTAAAAAACTGTGTGTAATGGTTTTTATCTTTGTATGTTTTTTACAATTTTATCTATAGAAAACACGTGGCTCCTCCAGAAGAAGGCGCTGGTCGCCGAAACGCGCGTCGAGAATTATTATGCCAATTCCTATTTTATGTATTAATTTAGTAATGAATTAATAACTGTGTGTTATATTGACTTAAAAACTTTTTTCATGTATATTGATTATTTGATCTGTGATGATTTTTTTATGTATATGAAATTGATGTCCTTTTTTAATATATATGTTAATAAATACTAGAATCTGATTTCACCGGTAGCTCTCTTTCCTTTAATATCTTTGTGTTCATTATTGAATTTTAATTATGATTGCCTAGGTTGTTGTTTACCGATCAGTTATTTTCCCTGACCTAGGAATCCCGAATTCTATATAATCAGGGGGTCCTTGATAATTATACATTAAGAATTACCTGATTTGGGCATCCAATGGGAGACATAACACTTCAGATAGCGGAGGGTTCAAGTGGCAAATACCGGGACCTTCAGCTCAGCCATAATATTGTCATTGTCATGGCCGGACTTTGGGCTTCAGTATTATTTTGGAATACTTTACCCCTCTCATTAATGGGTTGAATAGCTTTTACTAAGCTAGTGCTGTTGAATAGATGCTCATACGTATTACAGAATTCCCTTTGTCTTCTTGCAGCTTGCATATTTAGGCAGTTGGACACCATCTTAATCTCTCTATTGTGGGCCGGGAAACCTAGCAGAGTGGTGTTGTTGATTTTGACCATGCCGTATAGTGATGGGGTCTTTACGTCCAGTGTCTTGAATATTACTATTTTACAGTTCAGCTGCAATATGCAGCATGATGGTTGGCCCACTCTGATAATCATGAAAAAGGCTGTTGCAGGGCAGAGTGTAGTGGCGCACCTTCCAGAGGTGTTAAAGGAGGTTGCAAGAGTTCATTTGGACGCTCTACACATTGTCAGACACATGCCCATATTGTGGCATAGGTTAGTGCGATCGATATTGATGCAGGCCCATTTCATAGGGAAATCCCAGTTTGGATCATGAAGCCCATCCAATTATTACAGGATAACATGTCCTTCCTGGCATGGCATGAGGGTGGGTGTGAACCGCTCAGGGATCTATATCCAGATGAACACTTCATTTAATTTGAAGAGGCTCTAGATACTTTTCAGTTCGGCACTGGCCACTTTCTACAGTATGCTGGACTGGCCGACATAGCTAAAGTGACTTGGTCCACTTTTCCTGCGGCACCTAAATGTACTCGGCATTGTGCTGTCCTGCAGAGGGGGCCGACATATGGTTTACGCTCCTGTACAAAGCTATGCCTGAGGACTCTGCGGTGCCAATCCCTACGGTGCGTCTGGCCTGGGATGCAGGTTTAGACACACCTGTTGTGGTTGTAGACCGGGACAGAGTTAATGAACTCACTCATATGGTGTCCTATAATGCACGTTTTAAATTGACTCATTAAAATCTTTTGCACACGTCTCAGATAACACCACTGGGACTTCAGAAATGGGGTCCTACCCACTCAGCGGTTTGCCTCAGGTGAGGAATAGATGGGGCGGATTTAATGCATCTGGCCTGGCATTGTGGAGGAGTACAGGAGATTGGGCAGGGGTGGTTCCGGAAATACATCGGGCAGTACACATCAACTTCGGTTTCACCCCGGCATACTGTCTATTAGGCAAAAAGGGTAAAAAAAATGTCCTATACATAGTTACAGTTGGCTCTGGTGTTGGTAAGAAGACATGTGGCCATCACCTGGTTGGGACAAGGAGCCCCTGATTCTGATCGCAAGCGCAGGGATGTCATGGAATTGGGGTTGCAGCGGAGGCTCTTCTGAGTCTCAGCAGGTGGGATGAAAAGGCTGAGGAGGATATTGCTGTGTGGAGTGGTCTGTGTGCTTGGTTACTGGATCCAGAAGTGGACACTGAGGTTGAGGGTATAGATATTTTTAGTGATCCAGAAGATGAGTGATTGGATGGGTGGAAAGTATGGATAATGCATGATCCATGTTTCTTGCTAAGGGTGGATTGTACGGGGTGGCCAGTACATCTCACAAGAGACTGGAGAGAAATGTAATGTTTCAGTTGATGTTTCCCTTTATTATGATGAACCAGTTGGGAAAAAACATGCATACTTTTCTCTACCCCTCATAGAAGTGCTGTATTATTGAATGTTCTTGAAAACGTAAATACAAATTTTAAAAAAAGTTATGTAATGGTATGTTATGTAATTTCATCTGTAATGTGCATTAGCGCAGAGCTTCTTGGTGCTGAGCTGTAAACATAGCTCACATAAGACCTTAAGAGAGTTAAAAGAGGAAGTAATTATTTGTTAAAAGCCAAGGTGTGGTCACTTTCTCAACTGTGGCTCAGTTGGATTCTAAACGAAGGGCTCCTGTGTGTGAATTGTATAGTTAGGCTGAGTAATGGAGAAGGCCCGATGTTCATAAGTGACTGTACTTGCTTGTTTAAGAATGTAAGCGCTGGGGTGTGGCTCTTGGATCAATGAATAATGGTAAGTGCTTTGAAGGAGGTTGTGGGTGAAATGGTCAGCCAGTGAAGAGGACTTAGTGGTGGCCTAATCCTATCTAGCCTCAATACGTATCAGACAAGCAGCAGTGTTCTAGCTGAGTTAGAGACACTGAAAAAGCTTCTCTACGGCAGCCAGATACATGGCATTGATTAATCCAGTCTAGATTGTATCAAGGACTTTTTTCGCAGTTTTTGTTGTTACACAGAAGGATCTTTTTCAGAGCCCTGAGCTGGTCACCTATGAATCGAGAAGAAGGTTGACGTGTCTAGGCAAATCCACAATTACAAGATAGCTTCAGTTGGAGAAGGAACATAATTCATTGATTTTGATAACGTCCGTTAAGCTTTTGCTCGCATATGCAACAATCTTTCTTTGGGAGTCTCTTCCTGGCAGGTGCTGTGCTAGTATGGCTCCAAGCCCTACCAGGTTAGCGTCAGCAGTCAGTTCACTGCACAGTAGGGGTCAAAGTAAGCTGGATGCTCCACTGTCACCACTGCTCGTCATATTTCTTCAAATGCCTTGTTGCATTCCAGAGACCAGAGAAACTTCTGTCCTTGTTTTGTTAGTTATCTTAGTGGTGTGCTCACTGTGGTGAAATCCTGTATGGAGCGTGCACAGTAGCTGGCGAGCCCTAGAAAGGATCGTACTTCTGCAACATCCGTCTGCACCTTTGCGTTTTTCAATGTTTCAACTTTGCTGGTGTCTGGCCTCATACCTTGCTTGGAGAAAATATAACCAAAGAACACTAGTTCCCCTCTTCCCAGCTCACACTTTTCTTCATTTAGTGTTAGGCCTGCTCGCTCCAGTTGTGTGCACACTTGACGTAGAATTGCATCATGTTCTTTGTCTGTTTTTCCAAAAAACAGAATGTCATCACTGTAGTTCAGGCTGTTCCAGACTGGTCTTATCACTTGTCTTATTGTCTCCTGGAATATTTCTGCTGCAGAAGAGATTCCAAAACGCAAACGCTTGTATCTGAACAGGCCCAGATGCGTGGAAAACGTCATGATGTATCTCGATTGATTGTCCAGTTCTAGTTGATGATACCCTTTGCACAGGTCTAGCTTCGAGAACCGGCATGCCTTAGTGAAGCAGCTGATCATGTTGTTTAGATGTGGTCCCGGGTGTCGTGCCCTTGAGATTGCAGTGTTAGAAATCCTCATGTCCACACAGATGCGGATCTTTGAGGTGTTCTTCTTGGGGACGGCCACAATCGGAGACACCCAAAGTGTTAGTCCTTCAGCAGGTTCAATTATATCCTGTGCTAGCAAATTTGTTATTTCTTCCTCAACTTGTGAGTGTAGGTGAATTGGTACTCTTTTGTGATGCTGGGCCACCGGCTTGACCGCTTCATTTATGTTTAACGTTATCTGTTTTCCTTTGAGCTTCCCAAGACCCTTCAGTATTCTTGGGTACTCTTGCAGGATGCTTCCAATTTCCGACATGTGATATGCCATGGCCAGTAGTCCCATTAGCTGGGCTGTCACATTTCTGAGCAGGCATGGTGCTGGGATGTCACCTTTGAGCACATGTATTTCTTCTTGGTATGCTTTGCCTTTGTACGTTAGAGTTTCCTTGAACTTCCCCATGTTTTCTACCAGTCGTCGGGATCCCCACCTGAACACATCTACTGTCGACGGTGAAAGCTGTGTTTTCAGTCTCATCTTTTGGTATTCTGATACGCACATGATGTTACAAGTTGCTCCACTTTCAAGCACGAACTGTGCTTGGTGGTTTCCTACCCCAATGTCTACAGTGGCTGTTTTCTGTATTTGTCTCTTTTCCATGAGGTGAAAGTGCTCTGTGTCATGGTCTTCTCTTGGTGCGTCTGACATCAGATACAGCCTCTCCTCCCTCATAGGTGCTGCTGTCTCTTCTGACTCATCTGAGGGGCTGAGATTAATAGTTTCCATGTGTCGTGCATATCTGTTACTTGTCATCCGTGGTCTCATTGTTCTGCCTCTTTTGTTTCTGAATTGTCTGGTCATGCACGTGCTCGAGAAGTGATTGTCTCAGTTACACTTCCTATCTTTTGACCCATTGCGGGGCAAACACCGATGTGTGGGAATTCGAGGCCACATCAATAGCATGTTTGTCTGCCTTTCTTTTGCAGGACCGGCGCCTGGGATTCTTTCTTCTTGAAGTTCCCAGTGACATGATGTGCTACCGCCACTTTCTTCTCTTTACCCATCTCCATTTGTTACGCTTGTTTTGTGGCCCGTGCTTCTGTGCGAGCCATTGTCAATATCTTCTCCAGCGTCGTAGGTTCTTTCAGAATCCTTGCTCGGAACTGATTTGCATCCTTTAATGATGCGCAGTTTTATGGCTTGCTCATTGTCGAATTCGTCAAACTCGCAGTATGCGACCAGCTTCCTTAGTCTCGTGGCAAAATCGTCTAAGCTCTTTTCCCCTTGCTGGCATGCCGTGTTAAACGTGTACCTTTCAAAATCGACGTTGCATTGTGGATCAAGCTTTTGTGTGAGACACTGCATCACTCCCTTGTAATCCGCAATATGGTTGGCGGGGAATGTTAACAAGAGATCTTCTATTTCATTCCCTGCAAGATTTAGTAGTAGGTGCAGTTGTTTCTTGTCCGGTACATCTGTGGCGATCATGTAGCGTTCAAACTTCCTGACCCACTTTTCCCACCTGATGCCTGCTTGCGGCTCTGATAGGCTGAACGGTAATGGCCTGCGGAAGATGGCGCTCTGTTTCTCCTCGTTATCACTCATCTTCTCCCTAGCACTCTTCTATTCTTCTTCCACTTCTTATTTCAGTTAACCTCTCCTTTGTTTCTGTCTTTCCCCTTTTATCGCGCTTAATTTCACTTTATTTCCTTTATTTTCGGCTCCTTTTTTTTTTTTCTTTGGCACTCTTCTATTCTTCTTTCCTTTATTTTCATTTATTTCTCCTTTGTTTCTAACTTTCCTTTGTTTACTGTGCTTGGTTTCACTTTATTTCCTTTATTTTCATCTTCTTTTGCCTCGTTTCACACTTTTCCATCTCTTTCCTATGTTTATTACTGGCCGCCTGACTTTAAAATGGCTGCCGCTCATTTCTGTCCTCTTATTGGCTCAATTTGCCTGACTCTAAAATGGCCACCGTAGTCTTGCAAGGTTTCTTTATCTCCCTCGCCTGACCTCTTAAGATGGCCGCCGCCGTTCCGGCTTCTAATAGGCCCGGTCCGCCTGACTTTAAAATAGCTGCCTTTATCTTGCGATGCTTCGTTCTAGTTATTGCGCGCTTTCCTCTCCTCACTTTGTATTTCTGCAGTGCTCTCGGGTGCCGGTGCTTGCCCACTGTTCGCGTATTGGCAGATTGTCTCTCACTCTGTTGCTTGCAGCTCTCCTATGTCCTTATTATTTTCCGTGCTCTTTCCGATGATTATCATTCGGGGTGGGCTCCTGCATTGCACTGCACTACTCGGACCAGGGTGGGCTCCTGGCTCCGTCACGCTTCTTCTCGGGGACACAGTCAATTCACAGTGATTCACCCTTGTCCTATGGATCACACCTTCGTCGCCAGTTGTCGTGTTCTTCGGTCAGGTAGACACAGGACATGGGTGAGGATTGCAGTTGTTTATTGGATCATACAGGTTTTGATCTCGTACTTCCGCACGTCTGCCCACTGCCCTGTCCCTCATGTGAATGCCTCTCTTCCCACCCCTTGACCGGATGAGGTGTTCGGTTCCCCAGTGTCCACTTCGGGTCCTGCAGGGTTCTATTGTCCTGCCCTCAGGTCACTACAGGTGGTTATGTCTGCATGTGTTCCCAAAATTGAATTTCTGTGTTCACATGCATGCATTTATCTAATGCTCATCAGGTGACTTTGTCTACCTTGTTAAATAAACGGTCACGGCCTGCTTGTTTTGCTGGTATTTCACCGTAAGGTAGAGCTTTTACCAAAGCTGGGAATACCTGCCATAACAGGATTTAACCACTGTCAGTTGCATGAAGTGCAAGCTCTTTAAAATTTGTGTTTTTTTAGGTCTCGCCTGAGCCAGCGCATGCGCTGTTCTGCAAGACATTTAGTATTGGGGTTTTCAAAGTGCTACTAGACGCTTTTGCCGGCCTCAAGCTGACGGTTAGGCGCGCGTGCACGGGCACAGCCGGCATCTGTCTTTCCTCGTCATGACTCATTAGCGAGAGATCACTTTCACTTTCACGGCTTGTATCAGCACTCCACATGAGTGCTTTGTTTTCCCCGTCTGACCCATCCCTTCACTTTCACTTTCACAGCTTATTAGGACTTGTTTTTTTCTCGCAGTCTTGTGCTCCCTGTCTGGTGGGGCCACGTGTGGAGAGTTTGTGAATGCGCACGCGCGCTCCCTGCAGGGGGGGCATTTCAGTTCAGTTTTTAGACTTCTGCATCTTTTGCCAGTGACATACGGCTCAGGATTCGCCAATAATCCCGCGGTGGATTTCACGGTGCTCGGAGCTGGAGCGACAGATACTCTCCCATTCATCGACAATGGGCCAACTAAGTCACCCTGCCACAATGGCCGTAGGCAGTCCTGCTCTTTCATAAATAGACACTGTGTGCTCTACGCCCTGCTACTGCGGTATGTAACAGCAGTCAGACCTGCCGCCCATTTTCACTTCGTGCACTGAGGCTCCAGGCTTCCTCCGTGCGTTGAGCGGTGCAAGTCATTACAGCCATCACGGGTACACGTGTACTAAGGTTGCAATATTTCTGGAGGTTGTTACACTGCAAGACTCTGGGTAAGTTACCAGATGACGCAATGTCATAGGAGACCTTGTGTTTCAGTCTTAAGCATTCCTCCAAACCCAGTGCATTCCGGGAGCTGTAGTTTCGGTTCACTGTCATTGTCAAATTGGGTTCCTCTACTATACACATGTTCTAGAGAGGGTGTGCTTGCACCCTGGAGGTGGCTGCATGCACCGTCCGTCCAGTGCCAGGCAGAAAGGCACATCAGCCCGTTAGGTTCTTATTGGCTCCCCAAATTTTCCTCTAGTTAGGATGTTGGCAGTTGTCCCTGGAAAACATTTGGATGGCTCTAACCTGGACTTTGGGTAGCCCTCTTCCCTTATTGGTCTCTTAAACAGTCCCGGCTCAACTGTGACCCACCTCCGTTATTCCGGGGCAGCACTGTGTCGTCTTCCTGTTACATTTCAGATGCATTGATTTTGCCTCCAAATCCGCGTGAATATAACTAATCTATGAGACATAAATACCGGTCTTCGGGGGTTTCAGGCACATGCTTGTGTTGGGCTGGAGTCGAGTAAAGTCCCTGCTGCTACTAGGACTTACTATTTATTTGGCAGAGCTACCATCTGCCCATGTTAAGACACAGGTATTTGATTTTCTGATCTTATTTTAAGGTCTTGCATTAGCCAAAACCTTTTGATTTTTGCTAAAATGATTTTGAGTGATATACATAATTACCGGGGCTTTCAATCAGCCCACTTAATCCCACTACTGCAAAGAGCAAGGTCTACCCATGCCAAACCTGGTGGCTTTGCCAATGCTTGTTTTTCTTCCCCCCACCTAACTCTGCCTCACTTCAGTGCAACGTAACGAAAACTTCTACTGTGTCTGTATCTGCCATAGCCCTCCCTTGTTGGGTGTTGCATGCTGGCATTTATGAGTTAGTGACACAAAATCTGGATTTAACTTTCAGTGATAGGAAAGTGCGCCAAATGCCAGTGCCTTGCCCTGTAATCGTCCCTTTATTTCCAGTGTACTCTTGAAGTCAGTAAACATTGTGCTTGCCAGGATCTACACCTGATGGCATCATGTTCTGAATAACCAACTGTGCTAATGCTGGGCGTAAGCTTGCAATATTGGAATCTGATTATTTCTGCTTAGGTGCAAATTTGCGGAGGCATTAAAACTCCTTTTTAATTTTGGGCTTCGGTCTGCTTATAAATTTATAACTTTGGGCCACCAACGCAACAAGGATGCCCTCCTTGGTGCCCATGCTTTGACCAGAGTCGCAAACTTGATTGCAGACATTTCCAGTAGAAACTGTTGTAATGGCTCTATTTGGTAAGTAATACTACTGTCATGTAATTCTTTTTCAGCGCTCGAGATTTCTGATTCCCATAGTAGGTGGCTGTATAACTTTCTTTTTGTCCTCGGACATATCATGTGATTCAGTTTTAGATTGGCAGCAAACTTGTTTTTTCTGGTTTTATCAGGTCTCACAAGTCTGTAACCCTTGGTTGTGATTATTGCTGTTTAGTTTTTCGTGCATTTCTCAAATTCCTTTTGTTTGGTTGACAGATCTATTACAACGACGATTTCAATAACTTTGTTAGGCAATGCAATTATCTTTTCAAGTTTTTGCAATTTCTGTAACACTGTATTTGTCAGTATTATTATCCAGCAGTCTCGCATTTATTGTGGTTTCCAATCCATAACACTTTGGTGGGCACTCATTTCATGTTATTTTTGCACATTAATCGGTAGATTCGCTATCTTGTCAGTTTCTTGCACTCTAGGCAGGTGTTGGACTTGGCCCTTCTGGCAGGTTCACCCCTAATCTTTTTGCTTTTAATCTGTGATCTGTGTTGATGATTTTCGGTATCTGCGCACTTTTTCCCTGTGTCCCAGAGTAAAGTGCGTGCATGTAGTGAGGCTGGCCTGCTCTCCCATAGGAATGCATGGGGAATGTCTGTGTCCCTGGTAGTTCCTGATGCGTGGGGAGTGCAGACTCGAATTTGGTATGTGCGAACTCGTGAGAGTGAATGCTTCGCAATGATGTATGTGGCATGAGTGTGTCTTGTGCGGAAGTGCCACTTCTAGAAGCTGGCATATTAGTTTAAAATATGCCTGGCGTGTGATTGGCTGGAGCTGGCTGGTGAGCCTGGCTCCAGGAAGGCTGGATGGGTCTGCCCGGTGGTGAGTGTGAGATTAGCATGCTGATGGCTAGGGAGGAGTACACCTGTGTCCTGAATGAGGCTGGGTTTTCCCCACACAATGCTGGCTCCGCCCCCTGTGGTTCGACTGATGACCCTAGCCCTGCTAGTGAATGATAAGGGGTGGTTGAGCTATCAAGGGTGCTCCCCCACCCTGCACCTACAGACAAAGGATTTAGTGATATAAGAAGGGGCTGTGTCCCCTTACAATTTGTTCTGCTTTTGGATCCTAGCTGAGGGGGCTGCTGCTGTTGCTGGGGCCAGGAGGACCGCCACTTGGCTTGTCTCCCTGCCTGGAGACCCAGTGAGCTGACTCTGGGCCCAGCCTTCCCCCCGCTGCCTGCCTCCAGACCCTGCTGGAGCTTTACTTTGCCAGAGCGCCTGGAAGTGGTTTGATTTGACTTATAGCGCTAGGAGCGCTTTATTTTTGCCCCAGCGCTCAATAGCGCTTTGCTTTGTCTTCTGGCGCAGAAATTGACTTAGCGCTCAGAGCGCTGTTATTCTTTTTGCCAAGTGGCTGCCACGCCGCATTTGCCCCGGTTTATTTAATTATTTAAAGCCGGAGCCCACCCGGCATTGCCCCGTGTTGAAATCACCGCCGCAGCCCGGGGCTGAGGAGACGCAGAGGAAAAGCCAAAGGAACCACCGCTGACGTCGCCCGGGAGCCGCGCTGCCAATGGCTTAGGCTGCGGGAGGCTCGCCGGGCGACCTGCGCGGTGATTGGTTCCCCAAGAAAGCAGCCGAAGAAGGACGGAGGAAGGTGCAGGTGGGGCTCCGTTGGGAGAAGGAGAGCCCCACCGCCCACGAGAGAAGAGGCCAGCAGTGTTCCCCGCCCCCCCGCAGCACCAGTGAAGTCCCGGTGAGTGTGGGGGCAGGTTCTCTTGGTTCTTCGAGCGGCCCCAGTTGGCAGAGGGCCACTCCAACGTGTGCGGCATTTCTTTGTTGGAGCCAAGAGGCTCAGGGGGCATATCTTTGTGTCGAGCCCCGAGCAGGGCTCCTACGTTACTTTGGGCATTTGTATTCACGAGCCTGTGAAGCTCGAGGCGCCATCCTGTGTTGCCGAGTCCCCAGACGAAGGACTCCAACGCCGCCCCATTGTCGTTCAGAGCCCCGAGGCTCCTCCCAGCCCATATTTGTTTTGCGAGCCCTAGAGGCTCGAGGTGCCATTACTTCGCAGAGCCCAGCGAGGCTCTTGGGGGCACAGTTAATTGGTTAGAGCCCCGTGGCTCCCACAAAGTGTTTCTCCCCCCATTGTGTTCTTGAGCCCACGAGGCTCCAACGTTGGCCCATCAGTGATTTACAACTGTCCAACACTTAGTGGACAGTTGCTACGTTTAGGTTTGTGTTCTGTGCTGCCTGCGCAGCCTACCCTGACTTTTGGACTCAGGGCATTTCAGCCCTTGCGAGGCCAGTAGGCCTGGGGGACAATTCTAGTATTGTGCTACGTGCACCCTGCGGATTTAAGGTTTACTTGCTTATGAGATTCCTGCGCAAATGTTCTACCTGCACCTCTGAATATGTTTTAATGCCTCATGTGCAATGTGTTTATGTTTTATCCCCTTTGCTAAAAGTGACCTGCTTAGAGGATTGTTGATTTCTTATTACCTTTGCTAAATGTGACTTGCTTAGGTGATTATTTTATGTTTTATCCCCTTTGCTAAAAGTGACCTGCTTCGAGGATTGTTTATGTTTTATTACCTTTGCTAAAAGTGACCTGCTTAGGTGATTGTTTATGTCCCTTCCCCTTTGCTAAAAGTGTCCTGCTTAGAGGATTGTTTATGTATTACCTTTGCTAAAAGTGACCTGCTTAGGTGATTGTTTATGTTCCTATAAGTCCTGATAATAAGGTCCTAGTTCTCTGCGTGATTTTCCTACAGAGTTTAGGGTTGCATAGGAGGTATTTACCCTTACCAGTGATTACTGGTTGTGTGCTACATTTACTATTTTGGTGCTACAATCATTATATGTTTATGTGCTAAGTGTAATACCTACAAGTGTTAATTCTAAAAGTGCCTACCCCTGACAGTGGTCCATGTGACCCTGTCCTGTACATAATCCCCTGTAAATTCTGCCCGTGCCTGTTGGCACATTGTAAAGTGTGTGTGTTATCTAATGTGTTTTTGCAATAATACAAAGGCTATTTTTTATATAACCTTGTGTGGAGTTTCCTTTGTGGTGGGCCTTGGGTGCTGTTGCTGGGTGCGCGCGCTAACGCTTTACACATCGCCTCCGAGATGAGCCTTGCTGCTCGCGTCATGTTACCTAGAGGGTGAGCAGGGGTTATCTTGGTGTGTAACTCCCTTGCCCTGACCTTAGACATGGTGATCTCTGACTGACTTTGGCGCGAGACTTGGCCAGCCGGGCGTCCTGTGTCTAAAATTAGTGGCAGCGGTGGGATTGGACTTGCGTTTGCGCTGTACCACAGTGGCGACAGGCCGCACTACAAAGCTCTACATTTTTAGATAACCACATTTTGGGGATTATTGTTTTTTAGGGGAAGTCTCAGTATATACACCCAGCTCAATGAGTTTGTTGAAAACGTGGGATATCTTCATCCATCCCAATCAGGCTTTCGCGCTAATTATTCCACTGAATCCGCACTCCTTGGGGTGACTGAGCGACTCCGACACGGTATCGATAGCGGTGAGACCTTTGCGCTTATTCTTCTTGATTTAAGCGCTGCTTTCGATACCGTGTCCCATTCCATCTTATTGGAGTCTCTCTGCTCCCTTGGTGTTGTTGGACCAGCGCTTGCCTGGGTGGCCTCATTTCTCAATGAGCGCACCTTTCAGGTTTTCTCAAACAAAGCTGAATCTGCGATTCACTCCTCTGCTTACGGCGTCCCTCAAGGGTCTATATTGAGCCCTCTGTTGTTCAATATTTACATCAGACCACTTGCTTCTATCGTAGAGGACGCCGGTCTGTCTATATACTCATATGCAGACGACACGCAGATTGTGTTTTCTTTGTCTAGCAGCAGGGCTCAGGACACTTCTGCCCTTAAAACTGGCCTTTCTCGTGTTGCAGCTTGGATGAAAGCGCATCTGCTAAAGCTCAACGGTGACAAGACCGAGGTGATCATACTAGGCAAACATAAAGATCTGTGGGGCTCTAGACACTGGCCCAGTGATATGGGTCTGCTGCCTACCCCCGTGCCTGTTGCTCGTAACCTCGGTGTCCTGATCGACGATAAACTCTCGATGAAGCAGCAGGCAACTAAGGTCGCTGCAATCTGTTTTAATGCTCTACGCTCGCTGCAGAAGATCATATGGATGTTGCCTGAGTCCACTCGAAGAACTGTCGTACAAGCCCTTGTGATGTCCCGCATCGACTATGGCAATGTGCTCTATCTAGGAGCAGATAAAGGCACAATCAATAAACTCCAGGTTGTACAGAACTCAGCTGCTCGCCTGCTGCGCAATGTTCCACGTAGAACGTCCGCAATGCAAGCTCTGCGTGACCTTCACTGGTTAAAAATTTCTGATCGTGTGGTCTTCAAAACTTTGTGCTTCCTATTTAAGATTCGTCAGGGTTTTGCTCCCATCTACCTGCACAATCTTGCCCAGCCATATCAGCCTGGCCGCTCTCTTAGGTCATCCAACAATGGCAATCTTGTGATTCCTAGAATCCGACTGGCAAAAATGGGAGGCCGTTCATTCGCATATCTAGGACCTAAGATGTGGAATGCTCTCCCGTTGGCGCTAAAAACAGAAACTAGTCTTCTTGCTTTCCGCAAAAAATTGAAGACTCTTCTGTTCTAAGTCCTTCGGTTCTGTTTTTCTTTTCTTTCAGCAATTGCTTGTTTTCTTCTTCAGTCTGTCCCTGGCGCCGGGAAACCCATTGCGGGTAGCTGTACGCAATACAAGTTCAATAAATAAATAATAAATAAATATTGCTTCTCCTGAAAGGTGTCATTTTGTAATTTTGTCCAGTACCTTGTTCCCCGCCCTGCTCCCAGATTGGAACCTGTGTCGCTTATGGTCAGATTGAGAAATCAGGGGTGGTAGAAACTGCCTTACAGAGGGGGGGTGTGTGTGAATGAGTGGTGTGTTACACTGGACAGAGGAGTGAAAGTTATCCAAGATAGGGAGATTGCTGAATTTTTGTGAATTGTGTACTCCTGTTAAGCTCAGACCCCCAGGTTCCCTGTGTCAAACTTTTCTTGAGAACGTCCGCCAAAATAGAGCCTGCTTTTGATCTCTGTGGTCTTTTTAGATACAGTAGGTTAGAGCTGGTCAGATTCTGTGAAAAGGGAGGCATAGATGTGAGTGAGTCGGATACTCAGTCCCAGCTTAGGGACAACCTGATCCTATGGCAAAAGGATCAGTGGGATCGTGAGCACAGTGAGAGAGATAGGGCCCGGGCCGCACGCCATGAGGGTGGTGAGTCTGTGGGGAGCCCTGAAGAATTTGAAGTGGATGAGGATGACAGTGGATGGGCACCAGCAGATAGTGAGGACCCCATAGATAGGGAGTCCCTTGCTGGGTCCAGTGTCAGCGCCCCATCCCATTCCCTGTCCCCAGAAGAGTGGTTGGATAGGAGGGAAGAGCGGGAGCATCAGCTAGCTATGGAACAGCTCAGGTTAGAGCACACCAAGCTAGAGGCTGAAAGGGCCTTGTTCAGGGAGAAGATAGCCCTAGAGAATAGACTATCCCCTGCGCACAGTTTTAATTTTCTGGATTCCCCAGGGAGGGTTGAGTCCAGTGGGGGCAGCTATATAAATGTTAGTGTAGAAAGTCCCACTCCCAGTTCCCAGAGTCTGGTACCTGTTTCCCAAGAAGAGGAGCACCGGTTGAAGTTCAGGAGACTTAGGGAACTGTCTCACCAGTCTTGGGAAGACTTTGAGGATGAATGTTGTGGAGCACTGTCTGATTAGGTAGAAGGTCCCACAGAGTGTGATTGGGGCTTATTGTTCGAGATGATTGTCAAAGAGCACCTGCTCAGTGGTTGTTCGCTAGAATTGCGCCAACACCTGGTAGGGTGTGGATTGTCTGAACCATATGAGCTGGCAAAGGAAGCAGACCGATGGGAAAATGCGAAAGGTTCGTTAGAGTCACTAGTGAGTGATTCCAACAATAGTGGGTCAGGTGTCCTCCAGCCAAGCGTGGTGGAGGAGGGTGAGAGTAGACCAGCTAGGTCCCAGTATAGTGAGGAGGGTGTAGGGGCTTACTGCCTGTCTCAGTGGAGCAGGAGTGAGTGTGAGACCAAGAGTCCCCGGACGCCCGAAGCCCTGCCTCAGAGCCTGGATGGTTTCTTTAGGGCACACCAGGATGGGCGCCATCCTGTGTTGCCGAGTCCCCAGACGAAGGACTCCAACGCCGCCCCATTGTCGTTCAGAGCCCCGAGGCTCCTCCCAGCCCATATTTGTTTTGCGAGCCCTAGAGGCTCGAGGTGCCATTACTTCGCAGAGCCCAGCGAGGCTCTTGGGGGCACAGTTAGTTGGTTAGAGCCCCGTGGCTCCCACAAAGTGTTTCTCCCCCCATTGTGTTCTTGAGCCCGCGAGGCTCCAACGTTGGCCCATCAGTGATTTACAACTGTCCAGCACTTAGTGGACAGTTGCTACGTTTAGGTATGTGTTCTGTGCTGCCTGTGCAGCCTACCCTGACATTTGGACTCAGGGCATTTCAGCCCTTTCGAGGCCAGTTGGCCTGGGGGACAATTGTAGTATTGTGCTACGTGCACCCTGCGCATTTAAGGTTTACTTGCTTATGAGATTCCTGCGCAAATGTTCTACCTGCACCTCTGAATGTGTTTTAATGCCTCATGTGCAATGTGTTTATGTTTTATCCCCTTTGCTAAAAGTGACCTGCTTAGAGGATTGTTTATGTTTTATTACCTTTGCTAAAAGTGACCTGCTAGGTGATTGTTTATGTCCCTTCCCCTTTGCTAAAAGTGACCTGCTTAGAGGTATGTTTATGTATTACCTTTGCTAAATGTGACCTGCTTAGGTGATTATTTTATGTTTTATCCCCTTTGCTAAAAGTGACCTGCTTAGAGGATTGTTTATGTTTTATTACCTTTGCTAAAACTGACCTGCTTAGGTGATTGTTTCTGTCCCTTCCCCTTTGCTAAAAGTGACCTGCTTAGAGGATTGTTTATGTATTACCTTTGCTAAAAGTGACCTGCTTAGGGGATTGTTTATGTCCCATTACCTTTGCTAAAAGTGACCTGCTTAGGTGATTATTTTATGTTTTGTCCCCTTTGCTAAAAGTGACCTGCTTAGAGGATTTTTTATGTTTTATTACCTTTGCTAAAAGTGACCTGCTTAGGTGATTGTTTATGTCTCTTCCCCTTTGCTAAAAGTGACCTGCTTAGAGGATTGTTTATGTATTACCTTTGCTAAAAGTGACCTGCTTAGGTGATTGTTTATGTTCCTATAGGTCCTGATAATAAGGTCCTAGTTCCCTGCATGATTTTCCTACAGAGTTTAGGGTTGCGTAGGAGGTATTTACCCTTACCAGTGATTACTGGTTGTGTGACACATTTACTATTTTGGTGCTACAGTCATTATATGTTTATGTGCTAAGTGTTATACCTACAAGTGCTAATTCTAAAAGTGCCTACCCCTGACAGTGGTCCATGTGGCCCTGTCCTGTACATAATCCCCTGTAAATTCTGCCCGTGCCTGTTGGCACATTGTAAAGTGTGTGTGTTATCTAATGTGTTTTTGCTATAATACAAAGGCTATTTTTTATATAACCTTGTGTGGAGTTTCCTTTGTGGTGGGCCTTGGGTGTTGTTGCTGGGTGCGCGCGCAAACGCTTTACACATCGCCTCCGAGATTAGCCTTGCTGCTCGCGTCACGTTACCTAGAGGGTGAGCAGGGGTTATCTTGGTGTGTAACTCCCTTGCCCTGACCTTAGACATGGTGATCTCTGACTGACTTTGGCGCGAGCCTTGGCCAGCCAGGGGTCCCGTGTCTAACAGCAGGCAGCAATGATCTCATGTCCATGGCCCTGGTTGTTAGTAATGCTCTCAATGCATGATACAGTAGCTCTCTTCTGCGTGAGATGTAGTATAGATAACGTATGATACTCTGGAAGTTTAATTTTTTTCTGTATTTGATTGCTGCTTTGTTCTTGAATTCTCATTACTTTTACTTTCAGTAGCGCGTTGGTTATAAGTTTTGTTATCCTGCCATCTTCCAGATGATACGGTTTCTGTTGAACTTGGCTGGTGGTACTGCTATCCAGTGACGTTCTTGTGGCTCTTAATATCTGTATTTTGTGTATGGCAGCACTTTCTTGACTGTTGTTCAGCTGGAAGTGATTTCTGTATTTGGCAGTGCTGCTATCTTGTTGATTTCTCACGAGCCTTGTAATTTTTGCTGCATTGGGTTAAACGTTTTTCTATTCTGCTGTCTCATTGGTTTTCTGAATTCTGTAACACGTGGCTTGTAGTAATACTAGTCTCAATGTGTTTATGAAGGGAAATGTTTCAGTTCTACTGAGAAATGCATCTTAAAATGACTCCCTTACAATACAACAGATGGGGTCTAAAATAAAAAAAACAGCATTGTTGATCTTACCTTGCAGCATGATTCATAAGTATGTGCATATCGTGGCTGCATTGTCATGCTTGCATTGTTGGCATTCACTGGTGAATTAGCGCACGTCTATACCATAATGTCCAGCAAGGATACATTATGAATGATGTGCTGCAGTACAATTCTGTGCATGGTGGCAAATAGTGAAAGCAGTGGTACATGTAATCCTGGCTAACATGTGAGCCCCTTAAGCACCACGTTTACATACCTATGTACCTGTGCAGTCTACACAAGGAGAAAACACTTCTTTTAGCAGCCAGCTGACTCAAAAATTGAATAATACGCGAGTGTGTATGTCCTCCAAAACTTAGCCGAGGAGCTAAATCTGCAATATTTTTTGTTATGAGACTAATATGGCACTTCTTCAAAACTATTTTTTTTACTTGCTCCTTAACCTGCTAGGGTTTAGGTCCTGTGGTTGTGGCACCAAGAGCCTGTGTGCAGTGTTTTTGACCAGATTAGTCAGTACTAAAAACATTCAACAGATTCGAGTAACACCCTCCCTTACTATGCATAATCCCTTTGCTGGTTATTTCTAAGCAACCTTAGAGCTGGTAGGGCTGCATGACTAAATACTTATAAGGTCCCAAAAGCGAGACCTATTGGCTGTGCCAATGCTTGTTTAATCTACCAGTAGAGGGGTATAAAAGGGGATGCAGTAGAGCTCAGTCTAGATGAATGGCATGGCTTTCTCACTTGGATGATATTATTGGTAGCAAAGACAGAGTCTAGCAGATATTCGGCTTGGTGAGTCGGCTTAGTGCTTTGCAGTTGTGTTGGGAGTCAGTCCAAAACTCTGGGACATCCTTCTGAGTGAATCGAAGGAACAACATTTTCAGAGACAATGAATATTGCACCTTATGCTGAAATTCCACAGAACTAATCACTATACAATCCTGATACCATTTAGACTACCTCTTCATCCATTAGATGGGTTTTCTTGCCCAGTCATAAGCTTAAGCAAACGTTAAATAGATATAGATTCTTATCCCTCCTAGAGCCATGCCTGAATGGGTAACCCCTACTCACCTGAATAGCTGAGGGTAATCATACTCATCAGCAGGCAGGAGCAAGCCATACTATACTGGATCCTCCTACCACTGGCCCAGGATCTTTTCTGTTGTGTTTATTTCCTACTCTACTCTCCTTTTACTTTGCTTCTCTTGGAACCTGGCTAAAGTAAATAATAAGCACTTTGCAGACACTTAAACTAATGTGGTGCTTCATAAAAACTACTATTTATTCTTCCAATGGAGTACAATAAAAATCTGAACCTTCTTTTTCTCTTTGACAATCTAAAGGTATAAAACCAGCGAGGTCACATCGAAAGTCAAAAAAACCTCTTCCTCCGACTCCCACAGAAGACAAGGTATTTGTAGATTTGTTTGGAGAGCTTTTTGTTATTGTGACACAGGTAACCTAACAGATGAGAAGTGACCCATTAGAACTTGTCCCATCTTCAAAGTCTTTAACATTTCCCTGTTGTTACCTTTGAGGTGAAGGTGAACAGACGTCCGCCCCCAGAGCCTCCCCAAGCAGAAGAACTGAAGAAGGTGGTGGCGCTGTACGATTACACCCCCATGAATGCCAACGACCTCCCACTGCAGAAGGGTGAGGAGTATCTCATTCTTGAAGAGGGCAACCAATCGTGGTGGAGAGCGCGTGACAAAAATGGGTGAGAACCAGTAAATACACTCTATGTACTATTTACAAACATACTCATTTTCATATCGAGCTGTGAGTAATGATTCTTTAAAAGCATAGACTTCATGTAACCATGTACTAGGCAATTTTATACAAGACAATAAAACCTTCCAATAAAAAAACACATTTTCTGTTATGGTCTATATTGTGATAAAACTTGGAAAGGCTGGGTAAGGGTGGTCCTTTTTCCTACTGGGTTTTTAAAACGTTAATGCAGAGTACGGGGGAAGATTGCAGAAGGAACTAGATTACTGGGCAAGACACAGTCGAGACACCCGCGAGGAAGCAGAATGATGTATTTCAGGATAGGAAGGAGGATGAGGCCTGAGACGAATCATGAATGAGTGACTGTAATCATCTACTTGGTGTTTCTGCAGGGAGTAGCTAGAGTGAGTGTGTAAGTAGTGGAAGTTTCTGATCTGGTAAAATGAGTTATGTCTCACAGGAAACTCATCCAGGTGCTGGCGGGGAGCTGCCCGTGGATCCAGAAGCAGTGGAATCCGCCAGCTCTACTATCAGAGCCCCCAAAACATGGGTTGACTCTCTGATAGGATTTGGTGATCCACCCAGTTGAAAAGAGTACTTCCGACATTTTGAGGCCATTCAATCACAACTCAAATGAAAGAATATTTGTAGATTGCTAAAGATCCAGTGTGAGGGAATTTAAGCATTTAGCATAAACACTTAGAAAACCAAAGATGGCGAATGCCCATATCCACTAGCGCATGCAAGAAATGGACAGTTGTTAAACATAAAGAGATTTTTACTTTATTCTCAAAACTAGGCAGATGTTAGTCAAATCAATACAGTAAGTTGGTGCAAAGTCTTTGGCATTAACAAAAAACCTTTGCCTACAGTGGAATCTCACTTGCATTTCGTAACCACCAAAAGAGCCTTGTCCTGTGAGTAAAGGTATTACAGTTTTATGTAGCTGAAACTTCTTCAAAGAGAGACAGATGTTTCCATATAAAACCTCATGAATCAGAGACATAGCCTTCTAGGCGATTCTACACATGACTGGAAGATAGCAAATAGTAATACAAACTGGTGCCATGGGCATGTGATGAGTAGTTATGGTCACCATTTGAGACTCCTAATTCTGTAACACCTGTAGGTCATGTAGAATACGTACTGAGAAGTCAGCATAAGGCACCTTTCAGCAGTCAAGCTTGACTCCAATGACGTCTTATGCTACTACCATCATATTGCTGGGACAAGAACAGAATGCAAAGAAAAACAAGCATTTACAATCCAATAAGTCTCGCAATTGGGAGACTTTGAGCTATTGGCATTGTAAATGGCAATGCCTTTTATAAGATTTAAAGGCATTATCATTTACAATACTAATAGGTCAAACTTTGGCAAAAGTAAGACCTATTGCATTGTAGAGCATTTTGTCCCTAAATTGGTCGCCGCACTAAACAATAAAGTTAAGGGGAAAAAAAAATAACAGCACGGTGTCCCTGTAGAGGGCGCCGCGCTACACATTATAATTATAAAGAAAAAATTAACTGAGCACGGTGTCCTTAAAGCAAGCACCACGCTCAGCATGGAAATTTATAATAATACAAAAAAAGGCGATATAAGAAGCCATTGTGCCGTGAGTGCTGTAGGGGTAGGGGGCAGACACTTTTAAAGTTAGAGTGGCACATCGGTCTAGAGGAAAAGCGGCCACAATTCTCCTGTGGGGGCGCGCTGCAGATAAAAAACCATTGTCCCCATTAGTGAATAAAGAAAATAGTGCTCACCCATTAGATAAAGCATGCCACGGAACGAGCGAAGTAAAAGGTCCAGTCCTAATGGGCGGTAACAAATGGAGACAGGGCGGTACCAAGGCGGGACTAACACGCCTCATAATGAATCGGAAACCAGTGTTTACCAAGAACAATGACACCAGCCAATGAAAAATATCGGAGGAGAGTGGGTGAGGCTTCCACAGCATACTCTACTACAGCATGCCTTGCAGAGCGAGCAGTGCATGAGCGCTGCCGCTAGGCTTCGACCTAAAAAAGAAAAGAAAAAGGATTGAATACAAGCGTTCATCACAGCCTCCAAGGATATTGTAGGGCTGAAATACACTGCCATTTGTCTCAATTTTTAATACTGTAGACCTTCAAGCAGGGGGCGGCCAGGCAGTGTGGTGAATTTATTTTTATGTTTACAAGCATAGCACAAAGTATAAACTCAGTAACAGCATTGTTAAAAGCTAATACATTTGATTTCAACCATGCTCAAACTTAAGAATTCATGGAAGTCATATCAAAGAAAAAAATCACATGAGGTGCAAGGACCACCTAAGTTTCCATATTCCAGACAGTGACCCCAGTCCCTAGTTAAACTAGTGCTCACTGTGCCTAAGTATCAAATAGACGTAGATACACGAGGACGCCAATTATCGATTTCTTGTTTTCCTTCACCATTTCTAAAATTAAAGACTGTATTTAACCCCTTGCATGCTGATGACGGCCCCCGTCTGTCATGCAGCACGGTGGGCGTGTGCTGATGACGGCTGGGGGCCGTCATGAACCCGCCCACTCTTTAGAAGTGCCGCACAGGTGCTGAATCGCGGCCGCACGCAAGGGGTTAAAATAACCGTAAGAGAACTGTTTGTTGTGATTATTCACCACGATGAATGTCACGATGACTACTAGACTAATCCATCTCAATGCTATTTACATAAGTAAACCACATGTAGAGAGGAAGTGATTCCAGGTAAGAAATGAGAATACTTCGGTTACATAGCCTCCACACATTAGAGTCTCAGTCTACAGACACTAATATTTAACTAGGCTCACACTCCACTAAAGTTATATAATGGTATGTTATTTAATTGTATTTGTAATGTGCGCTAAAGCAAAGCTTCTTGGTACTGAGCTGTAAAAAAAAGCAGGCCTATGGCCTTAAGAGAGTTAAAAGAGGAATTAATTTGTTGTTAAAAGCCAAGGTGATCACATTACCATATATGGCTTATTTTGATTCTACACAAAGGGCTCCTGGGAAATAAACTCTCTGTCGTTTAGCGGGAACCTCTGTTATATCCAGGCGGCTGCCTAGTGATGTTGGCATTGCAGCAGAAACCTTGTTATCCATGGTGTGCCCATATCTCAGAGTTTTAGCTCTCTACTTCTTCGATGTTTTTTTCTGGGTTCCTAGTTCTATTCTGTGAGTTCGAGTAGAGGCTTTTATGTGCATTATAAGTGCATCTTCAGTGTGATTATTAACCATGGTGAAATATCATATGGTTTCCTGTAGTGGATAATCTGTTTTGCAGGGGAGAAAGCAAGGTCTACGTAAGGGTGTATATTGGATTCTCAAGACGGCGCATTTCAGAAACGGCTTCCTAATTACTTATCACCTGTTTATCTTGCTTTTTACGAAGCCTTCCATGCGCCCCAATGTATTGCCACCTGTTCACACCTTAGTTCACACCATAAACCTGTGCTGTGCATTTTGAATTACTAAGGAGGCTGAAGGCCAGAGAGCTACTTACCAGAACTACATCATATTGTATGACGTTTTGATTTGTCGGCAAATGTTTCTAAAGTCAGGAAGGCCATGCAGCTATGTGAATCTGCTAAATATATGCAATTGTTCACCAATAACATAAAAAAATCTTTTACATGACAGAAAATTATTATTATTTTATTCTGGTTCTCCTGTACTTGTTATTCACCTCACTTTTAAAGGTTAAAATATTCTTCTCCTTAAATCATTTCTTTCCTGGATAATCAGTTAATGAAAGGAAGTGAATTGAAATCGAATGAGGGCTTAGTGTAATGATGAGTCACACGCAGTGAAAGCTGAAACAGGTGAGTTTAATCAAAACCCAGCGCTGAACAACTGCACCTCAGTCAAGATAAACCGCAATTAATAATTTCAGACAATACATTCTAAACAGGATTGAAACGTCATCATTATCAGTAAAACTAAGATTGAGCCTAGTCACTCTCCTAATCCAAACTAAGTATTCACACGATAATACATATTTCCCCTACAAAGGTTTATAAACTCCTACTTAAGATAAATAATAAAAATGACAGCTTCTAAATGAACTAGGGACAACATTTATGTAGTAATAAAAACAGCTAATTGTGAAGACCTTACAAAAAAACACATCCAAATTTACTCTTATGTGTACCCACACTGCATATATTACCATGATCAACAGAAGACGAACTTGAATCCAACACACCACCATCCTCACTCATCTGAACACTGTCTTTTTCCATCAACCATGTAGCCTCCTGCGTTATGTTACTTCCCAATCTCAGTGCTGTCCTTTGTAGTGGATTAGGGCCACTCTTGCAAACCACCAATCTACTAAAATGCCGCATTCTACCATTACTTGATTTGGCAACATTGGTGAACACTACCATAACTTCTAAAGGATCTGAAAATATATCATCTCCCTTGCAAACCTCGACTGTTTTTTACCCTGACACAATCACCTTTCTTCTAAACACATTCACTGACACCCTTGTACTCATCATACGCCTTTTTCTACAATATTGTCTTTCACATCAGGAGACCATGCAACCATCTTACTTCTCATCATCTAACTCCGATTACCTTTAGTAAAAGGTGTCCTCCCCTGCATAGTGTAAAATGGGCTGTATCCTGTTAAAGTGGGAATGATGTGATACGCCCAAACCATATCCTCCACATCTCCTTTCCAATTAAATGCATTGTTTTTAGCCAATTGTAATGCTCATTTCTCAATTTCACCATTACCCTCAGGATGACATTCTGAAGTGTGCTAGTGCGACAAACAGTTCCGTTCCAAAAACCGTTTGATGTCAACAGAGGTAAACTGTGCACCATCATCGAAAATAATCTTCCTGGGTAGACCTTCTCTATAAAATAGTTCATCTAAAAAATTTACAACTGAACTGGTATAAGCAGACACCAAATAGAAAAATAATCCATAATTGTCATTAGAACAACTTTTCTTCCATCAGATTCAAGCAGTGGTCCTATAATATCAACACCTAATGTCTCCCAAACCATGTTGGGAAACTCAACCATTTGAAGAAGTGGTCTTAAAGTGACTTGTGACTTGTCCGCCTCCGCACATTCAATGCATGACCTTACCAGAGTTTCCATTTCTTGATCTAATCCTGGCCACCAGTAAAATTCCTTCGCTCTCCATTTACTTCTGACAATCCTCAAAAGTCCCTAATGGCACAAAATTATTTTCCTTAACTGGTTTGGAGGAACAACATTGGAACCTCTTAGTAGATTGCCATCTTCCAATGATAAATGATTATGAATTTCTCAAAAAGGTTTGATATTAAAATTCAAGTTGCACCTAGGAGGCCAACCTTGCACCACATATTCATGCAATACCTTTAACAGTTAATCTTCAATGGCTTTATTCCATTCTTCAATTGAAATACTCTTCTAAACTTCACTCATTCAACCATTATACACTAAAACCCTCTATATTCTCCTGAGACACCTCTTCCAACAGCAAAGGTAATCTACTCAAGCATTAAACACTCTGTTAATAACACCAGGAACAAACAGTACGCATAATCATAGTCCAACAACCTCACAGAAATTAAGCAATTCTAGGAGTGCTATTAAGCAACTTTTTTTTGTTAAAACCTTGATTGCATCTCACAACATGTGATTCCCAAACAAATTGCCTAAAATGCTCTAAAACCCAAACAACAGGTAGAGATTCCTTCTCTATAAGTGAACGCAGTGTCTCAGCTGGAGGCAATGTCCTTGAATCAAATGCAATTGTCAGTTCCTTGCCTCTGAACCCTTTGAATTAACACAACCCTAATAACTTGCATCAGTGGTTAGAACAGTTTGTAAGGTAGAATCAAAACGTTGGATATGGTTAGCAGTACACAATCCACTCTTTTACAACAATAGACAACAATACTTCTTTTTGGCAACTATCAGACAAATTTGACCCTATTCTTCAATAACTGTCTCATTGTATAAGTTTTTCAGAAGAATTCTTAATAAATGTGTAATCAAATTGAGGCAGCCCTATTAAAGATCATCCTTACTGGTAGGAGTTGGTGCATCAGTGATAGCTCGTAACAAGTCTGGTTTAGGTTTAATGCCTTAATGGCTCACTTCATGGCCAAGGTAATTCAATTTCTGTAGAGCAAATCTATAAACTCAGCAGTCAACCCACACTTTCTGAAGTTGCATCATACTTTTCTGAGATGTTTATCATGAGGGCTCTTGTGTTTTCCCATAATTAAAATGTTATATTGAAAACACATCACCCCTTCATGAGAATGGTACAATGTGTGCATTCACTTTTGCTTCTGATGATTCTAACCCAAACAGCATACATACATATTGGAGACCACCAGTAGCGTTCATGATTGCTGTGAAATGTTTACTCTGGGGTTGTAAGCGATTCTGATCATATGCCAATGACAGAAGATTACCTTTCCATTCCTTTCATGAATGAACCTTTCCACAACAACATTATTACCCCAAATCAACACACACACATATAATTCCATATGAATGTCTAGCCATCACCAAAAGTGCAATCCATTCGGAAGCTTCTACTGATTCTATGATACCATTTTAAAACATTTCTCAATTTCCTGCTTCGCTTCATTCCTCACTATCATGGGTAGGTTTCTTGCTTTATGTTTCTTGGGCGTAGCGTTCTCCTGAAGAACTATTTTATGGATAATCCCTTCAAGGCACCAATTTTACCAGAAAACCCACTGGGGTATTTACTCAATATGCATTGACCAACTGCATCACCTTCTCCCAAATCAATCACTTCTTCCAGTCTATTTGGGATTAAAATGATATCCAGAGCCCAATAGTCAATCCACACAAGGTCAGACAGACCTTTTTTCAGCCAAATATAATTTGCCAATAGATTTTCTATTTTTAAATTAAAAAGAAACACTGCGGTAACCTATCATAGGAAATGGGTCTTCGTTAAAACTCAATGGCTGAACATCAGAATGAAGCAATTCTTAACCTAAAACCATGATAAATAGATCTTCCCACGTGTTCTTATCGATGATAATGTATGGGGAGCCAAAATCTGCTATTATCGGCATCTCCACATTCCCCAATTTAATTTTACGCACCGTTTTTTTATGGGATTTGGTACTTAGTCGACATACTTTACTCTCAAGATGTTTATTAATTTCAACACTCAATATACAATCATTGTTTCCATCCAATTCTGTGCTATCTTTCTTGGAAACCGAAAATGTTTCATCTTCCTTCACCACTTTTACTTTATCTTGGTTCTTTTTACAGACTCTAGAAAGTGACCACTAATACCACAGAACGAACACTTCTGATTTACTGCAGGACATATTTTACAATAAGCTAAATGTTCCTTACTCTTACTCACACATCTGTGACATATCCTTTCATCACTCCCGTTACAAAAATCTTTCATTTTGCGAATACCAACTCTGATAGTAGATTCTTTTCCTTTCTTTGCAACCTATTTACATTCAGTTTTTGCATTTTGTACTTTGCCTACATAATCTGTGCTATCTTTGCTTTTATCACTGATGACTGCCTTGGCACACTTGCTAGAAACTTCAGCCTTCTGCGCCATATCTTGTACATCCTTCAGTTCTCAATCCACATGTACCCATAACCTTTTTTGAATAGCTCCATTGTTCACATGCACTATATATAATATGATCTCTAATAAATTCATTATGTAAAATACCAAATTTACAAGCAAGAGCAAGAGTTTTTAAGCAGACACCTAGGGCCTGGTTCACAAATGTAAATGTACCTGCTTGTGTAAGTTTATACTTTTTCAGTATTCACAAAACTGGGTTTTAATTGTACATTTATGAGTGTGGGGAGTCCGCAGTCAGAGCACATAAAAAGATTGGAGTATAGGTTAACCTTTACTTTATTTTTTATTTTTTTGGGAAAACCTTTATTTAAGCAGATCACATTATACAAAATTCCCGCCTACAACCCAGCGGCCCGGCCAAACAATCGAATCAGTGTTATTACCATTGCTGAACGACACAGCCCCTGTGCCGTCAACCCGGGGATACGGCGGCGTTTTAAAGTGCATGTGCATGTGATCATAAAGTATACGGCAGGATGATGAAGGTCTAATTTTATATTTTAGTGCATAGGATAAGGTCCACAGTTTTTCAATTTTTTAAAAAGAAACAAACAAAGAACAAATTCCCCTTCAACTTGGTCGTCAAGCTACATCACAATCGAGTACAGTGCAGTTCCGGTGTTTAAACGATATTGAATCGTATTTAAGTGTTTAGAGTCATTTAGGAATGAGATGCATTATATGTCCAACAAGCTATTCTGCGTGGTATGAGGAGGCTCACAGATGTTACCCCTGTAATCGTTCCACCTGGACCATATTTCCACCCACTTACGAGGACATCCTCTCGTTACATATACTGTCTTTTCCTGCAGCATACACCAGTCCATATCACATTGCCAGTCTCTCAGCTTCGGTGGATTAGGGTCACCCCACAGGTTTACCTTTACTAATCAGGCCCTGAGTCTTACATTCTTTCATCCTGCTCTTCAGTACCATAAAACAATTGGGATGGTGAATATCAATGCAAACACAAGTTGCAAAATACTCATTTAAATGCATTAATGATGGTGAAAATACACCCCCGTGTTCTTTTTGTTTTCTTCATACAATTGTAAGTACTCAAATATTCAGGACCTAAGAAATGTAAAAGAATTGACTTCTTCTTCTCAGGTGAAATGTCATTGTCATCGATTGTTTCAATATAGTTAATAAAGGATTCCTTCCGCTCAAGCCATTTTAAGGGTGGTTCACCTCTGACCACCATAAAAGAACGATGAGGAATTAAGGAGAATGTCTGTGTAGCAGACATTACTACTGAAAGCTGGAAATTATTGGTATACTTGAGAAAATAATATAGTGCTAAAGGTAGTAACACACTATCCAAGACACTCTGTGAGTCAAGAACAAAAGTCACAATAACAGTGAAATTGATTGTACTGTCACCACAATAATTAATAATTACTGCTAGTGGCAAATGACACTCTGCAGCAGAAGATCGATACCCAGTAAACATTTTCAATGACGTAGAGGTGCATGTATGTAGAATTAAAGAGTTAGCTGTTAAGACACTACCTCCGCTGAAGTTCACCAACCAAGTGTCAGTACTTCCTAAGGAATGCGCACATCTTCTGACCACAATGAGCAATGTAGTAATGCTGATGCAAGATGGTGACTTCAAAACGTGACCTCACGTCGGTCATATCTGACCTCAAAGGCAAAACGATGAGACACTGAGATTCAAAATGGGTGCTGGCAAGCATTACCACACGCTGCACATTTCCAATGTAATGCATCACTTCCTTGTTGATGACATCCACATGCAGGCTTCCCTAGTGCTGTGCTGGCTTACAACTTGCACTAGGAGAAAATCAAGAATCCACTAAAGGACAACAGTAAAAGCCAAACACGAGTTGCAATAGAGAAACAATTTCCCTCGTCGGAGAAGTGCATGAGCGGCGCACCTTTGTGAGAAGATTTCTGCGATCAAATTGCTCAATGTTGGATCCTGAATAGTACAGGCTCTTACAATGGGGTTCTCTTGTCAATCGGGGTTTGTCGCCAAATTTGTAATGATGAGCAATATGAAGAAAAAGTTGAAGAAGGTAAGTTTAATCATTCTAAATAGTAAAAAAATTTCATCATCAGGGCCGGACTGGGCCGCCAGGGTGGGGGCCAGTTTTGGGCCCTCTGGGGGACGTTTTTGGTACCGGGGGCCCGGCAAGTTCCGGCCCCGGTAACAAAATCGGTTGAAACCGGCCCTTGCAAACAGCTTGGCCGCACACCTTCAGCCCCCCTGGGGGAGCCTGCCGAGCAGTTTGCCAGGGCCGATTTCGGTTCCCAGTGCGGCCCTGGTCATCGGCAGACCTTGATGCAGAGTTCTGGCCAGGGACCAGGGTTCGATTCCCGCCTCGGCGGGTCTCTGGCTCATAAATTCCGCTGACTGGATATTCTCGCCTCAGTGCCTATTCTAATCATGGGTCCCACGCTGCAACTCTGGGCAATAGCTTGCTTAGCCTCCACAACGGCCCCCTACAGCGCTGGGGATGCCTGGTTGCACCCCGGGGATGCCCAGGAGTGGACATTTCACGGGGAAAAGCCAGGACGGGTTCCCTAGCGGTATGAGTACAGCGCCAGGACACACTGCTTGCCGGGGTATCAGTGCGCTTTACAAATACGTCTACATTTACATTTACATTTACATTCATCATTATCACAACAATGGTACTGAGTGTGAGCCTAGTTATGCTCCTAATCTAAGTACGTATTTACAACATAATACTTGAGAGAATGTATAAAGCTCTGAAGGGGACTTGTCGTAATATGTGCCAAGGGCTAGTTGATTTTCTTGTGGAATGAATGGAAGCGCCTAGTCTACCTGGCAGCAGGGTCACTAGCACAACAAGCACCATGCTTCTTGTGAACTTTACCTATACTTGTGTAAAAGGTCTGCTTTTTGGAGTTTTACTTTGTTGGTCTTCAGATTAGAATACCCCTGAATTAAATTACTCATGTCCACATTCTTTATTCCTTCCATTATTTCCTTCTTGAGCTAATCATGACCATGTTTTTCCTACAGGCTAGAAGGCTATATTCCAAATAACTACGTCACAGAGGCACGAGACCCCCTGGAAATATATGAGTAAGTACCTTAGAAACTCACTGCATTCTGTGCCAAAAAGAATGTGTCACTGTCAATTAAGGTTTTGATTGATCAAATATACCGTGATTACTTGCAAGTTAAACATTGCCCTTTAGCATATTGTAAAAGTGTAGTTTTAGTGCGTTCATGAATTATAATATTTATAATTGACAGTTAGTTGAAGGTACTGTGAGACTGAGTTTTTCAGGAGAGGCATACTTCCTCTCAGCCATAACTAGAAGGTGCAACCTCTGTTACGTAATGGTCACGCAAGGGGCAGTGCTTGATGGTTCTCTTGGTTTGGATGTTGGAAGCTCAGTCAACCGAGTGGTTTTAATTAAAACGGGGAACAGTGTTTACAACGCAACTTTTACCAAGCAGCACCTTTACCACGCAACTTTTACAAAGCAAGTCGTTACAACGACTTGCGCTGGGGGGCGCTGTAGGATAGGGAATAGTTTAATTTACTAACCAAAACCTTCCCTACTATCCACGGGGACTGGAGTTGGAATAGTAAATAAAACTATTCACTATCCAGCGCCCCCCAACGCAAGTCGTTGTAACGACTTGCGTTGTAAAACCTGCGTGGTAAAGTCATGCGTTGTAATAGCATGCGTAGTAATGACATACATCCAATTAAAACACATCACTTAGGTGAGAGGAGCCACTGACTAATGCTTCTTATTGTAGAAGCCAAACACTGGACTTTGTGGGCCAGAGTTACCAACCTGTCACTCAAAGCAACACAACAAGGCAACTTGCTGCACTTTGCTGTGTTAAACGGAGAGAGCAGAAATGCACCATATCTGCTAAGATATGGTGCACTTCTGTTATTTTATAGCTCTGGCGCACTTCATGCAGCCTAACACCAACACAGGCAACCTCGCACGATGATTCAAGGGGGCCTGCATTACAAGCAGGATTGTTTTTGTGCATGCCTTCCTGCACAAAAACAATTCGTGGAGATAATTTCCTCTTTCTATGTGTGGTGCAGAACGCAGCCCACATTGAAAGAGGAAGTACCAATGAGATATGATGATATTTCTCCTTGTTAGGCCAGCCTCAGGAAAGCACGCCATTTTGAGGCAAACTCAGATTTACTGCCTTTAGTAAATCTCGGTTTGTGTCAACATCAACGGTTGGTTGAATTGGAATCCCATGCTCCACCCAAAGAACGTCTCCCCGACGCAAAGTATTGCCAGGTGGTGGTATTCACTGACTTTCATTATGCAAAGCTTCACAAATCACTCTTTGTGTGGCTCAGTAAACCCGGAAATATATTTTGCGTTGTTGCTGCGTTAAAAAAGTGATGCAACCCTGATGCAAAATGTTAGTAAATCTAGGCCTTTGTAATTAAGGATTAATGTATTGGAAACCCATGAACATTAACTATCCACAACTCATTTAATCTCCTATTAATTGTTGATTTATGCTTTTCTTTGACCATGTACAGTGCTCTGCCTCCTTGTGGTTAGGTTACGTTGAAGAATCAACCTATACATACATACATGACCAGCATGTTTAACACTCCCCAGGTTTGAAGGTATTAGTTATTATGAGTCATGAGTACATCCTTAGTGGGAGAATACAATGATATAGTTATGAGACTTTGGAAAGCACACAGTATGACATGATTTGGGGAGTTCAATATCAGGTCTTCAGGAAACCAAATTTCAAACCTTTGGGATATTGCGATATATGATGACGTTTGCTTCAAAGGCTAATGCTGAAATATTTTGTCAAGCATTAATACTCACTGATGAATAATCTAGTTCAGGGCATCACTGCATGTTTATGGTGAATACATCCTTAAAGGCATGAAAGTAGCAGAGGCACTTGAATCACTGAGATAGGAATTGTAGAAGAAGTTGGGGTTTCATGTGAAATCTGATAGGGTTCTCTTAGACATGTTAATCCATAGCACACAATGGGTCATCTACAGTAGGGCAGTCAATGTTTGTGAATGACAATTCATCATTTCTATAGACTTCTGAGTTGTCCTTCTCAAACACCTATGCTATTTAATATACTACAAAATAGATTGAGAGGCCATCCTTACATGTCCTGTACCATAGTCTAAGGAGTGTCAATGCTTTAGTGTTCCTTCCCAAGCAATCTTCTTTCTGGAGTAGCTCTCTGAGTGCAAATGGAGCATGTCCCAAGTAGAGGATCTTCACCCTTCTCTTCCGTAATGAGTGCTCCCTAATATACAAGGCCGGAACAGCAGGTAATCCTAATTTGTCCAATTGTTTTCCTTCTCGATGTCTCACCTAGAAAGCCATGCATCACATCAACCCCCAAACTTTGCTGAGCTTCTCAATATTTCAGGAAACAAAAGCAATCTGAAGAGTAGCTCCTAGCTCCTACTTGAAACACATGCATTTGAAACTTGGCATTTGCTAAACAAATCCTTCTCCGGTACAGCATCATCTTTCTGGAACTCTCTTCTCGGGGATCCTTATACAGAATCAATCTTTTACTATTCAGGGAGAAGCTGAAACACACCTTTTCCAGCCTGATTCAAATGAACCAACTGAAAACAAATCAAAATCCCCAAACACAGTCTGAAGCGATAAGCTCGAATGCACAGTTACCACAAGCTACATCTATAATGGACCTGGCATCCAACACACCTCAATACTCTCAAATCAAACTTACTTTTGCTTGACTCATTTGCGGTCCATTGACCTTTTTGTAGCATGTTCCACTGTATATGATTGAGTTCTCAGTAAAGTGCTCCAGCGCCTCACAGTGTAGGAGCACTATGAAAAGCAAAGTAAAATAAATAAATACCCACCTAAAGCATTCTCTCTTTTTTTTAAAGAAACTTTTGACAGCTCCATGGACCCTGTTATTCTTCGGCTGTTTGGAATACACCCCATTCTAATCAGTGTTTTTCAGTTCAAAGCAATGTCCTATCAGGCTTCAAACTTTTAATTAGGTTATTGTTTTTCATTTAAAGTGCCATGCGGGCTAGAATAGAGTGCACTGCAAGCATCTAGCCCAAAAAGAAGTCTCACACCATCATATTTCTTCTAGTTAATTAGCTCTCACCTATGTATTCTGCGGCAGCAAAGCTGTTTGGCTGATCCACCTGATAGTGTCTTCTTTAAATTGTCATTGGCAGGACTTAAACACCACTCCCCCACCATATAAAACTCAATTTTGGGCTTTGGATGCCCAGTGAGGAAGTGCTCATCAAAAGACTCAACAAAAGACAACAGCCCATTCAAAACAAACCTGCTAGATTTGTCCTCAATCTCCCACAACAATCTCGCATCACACCTCATCTGAGGGAACCCCACTGGCTCTGATACGTAAATGCGCACAGTGAAAGCTCCTTACCCACACATTTAAAGCACTATGGAATACAGACCCACCCTAGCTGAACAGCTATATACATTTCCACCAATCTCGAGACACTTCTGCTCAACCAGACTCTCACGTTCCACACATACACAAAAGCAGGTATGCGGTCGAGCCTTCTCACACATCACTCCTAAAGCTTAAAATGACCTCCTACGCCACATCAGAGCCTCCTCCTGCTTTCTTTAATTCCTCAAGAAGCTAAAAACCTGACTCTTCGAGTAAGCCTCATCCCCACCCCCAAGGCTAGCCTCAGACACCTGCAAAGCTCCAGGATAACCTAATGGGTGCTAGGGAACTATAAAAATAAACACAACATAAAATCAACGATTAAAACATACACTGTGATCACAGAAAGTTAAATGTTAAATGTTGTATACTTGTAAAGCGCACAGCTGCCCCAGCAAAGGGGCGTCCCGGTGCTGTATACCGCTGGGGAACCCATCCTGGCTTTCCCTGTGAGATGGTCCCTCCTGGGCATCTCCAAGGTAAAGACAAGCAACCCCGGCGCTGATGGGGCCGTTAGTACAGATTAAGCAAGCTATTGCCCAGAGTTGCTGAGTGGGCCCCATGGTTGGAGTTGGCACCGAGGCAAGAATTATCGAGTCGGCTGACCATGGCCCAAAACCCTGCCGTGTCGGGAATCAAACCCTGGTCCCGGGTCGACCTCTGCTTCCGGGTCTGCCGCCTCTAACCAGTGAGCCAAACCACTCTACTGTTGGAATCTTGTGTGTGCTCTCCTCACATGGCCTGATGCTAATCAAGCCACAAATGATGCAGACCCATCTTATCCTAAGGATAGCCAGTGACATTGTTGAACTCCCCTGAGCCTTTTTGCTGTCTCCTAGTAGACATCCAAGCATTTCTGCCTCTGGCGAGTAAATGCACCTTCTTATGGATACTTTTACCTCAGATTCCTCACCTGTTGAATATCCTAGATGCCAGACTGGATCGGGAAACTACTGACATGGCTCTCTTGCACCAGTAAGGATTGTTTGTTCCATTACAAAACTGGAAGCGGTCGTGGTGACATCACAGGAGCTAAATAGAGCCCAACCCGGCAGCCTGACACCAGTTCCATTTATCTGCACCCTCTAATGCTGATCTGGAGCTCTCTCCTGAGAGGGTTTTTCTTCAAAGATTTTTCTCACTAGCCCAAACAAGAAAATTCTAGTACAGTTCTTTAGTGACATCCCCTTCTACAAAGTCAAAGATCAAGCCCTGTCACACCTGTGACAAGCAAATGCCTAATACAGACATGCATGATTGTCTGTGGTGCTAGGGTTCCAGGCATGAGTCCAGGTTGTGTGATCAGTCCCGCAGCATGCTTCGTAAAGGAACGGATGGCCTTGTTATTTATGGCCGTTCCCAGGATGATCATTAGGTTTGCATCTACCAGTAGATTCCTCATCAATCCCAACCTCCACCCTGTTCTGAAGGATGGTCAGAGGTCTCTTTATTAAAATGACAATTTAAATTATTGCACTAAACCTATGTGATTTTCGCGCTATAGTATGCTGGAGCACAGACAAAATTAACAGCTAACTAACCACAGGGTGCCAGGGTCGGCGCTAATTAGCTCCAGTGACATCACCGCCTTTTTTTGCTGGCATCCTGATGAAGCTACTGACACCTGCTGGGATAAGAGAGCTATATCAGAAGGTTCCAGATCCTGGGATATTCAACAGGTGATGAATCTGAATGTAGATAGAGTATCCTCTAAAAGATCTTTACCGAAGGTAAGTAACTATTCTCATCCCAGTCAGAACGCATCTACTGGAAGCCAGAAGCCTGATCCAAATGGCTGTCTCTTAGTGGATAGGTCTGAAGGACTGTATCTCTCATCAAAATATAATGCTCATTTAATCCCTCAATCCAACCTAATCAGTGGTGGAGCAAAGGTGTCTTACTGAGGCCCAGTGAAAAATTACAAGAACTTCCATTTTCATCTGTTGTCTATTGTACAAAAGGCTTGATATCAACGTTTTTGAGAAATAAGGGACAATTCAGTCGGTAGTGAGTGCCTTTTGCAATATTAACAGTATTTTTACTATTATTACAATATCATATACATTTACACTGTAAAGGCATGCACTAGATGCCTTAACTCCTTATAGACTCAAATTTTTCTATTGAACTTTCCAATGCTTACAGGTGTGCTATGCTTATGAGCACAGAGCACACCATTGGAAATGATAAAGGGTCATGGGATGACATAGAAAAGACCTTAACCATTCGTTTCTTAAATATAATGACATCCCAATGGCACAAATTCAGCAGTATTTTGATACATAATGGGAGACTCTGCAGTTGAGACATTAGTGTACAGGGTAGAACACATTAATTGTATTTCGGTTTGAGTGTAGGAACTTTGGCCACAAGGCCTTTAGTGTTTGGCATTGTTACAAGTTGCCCAAATTGCAGAAATGCGAATATAATTAGAAAGTGCAGGAAATAAATTATAAAAAGTAACTGCGAAACAATGTTATTGCAGTCTCGCTACAAGCAGCTTCAGTTGTCTGCTGCAGAAACCTTACATGCAATTCTTTATAGAGTGGACTTTGAGACAGTCCCTTGATCATAATTGGACGGCGTTCCAGTTGTCTGCTCTTTATTGCATTACTTGCTCCTCTCTAGTACTGTGTTTGTCCACCATAGAGAATTTCATATTTGCCTGAGTTTTGATTAGCTGAGTTGTATCCTTCCACTGCCGATATCACTGAACTCTTTTTCTTTTTTTATACCCGTCTTGTTCCTGCCTCTGCATTGGGTTAGAGCTAGCTTCTAGAAATTCCTCCCACAATCCTTTGGAGTTTTGCCTTCCCCACAGTCATCTATCTCAATAATGGGCTTGAGATAGCCTGCATCTTGTTCCGCAGAACTTTACCTGTGCATCCTACTGAGCCCCGAAATGCACTTGATTCCTCTATGGCTCACTATGTACCAGATGGCACACTGGGGGGTGCCCGTTCTGTAGCACATTCCTGTGCCATGCCTCTCGGCCTCCATGCTGGCATCTGTAATTAGATCGGCCAATGCCAAATGCTTTTAAAATGCATTGGCATGGGAGTGGAGGTGGAGTGGCCCTGCCGCAAATTATTCAGCCATAAAGCTCCATTCCGACCTTCACCCGAACAAGAATATTCTTTCTACCTGACATTTTATGCCTGCATGCATTGAAACCCCTTCTTGGCGGCCATGAAATGTGAAGAGCACCAATGAGGCCCTGCAGGAGAGCAAGAGAGGAGCACATCTGAGGTTGAAGTTTCCAGATGAGAAGGAGCCTTAAGGTGAAGGGTTTCGAAGGCCCAGGGGCTGAGGGTGAACCTGCGTCTGCACCCACAGTGCACCCACTGAGGTGGGTGGGGGGAAGGGACAGTGCTGGCAGCTGCAGCTGACGAGGGCCTGTGGTGAGTGCTGCACTTGGCTCTTTGAGTGGCTGACACCTGAGCCACACAGACAAAAATTGCACAGTAACCATTGAATGCTGGGCTGAAGACACTCTAGTCACCCTTCTTAATGTTCCTGTTCTCTGCTTGCTTAACTAACAGGTCCCCAGCCTGTTGGCTCGAACTGCAGGGTGCCCTAGACCTCAAAAGACCAAATTAATGTGGCTTTAACAGAGCCTGCAGACAAAGCTTGAAAGTAGAGAACCTGCAGTCACAGGGTCGAGTATCTTCTCGTCACAATCGAAACCAGGAATTTGAGTTAAAGTGAGGATAGGATTGAGAATATCTGCAGAGTTTACAAATACAACGGTGCTCCCATATCCTGCTGTGAGTAGGCACATAAACTGTGGTGAGTTGATGGGCAATGGTACATTTGAGTCAGATCAACATGCTGCTAATCTGGTGAGACACTAGGGGGCATATTATCAAGAACGGCGTTAAAAGTATCGCCGCTTTAACGGCAGGAAACTGCAGCTGAAGCGGTGATAATGGGCTTGATAATATGCCCTTGTGAATTCCCATAGCAGCCCAGGTTCTGGTGTGAACATGGGCTTCTCTGGGGATTCACAAGGGCATATTATCAAGCCCATTATCGCCGCTTTAACAGCAGTTTCCTGCCGCTAAAGCGGCGATAATTTTAACGCCCTTCTTGATAATATGTCCCCCGGATCTCATTCCAGAGGAAGCGAGAGTGCCACTAGCCATACTGAAGAAGTGCATACAGACCAAAAGAGAGTAGCCCGGAATAGGTAAACCTGTGACTACACCACACACAATGAATAGAAGTGACCACAGGCAAATTTAACTTCAGTTTGAGCAAAAGCGACCCTCCAGGCAGATGCTGCTAGAAACCTTGGCTGAATGAATCACCTGAGATAGAGGTCGAGGAGTTCAAAATTCTGAGGAAGAGTAGAGGGATCAGGTCCATGGGAATGGCATGAAGGGAATAGAGGAATAAAGTAGCAGGGAAACATCCATTTTGGGGCACCAACACTTCAACAATAGAACCCTAGCAGATTACCAACCCCTCAGCCGTCTCATCTTGTTGGTGTTATATCCCCATTCTATTGTCCCACAGTGGTCCCTTCCACAGACGGTCTCATTGCACTTGATTTCTTGGGAGAATTCTTGCCTTTCAGGGAGCCTCTTGATTGATCTAAACGGTTTGAAAGTGAGATTTGTATTTGTAGCCACAAGTGACATCCCATTGGATTTCAGATGCTGTTACCCGGGCCGTATCGGGCATCTGATCCCTTAGTTACTCCATATCTGTGAAGTACAAATTAAGACCCACCATAGAGGAGTCATTGGATTGATAGACAAGTATATAAAAGTATATTGTGACTAAGACAAAGCATGGTTGGATTTTTTTTTTAAAAGCAGTGTTATATTGAACAAAGTTTTGGAATGCTGTTTTTTTTACAAAAAAAACCACACTCACTTGTATGTGTCTCAGATCAGTGCTATCTTTGTGTGCTAGTTTTAACAACCATGCAAGCTAGGTAACTTCAAGGTATTAAAGGTGGAAGTTTTGAACTAGTGAATAATATATGGTTATAACCTGCAGGTATGACAGGCAGGGATACAGATGTAAGGAGAAAGAGGTGAAAAAGAGGATCCGGTGGGGTATTAAGTAGAACTCCCAGACACAGGCTCTCATGATCCCATGCAAACTCCTCTCATCCTTCAGACATTTAGCATCCAGTTCATCTGTACACAACCCCCTCAGTCATTGTTCCATATGTTTACTTGGTTCCTTTGCAAAATTACCTGTCACCGAGGCTGCAGAATACCCTGCAGAAAATATCAAGATCCCAATGTCTACCTTTATCTAGTTGTTACTGGCAGCTCCTGCTTTGATTACTACTAGTTTCTACAGTACAACTACTACAGCATTGTGTGGGCTGCGCAGAATCATATGTAGTAATATTTCCTACCACCACACCTCCCTGGCAGTGGATGCAAGAACTGCTGTACTGCAGATGATATCCACATGCCTTGTCATCGCCTGCTGCTACCCTTCCTTAACTATCATAGAGACAGCAAATGGGAGAGGTGGATAAAAAGCCCAACGTTTCAGGGAGAAAGCAGCATCAATAGGTGCTGTCCCACCAGCAATCTGGCTAGTAAGAATATCTGCGATTCAGAATGATACATTACTCTGTACTTCTGCACTGGAGCATGTACCGATCCTCATCTTTGCCTTTAGTTTATAAGCTCCATGAAATGGAAATGAGATCCAGGTGTCATAATCTTTTGTACAGTCGTTATATATACAACATTATGGTTTTATTCCTAGTTATGGCTATAGCTGTGGTTATGTGTAGGATATGTTAGATAGTCTTATATGTCATGAACATATGCATCACAAGGGCTGTCTCACGATGCAGAGAGAGAGCAGAAATTAGTTTACTTTGAATCTACCTAGAACAGGATTAGCTAGACAGTTTATCCAACAGCTCCATATTCAGGGGTTCTCTGTATGTAGAAAGTCACTGCATCCATTGCCAAGCCATAGGATGTTCCTTATATAGAACTTTCTTGAATCAGATAAGTTGGGTTAGTAGTATCTTACAAACAAGCCAATGATGTGAGAAATTGGGTTGTTGATTTAGTGGGACATTTTCCTTGCTCCAGCAACAGCCACAATACCTGTCAGGGTGAATCATAAAGGTTACTAATTTAACCTGTACTTAACTCTCTGACCGCTTGGCACAAAAACAGTGAAGCTTAACTTAGAGGCAATGAGCAGGCCTCTCAGTGGAACTGGGCGGGCAGATATCCAACACTCTGAGCCTGAGTTGCTAGGTACTGTCAAACATCTTCTATTCTGTCAATTAATTACTTCTTAGCAATACCAGGTAGTGGTGGCTCATGCGGGTAAGCACTGGGGCGGGCAGGGTGGTGGGGGGGATTTTAAATCACAATTTCTCAGACATAAAACATGAAATCCTTACCAGCTCCCAATCAAAAGTTAGTACTTATTATATGTAATAGGGCAACCCATGTTATCCTATGGGAGAGGGAGGTCTCACAGCAATGAAAAATTAATTTGTGAGTTTTGCACTACTAGGACATGTAAACCTTAAACGTGCATGTCCAAACTTTTAGTTGCAATGAACCCTGCCCTTTGAGAGACCCTACGGTGTACCTTAGGAATGACTTATGTAAAAAAAGGTGAGTTTAAGGTTGGCAAGGGGTTTATTTTGCCAAGTTGAATTGGTAGCTTAAAACTGCATTCAGGCTGCAATGGCAGACCTGGACATTTTGTAAGAGGCTTTCTAAGTTAGAGGGACAATAAGTGCTGCAGGCCCACTAGTAGCATTTAATTTACATGCCCTGGGTATATTGTATACAACTTTACTAGGGATTGATAAGTAAATTAAATATGTCAATCAGGGGAAAGCCAATTTTACCATGTTCACAAGCACTTTAGCACTGTTTACCAGCAGTAAACTGAACAGAGTCCTAAGGCCAACAAAAACGAATTCAGAAAAAATAGGAGGGTGAAGGCAAAATGTTTAGGGTGACCCTGCAGAGACGGCCAAGGCCAACAAATGGGCTAAGCAAGTCTTTTCTCCCAATCTGTGCAGATGTCAATTCTCATGGCTTTTAAGTAAAAAAAAAATTCAGTGACAGGGCAGTCAATAAAGAGTTTGGAATCACCATTGTGATACACTATCATGTTTTCATATTGAAGATAGATTTCACTGGTCACATTTACGTGCATAAAAGTCGTTCAGCCATGCTTGCTGACAGATCTACATGGAATTTGAATATCCCAATCTCTCAGGACAATTTCGCTGAGTACAGTCCTTCTGTGAGGGATTTCCAGGACAGGAATGACAACTGTGGCAAGGCACAGTTGAAATGTACATTGGCTTGCCTCCTCTTGACCTGATTGCTTGTCAATGGATTGTGGGATAAATAAATCTGCAAATGTATTATGTCTTTTGCCATTTGATAAATGTATATTTTGTTTTTTAGATGGTATTCAAAAAACATGACAAGAAGTCAAGCAGAGCAATTGCTTAGAAGTGCGGTGAGTGTCTTCGTTGAAGTAAATAACAGCAGCAGCAAAAAGAACAGTCAGTAGGTGAGAGTGTGTAGCAGATACGTTGGTGTGTCGCACAATCTGCTCAGTGATTGAAGTATGGAAGGGGCATTAAGATAGACTGTACTTCGGTAGGAATCCTAGACAATATGCAATTATTGCAGAATGCCTCAACATGCTAAAGTGTGCCCAAGAACTACAGAATAGGGCCCGAGTATTGTTTGCAGAATGCATAAAAGAACACTTTGTCTCCAGTTTTACAGTGTAGGCAATTTTCTGCAGAAATTGCAACATTTATTGAATCATGGAGGAAATGTCTTTCAAACAAGATAAAGCAATGTCTAGAGGCATAAGACACATTCTGCACCATGAAACCTCAGGGTCAATATGCGCCTGTCCCCTTTTGCCCTTTATACTTTTCTCCTAGTGGGAGTTCCTGATGCTGGATTTTCAATCTCCCATTATAAATAAAGCAGAGAACGTAAACAGTGGTGGTGGCTACTAAAGTTTAAAAATCTTGGAGTTTAATTACTCACCTTGAGCTGTACTAAATGAAGTGAGCAACCGGGAGCGTTGCGTCGCTATTCAGTAGAGAACATTTTGCAAATAAATAGAACTACGTGTTGCATTTTACAACCAAATTTTCAAGTCAGTTATGAAGAAGCACCAATAAGTATGCCAATACTTCATGATGTACCAGGGAATCCTTACCTTCTGCAAGAATGTTGGAAGATCACTCTTTCCAAGAATAGTGTAAAAACATGGTGGAAAATGGTTAGGTTTTCAGTACAAAGTCCCTAACAATTGGGCAAGACATATAGGTGTTATGACCAACTACAAAATCGAGGTTAAAATCTGGGTTTCACACAGCCTCACATTTTATAAAATGTATGTAGGACCTTTCATCACCACTACCTTGCACTTCCATTAATTTTTCATCCTTCGATTTCAAGTAGAGCCTAAGGGTCTGATTACGATCTTGGCCGATGCAATACTCTATCACAAATGTGAAGGATATTCAATCCGCCGTATTACAATTCCATTATGTCCCATGAGACTTGTAATATGGCTGACTGGATATCCTTCTCTTTGTGATGGAGTATCCCATCCGCCAAGATCGTCCTGAAACCCTAAATTACTTGTTATGACTGCAGATCTAATTAGGAAAAGCCAGATAGAATATTTAAAAGTTACACAACCCTTACAATTACAGACCTCGGACAGCACCTTAGATTTACGTTGCAAGTCTTTCCCCTGATCTTTGCAGTCACACAGGCAACCTGATAACATCAAAGGTGAGACTACAAGTGTTCCGCAATGCCCAGGTTACTGGCGACTTAGCCCGACACGGAAAGATGGCCTCTCTGGCCTCATTGACTCTCTGGGTACCTTGGTCAAGGGAAGTTATCACACTTGTAATAAACATGTCCAGTCAGATTTGTTAGTTTATATAACTTAACATCACTTTAGTAATACCTCAAAGCTAAATATACAGCAAAAATAGTAATCAACCAATCCAAATCACAGAAATTGAATCAGTAACAAGAGAACAAAACTTGCATTACTAATTGATTTAGAAAAATGTGCCTCCCCAGTGAAATCTTTAAACACTGTTTGAGGTCACAAACTGATCAGAACCACTAGAAATCACATGCAAACACTTACTGCAAATGGTGACAACTCTTAGAAGAAAAACAAGATTCTAACACAGTGAAATCAAGTGCCTAACTATTCACAGTCAAGAGTTGTGTAACAAGATGATATTCTTACCTCCCATTTCAGAATTATGGTGTGATTATCCTTAGAAAAGTGGGTAACTCGTGACTTGAAAATCCTAACAACTTCGGGTTAAGTGCTCCATAATCCCAGAAGGCAGACCTCGTTACTGATATGGGTGGGGCAGTTGGTTATCTAATTTACATGAGCAATTGGTGTGAGCCCACAGACATAAAGGCATGCACTTGGACCACAAACGCCTTATTATTACTATCTGGATCTTGGGTTTTTTCATCTGAAAACACTCAGGTCCATTGCTCCATTTATCAAACAAGACATAACGACACAGCGACATGGGTAGTCAATGCACTAATTCAATCCAGAATTGATTACAGTAATGCTGTTTTCCTTGCTGCTCCTAAACATCTCATCAGTAGGCTCCAACGAAATCATAATGCAGCAGCTCGGATAGTATACGGTTTACAGAAGTCAGATTCAATCTATTCAAAACTAAGACAACTCCACTGGTTGAAAATAAAGCAGCAAGCGAATCTTGCTCACAGGATTAATCGTTGTCTACGAGGCACTATATGCTTAGATGTCAGAATTCATGGGCTCTAAATTTGTGTGTTTACAACCAATTACCTAATCCTAATCCTACTGTAGAGCAAGCTACCCCGATAACTGATCTGCTAGGCAAGGGGACCTCTCAAGTGAGGTTCATGGGTCTTTCCTTCCTGCATTCAAGTGAATAAGGTGATGATGGGCTGTAGCTCACATGGTTGACAAAAACAATCAAAACAAATATTGATACAGTGATGGCATATGCTCAATAGGCAGAGTCAACACTCAGTTGTTCTGCAGTCCTTGAGGATGTTTTATTGGACAACCATTCTATGGTTTGTGGTGGGAGGCAGAGAGGGCTTCTCAAGATTTTGTGTAAATGTCTCTGGACATTTTGGGCTTTTTGGGCTAACCAGGGTCTTCCATTTTGGCATCATCAAGAGCAGGCCAGCAGATACTCAACAGAGCATCAGACTTCATATTAAAGATATAGAAAAGGGCGGAACAAAGATTCGTGTTCAGAAAGCACATCAGCAGGGCTCACAGGGGTCTGTACTGAGGAAGGCGTGAAAGAGAACAGTTTCAAAAGCCATTAAAGACAACCAAAACTGAACAAAAGAATGTCTGATTGGAGGATGAATAAAAGAGAATTTCACGGTCGGATTTGGATCTCGGCGGAAGGGTTACTCTGTTAGAACGGTGACGGATATACTGTTTGCCGAACCATAAATCTCATAGGATATAATGGGATTTCTATTTCAGCGGACGGGATATCGGTCCCCTCTGTGACAGAGTAACCCATCCTCTGAGATCTAAATCAGGCCCTCAGTCTTAGATGGATTGTTTGAGGAGAGAGCCCATCCAGTTCTTTTTGTGTCATAGAGAGAGACCCAAACGCTCAGTACCGTAGAGAAGAAATATTGAATCATAACTGAGCACCATGGATATACCTCGCTGGTTACATTTCTAAAGCCTTGTTTGTGGCTCACCTCATATATATTTACATTCACACTGATTTGTGGACAGTTTCATTTGCACTAGGTATTTATGCATTTCACATGCTTTACATAGGGCTCAATATTTTGCTTTCCTCAATTTCAATATCGAATCTATTTGATTTAGGTAATTAACTAATTTGAATCAATGTTGGTGGATACACATATTTTATTGCATATTTCATGCTAAAGCAGTATGACATAGCCTCTTGAAAATGATGTGTGTAATATGGCAGACGTATATAGAAAAGATGGGTTAAATTAATGTGGGCTCTCCTTTAAAACGCATTCTGATTAAAAGTGATATTGGAAATGTGAAATTTAAAATTGGTCATATGAACTTGTTTTCTAGGACATCTTTACAGAAGATGCATGTCGCACCAGCTTTACAGGCTACCACAGACTACCATAGTGCTGCAATAGGCTAAATTGTATATTCTTGCTCAGCCCTAAAGTGTCTCCAAATCAATATTAACCAATCTCATATAAAAGTACACCTTGCAGATCAACATCCATGCTTGAGTCTGGTGTTCCATATCTGAAGGCAGCCTTGTGTTTGACCAGTCTCCAGGGTTCAGTCACGGGGCATCTGATGAAGGCATTCCATTTCTGTTTTTCAGGATAAAGAAGGTGGGTTTATCGTCAGAGATTCCAGGATGCGCGGAAAATATACTGCCTCAGTGTTTGCCAAGTCAATGGCGTGAGTACCATCTTTATAGGGATCAAAGAGTTTGCAGAGGCATGAAGAAGGCTCAAACTGGTGTATGGAAGCACGGTCATGGCATCTTTAACATTAAGGGAACTTGATCATAATGAACGGTTAAGGATCCTTCAAGGCCAGTGCTTGACAACACATTGTCAAAGGTTATGTTTTTTTCTACTACATCCTACCCTTGGAGTAGCACCTTTTACATTTCTCTTTGTAGAGGAAATGATATGCAGCTAATTCCTGTCTTACACTGTCTGTTAGTGGCCCACACCCAAGAGGTATACACAATATTACAAAATACGCAGAAAAGATTATCTATTAATTTAAAAAAATCATAATTGTTGTTTTATTTATATTTATTGAACATATTACCTTTTCTAACAAGAATGTGCAACACTTCATCAGGGAGTTCCTTAAAAATGATTAGCAGTGGGGATAATTACAGAGATCACATTGATAGACAATGGTCCCAGTAGCAGTGAGACTCAGGCTCATGTTTGGCGTGCTGTTCTATGAAACCATGTATTAGCTAACTGGAAAGAGATAGCTGTTGAAAACAGAATAGAGTTGGATACTTAGACTGTAGAATATGTGGAAATGTGTGCTATATATTGTAAGAGTTATTTAGAAGTGAACACAATTTACCAACGTCAATGAGTGAGAATTAAAAAAAACTTGCCTTGCGCTCGTGCCTCTCCGCTGCCCCCAAATACGAGACGCCTGGGCGGACCGCCCCCACGCACCCCTACCTACGACACTGCATTTAAATTGCAACAGATATTAAACCACATCATGCTTAGGGCAGAGGTATGGTGTCAAAGAAGCAAGTTAGACAGCTGCTGCAAGAGGTCTGATTTCAAGGAGGTGAGACTTTTCTTAACATACCTAGAGAGGAGGGATCATGTAGCTGAAGATAGTGCTTTCCGCAGATAAGTGCCAATAATTCAGAGCATCTGAACGTAACAAGTGAGTGTATGCAGACTTGGGAGCTGTTAAGAGGTGTAGGTTGGCTTAGCGTTGGGAGTGGGATGGTATGCAGTGAGTGAGTTCATGGGTGTGGGAAGGATGAACAATTTAATGAAAACTCAGAAAATCTGAATTAGAAGTTTTTTTCCCTCTTTCCACTGGTTTATAACCAGCCTGTAAGCAGGCAGGGCTGGATGACAAGTTTGCCAAGTTAAATGGAATCCGATGCAATGCACATCCCCAATGAGGGCTGGGTGGGACAGCAGAAGTATATGGATGTACGTTGTTACAACGCATGCTTTTACCACGCATGCTGTAACAACGCAAGTTTTAAAACGCATTCCATTACAACGCATTACACTGGGGGCGCTGGATAGTGAATAGTTTAATTTACTATTCCAACACCAGTCCCCGTGGACACTACGGAAGGTGTTGGATAGTAAATTAAAACTATTCCCTATCCTAGAGCGCCCCCCCAGTGTAATGCGTTGTAATGGTTTTCGTTTTAAAGTCTGCGTTGTAATAGCACTGCGTGCTAAAAGTTGA